>NC_064410.1:9560000-10235833 GCF_023375975.1 Astyanax mexicanus | reverse complement strand
TGATTCAGTTTGGAAAAAGTGGGTCACTAAATTAACTGAAGATGTTCCAGAAATCAAAGATATTAACATATCAAATGATGTTGTTAACATTCTAGGGGGGGAGTTTTCTGAATACGGTCTTGTTTTTAGTCAAAAGGAGAGTGCTGCTTATGGAAAGATTCACACTGTTGCTGATTACAGCAGTTATGTTTCAATGAAAAGGGCCAAGTTGGGACCTGTTCCTTTATGGGAAAAGTCTCTTAAACCAGAGGATCAAAAGTCAATACGAGAGCTGATTGCTAAAGTCATCCAAAAAGCAACAGAAAAAGTGAATTCATTTCCAGTCTCAGTGCAGGGATACAGCTCAGGCTACATCCAGCAGATTGTACGAGATGTCAAACAACTAGTGCAGGAGTTTAAACAAAAACACAACTCTTTTGAGTTTAAGAAAGAGTTTTATGTAGATCTCTCGCTTTTTGTGTGTGAACAAGCCGAGAAATGCTTTGTAGAACTTCACAGGAAATACAGAGAAGCAAATGATCCAATTCTTCACTTTAAAAAGAAAAAAACTGAGTACTTTAAAGTTTTCATGAACTACTATCAGGGAGCAATTGCAGCAGTGCTTGGAGACCAAATCTGTGTTAAACTGAAAGAAACAATCCTGCAGAGTGTGTACAACATGGCCGCTAAATTCATCTGTGATCAGATGACACGAAAACCTCCATTTAATAGGAACAGAGGAGATCTGGAGAAGCACATTCTGAAGTCTCTGGCAGAGCAGCAGGGAGATAATGAGCAAAAGTTTAATAACTTTCTAACATACATGAACCAGCCGAAGCTCCACTTTGAAAATTTTATCCGAGACAGAGTTAGACAGTACATGGCAGCAGAAAACCCAGTTTCTGAAATAGAAAAACACATCGACCACAAAAAGAAATGTATTACTGAAGCAGCAGAAAAAGCCAGGGATGAGGTTAAGTCTGTCAAAGGAGACGTGAACAAGTGGCTGGAGATTTTCTCCAACAGTCTTGTAGATGAGTTAGGAGATACCAGAGTTCACCTGAGTGAAGATGTTATTAAGGATGTCAATGATTACGATGTTCTTGTAGATGTTATTAAAAAAGAGCTCTCTCCTGTTGTTGAGGAGCTAAAAAAATGCCTCTGTAAGTTTTCAGATCTGAGAAAGGAGATGTTCAGAAAAACGCCTGAGGAGATTCTGATTAAACACTTCTGCAGGTGCTGCTGGGAGAAGTGTCCCTTCTGTGGAGCCGTCTGTACCAACAGTCAAGAAAATCATACTGGAGATCACAACACTGATGTCCATCGCTCAGAGGGAATGAACGGGTGGCATTATAGAGGCACAACAGAATTTGCTTTGGACTTTTGTACAACAAATGTAGCAAGTGGCGGATCATTTTACCCACATTCTTTTTCAGGGTCTTCTGTCCCTTACAAGCAGTACAGAAGAGCAGGAGGAGATTATGATAAATGGAGCATCTATCCTGGTAGTTCTGAGCTGGTGTACTGGAAATGGTTTGTTTGTGAATTCCAGAAAAACCTTGAAAAATACCACAACAAAACCTTCACTGGTAAAGGAAAAATTCCATCCAATTGGAAGTTCACTCAGTCTGATGCAGTTGCAAGTTTAGGAATAAGTAAATAAACTGCAACAAATCTGATAGTTACAGAACATTGTTTTTTACACAAATGAAAACACAAAAAAATCATGGATCTTACCTGGCAAAATGAAACCTGTCTGTATTTGAACTACACAGAACATTACATTACTCCATCAACTATAGCCCTGAATCCTTTTACTGTACTGAGGACAAACCCACAGAAGAACAGACACTTAAAGATCATTTAAAATATAAGGTTGCATAATCTGTAACTCACTGCATAGTACAGGCATATTAGATTAATTAATAAAGTATTTAGAATGTTGGATATTATATATTGTAAGCATAATCAATACAAATGTACTCAGATATCCTACAATGGATTATTGTTTTTTTTTCATATAATTTAACAGTTGTTTTATTCTTATAGGTTCTTGTACTGTTAATTGCACTGTTGTTGGAATGTGGTTGTATAATCTGCATCTTTACTTTATTACTTCATATTAGAGCTCTATAAGATTAATTAGTCAGATTTAGAATTGCTTTGTAATCAGTAGTAATTATTGAATGTTTATGATTAATGGTGGTGAATGCTTTAGAATAGAAATAATTGCTGTTTACACCAACAGGTTCTTATAACAGACAAAGTACTCCTACATGTTATGGATTAACCTTTTTTGCCAAATTATTTATCATTATGTACTCTTATGGCATCTTGTAATCAGATAAAGTGTGAAAAATAAATGCATTTCTGCTCTACCTCTTGTATTGTGTTCATGTTCCATGAAATGCAGTACTGTACACATTATTATAAATGATTTCTCTTAGCAGGAAGAGTGTTTCAATGCTCGAATATATGCAATACAGTGGTATGAAAATAATATATATTATAATATATATAATATAGATAATTTTCCTGATTTTTCTTTATAAAACATTTGGTTGTTCGGATCAGTAGCATGAACATCACACCACAGATAATTACAATAATATTCAGGTGAGATGATCATTCCAGAATGTTGTACTTGTTCCTCTGCATGAATACTTTAGTAGATTTTGAGCAGTGTTTATGTTCAGGGTCTCCAGCCCAAGTATCCAGCCCCAGTGCAACTTCAACTTTGTCACTGATTCTTAAACATTGTTCAAAAGAATCTGCTGATATTGACTGGAATCCATGCAACCCTCAAATTTAACAACATTCCCAGAACCTGCACTGATCACACAGCCCCACAGCTTTTTTAATTTAGACAATTGTTTTTTCCCAGGATTTTAGTTTTTTACTCAGTAACGGGAAGTAAATTACTTGTGTCAAAATGTTCGTGAGTAAAAGTATAAAAAATCAAATTACTCATAAAATCTACTCAATTACAATAACGTGAGTAAATGTAATTCGTTACTTTCCACCAATCAGCTTAAGAAACAATTTCAGTTCCAGTGATTAGTGCTAAATGTATTAAAATCAATAAACAACAAGGGTGCCCAAATTTATGCACCTGCTTAATTTTGTTCAAAGAATTATTGCACACTTTCTTTAAATCAATAAACTTAATTTCACCTCTCAAATATCAGTGTTTGTGTGATGTATGATATATTTAACTGAAAATATTGATACGAACAACCAATGATTTATAAAGGAAAATCATAAAAAATGGTCAGGGGTGCCCAAACTTTTTCATACCACTGTACATAAATTCAGTATCATAATGGAAAAATCATTAGTGAACCTCATTATTTGATTTTATCAGACTTAAACTCATAACTCATAAGTTATAAATAAATCTTTAACTTACAAATTACTTGTGTGTAAAAAGTTATTCATAGCCACTTCTACTGTTTGTTTGTGAGTGGAGCCGGCATTTCACCACAGACCTGTACAGAAGACTGACTGCAAGTTACTGCAAAAGCATGATTGCAGTAGTTGCTGCTAAGGGTGACCCAAACATTTATTTTCCCTTAATAATACTTAATAAAACAGTAATTTAAAAACTGCATTTTGTGTTTGTATTTGTTGTTTTTGACAAATATTTAAATTTGTCATATGATCTGAAGCATTTAAGAGTGACAAACATGTAAAGAAGCAAGAAATCATGATTGGGGCAAACACTTTCACACCATGGCGGGGTACCCTCGGGTAGAATACATTGAGCAGATGCGACAGAGGAAGGAAGAATACGGTCAGGACTGGATTCTTCTGGGAAAAAATGAGACAAGGCATCAGTTTTAGTGTTGTGATGACCTGGACAGAATGTGATAGAAAAGTCAAAATAAGAAAAGAACAGGGTCCAATGAGCCTGACGGGAATTTAGATGTTTAGCAGATTACAGATAATCCAAATTCTTGTGATCAGTTAGGACTACAAAAGGATGCGAAGAACCCTCTAACCAGTGATGCCATTTTTTAAGGGCTGCTAACAACTTAGTTACATGCATAGTTGCATTCAGCAATGAACAGTTTATGGGAGAAGAAAGACACGGTGTGTAACTTAGTGGGAGAGTTAATGTATTGGGACAGAACCACACCTACACCTGTTTCTGAAGCATCCACTTCCACTATAAAGAACGTTTCCACTATACCGTAGTAAACGCATGTTTGAGTGCATCAAAAAGCACTCAGAGCAGTTTCGGAACAAACCAACCCTCTAGGTAAGCTTTTTAACAGAGCCAAAAGAGGGGGCGCAATGCAGCTGAAACTATGAATGAACATAGTTTGCAAAACCTGGGAATAAAACAATTATTAAACAAAATCCAGAAGATAAGGGGGTTAGGCAAAAGTGTAGTCGAAAATACAAAAATGGGTTGGCAATGGAACCAAACAGTAAAGTGGGCATGGCAAGAATTGGTAGTAGTAAACAAAACAGGTCAGTAACAAAGGCAAAAACTAAAAGAAGTGCTGTAGAAGAGTGAGAGAGAAAACAGGAGGAAGAAAGATTAACGAAGAAAAAGTATGTGAACCCTTTGGGATTACTTGGATTTCTGCATAAATTGATCATTAAATGTGTTCTGATCTTCATCTAAGTCACAACAATAGACAAACACAGTCTGTTTAATCTAATACCACACAAAAATTATATGTTTTCCTGGTTTTATTAAACACATGTTAACTTTCACAGTGAGGGGGGAAAAGTATGTGAGCCCCTAGGTTAATGAGCTAATTGAAGCCAGGATGTGATAAGATTGGATGTGAATCATGCTTTGCACAAAAGAGCTCTCAGAAGACCTACGTTTAAGAGTTGTTGACTTGCATGAAGCTAGAAAGGGTTACAAAAATTATCTCTAAAAACCTTGATGTTCATGTGTCCATGGTAAGACAGACGATTTACAAATAGAGAAAGTTCAGCACTGGTGCTACTCTCCCTAGGCGTGGTCGTCCTGTAAAGATGACTGCAAGAGCACAGTGCAGAATGATCAATGAGGTGAGGAAGAATCCAAGAGTGTCAGCTGAACACTTGCAGAAAACTCTGGGACATGCTAACATTTTTGTTAAAACATCTACAATAAGGAGTTCATGGGAGGACACCATGGAGGAAGCCACTGTTGTCCAAAAAAATGCACGTTTGAAGTTTGTAAAAGAGCACCTACTGTGGAAAGATGAAAGCAAAATTGAGTTGTTTGGAAGGAACACACAACACTATGTGTGGAAAAAAAGGCACAGCAAACCATCATCAAAACCTCATCCCAACTGTGAAATATGGTGGAGGGGCCGTTTGGTTTGGGGCTGTTTTGCTGCATCAGGGCCTGGACAGATTGCTGTCATCAATGGAAAAATGAATTCCCAAGTTTACTAAGACTTTTTACAGGAAAACGTAAGACCATCTGTCCACCAACTAAAATACAACAGAGGATGGATGATGCAACAGTAAATCTAGGAGAGTCCTCTGTTAAGCTTCAGTTGGCGCATAGATGGTCTTAAGTTTTCCTGCAAAATGTCTTGGTAAACTTGGAAATTTGTTTTTCAAATTGCTAAGCAGCCCCAATCCATGATGCTCCCTCCACCATATTTCACAGTTGGGATGAGGTTTTGATGATGGTGTGCTGTGCCTTTTTTCTCCACACATAGTATTGTGTGTTCCTTCCAAACAACAAAATTTTGGTTTCATCTGTCCACAGTATATTTAACCAGTACTGCTGTGGAACATCCAGGTGCTCTTTTGCAAACTTCAAACGTGCATTCAACAGTGCCTTCCTCCACAGTGTCCTCCCATGAAATCCTTATTGTACATTTATTAACAAAAATGTTAGCATGTGCCAGAGATTGCTGTAAGTCTTCCGCTGACAAGCATTCTTTCTCACCTTATTGATCATTCTGCGCTGTGCTCTTACAGTCTCATCTTTACAGGACGCCTAGGGAGAGTAGCATACGTTGGTCATTAAATGTGTTCTGATCTTCATCTATGTCACAAAAATAGACAAACACAGTCTGCTTAAACTAATACCAAACAAAAAATTATGTTTGCATGGTTTTATTGAGCACAACATGTTAACATTCACAGTGATCAGACGTCCACAACAGTAAGGAGGAATTTTGGACCATTCCTCTTCACAAACCTGTTTCAGTTCAGCAATATTCTTGGGATATCAGGTGTGAATCGCTCTCTTGAGGTCATGCCACAGCAACTAAATTTTGGTTTCATCTATCCACAGTATATTTAGCCACTAGTACTAGCCACTAGCCATTAGTACTGCTGTGGAACATCCAGGTGCTCTTTTGCAAACTTCAAACGTGCATTTTTTTGGACAGCAGTGCCTTCCTCCAGGATGTCCTCCCATGAAATCCTTATTGTACATTTATGAACAAAAATGTTAGCATGTGCCAGAGATTTCTGAGATTTCTGTAAGTCTTCCGCTGACACGCATCCTTTCTCACCTTATTGATCATTCTGCGCTGTGCTCTTGCAGTCATCTTTACAGGTCACCCAGGGAGAATAGCAACAGGGCTGAACCCTTTTCCATTTGTAGACCATCTGTCTTACCGTGGACACATGAACATCAAGGTTTTTAGAGATACTTTTGTAACCTTTCCAGCTTCATGCAAGTCAAGAACTCTTAAACGTAGGTCTTCTGAGAGCTCTTTTGTGCAAAGCATGATTCACATCAATCAACACATCCAATCTTATCACATCCTGGCTTCAAGAAGCTCATTAGCCTAGGGGCTCACATACTTTTTCCATCCCTCACTGTGAAAGTTAACATGTGTTTAATAAAACCAGGAAAACATATAATTTTTTGTTTCGTTTACTACTACCAATTCTTGCCATGCCCACTTTACTGTTTGGTTCCATTGCCAACCCATTTTTATATTTTCGACTACACTTTTGCCTAACCCCTTATCTTCTGGATTTTGTTATGTAATTGTTTTATTCCCAGGTTTTGCAAACTAGGTTAATTCATAGTTTCAGCTGCATTGCGCCCCCTCTTTTGGCTCTGTTAAAAAGCTCACCTAGAGGGTTGGTATTGGTCCGAAACTGAGTGCTTTTTGATGCACTCAAACATGCGCTTACTGTGGCTCCCATTTTAAAACACCCTGATCCTGATAAGCCCTTAATAGTGGAAGTGGATGCTTCAGAAACAGGTGTAGGTGTGGTTCTGTCCCAATACACTATCTCTCCCACTAAGTTACACCCCGTGTCTTTCTTCTCCCTTAAACTGTTCCCTGTTGAATGCAACTATGGTATTGGTAAAAGGGAGTTGTTATCAGTTAAAGTGGCCCTTAAAAAATGGCATCAGTGGTTAGAGGGTTCTACGCATCCTTTTGTAGTTACTAAACCCGGGCAGACAGCGGCGGAGGGCCAGTCACTCCAGGCATTGAACAATAGCAGTTCACTCCGGGCACTAAACTTGGGCAGACAGCACCGGAGGGCCGGTCACTTCACATCGGTCGCTTAAAGGGCTGAACTACAGCTGAATGAAGCTCGAGAGTGATATTCTGTTCAGCGCGCACACGATTCCCTTTTCTTGCTCGTGAGCTTCCTATTTGTGCTCACAAGAAGTTAATTTACACAAGCAAAATGTTAAAATACGCTGGTTAATTTTTTTCACATGGTATTTTTGTGCCCCCAACTTTTGGCATTGATGTGACGCCATAGCATTAATGCATTTATATTTTTTGTTTAGTGTATTTTGCATTTGTTGCCTGATTTAGCAGCAATAAGAAACTATTCCTTTAGTTTCATAGAACTCTTTGTCATATCATGGGGCAATATTCTGCAGAACTGCTGTAATAACAATATATTGGCATTTTTCACACCATAAACTGCTTGTTTGAGGTCCTGCCACAGCATATATATTGGTCTGAATTTAGGACTTTGATTGGGCCGTTTCAGAACAATCATTTAGTTTCTTTTAAGGTAAGTTTTGAAGAAAGTTATAATCAGAAAGGTTCTTTAATAACAGAGAAACACTACCCAATACCCAATACATACATTTTACACTTACACTTTCTTTCATAAGTTCAAAAATTGAACGTAAAGGTTCATGTGAGTATATGACAGAGTTTGATTTGTGTAAACACACCCTGCCACGCAAACACATGACTCTCTCACAAAAAACCCATAACAAACATAACCTCTATTATAAAATGAAACTACCTGAATGACATCCTGGATAGTGGTAAAGAGGCTGAACCAGTATACAGCATACCAGTCTGAACATACTTAATGGAACACATATCTTGATTTGATTGGGTCAGTGGTATCTGTCCTCAAACAAAGGTTTATGCTAAACAGCCCACATTCACTAACCCACACCAACAACCATGACTACATGTGTGTGAACACACATACACACAAAAAAATAAATACTGTAAGACTGTAGCTAGATTATACAATATTTACCATCCAGATACATTATAAATACCCTATACTTTCTTCTGTTTGTTTCTGAGTATTCTATCTAATTAGCCTTATATTACCAGCAGTCTATTGTCACAGTCTGTTCAGTCTGTTTCTGAGAACATACACATCTGCAGCAAGTAGCAAGTATACTGAACTCCTAGGACTTCATTTTTTATTGTGTATCAGTAAAAATAATATGATATAAAAGTATCAGCTCTTCATTCTGAATCAGAAAGGATCAGAAAGGATCTGATTTAGTGTTAAATAATTTGCTAATGACTTGCTGATTCCCTTTCCCTATTTCTCCTAGTGCTACCAACCTGGATTCAGTGATTACTTTCTTTCTTTCAGTATCAAGCTTTACATCACCTCAGTGATTGAGAGAAGTCAGGAAGACCCACCCACCCTGGTTCATTATCCTCCAGTCACATGGTTTACGGGAATTCTGCAGAAATGAAAGGTCACCTGAATAACAGATGGAGGTTTAGTTTGTGTACACACACAGTCATGCAAACACACACTTGATTGACTTTTCCACAACCCCCATATCCAAAATATTTTCAAAAATAAATGTAAATGACATCAGATATCAGTAGTATCAGTATGTAGCTGACGCCAGTACACCTGATTACAATCTGCAGATAATTCCTGGGCTCAGTGTTATCTGTCATCAAACGAAGCATTATGGAAACAACATACTTCCTCTAACCCACTTCAACTAGAAATACTATACTATGTCTACATGCAAACAAATGATTAAAAACACACTGTAGCTGACTTGTAGGATTATAGTGTGATAAAAGGAATGACTGGGAGTCATCAATTCCACTCCCATTGTTATTCTTTTATTACTGATTATTTCATACATCCCTAAATCAGAAATAAACGGGACAGTAAGGACAAAGCTTATAATGTAAAAATGCAGTGTTTCTCATATTTACTTTTAGTTTTTTACAGACAATATGAACCCAATATATTTCATGTTACATGTTACAGCGTTTCCCCCTTCATGATTTTTTGCATGTTTTTCTCTCTCATATTTCAGATTAGACTAATTTAAATATAAGTCAAAGACAATGCAACTAAACACAAAATGCAGTTTTAAATGCAGGTGTTTTATTTTTAAGAAAGAAAAAGATCCAAACCAATCTAGCCCTGTTTAAAAAGTGTTTGCCTCCTAAACCTTATAACTGGTTTGGCCAACCTTAACAGTTTGCTGTAACTTGTAATAAGTCTTTCAAAGCACTGTGGAGGAATTTTGGCCCACTCATCTTTACGGAATTGTTTTTGAGTATGAACCACAATTTTAAGGTCATGCCGCAGCATCTCAATAGGATTCAGGTCAGAATTTGGACTAGGCCACTCCAAAGCCTTCACTTTGTTTTTCTTCAGCCATTCAGAGGTGGACTTGCTTGTGTATTTTGGATCATTGTCCTGCTGCAGAACCCAAGTTTGTTTCAGCTTGAGGTCACAAACAGATGTTTAATAGTTTAAACATGATTAATAAACGTAAACACATGGTAACAAGCATACAGTTTTCATACCCCTTGATCGTTTCCGTATTTTGTCACATTACAACCACAAACAAGAATATATTTAATCTGAATTTATTGTGACAGACCTACACAAAGTGGTATACAATTGTAAAATGCTAAGAAAATTATGCATGATTCAAAACATTTTTTACAAATAAAAAACTGAAAAGCGTGGTGTGCAAAAGTATTCAGCCCAATACTTTGTAGAACCACCTTTTGCTGAAATTAAGCTGCAAGTCTTTTAGGGTATGTCTCCACCAGCTTTGCACATCTAGTGACTGAAATTTTTTTAGGAACCCGTAGGAACCCCCCCCCCCCCCCCAGTTCCTACGGCAATGTGCTAAACTGTAGTAAACATATGACAGAATGAAACAACTACAGTATGAATTTGTGCACGTAGGCTATGCACTGGTATCAAGGCAAGACATCCGCCGGCACCAAGGCACCGTCAGTGTAAAAATGTAACAAACAAGAAGCGGTGCATTGTAAGAAATGAAAGGTCACCTGAATAATATATGTAAGATTAATTACTGTACACACTCACTGTCATGCAAACACATGCTTGATTGACATTTCCACAACCCCCATAACAAAAAAACCCTTAAGAATAAAACTGTGTAAATGACATCAGATATCAGTAGTATCAGTATGTAACTGTCACCAGTACACCTGATTACAATCTGCAGATAATTCCTGGGCTCAGTGTTATCTGTCATCAAACAAAGCATCGTAGAAAACAATCTACTTCCTCCAACCCACTTTAACTAGAAATACTACATACCTACCTGCAAACAAGCGATTTAAAAACCGCTGTAGCTGATTTGTAGGATTATAGTGTGATAAAAGGAATGAGTGGGAGTCACTCCAGTCCACTCCACTCCCATTGTTATTCTTTTGTTATTAATTAGTTCATACAATCCCAAATCAGAAAAAGATGGGACAGTAAGGACAAAGCTTATAATATAAAAATAAAGTGTTTCTCACATTTACTTTTATATATTTTTTTTACTACCGACAATTCAAACCCTGTATATTTCATATCTATCTATTTATATCTACTCATATTTAATTTTAATTAATTAATATACAGTGCTGTGAAAAAGTGTTTTCTCCTTCATGAATTCTTTTTGTTTTGCATGTTTGTCTCTCATTTCAGATCAAACTAATTTAAATATTAGTCAAAGACAATACAACTAAACACAAAATGCAGTTTTAAATGCAGGTGTTTTGTAAGAGAGAAAAAGATCCAAACCAATCTAGCCCTGTGTAAAAAGTGTTTGCCTCCTGAACCTAATAACTGGTTTGGCTACCCTTAGCAGTTTGCTGTAACTTGTAATGAGTCTTTCAAAGCACTGTGGAGGAATTTTGGCCCACTCATCTTTACGGAATTGTTGTAATTCCACCACATTGGAGTTGTTTTTGATTATGAACCACCATTTTAAGGTCATGCCTGTTAGGAAATCCGCACTACCCTCAACTGCTCCAGTGCGTTCCCCTTGATTCTTTTGATGGAAGCCCGAAGTAGAGTTGATAGAGAGACAGGATACTTAGATCTTCAGCAAATTAGCAATTTATTACAACAGAGCTCTGGGAACCCCTTCCACTCACGCAGAGTTTCAGTAGACGAAGTTCAATGATCCTTACATTTGCAAGACCTTATATCACCCAAAACCCCATCCAGCCATCCTGTGCAAAGGTCAGTTAAGCGGTTCCTCAGCAACTATTTCTAACTGATTGAGTTAAAACACTATCTATGATTACTACTGTTCTCTACCTGTACTCTGGCCTCACCTCTGCTGCTTAGGTGCTGACTTTTGCATTACAAACTACAGACTGGACATTCAGTTTTGAGTTGTCAGCCTAACTGTCCTTTGCACACTCACCCACATACACAGTTCAGGTCCAATATCTAACAACAACTCACTACTTGGGTTCACACAAACAAGATTATTCACATAACACGTCATTCTCTTACTCATAGTAAGGTTTTTGGATTAAATGTAATTATGCATGATTAACTGAAAGCCTACATTTAAATTTTAATATTTCTTAACATGCCACAGCATCTTAATCGGATTCAGAACCTGCAGAACCCAAGTTCGTTTCAGCTTGAGGTCACAAACAGATGGCCGGATATTCTCCTTCAGGATCTTTTGGTAGAGAGCAGAATTTGTGATTCCATTTATCACAGCAAGTCTTCCAGGTCCTGAAGCAGCATAAACCACAGATTTCCTCTCTTCCCACCTCCATACATCTGCAGTTTGGTTATATCAGAGGATTTACCAGCTTCTGCATTCCTGCACCAACCTGCTGTTTACAGCACTTTAATCTGAAAGGAAAATTTTATAAATGAATTGTAATAGGTGTACAAAAAAATCACGTGTGCAAATGAACTTGTTTCTGTGAAACACAACTATGATTTTCTAATAAAAGTATGAGCCTTCATTTCCAAAATCTATTTGCACTAATCAACCAGGATGTAAGGGTTCTATCTGCGGGCCCCTTTGTCTCCATCTGGTGGACATTTGTGGGTATTGACCTGCCTTTTTGATCTGAACTCTGAACCTTGATTGTCTGTGATGCCATCCACCTGTGACTGTTTGACCTTGTTGTTTCCTTGCCTCTCATTGGTTCTTTCCCCCCCTCCTGCCTTATTTAAACCCTGGATTTTGGGTAATCTGCCTCGGATTGTCGAGCCGTGCCCTGTCAACTTTTTGTGAGTTATTCCTGACTTTATCCTTCGTGCTGTTCTGTTGTGTTTTTTTCTCTCTGAAAGGATTTAAGTGGGATTTTTGTGAACCTGTTTTTTTTGTTTGGACAATTGATGGACTGTTTTTTTGGCTTTTTGTTGGACAATCGATTAAGTGGGATTTTTGGGAATCTGTTTTTGTTTGGACAATTGATGGACTGTTTTTGTGGGTTGTTTTGTTAGATATTTTTTGACCTGCTTAAAGGGATATTTTTGTAGAGATTTTTGCTCCAACCAGTGGATTTTTAGTTTGGTATTTTTGGGAAAAGGTTTTTGTCCTGAGAAGAGGAAGTTTGTGTTGTATTCTTTGTTTGACCTAATAAATCAGCACTCTCCCGATTTCTCTCTGCTTTTGGGTCCAATTTCTAGATCCCTGACAGTGGCAGAACACAGGGGCACGGGTCACGTGGGACAACACAGGCACGAGGACAGACAGGAAACAGGGCCAGGCGTGACACAGGACCTACACTAGTCACTGCAAATGGCAGCTTTTAATTAGTCAGAAGGAGAAAAAACAGCAGCAGTTCACATATTTAAGCCAAAACCCTGCAATACAGTGCTAGAAAAGCAAGTATTTTAATGAGGATTAAAGGTCATAGTGTCTCACTCACTACTGCAGCATGGATAGGTGAGGATGCTGAGAGTAAGAAACGTGTATTTATTATCCACAAACCTTCATAACCAAAATAATCTCTGTACTAAAATAAAAATATATATAAAGACATCAGAAGTATCAGTATGTAGCTGACGCCAGTACACCTCAGTACAATCTGAAGATAATTCCTGGGCTTAGGAGTTATGTACAGGAACTTTCCTTAATTCTTTAAGGTCATACTTAGAGAACAGAATTTCTTTGCCACTATTGACAGCTTTGTATTGCAGCTCTGACATGCTATCCTGTCTGATACATCATCCCCCAGGGGTCAATTCTTGGACCTCTCCTTTTTAATCTTTATATGCTGCCCTTAGACCAGATGTTACAGACCAATAACATTAACTATTATAGTTATGCAGATGATACACAGATATATCTGGCTGTCTCTCCAGATGATTTTAGCCCCATTGATTCATTATGCCAGTGTCTGGACCACATAAACAATTAAATGAGCCAAAATTTCCTTCAATTATATAAGGATAAGACAGAGTTCATAGTGTTTGTTTGCAAAGAAAAGAAAACTTGTGTCATTGAACATCTCCACACTCAGGGTCTGAAAACTAAAGACCAAGTACAAAATCTTGGTGTTATAATGGATTCATATCTCTCTTTTTTTTTTTTTTTTTTTTTAACTAAAGCATTTTACTTCACTGCACTTCTATTTTTATCTTATCTTATTATCTTACTTTACTTGTATTTTGATTATTGTTGTTTTAAAATGTTTTTTTTTAATGCAACTTTTTTAAATGCATTTTTAATTTAATTTTAACAATTGTTCTTTTAATTTTAATTGTCTTAAATGTTTTTATTGCTTATGTAAAGCACTTTGAATTGCCAAGGTATGAAAGGTGCTATATAAATAAATTTGACTTGCCTTGCCTTAGTGTTATCTGTCATCAAATAAAGCATCATGGGAAACAACCTACATCCTCGAACCCACTTTAACTAGAAATACTACATGTCTACACACAAACAAGCGATTAAAAAACACTGAAGCTGATTTATAGGATTATAGTATGATAAAAGGAATGAGTGGGGGTCATCCACTCCATTAATTTTTTCATACAACCCCAAATTAGAAGAAGTCTGGGATAGTAAGGAAACTGCTTATAAAAATGCAGTGTTTCTCATATTTACTTTATTTTTTTTACTACAGACAATATGAAACCAATATATTCATGTTATATCTACTCAACCTAATTTGGATTAATGTGAAAAAGTATTTGCCCCCTTCATGAATTCTTTTTGTTTTGCATGTTTGTCTCTCTAATGTTTCAGATCATCAAACTAAATTAAATATTAGTCAAAAATATAAATATAAGACAACACAACTAACCACAAAATACACAGGGATTTACATTGTCAGAACATCAGCTAGAACAAAGGGAAGTATCTTATTAAGAGCTTTAAGAGCTGTCACCTGCTTTTTCCCCACTTCTCACTTTCACATATCTTTTGCCCAAGGAAAGCCCTGACTACTAAACCACAGATTTCCTCACTTCCCACCTCCATACATCTGCAGTTTGGTTATATCAGAGGATTTACCAGCTTCTGCATTTCTGCACCAACCTGCTGTTTACAGCACTTTAATCTGAAAGGAAAATTTTATAAATTAATTGTAATAGGTGTACAAAAAAATCACGTGTGCAAATGAACTTGTTTCTGTGAAACACGACTATGATTTTCTAATAAAAGTATGAGCCTTCATTTCCTAAATCTATTTGCACTAATCAACCAGGACATACACTAGTGCCTGCAAATGGCAGCTTTTAATTAGTCAGAAGGAGAAAAAACAGCAGCAGTTCACATATTTAAGCCAAAACCCTGCAATACAGTGCTAGAAAAGCAAGTATTTTAATGAGGATTAAAGGTCATAGTGTCTCACTCACTACTGCAGCATGGATAGGTGAGGATGCTGAGAGTAAGAAACGTGTATTTATTATCCACAAACCTTCATAACCAAAATAATCTCTGTACTAAAATAAAAATATATATAAAGACCTCAGAAGTATCAGTATGTAGCTGACGCCAGTACACCTCAGTACAATCTGAAGATAATTCCTGGGTTTAGGAGTTATGTACAGGAACTGTCCTTAATTCTTTAAGGTCATACTTAGAGAACAGGAATTACTTTGTCACTATTGGCAGCTTTGAACCAGACAAGATAGCACTGCATGTAGAATCCCCCAGGGGTCAATTCTTGGACCTCTCCTTTTTAATCTTTATATATATTTTAGCTTATTATTAGCTATTAGCTATTTAGCTATTATGACTAATTATGCCAGTGTCTGGACCACATAAACAATTGAATGAGCCAAAATTTCAGTCAATTATATAAGGATAAGACAGAGTTCATAGTGTTTGTTTGCAAAGAAAAGAAAACTTGTGTCATTGAACATCTCCACACTCGGGGTCTGAAAACTAAAGACCTAGTACAAAATCTTGTAGTTATAATGGATTCAAAACTCTCTTTCAAAAGTCATATCAAAACTACCACAAAAACAGCCTTTGATGTCTCAGCAATATCTAGGGAAGCTCATCCATGCTTTTATTTCAAGTAAAGTAGATTATTGTAATGGCATTTTAACTGGACTTCCTAAAAAGACCATTTAACAGCTACAGCTCATTCAAAATGCTGCTGGCAGAGTTTTATCCAGGACTAAGAGAACAGAGCACATCACTCCAGTCCTAAAATCTCTACACTGGCTCCCAGTTAGTTACAGGATAGACTTTAAAGTGCTGCTGATAGTCTATAAATCACTAAACAGTTGTTGCCCGGAATACATTTAGAGAATATAGACCCAACAGATCTCTAGTCCAGTCTAATATAAACCCAATAGACTCAATAGATCTCAAGTCCAGTCTAAACATGGAGAAGCAGCTTTTAGTTATTATGCTGCATATAACTGGAACAGACCACCAGAAAATATTAGAAATTCCCCAAATGTAGAAGTGTTCAAATACAGGTTAAAAACTCTACTTTTTTCTTGTGCTTTTAACTAAAGCATTTTACTTCATTGCACTTTTACTTTTATCTTATGTTATTATCTTACTTTACTTGTATTTTGATTATTGTTGTTTTAAAATGTTTGTTTTTCTTTTTAATGCAACTTATTTTTTATTTTATTTAACAATTGTTATTTAACTTTTTATTGTCTTAAATGTTTTTATTTCTTATGTAAAGCACTTTGAATTACCAAGGTATGAAAGGTGCTATATAAATAAATTTGACTTGCCTTGCCTTAGTTTTATCTGTCAGACAAAAACCTTCGTTTTTAAAAATATCCGGGTTTGTGTGGATGGGGCCTCAGTGTCTGCTCCCACATTCCCGCACATTTTACCCTCTCTCTTGCGGCAATCTCTGTCTTGGTTCCCGCAAAACAGAGGGTAAATGTGCGGGAATGTGGGAGCAGACAGGTGTCCAGTTAAATTGTACAACAATGTTGCAACCTTGTACGGGAAATGGCAGGGGCAGAAACAAAACACACACACAATCTACACACCCAGACAGTAGGAGGACAAAGGGAAGGTACACACTTTTACTAGCCCTGGGTCCAGTAGACCCAAACATCCTGTATGTAATATAAATGTGTAGGGGTGGTGTACGGTGTGTGTTCATCACAAATCTGTTCTGAAATATGTTCTTCACAAAAAATAAACCAAGGCCAATGAGTTTGAGTTTAAAAAATATTTAATTGTATAATTTTTCCTTGATAAAAATGAAAATGGGTCCCACAGACCTGAACATCACACAAGAGTTAAAAATATGTCATATCCTGTCTGAACACTAGTGGAGTGTGTTTGTACTAGTGGGAACTTCTGATGTTAGTTCACTACATTCACTACACTTTACTGAAAGGTGTGTTGCTCCACAGATGTCATTCCTCAGGAACAGTCCGGTTTAGATGATGTGTAAATCAGAGATCCTCAGCTCAGGCTGCTGGAGCTGCTCCTCTCGTTCCTTTTAGAAAAATAAGCCTTCATCATCCTCATCGCTCGCATGGGCTTCAATTTGTCCCCCAAACTCAACATCTGAGACTTAATCTGACAGTGTACACCTGAAGAGAGAGACAGAGATTAAGAACGAGAGCAGGGAGAGAATGAGAATGAGAGAAAGAGACAAGGAGAGCGATAGACAGAGAGTAGTAGGGAGAGAGTGAAAGTTTGTATTGTTGTTATTACTGATGTTAAATCCTATATATTCTAGATATTTTATGTACTTATTATTACTTATTGTTTTTTATCACTATAGCAATAGTCCTGTAAAAAAAGGAAATATTCTTAATATGAATATTATATATATTTTAATATTTTCATCCACAATTATTAAGGATTTGAATCCCTTTAATCCATCTCTCTGCAGCATCTTCCACTGTTACCTGTGGTCTTGTTATAGTGCTTAATTCCTGATTAAAGTGGTAACAATTAACATAAAGATGTTTGGCCAGGTGGCACATATTTTAGCTGATTAGCACATGTGGTGTAATTTTTAATGTCAGTTTTTTACATGGAAACGTGATTTTATGTCAGATTGTTGTGTGTTATTCAGAAAACCCATGTCACAGACGGGGTTAAAGGGTGGACATAAGGGCAGGTAATTTTTTTTTTAATAAACAAGAGCAAATGTCACCGACTGAGGCAGACAGGACAGACAGAAATGCAGGTTTTACCTTTAATTTAATAAAACAGTAAACTACAGCAAATAATAAAGAAAGAAAACAAGTAAATGGAAATAAACTAAAGATAAAACTAGAATAGTATAACAAAACTAAGAAAACAAGAAACAAAAGAATACAAAAGAGTACAAAAACCACATAAACCTGACTACGAGAACAGAAAGCATACAAAATGATCCACAGCATGTAAGGAACACAAAAGACTCCACAAAAACACTGAAACAAACTGGGGTAAATATAAAAGGAGGGTGAGGAACACCTGGATCAGGAAACAAGGGGGCAGGATAAAAAAAAAACACACAAGGTGACAACACTGAGGAATAGGGGGCGTGGCTAGGGCGGAGACAGGGCAAAAACACAGGCCACATGCTCTAAGAGCACATGGGGGAAGAAAACTAAACAGACTGAAAGGCAGGACAGAAACAGAAGGAACAGAAAAGGAAACACAATACGTAGAAAGGGTAAAGGTGTGACAGCAAACAAAATTAAAGCTGAAATCAAATGCAGGTAATGCAAAAATAGATCAACAGGACTTCGAAAACTAAATGACAAAGACAAAAGCAAAGAAAACTAGACAAAAAAACTAGAAACCAAGAAACATAGAGAATAGCAAACATTTACAAAGCACACAAACTTGACAAGAGAACAAGGGGCTCTATATACACACTGAGGGGTTGGAAACACCTGTAGCCGGTAACAAGGGGGCAGGGGAACAATGAGCACAGGTGACAACATTAAAGGCTAGGGCCAACAAAACAGGGCCATGTGCTTAAAGAGCACATGGAGGAAGAAAACAAAACAGGCTGAGAAGCAGGACTGAAACTGGAAGGACAAAAACAAAAGAAAAACATAAGCCAGTTAAAGTGCAGTTAAAAATTGCTGTTTTGAATTGCAAAATGTGTGTAAAGCAGAAAATGTGTTTAGAGCATTGGAGACTTGAGAAGAGGTTAATCCCTCAGTGTGTCAGTTTAAATAATTGTGTTACACGTGTCGTTTTAGTGTGTTAGCAATTGGGAAAAAACTGTTATATAGTAAATCTATACTGTTAGATTTTACCTTTTTAACTCTTGTGTGGTGTTCGGGTCTGTGGGACCTGTTTTCATTTTTCATCAAATGATATTATAAAAATATTTTTTCTAACTCAAACTCATTGGCATTGGCCCATTTTTTGTGAAAAACATATATCAAAACACATTTTCGATAAACACACACTGTACACCCCCCCCAACCATTTATATTACATACAGTATGTTTGGCCAAGGGCTAATAAACATTGCTTCATTTGTAAATTTGAAACTAAACAAATTTTCTACTCATATCTTGAGTTTAAATTCATTTTCTTTTACATTTTATTAAAAAACTAATAAAAGAAGAGTGGCACTTTTTAAAAGAAATGTAACATAAGAAAGGTAAAGGGCAAATATTAACCATGTAAGCTGTTTATATTGCTTGCAGTTTAGGTGAAGCAAGCATGTGTAAAGCATTTTAATGTAAAATTGCTTAATTTTGCTAAATTAAATACAAATAAAAAAGTAAACATGTAACAAAAATCTGAACACCACACAAGGGTTAAATAAGTTCAAAACCCCTACTGTTTAACTTAAAGTAATGAATTATATATATATTTATATATTATTATATATTATAATTATATATATATATATATATATATATACAGTTGAGGACAATATTATTAGCCCCCCTATGAAATTTTAAGTCTCCTCAAGATTCTGGCAAGATCCTTTTTAGCAGAGCAAGGCAGTTCTAACAGAGCATTTCTGAACATACAATTTTTCATTAGAAGGACCAAAATATTTATATTTGTGCACCAAAATATTATTATGTAAGAATAAGCTAAAATGACCAGGGACATTATTATTAGCCCCCTTTAAGAAATTAACATTTATTAAGTCATCACACAAGCCACTTTTGTGCAGTGATGTGCTTTACCTTCTCAGGTGATGTGCATAAAGGTGATCAGGTGAAACAGATGATTGCACTCAATTAAGTTAAGTTAATTAACTCATTTAAGTTAAAACATGGTATAAAAGCCTCATTATGGAGCTGGCAGTTGAGGAAGCAACATGCCAAAAACAAAGGAAATCAGTTTGGACCTGAGAAAAAGAATTATTGATGCACACAAAGCAGGAGAGGGATAAACACAGAAATCCAAGCGTTTCCAAGTGTCAAGAACTGGAGTGAGAGGCATCATTCAGAGATTCAAAGACAGCAACACCGTGCAGAACAAGCCTGGCAGAGGTAGAAAGAGAAAGATTTCAGAGAGACTGGAAAGAATCCTAGTGAGAAATGTGTCTAGAGACCCCAGATTAACTTCCAAGGCACTGGCAAATGACTTGGCCACATCAGGAATCATAGTCTCTAAGAAGACCATCACTAGAGCTCTGCACAGGAATGACCTGCGAGCGTGCAGACCAAGAAAAACTCCACTTTTGAGGAAGAGGCACCTTCAAGCAAGACTTAAGTATGCTCGGGACAACCTGGAGAAAAAATATTCATACTGGAAGCGTGTCTTATGGTCTGATGAGACTAAACTAGAGGTCTTTGGCCACAGGGACACTGCTTATGTTTGGAGAAAAAAAAGGACAGGCATTCAACCCAAAGAACACCATCCCCACAGTGAAGCATGGTGGTGGGAGTATTATGCTATGGGGATGCTTCAGTGCATCTGGAACTGGAAATCTTGTCAAGGTGGATGGAATCATGAATAAAGAAAAACATGTGACTATTTTGAAAGAGAACCTTAAGCAGTCAGCTGTGAAACTGGGTCTGAGACGTCACTTCATTTTCCAACATGACAATGATCCTAAACACACATCCCTCCTGGTGAAGAACTATCTCCAGATGACCAAAGTGAATGTCATTGAATGGCCTGCACAAAGCCCTGACTTAAATCCAATAGAAAATCTGTGGGGTGACCTAAAGAAAAATGTCCATGCAAGACAACCATCGAATCTAGAGGAACTTGAGAGATTTGCCAAAGAAGAATGGGCCAGGATTCCTCAAATGAAGTGTGAGAGACTTGTTGTAAACTACAACAAACGTCTGCAGGCAGTACAACCCCTGGCAAAAAGTATGGAATCACCAGTCTTGGATGAGCACTCCTTCAGACATTTCATTCTGTAAAACAAACTCTGATCAAAAACATGATACAATAATAAGGTCATTCCAAAGTGCAACTTGTTGGCTTTCAGGAACACTCAAAGAAATGAAGAAAAAACATTGTGGAAGTCAGTGAATGTTACTTTTATTGACCAACCACAGGGAAAAAAATATGGAATCACTCAATTCTGAGGAAAAAAGTATGGAATCACTCAAATTGAAGGTAGAAAATAAGGACACACCCAGTCAATTTCCTTTCCCTAAATGGACACCTGCCTCAGATTAGATCTGCTCGTTAGTCTGCAGTTAAAAACACCTGCAGTCATGACACCTTGGAGGGCTGCTGGACGAATTAGAGTGGCAAGAACCATGGCTCCAACAAGAGAAATGTCTCTTGAAACAAAAGAGAGGATTGTGAAACTTCTTGAAGAAGGTAACTCTTCACGCATGGTTGCTAAAGATGTGGGCTGTTCACAGTCAGCTGTATCCAAGATATGGACCAAATACAAACAGCATGGAATGGTTGTTAAAGCCAAGCGTACTGGTAGACCGAGAAAGACATCAAAGCGTCAAGACAAGCAACTTAAGGCCATTTGTCTTGAAAACCGAAAAAGTACAACTAAACAGATGAAGCATAAATGGGAAGAAGCTGGAGCCAATGTATGTGACCGAACCGTAAGAAATCGCCTAAAGGAAATGGGATTTCAATACAGGAAAGCTAAAAGAAAACCATCATTGACACCTAAACATAAAAGAACAAGACTGCAGTGGGCTAAGGAGAGGCAATCATGGACTGTGGATGACTGGATGAAAGTTATCTTCAGTGATGAGTCAAGAATCTGCATTGGACAAGGTGATGATGCTGGAACTTTTGTTTGGTGCCGTTCCAGTGAGATTTATGAAGAGGCCTGCCTGAAGAAAACAACCAAATGGGGCTGCATGTCAGGCAAAGGCACTGGGGAGATGACTGTGGTTAATTCTTCTATCAATGCACAAGTTTACATTGACATTTTGGACAGTTTTCTCATCCCTTCAATTGAACAGATGTTTGGAGATAATGAAATAATTTTCCAAGATGACAATGCATCGTGCCATAGGGCAAAAACAGTGAAGGCATTCCTTGGAGAAAGACACATTCAGTCGATGTCATGGCCTGCAAATAGTCCAGATCTCAACCCAATTGAAAACCTGTGGTGGAAATTGAAAAAAAATGGTCCACAAGAAGGCTCCGACCTGCAGAGCTGATCTGGCAACTGCTATCAAAGAGAGTTGGCACCAAATTGATGCAGAATACTGTTCGTCACTCATCAAGTCCATGCCTCAGAGACTGAAAGCCGTTATAAAAGCCAAAGGTGGTGCAACTACTAGTGATGTATTTTGAATCATCTTTTGTTTATCTGTTTTTCATGATTCCATACTTTTTTCCTCAGAATTGAGTGATTCCATATTTTTTTCCCTGTGGTTGGTCAATAAAAGTAACATTCACTGACTTCCACAATGTTTTTTCTTCATTTCTTTGAGTGTTCCTGAAAGCCAACAAGTTGCACTTTGGAATGACCTTATTATTGTATCATGTTTTTGATCAGAGTTTGTTTTACAGAATGAAATGTCTGAAGGAGTGCTCATCCAAGACTGGTGATTCCATACTTTTTGCCAGGGGTTGTAATCCAGCAAAAAGGATACACAATTAACTATTAGGATGTGGGGGGCTAATAATTTTGACCCTGATAGTTTTTGTGTTTTGTGTAATATCTTCATTTCTGAGTGGAATACAATATAGTGTAAGCATCCAAAATAAAACTACGATGTCTAAAAAAGCTGTGTTTAGTTTATTTTGCTCTGGTTAATATCACTTGGAAAATCCTTAGAAAACAAGGACTATTTTGTAAGGGGGCTAATAATATCATCCTCAACTGTATATATATATATATATACTGCACAGGTGAGTGTTTACTCCTGTTCTGTACTGTATTTATACAGTATAGAAATATCAGTAATGAGAACTGGAGTTGTGTGTCACAGTGATGGAATGTCCTGCTCCTCACCTCTCTTTCTTATCACAGCATCTAGATGCCCATCCTCCTCCTGCTCCCTAACACACACACACACACACAATTTATACGTTTTGTACTGTGTGTGTGTGTGTGTGGGTGTGTGGGTGTGTGCGTTTGTGTAAATGTTAGCGTGTGAGTGAGCTGATAATGCACCTCACCTCTGTCTGTCCTCCTCCTGCCTTCTGATGATGTCATCACGCTGCTCAATGATGATCAGGAGCTCCTTGGTCAACTGCTGCTCTCTGACCTCATCACCCTGAGTCCACTCTTGTTCTAACACACACACACACACACACACACAGCTGATTAAAGGGATAATTAACCCACGGTTATACAGCGCCCCCCAGTGTTTATTGTATGAGTTGTATTGTTACCTGAGAACAGATTTACCTGTCTTTAGTCAAAATCTGTAAACCTGTACATTCACTCCTATTCACTCATAAGTTTCCACATTTCAGCATTTTTTTTCCACAATTTAAACACAACTTCTGTTTATGTAATTTTACAGATTGAATTTAAGTAAAACATAATGATCATACCATTACTATTGCTCTCAGCAAATTTAATAGTCAGTTTAAAAAATACAATTTACATATTATTGTGTACAAGTGTGTTTCTGTGGTCTTGTAAGTTCTTTACAAAATCAATAATCATAAAATAGTAATGTTATAATATAAACCAATTAAAATGATCCAGGATGACTTGGAAAGTTCAGATGTTTTTTCTCCTGCTATAAAGAAAACATTTACACAGTCTGGCAGTAGGGGGCGGTACTGATTAATTTATTACTGTTATTGTTACCTGGTTTGCTGAGGAGGTTCCTGATCTCAGATTCCACATCTATCTGCCTCTGCTCCATGTGCTGCTGTTTCATCCTGTAACTGTATCCACACACATACACACGCACACACACAGGTCTTGGTTGACACGTCAGGCTTGATGTAAAAGACAGAGAGAGAGCAAGAAAGAGACTAAGTGTGTGTGTGTGTGTCTACTCACATATATACACCAGTTCAACATATCTGTGCACCAGTGTGTGTTTCTCCTGTATGAGCATCAACCAGTTCACCATCATCTCTGCCTCCTGCTCCTCTACAAAACACACACACACACACGCTGAGTTATACACTCAGTTATATCCAGTAGCAAGAGTAACACACACACATTGAGTTATACACTCAGTTATATACAGTAGCAAGAGTAACACACACATATTGAGTTATACACTCAGTTATATACAGTAGCAAGAGTAACACACACACACACACACACATTGAGTTATACACTCAGTTATATACAGTAGCAAGAGTAACACACACAGAGTTATACACTCAGTTATATACAATAGCAAGAGTAACACACACACACACGCTAAGTTATACACTTAGTTATATACGGTAGCAGGAGTAACACACACACACATTGAGTTATACACTCAGTTATATACAGTAGCAGGAGTAACACACACACACATTGAGTTATACACTCAGTTATATACAGTAGCAGGAGTAACACACACACACATTGAGTTATACACTCAGTTATATACAGTAGCAAGAGTAACACACACACACATTGAGTTATACACTCAGCTATATACAGTAGCAAGAGTAACACACACACGCTGAGTTATACATTTAGTTATATACAGTAGCAAGTGTAACACACACACTAAGTTATACACTCAGTTATATACGGTAGCAGGGTTAATAACAAACACACACATTGAGTTATAAACTTAGTTATATACGGTAGCAGGAGTAACACACACACACACTTTGAGTTATACACTCAGTTATATACGGTAGCAGGAGTAACACACACACACACTTTGAATTATACACTCAGTTATATACAGAGGTGGAAAAAGTACAGAAAATTTGTAATTGAGTAAAAGTACCTTTACTTTGCTAAAATTCTACTCAAGTAAAAGTAAAAGTACCCATCTAAAAATCTACTCGAGTAAAAGTAAAAAAGTACTCAATTTAAAATGTACTTTGAGTAAAAGTTACAGTTACTTTTAATTATTTGATGTAAAAAAGTACAAGTCATAAATTATGTAAAGGTGACTATAAACCAGAGGTGGAAAGTAACGAATTACATTTACTCATGTTACTGTAATTAAGTAGATTTTATGAGTAATTGGTAATTTTTAAAGTAGTTTTTAAAATAGGTAAATTTACTTTTACTCAAGTACATTTTGACACAAGTAATTTACTTCGCTACATTTGAAAACTCCTCGTTACTGAGTAAAAAAATGCTGGGGAAAAAAAACTGTCTGAACTAAAAAATAAAAAATAAAAAATACGGCGCACGGATAAAATAGCTTCGTTACTCATATTTCATTACGGCAACAGAAAAAGCAAACAAACAGATAAATCGCGCCATCCGGAAAGCTTGTGATTGGATAACAAGTATAAACATACACCATTCTGACCCTCTATTGGTTTGTATTTGATGAGTGACCTGCACGTCACGTCAAACTCCAGAAGTGCTCCAGTGAGAAAGTTGGTTACGCGTCTCCGGCTGCAGCGAGGGGTTTCGGAATGGTTGGATGCAAAAACTACTCTTTTTGGATGCGATGCAGCTCAGCAGCACGAGATTTCAGAAATTCACCATCTAATTTGAAAAGCATATTGAGGTAAACTGAATGTTTCCTACAGTTATATGTTGATAAGATATTGTAGTAACCTAGTGATGCACTAATGGTGTATTTGTAATGTTTACTGTGGCTTGGTACAGGCCAAGACATGCTGAGGTTAGCTTGCTTGGTCTAGGCTATGATTCAGTGTTGTAAATTTGTTTGGAGAGTGTGTGTGAGCTTTTAATTTTATGAGTTTAGGTGTAGAGGTGGGTAATCTAGGTTCAAAAAGTAAAAATCCATTCCAGGATTTCGCTCCCATTGCCTGGCTGGCTCTGGAGCTAGTTAAACCTAATCCCGGGTATGGATTTTTAATTTCTGGACCTGGATTACCCACCTTGGAGACACTCGGCCCAGTGTCTTTTTGAACGTAGGACCAGGCCTACACTGGTTTCTGACTGTTCTTGAAGCTGGCTGAGATCCGGCCACTGAACTTGGTCCAGTACAAAGATTTATATTAAATTTATGTTTAATTCATAAATTTTACATATTTAAAAAAAAGGGAAAAAAAGAAAACAGAAACAGAATACAATTTGCAAATCCTTTTTAACTCATTCAATTGAATACACTGCAAAGACAAGAAATTTAATGTTGCAAATATTCACTCATTTTGACTTTGATGCCTGTAACATGTTCCAAAAAAGTTAAGACAGAGGTAACAACATTATGCATGCATTATGAAGATCAAATACGAGAACGGAGACCCCGGACTGTTTCTTTAACTAGCTGAGCTCCTCGGTACAGTTAAAAAGCTCAGCACGACAGTGCTCTTACTGCCTCTCCCTATTAGGCTACAGAGGGGCATGTAGTGTCGTGTTACAGTGTTTGATGTTGCGCCGCTAAAGTATGGAGGATGAAGAAAAGAAATCCAACCGATTTGAAAGAATCAGAAAAAAATCGAATCATGACCCCAAGAATCAATTTTGAATTTCTCTCCCTGTGTCTGTGGTCGTAGTTGTTTGTGTCCATCCATCTTCTCTCTCTGTTTGCGCTGCACCGCTCGTAGGTCTGGAATGGCTGGTTCGAGCAGTGCTGGAAAGGAAGGCACCGTCGTGCGCAGACGGCGGCCCATGAGCAGCTGGGCTGGGCTAAAGCCATTGCTCAGAGGGGTGCTCCTGTAGGCCAGCAGTGCACGGGAAGGATCAGACGCTTTCTTCAGCAGGTTTTTGATGGTTTGGATGGTGCGCTTGGCCTCACCATTGCTTTGAGGGTATCTCGGGCTGCTCGTCACATGCACAAACTCGTACTCTGCTGCGAATGCTGACATTTGGGCACCTGAAAACTGTGGCCCATTGTCTGTGATCAAGGTCTCAGGTATGCCATGCCTGGCAAAAACGGACTTGAGGTGTACTATAACATCAGCACACCTAGTCGGGCTCAGCTGTGCAATCTCTATATACCTAGAGAAATAGTCCACAACAAGTAAATAGTTGGCGTTCTTCAAGGTAAACATATCGGCCCCAAGCTTCTGCCATGACCTGTCTGGCAGCTTAGTAGGCATGAGAGGCTCGGCTGTGTTGTTTCTTTCTTTGACACATGCAGCACAGTTCAGCACCAGCTCTTCAATCTGGCTACTGAGCCCCGGACACCAAACTGACTGCTTCGCCCACTCGCGACACTTCACTATGCCCTGGTGCCCCTCGTGAATCTTCTCTTGCACACTATTCCTCATCACTGAGGGGATCACTAGTCTAGTGCCCCCCAGGAACAGTCCATTGTGTGTGCTGAGGACGGCTCTTTCAGCCCAGTAGGGTCTTACCAGTGAGTCCAGTCTGCTGCAATCTGGCCAGCCCTCTGCGCAGTATCTCATCACCTCAGAGCAGATGCTGTCTGCGCACAGCTGTTTGCGCAGCTCTGACATGTAAGCCTCACTTGCTGGTAAGTTAGCCAGCACAGAGTCCACATAAATGTTTGTCTCTTCCCATTGCCCATCATCCGCCACTCCACCAGACTTCAGCGGAGCCCGGGAGAGTGTGTCAGCAGTCGTGAGGCTTTTCCCAGGAACGTGTGTGATGGTGTACCTGTACCTCATGAGTCTCATCCTGAATCTCTGTATTCTAGGAGGGAGTGTGTCCAGTGCTTGTCCCCCTAGCAGGCTCACGAGGGGTTTATGGTCGGTTTCCAGCTCAAAGTGAAGGCCGATGATGAAGTCACAGAATCTTTCACAGGCCCAGGTCAGGGCCAGTGCTTCTTTTTCCACCTGCTCTGGATGCATATGCCACTGGCGCCCAGGTGCCCTGCTGTTCCTGAGAAGAACTCCACCAAGCCCATATGATGAGGCGTCGGCTGAAATTTTCAGATTTTTATTTGCATCGTACAGCTGCAACACCGGGGTGGACGACAACTCCTTCTTGAGACTCGAGAATGCTTTGCTTTGCTCTGAAGCCCAGTACCACTGGTTCTTTTTCGACAACAAGTCCCTCAGAGCTTTGTCTTTTTCAGCAAGGTTGGGCACGAATTTGCCTAGCTGGTTTACCATGCCCAGGAAGCTCCTGAGCTCGCTAATGTTCTGTGGTGGATCCATTTCTCGCACAGCGCGTGTCTTTTCAGGGTCCGGTGTCACTCCCTCTGACGAGATGACGTAGCCGAGAAACTTCACCGTTGTCTTGCTGAATTCACACTTGGCTGTGTTCAGAGTGATGCCTGCCTCTTGTGCCCTCTGCAGAACTGCGTGCACACGGGGGTCGTGCTCAGCCTACGTGGACCCTCATATCAGGACATCGTCCATGTGACAGACGACTCCTTCCAGCCCCTCCGTCACCTTCACCATCCAGTTCTCCAAGTGTTCCGTCGCAGACTAGATGCCGAACGGTAGGCGGTTGAAGAAGTAGCGTCCAAAAGGGGTAATGAATGTGGTGTAGTGGGCACAGTCTTTGCTCAATGGGATTTGCCAAAACCCATGTTGGCATCAATCTTTGAGAAGAACTTCGCCCCAGACAGCATGCCAAGGGTCTGGTCGACCGATGGGAGGATGAACTTTTCCCTGCATACGGCTTCATACAGAGGAGTGAGGTCGACACAAATTCTGACCTTGTTGTTGTTCTTCTGCTTTACTGAGTCTAAGTCTATACTGTCTATTCTCGCTACCAGTCTAAGGTCGACTGATGCAGGTCTGCTCAGTAAAGCTGTGTTCAGGTGTTTCACTATGTACAATTCCTCTGTGGTGTTCTTGTCCCCACAGTGCAACATTTCTTTGGCTACTCCAACTACAGGCAGTGGCACATGCCCAGGCCCAAACAGTGCTTTATTGCCTGGTTCGAGGGTGCTGGATGCCCCCCACATATCTGTCTGTACACCTGCTCGGGTATAACGGTAACGTCAGCTCCAGTGTCTATCTTGAATTTTACATTAGTGTCTCTGATCTTTAGGTCAACTGTCCACGCCTGTTTGCCTGCGTCTACAGTGCCAAGGAACATGTCTTCGTCTGTGTCTTCTGAGACTGCACTAACACACTTGGTGGACTTACACACTTTGCAGTAATGCCCACGTTTCCCACAGTTATGGCAATCTGCATTCTTTGCAGGGCAACTAAATTTGGCATGAAATGGGGTCTTACCACATCTTTGGCATGACTGTCTTGCCCCCTGTATGTCGTGCTTTTCCTTGGTCTGCTTAGCTGGCTGTATCTTTTTTTTCCAGGCTGCCCTTTTCCCTTTGCCGCTGTGCACCGCGTCCACTGTCACTTTGTGCGCATGCGTATCTCCTCGGATGTCCGTTTGTTGCTTTTTAATGTCCTCCGCTTGCCTGACAATGTTGAATACTTACTCTCCATCTGCAGTTTCTGTGAGAGTGCACTCTGATGCCCACCACAAGGCGATCACGTAGCAGCTCCTCGCGAAGTGCTCCGTATCTGCAGTCTTCGGCGAGTGCGTACAAGGCTGTGATGAACGAGTCTGCAGGTTCAGTTGGCCCCTGCACTCGCGTGTTGAATTTGGCTCGCTGGTATATCACATTCTATTTAGGCACTAAAAAGTTTGTAAAGCCGTCCTTGACTGAACTGTATACATGTTTTTGTTCGTCCGTTATCCGCAGCCCTCTCAACACATCATCTGCCTCGTCACCCATGCAGTATATAAGCGTGTTCACCTGATTTGCATCACGACGACTTGTCTAAATCACTGGCCACTCGGAAGCGTTCAAAACGTCTTATCCACTTTTCCCAGTCTCGTGGCTTCGAAAAGTCGAAGGCTTCTGGTGGGTTTATTGAGAAGGTTGCTGAGGTGTAAGCACGAGCTTGAGCCTGTGGCATGGCTTGCTGCTCCCGCACTGCTGCTGGTTGCTCCTCTTGTGACATGCTAATTTCTGTTTAGTAAACTGTTCAACTAACTAAACTATCTAAACTTCAGCACTACTATCTTCTCATAAAACACCGCTTTCCTACCCTTTACCGACGAGCCACTTCTGACACCATGTTGTGTAGGGTTTTTTAATATAACACTAATCGAGATGAGACCAGGCTTTGAGTAGTTTCACTTTACTGAGACACTCTCTAAAGAACCTGAAACACTGGTGGATCCCCATGTGACATACAGGGGTTCCTAGTCAGACTGCTCCCCCTAGTGTCTTGGCATATGATTACACAGATCACACCACACCAAGCCATGGCAAACATTACAAATACCCCATTAGTGCATCACTAGGGGCCAGTTGTTCAAAGGATCTGATCGGATTTTGGTTATCGGATTGGATCAAATCTGAAAAACGGGTTGTTCAAAAGGAAAAGAAGCATTCTGAAATCGGATCAGATCACGTAATCCAATCCTAGTTTGTAAATGGATCAAACCTTCAGTTTCTGTTGTTCAAAACTTTTCAGTAGGATTTGGATAACTTTGATCCAAAAAAAACAGGATTACCCTGATCCCAACAAGGGGTAGGATTTCAAAGTGGATTTCATGAAGAAAATGTGGTAAAACTTTAAAATCAAAGTTTTAAAGTAAAAAAAATACATTTGTACAATTTAGTGTATATACATTTACTTCTATTTTGCACTTGACCTGTTTAACCGTTACAGTGATAAAGTAGACATTGGTTACCAATTAAGCCTTTTTCTATAGTAACGTAAAAAATAAAAACAATCTTGACCCCATTAAATAATCCCCCCAAAAGATTTCAATAACAAACAAAAATAATATATTGATTTTTTCATCTACGTCACTGTCATTCATCACTGTATATTAATGTCAAAGAATCATTCATCAGATATGAAGATGTCAAAAATAATTTCGAACAATTGCAAAGAACACGAGTTTGTTCTGGTTCTTCAACAGGCTCAGGTGCATCATGAACATCACAGAGAGGGACATTGCGTCTGGTAGCAACATTGGGCAGGACAGTACATGCAAGTGTTATGTTGCATGCTCCCTGTGGTTCGACTCGCAAATAGTTAAGTCATGCAAAGCGTCTCTGCAGAACTCCATTTAAACGCTCAATTGCTCGTATTGTTTTGCAATAAGCAGTACCTTGTTACTGCAAGAAAAGGAGTCATCAACCCCTGTTGGTTCTTCTATCTGTTTTTTACATAGCTGGTAATCCGGATTAGGTAATCCTGAAAACTGTGTTTCTGGATCAGGTTGATCCAATCCAATATTGCTTTGAAAAAACGGCTTAAAAGTAAGACAGATCACCTGATCCTGTATAGCAAAAAATGTGATTACCAAATCTGGATAATTTTGATCCGGATTACATTGCCCTAGGTTACTACAGTATCTTATCAACATATAACTGTAGGAAACATTCAGTTTACCTCAATATGCTTTTCAAATTAGATGGTGAATTTCTGAAATCTCGTGCTGCTGAGCTGCATCGCATCCAAAAAGAGTAGTTTTTGCATCCAACCGTTCCGAAACCCCTCGCTGCAGCTGGAGACGCTTATCCAACTTTCTCACTGGAGCACTTCTGGAGTTTGACGTGACGTGCAGGTCACTCATCAAATACAAACCAATAGAGGGTCAGAATGGTGTATGTTTATACTTGTTATCCAGCCACAAGCTTTCAGGATGGCGCGATTTTTCTGTTTGTTTGTTTTATGTTGCCGGAATGAAATATGAGTAACGAGGCTATTTTATCCGTGCGCCGTATTTTTTTAAATTTTTTATTTCACATTTTTTTCCCCAGCATTTTATTTTTACTCAGTAACGGGGAGTTTTCCAATGTAGCGAAGTAAATTACTAGTGTAATTTAGTGTTAAAAACTAGTGTTAGTGCTAATCTAGTGTTAAAAACTACTTTAAAAATTACCAATTACTCATAAAATCTAATTAATTACAGTAACGTGAGTAAATGTAATTCGTTACTTTCCACCTCTGGTGGTAGGTTATGTTGTATTCCAAGACAAATTTAAGATTCTGTTGTTTTTGATTAAATAATAACAACACTTTACACATAATCATCACAAATGTACAATATATACAATCATACTGTCACGCCTGCCACAGACTCTGTAGTTCCTTTCTCTGACTCTGCCGTTCCCTTCCATGGACAATCCCCGGTCCGGAACTACACCTCCCAGCATGCACCTGTCAACACCACGCGCTCGGACTCAGCCAACCGCGGCTCACTCAGGCGTTCTACGTCACCGGAATTTTAGACTGTGTTCAGGTGTTTGTAATTTAGTTTTAGTATAAATATCAGTCTGTTTGCCTCGCGTGTTGCGAGGTATTTTCCCTGTTCACCAGCGATATACTGAGCGTTATTCTTCTGTCTATATTACCCGTGTATGACCTTTGTTTTGTTCTTTTTCGACTACGTTTCTGCCTTACCCTTTTGTTCTGTTTGTTTTGTGATTTTCTGGTTGTTTGAACTCTGCTTCTGGTTTATGGTTTCGTTTTCGGTTTGTGATTCGGCTCTGATGTTTTGGTTGGTTGTTTTTCTGGCTTTGACCCACGCCTGTTATCAGACTACGCTATCAGCTTACGTGCTTTATAATAAAGCCTCGTTTTGTTTTTACCGCGAGCGTCTGACTCCCGTCTGTGGCGTTACACATACATAACACTTAATTAATCAGAGTGAAATAATAAAAAGACTAACAATAAATATTTCTGGGAATCCACTCCTGCCTGGATTGTTGTAACCCTATTAGCATATTTTAAAATATAATTGCTAATTAACATAATAATCCATGTATTAGCTTTTTTCATGTATATAATAATATTACAATAATTATGACCTTAATTTAAGTAATATAATCCGCCAGCGACACTTTAAATTTAGACACTGTTGTTGTAAAAAAAAAAAAAAAAAAAAAAAAACAAGAGATGCATTTATGGCTGACTGAGATATTTAGCCTCTTTTTTCAAATAGTGATAACAATGTGTTTTAAGAAAAACGTGATGTGTTTTTGTAGGTCAAATGTTTTCTGGAACCCAGGCAGGAAGGATGTGTCTAACCTCTAAGAACGGCTCTGTTTGTAAGCAGAATCTTACCCGAGTGCAGTTTCACACGATGCTGGTTTTACAGTCAACATGCCAGTTTATAGTGCTTGTACCCCTGTAACTGTTAGAAACTGAGTAGAAGATTGATCAATACTACAGTAGATAGAATAAGCATTCATCTACTGCTGGAATGGAGAGCATGTTGCTTCACTCTTAGTTCATAATTAAATTAACTCACAGAATCACATGTAGTCTCTGAGAGCATGTTATAGTAAATTAACTGAGACATAGTAGATTTTTTTAACAAATATCCTCCTCAAAGTTTAAATAATATTAATCTGGTACAAGAAAAGACCTGAGGGTCTTCACTAGATTTGTGGCTTTGATTTATATCCAAATAATTAAGTAAAGCTCAGGTATTGAATGTAATCCGATAAAATGATTGTTTAAAAATGTATAAAATGTACAGGAAAAACAGAGACAGCTCATACTGAAATATCAATAACATTTTTATAGGAGTCTTATAGGAATTAAAGGATCTGCCCTCACCTGGTTCAGATCATACCTGAGAGATCGATTCCAGTGTGTTTATTTAAATAACGAATGTTCTTATCAGTAAAATATGGTGTCCCTCAAGGATCAATACTAGGTCCATTACTTTTTACTCTTTACATGCAACAGCTGGGTAAAATCATCCGTAGGCATGGTATTAACTTTCACTGCTATGCTGACGACACGCAACTTTACATATCTGCTAAACCCAACGAGGAGCTCTGTATAAATCAAATAACAGACTGTATTAAAGAGATTGAAAATTTGATGACACAACTTTCTTTTACTTAATTCTGATAAGACTGAGGTCCTTCTATTAGGTCCTAATATTGATAAAAACATAAATGTTAATACTGTAGACATAGACGGTCACTTAATTATACCTGGTAAAACTGTGAGAAACCTTGGGGTCATCTTTGACCCAATTCTCTAGTTTGATTCATACATATGCAGCATAGTTAAAACTGCAGTCTTCCATTTATGAAATAAAGCTAAAAACCGCAGTATACTCTCTCTGGAAGATGCTGAGAAGCTGGTACATGCATTCATAACCTCCAGGCTGGACTACTGCAACACGTTGTTGGCTGGAAGTCCACATAAATGACTTCATAAACTCCCGCTAGTTCAGAAAGTAGCCGCGAGAGTGCTTACTAGAACCAGAAAGTTTGATCATATTACACCTATTCTTTCATCCCTACACTGCCTACCTGTTAAATTCCGTATAGATTATAAAATACTTCTCCTGATGTATAAATCCCTCAATGGTCTGGCCCCGCATTATCTACAGCAGGGGTGGGCAATTAATTTTCCCAAGGGGCCACATAAGAAATTGGAACGGTTTTAGCCAGACTAATTTACTTAACTCGGTTCTGCCGAGCATTTATAATAACCCTTTTAATATAAAAAACAGTAATCAAACATTACAATGATACAATAAAATGTTGTGGATTATATAATTATGTAATAAACGATGATGTGATGGTTCAGTTTAGAAACTGTACACATTTTGCATTATTTTGACTAGCATCACAATCTGACATAAAAGAGCATCGCTTTAACTGAATAAAAAACAGCAAATAAAACATTACAGCGATGCAACTAAAATGTAACCAATAAATGCATTTATATGTTTGTCCTACCTCAGTTCTGTTTTTGCTTCAGTGAGAGAAATCTAGCCTGTTTTGGGTGTGAACAACTGTTTTATGAACAACTGAATATAGTTTTTTTCCTAAGTTTTGCATCCCATTACTTTAAAATGATACAGTAATATCACTTAATGTATATCTTGAATACATGAGACAGGTATCTTGAAGAATTTAGTGGGGTGATGTAATAACTTTTTGATTAGATTTTTTTATTGTTCAGTATTATAACTGGAAACATACATCTTGAATACAATGAACAATGTTACACAATGTTCAGCAGTTATTTGATAACTACTTGATTTGCTTATTTTATAGGGCAAATATTTATAAAATGATCTACAGATAGGTAGTTGTATTTCTGGTGTATCTGAGTTGATTAGCCCTGGATAAATTATGTTTATTTAGCTGTAAAACTAGTTTCTGTTCCATTTTCTGTCTCTGCACGAGAAGCGCAAGCCTCCACTCCTTTGTTTGTACTGAGTGGGTCAACCCGAGTAGGATGGGTTCCTCTGACTGAGTCTTGGCTCCTTCCAAGGTTTCTTCCTCTTAAAGGGAGTTTTTCCTTGCCACTGTGTCACCATTAAAATTGGCATCTCTGTGGTGCTGCTCATAAGAGGCGTGGACCTGTTTTTCTCTGTAAAGCCGCTTTCTGACAACCTTTGTTGTAAAAAGCGCTATAAAAATAAAATTGAATTGAATTGATTTGAACATACAGTTATCTTATAATAGCTGTAGATGAAAGTTAACCACATATATTGTATTTATTTATTTCAATATTTAACATTTGTATAACCTATTCAGTTTCAGTTAAACAATGAAACTTTAGTACAAACACTTTAAACCTGCATCTCATCAGTAAACAAACAGAGCTGGAAAAACAGTGCCATTCATAGTGGTTAGACACATCCTTCCTGTATGTGTTACAGGAAATTTCTGATGTACAAGAAAACATGTCACATGTTTTCAGGGTAGGCATGTAGGTTTGGTGACAATGATGGTCCTAAGTGGTTCCAAAAGTTGCAAGTTTACACATAGTGTAAAGATAAAAAAATAAAAATGTTGTAATGTTACTTCATAGTAAACAGTTTATTGTAGAGAAGTAACTAGTAAAAAAAAAGAACAAAAGAAAATAAATTATGGAATTACTATTATTATTAGAAAAATAACAAGAGAAAATAAACCCAAAATTTTGACAAAAATATAATCTAACGAATTTCAAAAAAAAAAAGAAACGAAAAACTCCACACAACCAAAGAAAATACTGAAAGACTTGTAATACTGAAAAAAAAAAAAAAACGGAAAAAGCAAATTCGCGTCTGGGGATGAAATTAAACAAACCAAACCACACTCAAAGGAAAATTGTATATATAAACAAAACAAAAGAATGGACAGAAACAACAATCTAATGACCGTTAAAATGGTATTCATACACTCTAAGAAATATAAGTACAGATTTGTACTTAAAAGAGTACAAAGCTTGTCGCTGGGGCTGTACCTTATATTGAGGCACAAAAAAGTACCTTTCAGTGAAAGTCCTTTTTTGTACCCATGGTTTTTGTGGCAGTAAAGATCATAAAGATTATAAACGTTATCATCAACTAAATATGGCTCAAAAACTTGATGATCCAAAATTGTCTGGCTTTCAAATAAAAAATGTGCTATTTAAATATATATTGTTCATTAGTACAGTGATGCAGAATACTGAATGTACCCTTTGGCTGGTTAAATGGTACAAATTTGTACTTGTTGCTGTTAGAAATGACTTTGTACTTCAGAGGGAACAAATCTGACCCCGTAAAGACCAATATTGTACCATTGAGGGTACAATTATAAAGAGTGTACCTTCGAGTACAAAAAAGTACTCATATCGTACCTCTGTTTTTTAGAGTGTATAACAGTTTAACAGCTGGATTAAACAGCTTCACCAAGGAGGAAAAGAGAACACAGGAGCCGACAGTTTTTTCAGAAGAAAAACCAGTATTTTCAGAAGAACATTGGATATTGTGAAAATATTATACAGGCTGTGGCAAAATTAGTTTTAAAGCAAAATACAAAAAGTAAATGTCAAGTAAAAGTATGATAGAGTTTCTGGTCTGTTCCGATAAAGGGGAATTGTACAGTAACTGCAGAGTTAACTGTTAGAGTTAAAATAATGTTAATGTAGGTAAATTAAAGTTAAAGACAAATCGTTAATTTCTGTATTACTAATTCAAATGACATGCTTCCAAGTCATTTTATATTTGATATAGGAAATTAAAAAAATAAATAAAACTTAGCATTACATTCTAGTTGAAAAACTAGACATTTTAGTCGTATTCTGCATGTAGAAATACATAGATGTTATTTAAGCAACACTGTGAAATAGTTTCTTGTTTATGTTAAAGGATGACTCTCTATTGCAATTTTTTTTTCTTGCTGAACTCACTACTGCTAAAATACATTTTACATGCTAAGGTTAATCTTACACTCCTTTGTTTAAAATCTAGACTTTCAGAGCTGCGTGCAAATCTATTAGTGTAAATTATAATATAACTCATTATATAACAGACTTTTATAATAGCATACTATTGTAATCACATTTGATTATTTGTATAATAATTTATTTTTATTATAGTATTATTATCTTGTAAAAAAGAATAAATGTTATAACTATTTATTGATTTTATCATTATTATATGCATCCCATAATTATTATTAAGTTTATTAATATAAACTTTGACAACAATCATATCTTTTATTTTTTATGTCATTGTTATGTGTGCTCAGTTTGTGAAGCCTTTAGAATTTTCTATATTTCTGCATAAATGCGAAAAAGTTGTCAGATTTTCACAGACTAAAAGTTTTATATATTGTATTTTTACCGCTCTATAAGGCGCACCGGATTGTAAGGTGTACTATCAATAAACTTTTTCTACTATGTAGGTACTATCAATAAATCTTTTTTCTGGTCTATTTTCATACATAAGGCATACTGGATTATAAGGTGCATTTTAAGCGGCACTCCTTAGAAACAGGGGTATTGCCATGTTTCCCTTCTAATTCAGCAGGTCTCGCAAAACAAAACTGTAATTAAAAAAAAACATTTTCAGACACGTCAAACCAGCGCTGGATATTAATCTACATTTCTAGATTAATATATAATCTAGATTTCTCTCCTGAAAACTGTTTATTTGGGTGAATAAAGCGCTTCAGTTTATTTACAGTAAGCTTAGATTTCTTGATTTCCATTAAGGCTGGATCATTAGCATTAGCGGCTAAGCGCTAATGCCGCCTAACAGCCGACTCGGCAGAGCTACAATGAGGAACCCTGAGTGTTCTGGTAAACCAGGGCAATATTAGCTAGCGGTTCATAGTTTGTTTTAACACGGAAAACGCGCAGGCTACAGACTGATAATACTTACCTCTGAACGGTTGAATGATTAGCGCTTAGCAGGTAATGCTAATGCTGCTGGAGAACTAAACTGAAACTCTTATATAACTCTGTACTTCAACGAAGTGGCTTTAAGGCTCCTTTCAACCTGACTATATATATTAGTCTATGATTATGCTATGTTTGTTGAAAAAAATATTTTGGCAGACACTTTTAGTATTAGATTAATTCGAACCACATGTATAATAGTACTGTTCAAATGTTTTAGGCACCAAAGTAAATGACACAAATCCATTTATCTCAGCAATATGAGTGTTTTAACTCGGAAAAAATAAATATAACTGCAAATAAACATAAATACAGTAAAACATAACAAGGAATTCTCATTTTTAACTAAGTATGTTGTATCTTGTGAACCAGGCTGAAGAACAAAGCGTAGTTCCAGATTTCTCCTGGATGCTCCTCAGCCAGCATGTGTGTATAAGTTCAGTTCCGTGTGCAGCTCACCTGATTTACCACATTTACCAAACCAGGTGTTGACATGAGAAATATCTCTATTAATCTCAGATGAGGAGAGATTTGGAGATGTTTAAAGGAAAAGAGGGCTGTAAAAGCTCTGCTTTTTGTAAAATTGTATTTATTGTTAAATTAAATAATATATATGCAAAAGCCTAATATATGCTTTCAAATGAGCTTTGATATTGAAGTGATTTTTATACCATATCAGCTTCTGAAGACGAAAATCGCACAGGGAACTTGGACACTCCCTCTCCCTCTCATTTCTCTCCTGCTGCGTGATGTCGTTAGCACTGGTCTGCATTCTAAATCACGCCCTATCACAGGAATAGTGCACTATATTGTGTGTTAACCGTTGGTAAATAGTGCACTATATTGTGTGTTAACCAGTGGTAAACAGTGCACTAGTTCTGTGATAGGAAGGGAGTGATTTAGAACGCAGTTACAGCCTCCGCGCTGCCCCCCTCTGCTAAGAGAACAGCCACTCCTGAACAGGCTGTGAGTCTCCGTGTCATGACCAATGAGTCGCAGCCTCTGTTTAAGAGGGGTGGCTGTTCTCCATAGGGGGGCAGCACCACAGCGGTGTCTCTGAAACAAATCACTCGCCTTAATAACTCACCTCAAAAATACGGGACAAATCGCGTCCCGGATCAATTCAATAAGGAACGCGTATTTTACTGCCTAAATACAGGACGATTCAGGATTTTAGGGGACAGTTGGCAACCCTACATATAGTGCAAAAAATGGTACTATCTCATTTGTTTGATTTAATTTAAACGTTTTAAATGTCAATTATTTATGTAAAATTATGTACATTTATGTAGAAATGTAGACAATTCTAAAGAGAAAATATCACCTTCCAAAAAGCTAAAGAACTAAACACCAACAAAAAAAGCTTTTATTACGTAATGTTTCTAAACACTGTTCTAAGCATTGTTCTATAGAAATGAAATATTTCTATATATATATATATATATATATATATATATATATATATATATATATATATATATATATATAAAGAGTTTCTTCATTTTATGCTTTCGAAATTAATACTATAAATCTTAAAGTGTTAAGACATGTAAAGTTTACTTAAGTGAGACTGAAGTACTTTTTTGTTGTAGACTTTTATTTTGACAGTGTTCAGTCTGTTATTGTGGCCAAGCATTGTTGCCACAATTACAGCACTAGATATCACACTGTAACTGTGTGGTACCGTCAGTCTCTGCTCAGATTTGAAGGGCAGCAGACCGACATGCTAAGAGGAAAAGATGGAGCAGAAATCTCAGGTAACTTTCATCATTTTAAATAATACTAATAATAACTACTTCTCTAGCATGATTAATAATTAAATATTAAAAATGATCATGTTTTGGCTGCTGCCAATGTAAACTCAAGTCTGAAATCAAGGCTGCAACTTAACTGAAGACAGGAAATGCTGCTATTGGTTTCCAGTGAAAGCCATACGCAAGAAATGTAAAAATAAAAAAGTTTAAACTACACATTACTGATGTTCAAAATGTAAATGTGAAAATAATAATTTTTAAAAACCTTTGCACGTTATCAAAAATGATTTACTGATTTTTACAGACTGGGGAAGGTTTTGCATTTTATTTCTGTTTAAATGTTAATGTTTTGTTTTCTAATATACTGAATGTATAATCTGTAGAAGTGTGTCTCTGTGATTGTTCTGGTGTTACTTTAATCTTTCATATAACACCTATAGTTGGTGTATTTATTTCTCTTCTTGTGGTTTACACCAGCTACAGATGGAAATTTCCACAAATTAGTTTAGTCAGTATTTTGAGTATTCATCATCAGTGGCATGCAGTTAATATAGTGGGTACCCCTTCTGCAACACCCACAACTCAAATTCGATGTTTAAGATTAAGATCCTATAAAAACTTTAAAATCTTCCCTGGTGTTTTTTTTTCCAAAAAGGTCCTTTATATTATTTTCTTGATAGTAAAGTTCTCTTATATCCTCATGGGCTGGACAGTCGATGAGGATGTGTTTCATAGTTAGTGGGGTGTTACACGATTGACAAGATGGTATTTCAGTGTTTGTTAAAAGGTGTCCATGTTTTATTTTTGAGTGGCCTATACGGCATCTTGTGTAAACTGTCTGATCTGATCTTGAGTTGTGTTTGAAGATTCTCCATTTTAACAAAGGTTGAATTTCATGTAATTAATTGTTGAGCTCTTGGTCCCACTCTTCTTGCCACTTGGATTTAGTGAAGGAGTTTATAATGTAAAAGGTGTCCAGAGGTGGGATGGAGAATTTGGTGATCTCTTTTGTAGGTGCCTTCTTGGCGAGGTCATCTGCCGTTTCCTGTAAATCCACAGTGGCCTGGGATCCAACAAAAGGCTATCTGGTATCTCTGTTTATGCAGGAAGCTGGGTTTTGACTTTCTGACTTTTGCAAGTACCTCAGAAATGATGGGATGGTCTGTTTTTAGTTAGTCCAAAGCTTGAAGGCAGGATTTTGAGTCTGAACAGATTAGGTTGTAGTTGGGGTGTGTGCAGTTTTTGATGTATTCCAATGTGAGCAGCAGTGCGTATGCTTCAGCCGTGAAGATGGTACAATATCTTGGTAGGCGAATGCTTTGGTGAAAGTTTGTAGTTGAAAATGCCGCTGCTACGTGATTTTTCCGTTTTTGATCCATCAGTGTAAATAGTCTTGTGGGTAGGGTACATGTTTTGAATGTCAAAGAATTGAGTTTTATAGTCATTTGTAGTTGTTTATAGTTGAAATATGACTGTTGGTTTTGTCATTTCCCAAGGGGCTATTAGATCGTGTACTTTTTTAAAAGTTGACATATCAATGGCCAGCTGGATCCGAAGTCCTAACGGTTTGATCACGTTTGGTTTTCTTTCATACAGGTCTGAGAGATAGTTGTTGAAGACGGAGGGATGTGCTGGGTTTTGGTCATTTCCTTGAAGTTTTATGGTGTATTGAAGTGCTAATTGTAGTCTTCTGAGATGGGGTGGAGGCTCGTCTGCCTCTACGTACAAGCTGTTAACTGGTGATGTTCTGAAGGCCCCCAAGGCTAGTCTCAGGCCTTGATGAATAATGGTGCTCAGTGACTTTATATAGGACTTTCTAATCGCTCCATAGATAAAGCTGCCATAGTCCAGCCGTGATTGGATTATTGTTTTGAATAGATGCTTTAGCAACGAGTATTCAGCTCCCCATCTTGTGTTAGCCAGAATTTTTATTATATTGAGAGATTTCTGACATTTCTTTTTTAGTTGATGAATGAATAATGAATGAACCTGGTTTCCTTCTCTACCTTGATGCATTCTCCATCTAGAAATAGGTTTGGTTCAAGGTGAAGTGATCTTATCTGGAAAAAATGATTACATATTGTCTTTGTTTTGGAGAGTTTAATTTTTTGCTGTCCATTTATGTATGTTGTTAATGGTCTGTTGAAATTTCCTTTCCAGAGTTGGCATATATCTGCTTCTGCTGCAGATACAAAGATTGTCTACATATAAGCAGCACAGAATACTCGGGTCTATGGATTGCGTGATATCGTTAATTAAGTTTTTTAATGAAGATAGGCAGATGCCCACGTAATCCCATTTGAAACATATCCTTAAGTATACCATATTTCCATGTGGTATCATATGCTTTTTCTAGATCAAAGAAGACCACCACTACGTGTTTTTTGTTAAGAAAGACATTTCTGATGTACGTTTCAATCTGGACTAGATTGTCTATTGTGCTTCTTCCTCTTCTAAAGCCGCTTTGAAACTTGTTTATTATGTTATTTTTTTCCAGGAACCACACAAGTCTGTGATTCACCATCCTTTTCATAGTTTTGCATAAGCAACTTGTCAGGGCTATGGGCCGATAATTGTTTGGGTCCTGGTGGTCCTTTCCGGGTTTGGGGATAGGAATAATATTTGCTTCCTTCCCGATTGTTGGGATTTTGCCTGTTGTCCATATGTCATTTATACTATGTAGGAGCATCGATAGAGCAATATGAGGGAGGTGTTTTAAAAACTGGTAATGAACATAGTCTGGGCCCACTGCAGTATCATGTGAGCTTTTAATGGCGATTGTAAGTTTCTCCATTGTAAAGGGTGGGTTATAAAGTTCGTCGTTGTTAGAATGGAATAGAAGTTGTTTGTTTTAGTGTAGGGCACGAAGGTGTTGAAATTCTGGGAGACAGTTCGCTGATGAGGAATGTTTTTTGCTAATTCATCCGCTATTTCTTTTTTCAGTGGTTAAAACATCATCAGCTCACAGGGTGGCTGCGGGTCCTTAAAAAGTCTTAAATGGTATTAAATTTCATTTTAGTCAAATAAGGCTTTGAAAAGTCTTATTTTGTCTTAAATTTTCAACAAAAATGTCTTAAATTTGCAGAGCGAAATTTAGGGGGGAATAATTTCGTCAGCCATGTGTTGAACTTCGGGGGTGGAAATCAGTAGTGCAGAATTGTGTATGTTTGTGTTTGTGCGTGTGAGCGCGTATTGTATTATGCTGTTGTCAGTGTTTGAATTTTGTTTTGTATAAAGTTTCATTGTGTATGTCTTGTGCATTCACATTTGAAGTTTTCAAGCAGCTAGATTAAATGTAAATAATCAATTGTTTTTTTTTTATTTTAACGTGTATGATCTTGCGAGTTGGTCTTAATTTTATTTGGAAAAGGGTATTAAAAAGTCTTAAAATGTCTTAATTTTCACTTGGTCAAAGCTGTAGACACCCTGAGCTCAGTGTCCTCATGCTATTAGCATAGCTGCCATTTAGCTATTTTTCATATTTCATTCTATTCTAAAAACTCATCCCTGTTACTTTCAGTCCTGTTACTCAAAAAAAAGTAACAGGAATGAGTGCCAATAACAGGAGTGAGTTCCAGTTACATGAATGAGTATTTTGCCCTGGATTATTGATTTATTCATGTAAATATTAGTTGGTGTAAACCACTTCTTTTCCAAATCTGTTTGGTTTAATAAATTGCAAGATAATTCATTTGATCAATTTCAGGTTTGGGTCTTTTTGATAAGATAAAATAGTTTTGCATCTTTTAGAAAAATACAATGCTCATGCATATATAGTTTTTGTTGTCATAATTTTGTCAATTATTTGAACATGCAGTGAACAATTTATTTAAAATAAACACTGTCTTGAGAGGAAATCAAAAGTATTAGTAGACTTCTTAACCTGCTTTTTAAATGTCACATGAGTTTTTTTTTATTTTTATTTATTTATTTTTAATCATCTTAGAAACCTTGGAAAAAATATAACAAAAGCTGCCAGAGTTTTAGTACAGGTTTTGACTATATATATATATATATATATATATATATATATATATATATATATACACATGTATGTGTGTGTGTGTGTGTGTTATTATATTCAGTGTTGAACAAAAGCAAAAATAATAATTTGGAAGAGTTACAACAAGCAAATGGCACCCATTCGGAGGAATGGCCATATTATCATAACGTTACACAATAAAACATCTTTGCCTTACCCATGTTAGCTAGCTAGTGGTAAACCAGCTCAGTTAAAATAGCTTTATCATGTCACCACATTTCAATATTTTAATATGATTTACAGACACTTCATTAAATACAAACCATATATTTTTACCTAAATGTCAAAACAAAAAAGCTAACGACCTATGTACTTTTTACTTTAATCAATCCTCACGGTTAGCCAAATCATAGGATACTGGCTTTTTAACTTAACCTAGTTAGCTAGCTGGCGTAATGCTAGTCATCTCAGGCTCAGACTCCATCAAAGGTTCTATTTAATCTGGTCTGATAATAGTAAAATATAAAGTTGCACAATGAAACCCAATAAATTTTCTTTTTCCCCCTCACAGTTGCACAAAGTGTTGGTTTCTCAGACTTAACTGGACTTAGGCTCGTCCAGCTAACCGAGCTAGCTTTAGTCTAGTTCAGTTACCTGAGGCTCATAATCCACCATGAGTTCTATTTATCCGAGTTTCTTAATAAATAATAAAATATAGTTAGCTAGTTGCACCATAAAACCCAGGCAATTGCTTTTTTCCCTCACAGTTACACAAAGTGGCGGTTTATCATTTTGGTCTTATCTGGTCTTAGTCTTATCCAGCTAACCTAGCTATGCTTACTTGCTAGATAGCTAGCATTAACCAAGCTCAGTTACCACCTCACACCTGTTTATCTTACTTCAGGACTAGGTTCACAAAATAGAGCCTGCTAACCTCCTTACTCTAACTTTATTTATTAATAACCAATATCTATTCCTACCTCTCATATATAATAATTTCAACTCTAAACACTATGCATAAGCAAGACAAATGTTCAAATTAAAAAAGTGCTCCCTTTTTTCATAAAGCATCCTCCTGACCTGCTGACACAATGTTTCGGCACAAAAAAAAGCAGTAAAACATGATTGGGTGAACGTATGATTGACTCTTTAAATCAACTTGTGGCAAGCAGTCTCCAAAATAAATATGTAATAATAGAAAAGAAAATATATCTCACATTTAGTGCGCCCAGAAGTTGATTTTTTTTAATAGCGTGCTGTATAATTTAGACACGCTGTACATCTTTCTACAAATAGCTCACTTTATACACAAGTATGCTGAGGGATTTTATATCAGTTTTAGGTATTTCCAAATATGTTTTATTTTCCCACAAAAACAGTGTACACAGTGTACATCCCAACCAACACACAGTTGCATGTACAGAGGTCTACATACAAAACAAAATAATTTACTACCACAGTTACAGTGAAAAAATAAAAAAAATGCATTTGTTTTGGTCTGGCCACAGCACCTCATCCACATCACAAGCACTGTTTTTTTTTTTTTCAGCCAAGCAGCAGGGAAATATCCCCTAGCATGACAAATCCAGCCATGAAAAGAATCAAGTGTACAAATAAAACACTTTTTTGTGATTGTTTACACACAAATACTATAAAAAATATATATTTTATATAGTATTTGCACACAGTCTAGACCAGAAAATAGCTACACTATTTGATCTGGTTAGCCACAAGCCAACTACCCAGATAACTAATGGGCTAAATCACATCTCAGAGCATGTTCAAAATATGCTAGCCAGATGTGACTGTCATGCCTGTGAGATTTTGGATAAAGCTGTGCATGTAGAAGAAGCATAGCAGGCCCAGCAAGGTACCTACAAATGCTCAGCAAATTTATTAAAGTTCCAGTTCGGCAACCAGTCAAGTTTCTTGCTTCTGGGCAAGATCCCTATACCATAAAGGAAAAGCAAAGGCCTGTTCTATATCACTTGGTCCAGCCACAACCAAGTGCAAACAGTAACAAGTACAACATATTTCCAAAATAATCCACTCCACTGCCTTGCATTTGGCAATGTAAAACCTAGATGGAACTGCTCATTGGTGAGCTCTGCACACTAAGCATGACAAGGTTGTGGGTTCCATACCAGGGTTTGTCAGTTGACCACTGTTGGGCCCTTTAGCAACTGTGTTAACAATGTATATGGGCTGACCACCAACCCATATATATGCCATCTGGTTTGTAATGGAGCTGGATGTGGGCTGTTTTGGATAGCCCATGATGCTACATGGGTAGGTGGAGCACAATTAACATATAGCTGGAGAAAGCTAATGAGGCCATGAGATCCCACCTCCCTCAATGTACAGAAGCTGACATAAAACCATTAATCAACATAACTAGAAAAAAACGGACAATGCATATGTCATGTATGAAAACACGGGGACACTCTCTGATTCTTCACCCACTGTGAAGCCTAGAAAGTCCTCTATGCCTGGTAGCAGGGAGCCCCAAATCCTAAGTTCAACTCCTGCTATTAAAGTTGCTTTCTTTTTCCCTTTTCTGTGTAACAAATCCTCTATAGGGATGTTTGTTCAGGGACACTCTGATTCTAAATATTTTGGTCCCCCACTGTGTCCAGATGGCTTATATTGACTGTAGAGAGACAGGAGCTTGGAAAAAGCTGGTATATTAGCATTGTTCATCAGTTCAGGGTGTGTGGGAACACATTAAACTTGCCATTAATACATAGCTGAGTTTCTTATGGTATATGCATTAATACCTATTGAAATATTAATTAACCATGACAAAGGAAGTTATAGAAATAATTGTAGTTATTTTGCTTTATTTATTGTTTTTTTTTAGAAAGAAGACTCAAGAGACAGCATAAAGGATCTCTTGGGGAAACTTGGTCTGGAAGGCAAAAATGGGAGCGCACTCACCATGGCTCAATTTCTTGATCTAACACCTTCATTACAATACAAGGAGGCCAACAAAGAGAAAGATCTTGTTCACACCTTCATGCAGCGGCTTCTAACAACAGATTACAAAGCAAGACACCTCTCTGTCAAATCTGAACCCAGAATAACAAAGTCTCAGCAGGCAGCTGGAAAAGCTGGCTTTGATGCTCTATTTGAAAAAAAAGATCAGCATGCAGAACAAAAACAGCGAACACAAAGTCAGAGTCATCCAATGGATGTTCAGATGGCAGTGTTCCTCTGTGCAGATCCCTTTCTTCAGCAGACCATGGTAACTAAGTTGTCTCAGTGTCAGTACGCAGTTCCTTTGCTGGTTGCAAATCCTTTCACTGGACAGATTGAATTCCCTCTGTGGACGATGCGTCAGATCAGTAAAAGCTGGAAGACCATGGATACTTCAGGCGAATTCACCAGTAAGACCCTGCCCATGCACAAAGCTCAAACTCCAATGGTGGCGTTCTTCAGGATTGGCTCCATTTCCTCATCCAAGTCTCAGCTGATGAACAGGCTGATCAATGAGAAGCACGACACGTTCTTTCACAGGGACTGTCCAGGCAGCAGCAGAGAGCGTCTACTGATGGACGGAGTGGTGGAGATCGCCTGGTACCTTCCATCTGGGAAAAGCACTGATCATTTCTCAGACTGTGTAGCGTTCTGTAATCTACATGGAGATTCCAGCATCAACGAGACTCAGAGAAAGATTCTTACTGAAATGTCCTCTGTGAATGTTGCACTATTACCTCAACTTGATCGGAATGACAACAATATGGTTATTGTGAAGGAACTTTGGAAGTCTTCAACTCCACTTATTGTTATTCTGACTGATGAAGATGATAAGGGTGAAGATGATGTGTGTGAGATCGGAGAGAGAAAATACAGAGTATCACTGAAGGGAAGAAACCAGTCTGATGTTTCTGTTGCTCTTAGAGAAGTTATCAAGAACTGCCTCTCAGAACGGCCTGTGACTTTCACTATGGAGAACATAGCAGAACACTCAGAGATGAAGGTGGATGAGGATAATGAAGACTGTCAGAGAGGAAAGGAAGCTGCACAGGAGATAATGAGATTCCTGAAGAGAAAAGATCCATCAACAGTCAAAGAAAAACTCCTGCCCTGCCAGGGGAAACTGTGGCATGACTGGAGCCAGAAAAACAAAGATCTACGTCGTCTTAAAAGTGAGACTGTAGAATTAGAGAAAAGCAAGAAAGAAGAAGAATTAAGAGAAATAAGAAAGAAACAGCGGGCATGTGTTTTCAGTGATATCATGGTGTCATTTGTTGGAAGTTTAAGGTCACTGTCAGACAGTGAAAAACAATATTTCCTAAAGTGGACAACAATCCTTCTTGATGACTTCACTTCAGATACACTCTCTGCACTCCTTCAAAAGTATGACCAAAAATGGAATGAAGTGCTGGATTTAAAAAAAAAACATGATAACCTAGAGAAGAATAATCATGAACTAGCCATGCTTAGCCTCTCGAAGGAACATGACAATTCAGATAAACTGAAGACTGAACAATCAAACCTAGAAAAAATCTCCAACAAGCTTAATGCTGCCACATTTGGTTTGGAGCACATAGTGAGAGAGATGGGGCAGATTTTTGAAGCCTCAGCCTCTGCCAGAAAATATGAAATAATGAAGGACGGAACTTTTTCTTACATTCCTAATCTTGCTGCTGAACTCATGATATCTGGCCACCCGATGGAGCTGATGGACGGTGATGCTGCTCATGTTCCTTTGGTCTGGGTTTCAGCAGTTCTGGATAAGGTCATCAGAAAACTGGGAGACCAGAGAGTCTTTGTGTTGTCAGTTCTGGGAATTCAGAGCTCAGGGAAATCCACCATGCTCAACGCCATGTTTGGACTCCAGTTTGCAGTCAGTGCTGGAAGATGCACCAGAGGAGCCTTCATGCAGCTGGTGAAAGTGTCTGATGAGATGAAGGGGGAACTGAAGTTTGACTACATTCTGGTTGTTGATACTGAAGGTCTCAGAGCTTTAGAACTGGCTGGAAAAGACACCCTACATCATGATAATGAACTGGCAACATTTGTTGCAGGTCTTGGAAACATGACTTTGATCAACATCTTTGGAGAAAACCCATCAGAGATGCAGGACATTCTTCAGATTGTTGTTCAGGCCTTCATGAGGATGAAGAAGCTCAGACTGAATCCCAGCTGTGTGTTTGTTCATCAGAATGTTACTGATGTTGCAGCTGGAGAGAAAATGATGGAGGGAAGAAGACGATTACAGGAGAAACTTGATGAAATGACAAAGTTAGCGGCTAAAGATGAAGTCTATGATGCAGAATGTTTCAGTGATATCATTGCATTTAATGTACAGAAGGATGTGAAGTACTTCTCTCAGCTCTGGGAGGGCAGCCCACCCATGGCTCCACCAAATCCATGCTACAGTGAAAATGTTCAGGAGCTGAAGAGAGACATTTTTTCTCGTGCATCAAAAACAAACTGCATGAAATTATCACAGTTTCAGCAGCGAGTGAAAGACCTCTGGGAGGCTCTGCTGAATGAAAACTTTGTCTTCAGTTTCAGGAACACACTGGAGATATCAGTGTACAGGAAACTGGAGGAGGAGTATGAGAAATGGACCTGGAGTCTCAGGAGTGCCATGCTGAGTATTGAAGACAAGATGCTGAACAGAATCTCCAGTGGAAAAGTGGAAGCAGTAGAAAAACAAGAGCTGATGAGAGAAATGTCAGAAACCCTGCAGAAAGTCCAAATATCATTTAAAAAGTATTTTGAAGAAGACAGTGAAAAGGAAACTCTGATTCAGTGGAAAAGCAGATTTGAGAAACAAATACAACACCTCCATGATGACCTTGTAGATGAGGCCAAAAGAAAACTGGATGACAACATCAAACAGAAAAGCATTAGGAAAAATCTGGATGAGCAGCTGAAAAATCATGAAAATACTCTCTTTGAAAAGAGTAAAGAACTCGCTCTGAAGCTTAAAGAAAGGAGCAAAAACAGAGATCCAAAAGCAAAATTTGATTTAGTGTGGGGAAAGTGGGTCACTGAATTAACTAAAGATGTTCCAGAAATCAAAGATATAAACATCTCAAATGATGTCATTAACATTTTGGGGGAGGGGTTTTCTGAATATGGTCGTGTTTTTGATCAAAAGAAGAGAGCAGAGTACATAAATATTCACATTGCTGCTGATTACTACAGTTATGTTTCTATGAAAAGCAAGAAGGTGGGACCTGTTTCTTTATGGGAAAAGTCCCTTAAGCCAGAAGATCAGACATCAATAAGGGAGCTAATATCTAAAGTTATTCAACAAACAACAGAAAAAGTGGAATCATTTCCAGTCTCAGTGCAGGGATACAGCTCAGGCTATATCCAGCAGATTGCACGTGATGTCAAACAACTAGTGCAGGAGTTTAAACCAAGACACGACTCCTTTGAGTTTAAGAAGGAGTTCTTTGTAGATCTTTCTCTTTATGTGTGTGAACAAGCTGGGAAACGCTTTGTAGAACTTCACAGGAAATACAGAGAAGCAAATGATCCACTTTTGTACTTTGAAAAGAAAAAAGCTGAGTACTTTAAAGTCTTCATGAACTACTATCAGGGAGCAACATCTGCAGCAGTGCTTGGAGACAGAATCTGTGTTAAACTGAAAGAAACAATCCTGCAGTGTGTGTACAACATGACTGCTAAATTCATCTGTGATCAGATGAGAGGAAAACCTCCATTTAATGGGAACAGAGGAGATCTGGAGAAGCACATTCTGAAGACTCTGGCAGAGCAGGAGGGAGATAAGGAGGAGAAATTTAATAACTTCTTAACATACATGAACCAGCCTAAGATCCACTTTGAAAATTTCATCAGAGACAGTGTTAGACAGTACATGGCAGCAGAAAACCCTCAGGCAGCTTCTGTAATAAAAGAACACATCGACCACAAACTGAGAATTATCATCAGTGCAGCAGAAGCAGCAAAAGATGAGGTCAAATCTATAAAAGGAGACGTGAACAAGTGGCTGGAGATTTTCTCCAACAGTCTTGTAGATGAGTTAGGAGATACCAGAGTTCATCTGAGTGATGATGTCACTAAGGATGTCACTGATTATGATGTTCTCATAGATGTTATTAAAAAAGAGCTCTTGGTTGTTGTTGAAGAGCTAAAAGTAAACATCTGTAAACTTTCAGATCTGAGAGAGGAGATGTTCAGAGAAAAGCCTGAGGAGATTCTGATTAAACACTTCTGCAGGTGCTGCTGGAAGCAGTGTCCCTTCTGTGGAGCCATCTGTACCAACAGTCAAGAAAATCACACTGAAAAACACCAGGCTGAATTCCATCGCTCAGGTGGAATGAAAGGACGCAATTTTAAAGATACAACTGAGTTTTCTATAAACTTTTGTACAACAAAAGTAGCAACAGATGAGCTGGGATTTTTTGCAGGCATTCCAGAGAAGTGGTACCCTTACAAAGAGTTCTGGACTGCAGGAGGAGAGTACGCTGAATGGAGCATCTCTCCTGATTTTTCTTCTCTGGCCTACTGGAAATGGTTTGTTTGTGAATTCAAGGAATATCTTGAAAAGCACCACAAACTCTATTTCCGTGGAAAAGGAGAGATTCCATCTGAATGGAAAACTCAGATTCAGTCTGATGCAGTTGCAAGTTTAGGAATAGATAAATAAACTTCAACAATTCTGGTCATTACAGAACACTGGCTTTGTCACAAATGATAACACAATCTTTCATGGATCTCACCTGGCAAAATGTAATCATGCTGTATTTGAACTGCACATAACATTACTTTGCTCATTCAACTACAACCCTAAACCATCTTATTGTACTGAGGAGAAAAGCACAGAAGAGACTGCAGCACCTAAACATCTTTCAACAGTATAATATGGATGCAAAATCTGTATCCCTCTGCTTACTGCATACTACATGCATGTACTTTTTCACACCTTTGAAAGATTTAAGTAAGGCCACAATTAGAATCAATACAAAAGTACTCAGTAATCCTACAATTGATTGTTATTATTATTATTATTATTATTATTATTATTATTATTATTATTATTATTATTATTATTATTTTTCATTTGGTTTAGTAGATGTTTTATTCTTATAGCTTCTTGTACTGTTCATTTACACATGGAATATGGTTGTATGATCTGCATCTTTATGACTTCATTTTAGAGCTCTTTAATACTAATTAAAGTCAGATTTAGAATTTCTTTTTAATCAGTAGTAATTATTGAATGTTTATGATTAATGGTGGTGAATGCTTTAAAATAAAAATGATTGATATTTACACCAACAGGTTCTTGTGATAGACAAAGTACGCCTACATACTATGGATTAACCTATTTTTGCATATCATTTATTATTATTTTACTCTCATGGCAATACTCTCTTGTAATCAGATAAATAAAGTGTGAAAAATGAATGCATTAAGTGTTTTCTTCTTGTTCCCAAAAATGATATTGTTCCTGCTCAGCTCAGCTGTACTATTTATGATGAGACGCTGTGTGAATGGGAAATCTCTTAACGCCAGTCATGGAGCAGGTTCTGGGAGAAAGTCCCGACTTTCAGGAGAACCAGCCAATCAGATTGTTGGTTTTGTGGTAATAAACAGTTGAAGACATTTTGGATCATTCTTCTTTACAAAACATCCTTAGTTCAGACAGGTTTGATGATTTCTGATTATGAACAGCCCACTTTAAACCACACCACAATTTTTTTATAATATTCAGGTCTGGGGACTGAGTTTTTGTTTAAATTTTGTTTAAATAATTATTGCACACTTTCTGTAAATCCTATAAACTTCATTTCACTTCTCAAATATCACTGTGTTCATCTGCTATATATATATATATATATATATATATATATATATATATATATATATATATATATATATATATAACTGAAATTGCTAATCTAAACAACAAATGATTTATTAAGAAAATCACCAATATTATCAGGGGTGCCCAAACTTCATACCACTGTATATTAGCAAGTAAAATGCCTGACGACTCATATTATTTTGGAAATAGTTCAGAGAAATAGTTTTGTTCCTCACATTAGTAATTGACTAATTCTCTAGTCCTCTGTAAGCCCATATTTGGCACTCTAAATCTAACATTGGTTTTAAATGACAGTAATGAACAGTGGTGGGAATAACTGTGTTGAAATAAACACTGTTACTTTTTTCAGTAAAGAGTAATCTAACTAATTACTATGACTGTAACTATAACGCCGTTACCATTTCCGACACCCCGTTACTGCACGTTACTTTAGCTGCTTAATTAACTTTTTTATTTTTTAAAGCATTCAAGTCAAATCGCCCTTTTTGGCCCGGCATCTACCGTATTTAACCCCACTGTCCCGCTGCACACCCCACATCCACCCCCCACCCCCTCCCCCCTTTGCTGTAAGTTCAGGCAGCTAGTCGGAGCAGCTGACGTTAAAACATATCTGGATATACAGCGATTTTTCTAAAAGAAAGGTAATGGAGCTAACCCTGTAAACTGTGATTACATTGTTTCTGGAGCGGTTTCTGCAGGTTAAAAAGACTCATCTCCCAATCAAAACAGACAGGTCAAACCCATATATATAATGTTCAACCTGCCCTGATGTACCTGATCAGCCAGTAACTAATTATTTGTTTTTACTTGTATTTACTAATTTAGGATTGCAGGACTTACTGTCAGCTGTAATGAACGAAAATGTATTTAGCTAAGTAGTTATCTAGAAACTGGATGTAGAGGATAGCCAGAATTTAGTACAGTACTTTATGTCTGTAGTTTAAAGCAGTTTCTGATCTCACTGCTTCTAAATTAAGTGTTTTCCTCCAGATCCAACTAATCAGCTAATAAACAATCCTTTACTGAGTTTACCTGTTAAAATCCCTTAGCCCGCTGTGAACCATAACTCAATCATTATGTAAATCCAGCAGTGTATTAAATACATCATACCACCACTAACTTTATTATCCGGAAGTACTCTCGAGCTGTTTTTTTGCCTGCTCGAGGAATATTAAATAAAGATGAATAATTGTATAGGCCCATCAGAACTGATATTTATGGATATTTCTTTTAATAATTTGTTCATTTGTGTTATAAAAGGTAAAAGAACAAATCAGAAACAAGTGAATTGTTTATGTTATTACATTGCTACATGAAATCCATTGTTGATGTACTGTTTTGCATACTTTATTGAGGAATGGATTCACTGATGGAATATATCTGGTCCATGTCCTTTAGTAAAAGTGAATTTGTGCACCCTTCGTTAAATTTTAAATCAATGAGTGCATTCCTGACAAAAAAAAGTGAAGACTTCATGTAAATATCTAAAAAGGATTTTATTTTGGCTCTTATAAGAATTACGTATGTAGGAATGTCCACAACATTTCAGTGTCAACAAAGGTAGGTCTATTAGATTCTGATCATCTAATTTTGTAAGTTTGTAAGTCGTGGTTCACAGGTGGTTATTTTAGATTTCCTGTCAACCTGTCTTATAATGTAAGGGATACTGAACCTCAGTTGGGCTGGTGGGACGGCTCAAAGGGGGCAGCGGAAAATGTCCCTTATTTTATTACTAAGTTAGTTAGTAACTCAGTTACTTATAACTAATTACTTTTTCAAAGTAACGTGCACTGGTAATGAATAGGGTTTTTTCCAGAAACTTTCTTTGGTAAATAAATGTTAAGAACCCTATATGTTTTATACTGTATGCATTTTTCTCCTAAACATTACTTGATATAAAATATTAATATTTCTACATGTTAGCTAACACAACAAATTGACACCATTAGGCTCCAGTATCTTAATTAAACTGCATGGTTTGCCAGTGTAGTCAAGTGGTATTAGCACGTTTAGTTTGGGGAAATGTGTTTTCTTTAACTGTTAAAAGGGGGGTTTATGTATCAGGTGATTAGGTGGGTGGACTGTATAGCTGCTGGTCGAATGGTATGGTGTCTTCCTGGTGCAACGGTAAGAACGCAGAAGAGTCAAGATTGAAGTTTAAGGCAGTTTAATTAACTTGAACACAGCACAGTAATACACAAGGGTCAAATGTGGCATTACAGATGGTTGCAAAATTGTGTGTGAGGGTGTGTGGTCTAAGAAAGGAAGGAAGCAAAAATATACAAACTCTGCATAAATAAACAAACTCTGAAATAAATACATACAGGCTGGTTATTTAAGGCACAACTAGCTTCCATTGGAAAATCTACAAGGCTGCTATATGCTGGGGAAACACTGCCAACTGGTGGCAAACACAGTCATTACACATAATAAAGGCGCCCAATAAAACAGCCATTACAGGCGTGAAAACCTCCTCATTAAAACAAACGACGGTATTTAGGCTATACTAACACAAATTACAGCTATTAGCACTTTAAAAGCACAATAAAGGCTTATGAACTGAAAATAAGGCTCTACAGATTACAAACACAGGCACAGAAATATTCTACAAGACTCTACATTACTTTCAGTTTCTGTTAAGGCTAACAAAATTACACTCTCAAAACGGACTGAATTACATTACAAAATTAAATTACAAAACATTAAAACATTGAACAAATCTTCAATGACGCACACAAGGAACAGAAATTGACTATAGAAAGTAAATTAAATGACTCTTTATGGAGAAACGTGGAGCCAAACATCCGTAGCACTCGGCCTGGGAGCAGCTCTCACTGACTGAACTGCCCCTCACTGAAGTCACGTCAACACTGAACTTCCCGCGACATGTGAGGACGTAAGCACAAGCTTAGTATCTTCAGCACAGCCAATGGCCTTTCTAACATTAACCCTTGTGTGGTGTTCATATTTTTGTTACTCAGTCAGTGTACATGGGTCTGTTGGACCCACTGCATTTTAATGTTTTAAATTCAGCAAAATTAAGAAATTTTAGATTGAAATACTTACCAGATGCTTGCTTCACCTAAACTACAAGCAAAATAAACAGCTTATATGGTTATTTGCCCTTTACCTTTCTTGTGTTTCATATAGTCCAATAAAGACCGTACAACGTAGGCTGGGGCCCCATCTATAATCCAGAGGAGGAGGTGGTTCCGCCAGTGACCCTGGGTCCTGAGAGGGAGGAGAAGAGAAGGATTTAAGCAAAGATACATGGAATGTGGGGGCTATACGATACTGAGCAAGTATCTAAACCATATGACACTGGTGAAATTTGTTGAAGTATCTTAAAAGGACCAAAAAAAGGGGGACTTAACTTCTTAAGGCTGACCACCTACCTCACAAGTAATGGGTACATTGACACCAGCTGCCAGAAGGCAGGTGTGCCTGGCTTCCCAGGGTGTGTGGAACACTCAGCAGTCATATGGGAGCAGATCCAGAGAGCAAAAAGAGAGAGAAGCGACCTGCATGTGGTGTGGCTGGACCTCGCCAACGCATATGGGTCCGTCCCCCATCAACTTATCCAATATGCCCTGGACTTCTTCTACATCCCTGTCTGCATTCGTGCCCTGGTAGCGAAGTACTTTGAAGACTTCAGGATGTGCTGCACCCACCAGGCCTTCACGACAGGCTGGCAACAGCTGGAGGTAGGCATTGCCAATGGATGTTCGACTTCACCCATCCTGTTTGTAGCATCCTTCGAAGTCATCCTAATAGGAGCAAGGAAGATGGTCTGAGGAGTGAAGCTACCATCAGGTCAAAGGTTACCTCCAGTGAGAGGGTATATGGATGACATCACCACCATTCTCCAGACAGCGGCATGTACAACGAGACTGCTGAAGAGGATTGATGAGCTTGTGGGGTGGGCGAGGATGAAGATCAAACCTGCCAAGTCTCGCAGCCTGTCCCTTAGGAAAGGGGTCAGATGCGACCGTACCACCTTTGTGGCAGGCGGTGAAGAGATCCCATTACTGGCAGATCAGCCTGTCCGCAGCCTGGGCCGTACCTATACAGCAGATCTCTCTGACAGGCAAATGGGCGAGACAGTGAGGAAGCAGCTCTCGATGGCCTAGCCAGGATCAGTCAGAGTCAGCTCCCCGGCAAGTATAAAGTATGGAGCTACTAGTTCATACTTTACCCAAGGGTGATGTGGCCTCTGAAGATGAGTGAAGTGCCCTCCTCTGTGGTAGACAAGATGGATAGGTTAGCAAACGCGTTCATCAGGAAGTGGCTGGGACTGCCAAGATGCAGTTGTAGGCCTCTTCGGCAGAAACACGCTACAACTGCCACTGCGGTCCATTGGCCTGGGATACAAGCAAGAGAAGGTTCGGTTGGTGCTGGAGTTGAGGGAGTCCACAGACCAACTGGTGAGAGCAACCGGCCCTCAGATACGAACAGGGCGGAAGTGGAAAGCCCAGGAAGAGGTTGACATGGCAATCAGCCGGTTAAAACATCGCGAGGTAGTCGGCAGCGTTCAGGAAGGGCGAGCAGGCCTTGGGAGGAGTGAGAGCCCCCTCTTCTGGTCAAAGGCTTCCAAGGAAGAACGGAGAGCTATGGTGGTGGCAGAAGTGACAAGGGCCGAGCAGGAGCGCCTCAAAATCAAAGAGGTGGCTCAGAGCCGGCAAGGGAGCTGGATGTCCTGGGAAGGCGTCACAGACAGGTCCTTGTCATGGTCTGACCTGTGGAAGATCCCCCAAGCCAGGCTCAGCTTCCTGATAAGATCCACCTATGACACCCTACCATGCCCCAGAAACCTCCATCAGTGGTTTGGTGTGGAAGAGACCTGCCCCCTTTGCAATACCAGCAATGCAACCCTCCAACATATCTTGTCAGGGTGCAAGACAGCCTTGTCCCAAGGTCGTTACAGGTGGCGACACGACCTAGTGTTGAGGAAGCTGGCAGAGGTGGCAGAGTCATGTAGACAGGAGGCTAACAGTAGACCGCCTTTTCCATCAATACGTCCAGTCCTGTTTGCAAGGGCCGGAGAGAACGTCAAGCCACCTGGCCAGAGAGTACCATCAAAAATCCTGTCACCCAGCAGTGAGTGGTCTATGAGGGTCGACCTGGGGAAGCAGCTCCATTTCCCACGGGAGATTGTTGAAACATCCCTCCGGCCAGACTTGATTATGTGGTCTGAGCCACGTAAGACCATCCTGTTGGTGGAACTCACTGTCCCGTGGGAGGAGGGTTTGGAGGCCGCTAACGAGCGGAAGCATGCAAGGTATGCAGACCTGATGGAAGACTGCAGGGAGGCTGGATGGAAGGCAGTCATGTGCCCTGTCGAAGTGGGATGTAGGGGCTTCGTCGGGTCATCGACTGTTCGCCTGCTCCGTGATTGGGATGTACAGGAGCAGGATGTCGCAAAGCCATGAAAGAACTGGCAGAGGAGGCAGAGAAGGGCAGTTTCTGGCTGTGGCTAAAGAGGAAGCATAGGAGTTGGGGCCAAAATAACATCTAGGGCATCAGCAGGGGGTGGCAGGGAAAGATCTCTGCCATCGCTCCGCCACCAGGAGATGTACTGGGGTTAAAGGAGCGAAACATCCATGATTGGTGATCCCCAGCTGATGACCCACTCATGCCCAGGATGTTCAGGGGAGCACACATGCAAGGCACTGGTGGAGGTGCGTCAGGTAGTAATGCACAGCAGGTAGACCATCAGCCTGTATCTTGATATTGGAAGGCAGTTTGAGTTTGAGATCTCGGGTGGACAGCCAGACTCTTTGTCCCACTTGAAATGGGGGTGTAGAACGTCTTCTTCGATCGGCCTGCAGTTTCATTTGGTTCACAGCTCGCTGAAGTCGAACATGGGCCTCCTCCCATGTTTGCTGACTCCTGTTTTTCTATTCATCCACAGCAGGTACGCAACTCTGGGTTGTCATTGATCTGTCGGCCAGGGTCTGAAAACATGCGCGACAATGCATCAGCTTTGCCATTCTTGGACCCAGGTCTGTAGGTAACAAAAAAATCACTGTGGCTGCCCTGTCAGCAATCTGATTAATAAAATAATAAAATAATTAATAAAAAATGTATAATATAAAATATAAACTCATTAAAAAGCTAATTTAAAACAATCACATGCTTTCTGTGCAGAATAATAAAAGTTTCAGTTCTCACCAAAACTGTTTTAGTTTTCACCAGCTCACCAAAAACTCAACCTATTCTTTATATTTGACAATATTTGATTAACTTACTGGTCCTTACTTATTTTTATTTAACTGAACTGAGTTTTATATTTTTGTAGCCTTGCACTGAATTCAGCTCCGCGCTGCGAAAGAGAGAGAGAGAGAGAGAGAGAGAGGCTCAGCGCATTTTTCCATTAATTACACCGCACAACAAATTTTTTGCTTCTTGAACACTGTTAGGTGTTTCTTATAGATTTTTGGGTGCTGATCACGAATATCACATCAAAATTTATGTATCACGTACCGTTTAAGAGAAATCTTCAGTTTCATCATAATTTTGCTTAACTGAACAAGGAAGGCTAAGGTTTTCGCAATTTAAGACAGATGTTTCCAAGAATAAGTATAATAAGATCTATATTTTAATTAGATCTAAGATTTTAAAGTATATTTTATTTTATAGTTGATTGATGAAGGCTCAGGGTGAGGTGTATTTTTCTGTGGTAAAGAAGTGATGGTATGGGGCATTTTGGAGCGCAGGGTGGTCGTTTTGGGTGCTCCAGTGACAGCTGAATTGCAATGTCCTTTTAGGGGATCAATCGCGCAATCCGTTTTTCCGCCGCCAAGATAGAAACACACCAGAAATTTACCAGAAAACACGTCATTTCCAGACCACCACAACCATCAGTGTTAATATATTCCAAAAGTCCAACGCTATTTTAAGGATGCGTGTGCAAGGCGTAAAAATAGACTGGTGTAAGATGGCAACACTACACGCCTTGCACGTGGTGTATGATAGGGCCCTTGATGTCCTTCACAAGAGAAACTGCCATCTCTGTCGAACCCGGTTGCATATTTATCACATTGGCAGCCATGCATGGTAGCTCATTTTTTTAGGGGAAAAAGACCATTGAGTGTCTGCTCCCACATTCCCGCACATTTTACCCTCTGTCTTGCGGCAATCTCTGTCTTGGTTCCCGCAAGACAGAGGGTAAAATGTGCGGGAATGTGGGAGCAGACAGGTGTCCAGTTAAATTGTACAACAATGTTGCAACCTTGTACAGGAAATGGCAGGGGCAGAAACAAAACACACACACAAACTACACACCCAGACAGTAGGAAGACAAAGGAAAGGTACACACTTTTACAAGCCCTGGGTCCAGTAGACCCAAACATCCTGTATGTAATATAAATGTGTAGGGGTGGTGTATGGTGTATGTTAATCAAAAATCTGTTCTGAAATATGTTGTTCACAAAAAATAAGCCAAGGCCAATGAGTTTGAGTTTAAAAAATATTTAATTGTATAATTTTTCCTTTGATAAAAAATGAAAACGGGTCCCACAGACCTGAACATCACACAAGAGTTAAACTTATGTCATATCCTGTGTGAACACTAGTGGCGTGTGTTTGTACTAGTGGGAACTTCTGATGTTAGTTCACTACAGCTGCTGTTCACTAAAAGAGGTTCATTATTGAAGGTGTGTTGCTCCACAGATCTTATTCCTCAGGAACAGTCCGATTTAGATAATGTGTAAAATAAGCCTTCATCGTCCTCATCGCTCGCATGGGCTTCAATTTGTCCCCCATACTCAACAGCTGAGACTTAATCTGACAGTGTACATCTGAAGAGAGAGACAGAGATGGAGAACGAGAGCAGAGAGAGAGAGAGAGAGAATGAGAGAAAGAAACAATGAGAGTGATAGAGAGGGAGTAGTAAACAGGGAAAGAGTGAAAGTTTGTATTGTTGTTATTACTGATGTTAAATCCTATATATTCTAGATATTTTATGCACTTATTGTTACTTCATTTTTTATCACTATAGTAATAGTCCTGTAAAAAAAGGAAATATTCTTAATATGAATATTATATATATTTTAATATTTTCATCCACAATTATTAAGCATTTGAATCCCTTTAATCCATCTCTCTGCAGCATCTTCCACTGTTACCAGTGGTCTTTTTATAGTGCTTAATTCCTGATTAAAGCGGTAACATAGAGGTGTTTGGCCAGGTGGCACATCTATTGGCCGATTAGCACATGTGGTGTAATTTTTAATGTCAGTTTTTTGATGTGGAAACATGTGATTTTATGTCAGATCGTTGTGTGTTATACAGAGAACCAATGTCACGAACGGGGTAAAAGGGTGGATGTAAGCGCAGGTAAAAGATTTATTAAAATAAACAAGAGCAAATGTCACGGACTGAGGCAGACAGGACAGACAGAAATGCAGGTTTTAGCTTTAATTTAATAAAACAGTAAACTACAGCAAATAATAAAGAAAGAAAAAAACTAAAGATAAAACTAGAATAGAATACTAGAGACCAGACTGAGTACAAAAACCACATAAACCTGACTACGAGAAGACAAAGCATAAAAAATGATCCACAGCATGTAAGGAACACAAAACAATCCACAAAAAAACACTGAAACAAAGGGGCTAAATATACAAGGAGGGTGAGGGACACCTGGGCCAGGAAACAAGGGGGCAGGGATACGAAACAGACACAAGGTGACAACACTGATGACTAGGGCGTGGCTAGGGCGGAGATGGGATACTAACACAGAAGAAAACTAAGGGAAGGAAACTAAACAGACTGAAAGGTAGGACAGAAACAGAAGGAACAGAAAAGGAAACACATAATAATTAGAAAGGGTAAAGGTGTGACAGTAAACAAAATTAAAACTGAAATCAAATGCAGGTAATGCAAAAATAGATCAACAGGACTTCGAAAACTAAATGACAAAGACAAAAGCAAAGAAAACTAGACAAAAAAACTAGAAACCAAGAAACATAGAGAATAGCAAACATTTACAAAGCACACAAACTTGACAAGAGAACACACTAAGGAGTTGGAAACACCTGTAGCCGGTAACAAGGGGGTGGGGGAACAATGAGCACAGGTGACAACATTAAAGACTAGGGCCAACAAAAGAGGGCCATGTGCTTAAAGAGCACATGGAGGAAGAAAACAAAACAGGCTGAGAAGCAGGACTGAAACTGGAAGGACAAAAACAAAAGAAAAACATAAGCCATACAAAGGCTAAAGGCTAAAGTGAAAACGTGTCCCATAGAACACCACACAAGAGTTAAAAAGGTAAAATCTAACAGTATAGACTTACTATATTACAGTTTTTTTCCCCAATTGCTAACACACTAAAACGACACGTGTAACACAATTATTTAAACTGACACACAGAGGGTTTAACCTCTTCTCAAGTCTCCAATGCTCTAAACACATTTTCTGCTTTACACACATTTTGCAATTCAAAACAGCACTTTTTAACTGCACTGAAATCACAGTTATATGTTGATAAGATATTGTAGTAACCTATTGATGCACTAATGGTGTATTTGTAATGTATGCTGTGGCTTGGTACATGCCAAGACATGCTGAGGTTAGCTTGCTTGGTCTAGGCTATGATTCAGTGTTGTAAATTCGTTTGGACAGTGTGTGTGAGCTTTTAATTTTATGAGTTTAGGTGTAGAGGTGAGTAATCTAGGTTCAAAAAGTAAAAATCCATTCCAGGATTTCGCTCCCATTGCCTGGCTGGCTCTGGAGCTAGTTAAACCTAATCCCGGGTATGGATTTTTAATTTCTGGACCTGGATTACCCACCTTGGAGACACTCGGCCCAATGTCTTTTTGAACGTAGGACCAGGCCTACACTGGTTTCTGACTGTTCTTGAAGCTGGCTGAGATCCGGCCACTGAACTTGGTCCAGTACAAATATTTATATTAAATTTATGTTTAATTCATAAATTTTACATATTTTAAAAGAAGGGAAAAAAAGAAAACAGAAACAGAATACAATTTGCAAATCCTTTTTAACTCATTCAATTGAATACACTGCAAAGACAAGAAATTTAATGTTGCAAATATTCACTCATTTTGACTTTGATGCCTGTAACATGTTCCAAAAAAGTTAAGACAGAGGTAACAACATTATGCATGCATTATGAAGACCAAATACGAGAACGGAGACCCCGGACTGTTTCTTTAACTAGCTGAGCTCCGCGGTACAGTTAAAAAGCTCTGCACTACAGTGCTCTTACTGCCTCTCCCTATTAGGCTACAGAGGGGCATGTAGTGTCGTGTTACAGTGTTTGATGTTGCGCCGCTAAAGTATGGAGGATGAAGAAAAAGAAATCCAACCGATTTGAAAGAATCAGAAAAAAATCGAATCATGACCCCAAGAATCAATTTTGAATTTCTCTCCCTGTGTCTGTCGTAGTTGTTTGTGTCCATGCATCTTCTCTCTCTCTCTTTGTGCTGCACCGCTCGTAGGTCTGGAATGGCTGGTTCGAGCAGTACTGGAAAGGAAGGCACCGTCATGCGCAGACGGCAGCCCATGAGCAGCTGGGCTGGGCTAAAGCCATTGCTCAGAGGGGTGCTCCTGTAGGCCAGCAGTGCACGGGAAGGATCAGACGCTTTCTTCAGCAGGTTTTTGATGGTTTGCATGGTGCGCTTGGCCTCACCATTGCTTTGAGGGTATCTCGGGCTGCTCGTCACATGCACAAACTCGTACTCTGCTGCGAATGCTGACATTTGGGCACCTGAAAACTGTGGCCCATTTTCTGTGATCAAGGTCTCAGGTATGACATGCCTGGCAAAAACGGACTTGAAGTGTACTATAACATCAGCACACCTAGTCGGGCTCAGCTGTGCAATCTCTATATACCTAGAGAAATAGTCCACAACAAGTAAATAGTTGGCGTTCTTCAAGGTAAACATATCGGCCCCAAGCTTCTGCCATGGCCTGTCTGGCAGCTTAGTGGGCATGAGAGGCTCGGCTGTGTTGTTTCTTTCTTTGACACATGCAGCACAGTTCAGCACCAGCTCTTCAATCTGGCTACTGAGCCCCGGACACCAAACTGACTGCTTGGCCCGCTCGCAACACTTCACTATGCCCTGGTGCCCCTCGTGAATCTTCTCTTGCACACTATTCCTCATCACTGAGGGGATCACTAGTCTAGTGCCCCGCAGTAACAGTCCATTGTGTGTGCTGAGGACGGCTCTTTCAGCCCAGTAGGGTCTTACAAGTGAGTCCAGTCTGCTGCAATCTGGCCAGCCCTCTGCGCAGTATCTCATCACCTCAGAGCAGATGCTGTCTGCGCACAGCTGTTTGCGCAGCTCTGACATGTAAGCCTCACTTGCTGGTAAGTTAGCCAGCACAGAGTCCACATAAATGTTTGTCTCTTCCCATAGCCCATCACCCGCCACTCCACCAGACTTCAGCGGAGCCCGGGAGAGTGTGTCAGCAGTCGTGAGGCTTTTCCCAGGAACGTGTGTGATGGTGTACCTGTACCTCATGAGTCTCATCCTGAATCTCTGTATTCTAGGAGGGAGTGTGTCCAGTGCTTGTCCCCCTAGCAGGCTCACGAGGGGTTTATGGTCGGTTTCCAGCTCAAAGTGAAGGCCGATGATGAAGTCACAGAATCTTTCACAGGCCCAGGTCAGGGCCAGTGCTTCTTTTTCCACCTGAGCATACCTCTGCTCCGTACACGTGAGTGCTCTGGATGCATATGCCACTGGTGCCCAGGTGCCCTGCTGTTCCTGAAGGAGAACTCCACCAAGCCCATATGATGAGGCGTCGGCTGAAATTTTCAGATTTTTATTTGCATCGTACAGCTGCAACACCGGGGTGGACGACAACTCCTTCTTGAGACTCGTGAATGCTTTGCTTTGCTCTGAAGCCCAGTACCACTGGTTCTTTTTCGACAACAAGTCCCTCAGAGCTTTGTCTTTTTCAGCAAGGTTGGGCACGAATTTGCCTAGCTGGTTTACCATGCCCAGGAAGCTCCTGAGCTCGCTAATGTTCTGTGGTGGATCCATTTATCGCACAGCGCGTGTCTTTTCAGGGTCCGGTGTCACTCCCTCTGACGAGATGACGTAGCCGAGAAACTTCACCGTTGTCTTGCTGAATTCACACTTGGCTGTGTTCAGAGTGATGCCTGCCTCTTGTGCCCTCTGCAGAACTGCGTGCACACGGGCGTCGTGCTCAGCCTGCGTGGACCCCCATATCAGGACAATGTCCATGTGACAGACGACTCCTTCCAGCCCCTCCGTCACCTTCACCATCCAGTTCTCCAAGTGTTCCGTCGCAGACTAGATGCCGAATGGTAGGCGGTTGAAGAAGTAGCGTCCAAAAGGGGTAATGAATGTGGTGTAGTGGGCACAGTCTTTGCTCAATGGGATTTGGCAAAACCCATGTTGGCATCAATCTTTGAGAAGAACTTCGCCCCAGACAGCATGCCAAGGGTCTGGTCGACCGACGGGAGGATGAACTTTTCCCTGCATACGGCTTCATACAGAGGAGTGAGGTCGACACAAATTCTGACCTCGTCGTTGTTCTTCTGCTTTACTGAGTCTAAGTCTATACTGTCTATTCTCGCTACCAGTCTAAGGTCGACTGATGCAGGTCTGCTCAGTAAAGCTGTGTTCAGGTGTTTCACTATGTACAATTCCTCTGTGGTGTTCTTGTCCCCACAGTGCAACATTTCTTTGGCTACTCCAACTACAGGCAGTGACACATGCCCAGGCCCAAACAGTGCTTTATTGCCTGGTGCGAGGGTGCTGGATGCCCCCCCTCATATCTGTCTGTACACCTGCTCGGGTATAACGGTAATGTCAGCTCCAGTGTCTATCTTGAATTTTACATTAGTGTCTCTGATCTTTAGGTCAACTGTCCACGCCTGTTTGCCTGCGTCTACAGTGCCAAGGAACATGTCTTCGTCTGTGTCTTCTGAGACTGCACTAACACACTTGGTGGACTTACACACTTTGCAGTAATGCCCACGTTTCCCACAGTTATGGCAATCTGCATTCTTTGCAGGGCAACTAAATTTGGCATGAAATGAGGTCTTACCACATCTTTGGCATGACTGTCTTGCCCCCTGTATGTCGTGCTTTTCCTTGGTCTGCTTAGCTGGCTGTATCTTTTTTTCCAGCTGCCCTTTTCCCTTTGCCGCTGTGCACCGCGTCCACTGTCACTTTGTGCGCATGCGTATCTCCTCGGATGTCCGTTTGTTGCTTTTTAATGTCCTCCGCTTGCCTGACAATGTTGAATACTTACTCTCCATCTGCAGTTTCTGTGAGAGTGCACTCTGATGCCCACCACAAGGCGATCACAAGGCTGTGATGAACGAGCCTGCAGGTTCAGTTGGCCCCTGCACTCGCGTGTTGAATTTGGCTTGCTGGTATATCACATTCTATTTAGGCACTAAAAAGTTTGTAAAGCCGTCCTTGACTTAACTGTATACATGTTTTTGTTTGTCCATTATCCGCAGCCCTCTCAACACATCATCTGGCTGGTCACCCATGCAGTATATAAGCGTGTTCACCTGATTTGCATCACGACGACTTGTCTAAATCACTGGCCACTCGGAAGCGTTCAAAACGTCTTATCCACTTTTCCCAGTCTCATGGCTTCGAAAAGTCGAAGGCTTCTGGTGGGTTTATTGAGAACGTTGCTGAGGCGTAAGCACGAGCTTGAGCCTGTGGCATGGCTTGCTGCTCCCGCACTGCCGCTGGTTGCTCCTCTTGTGACATGCTAATTTCTGTTTAGTAAACTGTTCAACTAACTAAACTATCTAAACTTCAGCACTACTATCTTCTCATAAAACACCGCTTTCCTACCCTTTACCGACGAGCCACTTCTGACACCATGTCGTGTAGGGTTTTTTAATATAACATTAATCGAGATGAGACCAGGCTTTGAGTAGTTTCACTTTACTGAGACACTCTCTAAAGAACCTGATACACTGGTGGATCCCCATGTGACATACAGGGGTTCCTAGTCAGACTGCTCCCCCTAGTGTCTTGGCATATGATTACACAGATCACACCACACCAAGCCATGGCAAACATTACAAATACCCCATTAGTGCATCACTAGGGACCAGTTGTTCAAAGGATCTGATCGGATTTTGGTTATCGGATTGGATCAAATCTGGAAAACGGGTTGTTCAAAAGGAAAAGAAGCATTCTGAAATCGGATCAGATCACGTAATCCAATCCTAGTTTGTAAATGGATCAAACCTTCAGTTTCTGTTGTTCAAAACTTTTCAGTAGGATTTGGATAACTTTGATCCAAAAAAACAGGATTACCCTGATCCCAACAAGGGGCAGGATTTCAAAGTGGATTTCATGAAGAAAATGTGGTAAAACTTTAAAATCAAAGTTTTAAAGTAAAAAAAAAAAAAATTTGTACAATTTAGTGTATATACATTTACTTCTATTTTGCACTTGACCTGTTTGACCGTTACAGTGATAAAGCAGACATTGGTTGCCAATTAAGCCTTTTTCTATAGTAACGTAAAAAATAAAAACAATCTTGACCCCATTAAATAATCCCCCCAAAAGATTTCAATAACAAACAAAAATAATATATTGATTTTTTCATCTACGTCACTGTCATTCATCACTGTATATTAATGTCAAAGAATCATTCATCAGATATGAAGCTGTCAAAAATAATTTCGAACAATTGCAAAGAACACGAGTTTGTTCTGGTTCTTCAACAGTCTCAGGTGCATCATGAACATCACAGAGAGGGACATTGCGTCTGGTAGCAACATTGGGCAGGACAATACATGCAAGTGTTATGTTGCATGCTCCCTGTGGTTCGACTCGCAAATAGTTAAGTCATGCAAAGCGTCTCTGCAGTACTCCATTTAAACGCTCAATTGCTCGTATTGTTTTGCAATAAGCAGTATCTTGTTACTGCAAGAAAAGGAGTCATCAACCCCTGTTGGTTCTTCTATCTGTTTTTTACATAGCTGGTAATCCGGATTAGGTAATCCTGAAAACTGTGTTTCTGGATCAGGTTGATCCAATCCAATATTGCTTTGAAAAAACGGCTTAAAAGTAAGACAGATCACCTGATCCTGTATAGCAAAAAATGTGATTACCAAATCTGGATAATTTTGATCCGGATTACATTGCCCTAGGTTACTACAGTATCTTATCAACATATAACTGTAGGAAACATTCAGTTTACCTCAATATGCTTTTCAAATTAGATGGTGAATTTCTGAAATCTCGTGCTGCTGAGCTGCATCGCATCCAAAAAGAGTAGTTTTTGCATCCAACCATTCCGAAACCCCTCGCTGCAGCTGGAGACGCGTAACCAACTTTCTCACTGGAGCACTTCTGGAGTTTGACGTGACGTGCAGGTCACTCATCAAATACAAACCAATAGAGGGTCAGAATGGTGTATGTTTATATTTGTTATCCAACCACAAGCTTTCAGGATGGCACGATTTTTCTGTTTGTTTGTTTTATGTTGCCGGAATGAAATATGAGTAACGAGGCTATTTTATCCGTGCGCCGTATTTTTTTAAATTTTTTATTTCACATTTTTTTCCCCAGCATTTTATTTTTACTCAGTAACGGGGAGTTTTCCAATGTAGCGAAGTAAATTACTAGTGTCAAAATGTAATTGAGTAAAAGTAAAATTACCTATTTTAAAAACTACTTTAAAAATTACCAATTACTCATAAAATCTACTTAATTACAGTAACGTGAGTAAATGTAATTCGTTACTTTCCACCTCTGGTGGTAGGTTATGTTGTATTCCAAGACAAATTTAAGATTCTGTTGTTTTTGATTAAATAATAACAACACTTTACACATAATCATCACAAATGTACAATATATACAATCATACATAACACTTAATTAATCAGAGTGAAATAATAAAAAGACTAACAATAAATATTTCTGGGAAATCCACTCCTGCCTGGATTGTTGTAACCCTATTAGCATATTTTAAAATATAATTGCTAATTAACATAATAATCCATGTATTAGTTTTTTTTCATGTATATAATAATATTACAATAATTATGACCTTAATTTAAGTAATATAATCCGCCAGCGACACTTTAAATTTAGACACTGCTGTTGTAAAAAACAAAAAAAAAAAAAAAAAAAAACAAGAGATGCATTTATGGCTGACTGAGATATTTAGCCTCTTTTTTCAAATAGTGATAACAATGTGTTTTAAGAAAAACGTGATGTGTTTTTGTAGGTCAAATGTTTTCTGGAACCCAGGCAGGAAGGATGTGTCTAACCTCTAAGAACGGCTCTGTTTGTAAGCAGAATCTTACCCGAGTGCAGTTTCACACGATGCTGGTTTTACAGTCAACATGCCAGTTTATAGTGCTTGTACCCCTGTAACTGTTAGAAACTGAGTAGAAGATTGATCAATACTACAGTAGATAGAATAAGCATTCATCTACTGCTGGAATGGAGAGCATGTTGCTTCACTCTTAGTTCATAATTAAATTAACTCACAGAATCACATGTAGTCTCTGAGAGCATGTTATAGTAAATTAACTGAGACATTGTAGATTTTTTTAACAAATATCCTCCTCAAAGTTTAAATAATATTAATCTGGTACAAGAAAAGACCTGAGGTTCTTCACTAGATTTGTGGCTTTGATTTATATCCAAATAATTAAGTAAAGCTCAGGTATTGAATGTAATCCGATAAAATGATTGTTTAAAAATTTATAAAATGTACAGGAAAAACAGAGACAGCTCATACTGAAATATCAATAAAATTTTTATAGGAGTCTTATAGGAATTAAAGGATCTGCCCTCACCTGGTTCAGATCATACCTGAGAGATCGATTCCAGTGTGTTTATTTAAATAACGAATGTTCTTATCAGTAAAATATGGTGTCCCTCAAGGATCAATACTAGGTCCATTACTTTTTACTCTTTACATGCAACAGCTGGGTAAAATCATCCGTAGGCATGGTATTAACTTTCACTGCTATGCTGACGACACGCAACTTTACATATCTGCTAAACCCAACGAGGAGCTCTGTATAAATCAAATAACAGACTGTATTAAAGAGATTGAAAATTTGATGACACAACTTTCTTTTACTTAATTCTGATAAGACTGAGGTCCTTCTATTAGGTCCTAATATTGATAAAAACATAAATGTTAATACTGTAGACATAGACGGTCACTTAATTATACCTGGTAAAACTGTGAGAAACCTTGGGGTCATCTTTGACCCAATTCTCTAGTTTGATTCATACATATGCAGCATAGTTAAAACTGCAGTCTTCCATTTATGAAATAAAGCTAAAAACCGCAGTATACTCTCTCTGGAAGATGCTGAGAAGCTGGTGCATGCATTCATAACCTCAAGGCTGGACTACTGCAACACGTTGTTGGCTGGAAGTCCACATAAATGACTTCATAAACTCCCGCTAGTTCAGAAAGCAGCCGCGAGAGTGCTTACTAGAACCAGAAAGTATGATCATATTACACCTATTCTTTCATCCCTACACTGCCTACCTGTTAAATTCCGTATAGATTATAATGATATGTTGATATTGATAATGATATTGATGTATAAATCCCTCAATGGTCTGGCCCCGCATTATCTACAGCAGGGGTGGGCAATTAATTTTCCCAAGGGGCCACATAAGAAATTGGAACGGTTTTAGCTAGACTAATTTACTTAACTCGGTTCTGCCGAGCATTTATAATAACCCTTTTAATATAAAAAACAGTAATCAAACATTACAATGATACAATAAAATGTCGTGGATTATATAATTATGTAATAAACGATGATGTGATGGTTCAGTTTAGAAACTGTACACATTTTGCATTATTTGACTAGCATCACAATCTGACATAAAACAGCATCGCTTTAACTGAATAAAAAACAGCAAATAAAACATTACAGCGATGCAACTAAAATGTAACCAATAAATGCATTTATATGTTTGTCCTACCTCAGTTCTGTTTTTGCGTTCAGTGAGAGAAATCTAGCCTGTTTTGGGTGTGAACAACTGTTTTATGAACAACTGAATATAGTTTTTTTCCTAAGTTTTGCATCCCATTACTTTAAAATGATACAGTAATATCACTTAATGTATATCTTGAATACATGAGACAGGTATCTTGAAGAATTTAGTGGGGTGATGTAATAACTTTTGGATTAGATTTTTTTATTGTTCAGTATTATTACTGGAAACCCGAGTAGGATGGGTTCCTCTGACTGAGTCTTGGCTCCTTCCAAGGTTTCTTCCTCTTAAAGGGAGTTTTTCCTTGCCACTGTGGCACCATTAAAATTGGCATCTCTGTGGTGCTGCTCATAAGAGGCGTGGACCTGTTTTTCCTGTAAAGCGGCTTTGTGACAACCTTTGTTGTAAAAAGCGCTATAAAAATAAAATTGAATTGAATTGATTTGAACGTACAGTTATCTTATAATAGCTGTAGATGAAAGTTAACCACATATATTGTATTTATTTATTTCAATATTTAACATTTGTATAACCTATTCAGTTTCAGTTAAACAATTAAACTTTAGTACAAACACTTTAAACCTGCATCTCATCAGTAAACAAACAGAGCTGGAAAAACAGTGCCATATAGTGGTTAGACACATCCTTCCTGTATGTGTTACAGGAAATTTCTGATATACGTGTCACATGTTTTCAGGGTAGGCATGTAGGTTTGGTGACAATGATGGTCCTAAGTGGTTCCAAAAGTTGCAAGTTTACACATAGTGTACAGATAAAAAAAATAAAAATGTTTTAATGTTATTTCATGGTAAACAGTTTATTGTAGAGAAGTAACTAGTAAAAAAAAAAGAACAAAAGAAAATAAATTATGTAATTACTATTATTATTAGAAAAATAACAAGCAAAAATAAACCCAAAATGTTGACAAAAATATAATCTAACGAATTTAAAAAAAAAAAAGAAACGAAAAACTCCACACAACCAAAGAAAATACTGAAAGACTTGTAATACTGGAAAAAAAAAAACGGAAAAAGCAAATTCGCGTCTGGGGATGAAATTAAACAAACCAAACCACACTCAAAGGAAAAATGTATATATAAACAAAACAAAAGAATGGACAGAAACAACAATCTAATGACCGTTAAAATGGTATTCATATAACAGTTTAACAGCTGGATTAAACAGCTTCACCAAGGCGGAAAAGAGAACACAGGAGCCGACAGTTTTTTCAGAAGAAAAACCAGTATTTTCAGAAGAACATTGGATATTTTGAAAATATTATACAGGCTGTGGCAAAAATAGTTTTAAAGCAAAATACAAAAAGTAAATGTCAAGTAAAAGTATGATAGAGTTTCTGGTCTGTTCCGATAAAGGGGAATTGTACAGTAACTGCAGAGTTAACTGTTAGAGTTAAAATAATGTTATTGTAGATAAATTAAAGTTAAGACAAATCGTTAATTTCTGTATTACTAATTCAAATGACATGCTTCCAAGTCATTTTATATTTGATATAGGAAATGAAAAAAAATAAATAAAACTTAGCATTACATTCTAGTTGAAAAACTAGACATTTTAGTCGTATTCTGCATGTAGAAATACATAGATGTTATTTAAGCAACACTGTGAAATACTTTCTTGTTTATGTTAAAGGATGACTCTATTGCAATTTTTTTTTCTTGCTGAACTCACTACTGCTAAAATACATTTTACATGCTAAGGTTAATCTTACGCTCCTTTGTTTAAAATCTAGACTTTCAGAGCTGCGTGCAAATCTATTAGTGTAAATTATAATATAACTCATTATATAACAGACTTTTATAATAGCATACTATTGTAATCACATTTGATTATTTGTATAATAATTTATTTTTATTATAGTATTATTATCTTGTAAAAAAAGAATAAATGTTATAACTATTTATTGATTTTATCATTATTATATGCATCCCATAATTATTATTAAGTTTATTAATATAAACTTTGACAACAATCATATCTTTTATTTTTTGTCATTGTTATGTGTGCTCAGTTTGTGAAGCCTTTAGAATTTTCTATATTTCTGCATAAATGCGAAAAAGTTGTCAGATTTTCACAGACTAAAAGTTTTATATATTGTATTTTTACCGCTCTATAAGGCGCACCGGATTGTAAGGTGTACTATCAATAAACTTTTTCTACTATGTAGGTACTATCAATAAATCTTTTTTCTGGTCTATTTTCATACATAAGGCATACTGGATTATAAGGTGCATTTTAAGCGGCACTCCTTAGAAACAGGGGTATTGCCATGTTTCCCTTCTAATTCAGCAGGTCTCGCAAAACAAAACTGTAATTTAAAAAAAAACATTTTCAGACACGTCAAACCAGCGCTGGATATTAATCTACATTTCTAGATTAATATATAATCTGGATTTCTCTCCTGAAAACTGTTTATTTGGGTGAATAAAGCGCTCCAGTTTTTTTACAGTAAGCTTAGATTTCTTGATTTCCATTAAGGCTGGATCATTAGCATTAGCGGCTAAGCGCTAATGCCGCCTAACAGCCGACTCGGCAGAGCTACAATGAGGAACCCTGAGTGTTCTGGTAAACCAGGGCAATATTAGCTAGCGGTTCATAGCTTGTTTTAACACGGAAAACGCGCAGGCTACAGACTGATAATACTCACCTCTGAACGGTTGAATGATTAGCGCTTAGCAGGTAATGCTAATGCTGCTGGAGAACTAAACTGAAACTCTTGTATAACTCTGTACTTCAACGAAGTGGCTTTAATGCTCCTTTCAACCTGACTATATATATTAGTCTATGATTATGCTATGTTTGTTGAAAAAAATATTTTGGCAGACACTTTTAGTATTAGATTAATTCGAACCACATGTATAATAGTACTGTTCAAATGTTTTAGGCACCAAAATAAATGACACAAATCCATTTATCTCAGCAATATGAGTGTTTTAACTCGGAAAAAATAAATATAACTGCAAATAAATATAAATACAGTAAAATATAACAAGGAATTCTCATTTTTAATTAAGTATGTTGTATCTTGTGAACCAGGCTGAAGAACAAAGCGTAGTTCCAGATTTCTCCTGGATGCTCCTCAGTCAGCATGTGTGTATAAGTTCCGTGAGCAGCTCACCTGATTTACCACATTTACCAAACCAGGTGTTGACATGATGAGAAATATCTCTATTAATCTCAGATGAGGAGAGATTAGGAGATGTTTAAAGGAAAACAGGGCTGTAAAAGCTCTGCTTTTTGTAAAATTGCATTTATTGTTAAATTAAATAATATATATGCAAAAGCCTAATATATGCTTTCAAATGAGCTTTGATATTGAAGTGATTTTTATACCATATCAGCTTCTGAAGACGAATATCGCACAGGGAACCTGGACACTGCTCCCTCTCCCTCTCATTTCTCTCCTGCTGCGTGATGTCGTTAGCACTGGTCTGTATTCTAAATCACGCCCTATCACAGGAATAGTGCACTATATTGTGTGTTAACCAGTGGTAAATAGTGCACTAGTTCTTTGATAGGAAGGGAGTGATTTAGAACGCAATTACAGCCTCCGCGCTGCCCCCCTCTGCTAAGAGAACAGCCACTCCTGAACAGGCTGTGAGTCTCCGTGTCATGACCAATGAGTCGCAGCCTCTGTTTAGGAGGGGTGGCTGTTCTCCATAGGGGGGCAGCACCACAGCGGTGTCTCTGAAACAAATCACTCGCCTTAATAACTCACCTCAAAAATACGGGACAAATCGCGTCCCGGATCAATTCAATAAGGAACGCGTATTTTACTGCCCAAATACAGGACGATTCCGGATTTTAGGGGACAGTTGGCAACCCTACATATAGTGCAAAAAATGGTACTATCTCATTTGTTTGATTTAATTTAAACGTTATAAATGTCAATTATTTATGTAAAATTATGTACATTTATGTAGAAATGTAGACAATTCTAAAGAGAAAATATCACCTTCCAAAAAGCTAAAGAACTAAACACCAACAAAAAAAGCTTTTATTACGTAATGTTTCTAAACACTGTTCTAAGCATTGTTCTATAGAAATGAAATATTTCTATATTCTTCATTTTATGCTTTCGAAATTAATACTATTAATATTAAAGTGTTAAGACATGTAAAGTTTACTTAAGTGAGACCGAAGTACTTCTTGTTGTAGACTTTTATTTTGACAGTGTTCAGTCTGTTATTGTGGCCAAGCATTGTTGCCACAATTACAGCATTAGATATCACACTGTAACTGTGTGGTACCGTCATTCTCTGCTCAGATTTGAAGGGCAGCAGACCGACATGCTAAGAGGAAAAGATGGAGCAGAAATCTCAGGTAACTTTCATCATTTTAAATAATACTAATAATAACTACTTCTCTAGCATGATTAATAATTAAATATTAAAAATGATCATGTTTTGGCTGCTGCCAATGTAAACTCAAGTCTGAAATCAAGGCTGCAACTTAACTGAAGACAGGAAATGCTGCTATTGGTTTCCAGTGAAAGCCATACGCAAGAAATGTAAAAATAAAAAAAGTTCAAACTACACATTACTGATGTTCAAAATGTAAATGTGAAAATAATAATTTTTAAAAACCTTTGCACTTTATCTAAAATGATTTACTGATTTTTACAGACTGGGGAAGGTTTTGCATTTTATTTCTGTTTAAATGTTAATGTTTTGTTTTCCAATATACTGAATGTATAATCTGTAGAAGTGTGTCTCTGTGATTGTTCTGGTGTTACTTTAATCTTTCATATAACACCTATAGTTGGTGTATTTATTTCTTATCTTGTGGTTTACACCAGCCACAGATGGAAAATTCCACAAATTAGTTTAATCAGTATTTTGAGTATTCAGTGGCGTGCAGTTAATATAGTGGGTACCCCTTCTGCACACAACAACACCCACAACTCAAATTCGATGTTTAAGATTAAGATCCTATAAAAACTTTAAAATCTTCCCTGGTGTTTTTTTTTTCCAAAAAGGTCCTTTATATTATTTTCTTGATAGTAAAGTTTTCTTATATCGTCATGGGCTGGACAGTCGATGAGGATGTGTTTCATAGTTAGTGGGGTGTTACACGATTGACAAGATGGTATTTCAGTGTTTGTTAAAAGGTGTCCATGTTTTATTTTTGAGTGGCCCTTGAGTTGTGTTTGAAGGTTCTCCGTTTTAACAAAGGTTGAATTTCATGTAATTAATTGTTGAGCTCTTGGTCCCACTCTTCTTGCCACTTGGATTTAGTGAAGGAGTTTATAATGTAAAAGGTGTCCAGAGGTGGGATGGAGAATTTGGTGATCTCTTTTGTAGGTGCCTTCTTGGCGAGGTCATCTGCCATATCGTTTCCTGTAAATCCACAGTGGCCTGGGATCCAACAAAAGGCTATCTGGTATCTCTGTTTATGCAGGAAGCTGGGTTTTGACATTCTGACTTTTGCAAGTACCTCAGAAATGATGGGATGGTCTGTTTTATTTAGTCCAAAGCTTGAAGGAAGGATTTTGAGTCTGAACAGATTAGGTTGTAGTTGGGGTGTGTGCAGTTTTTGATGTATTCCAATGTGAGCAGCAGTGTGTATGCTTCAGCCGTGAAGTTGGTACAATGGCTTGGTAGGCGAATGCTTTGGTGAAAGTTTGTAGTTGAAAATGCCGCTGATACGTGATTTTTCCGTTTTTGATCCATCAGTGTAAATAGTCTTGTGGGTAGGGTACATGTTTTGAATGGCAAAGAATTGAGTTTTATAGTCATTTGTAGTTGTTTATAGTTGAAATATGACTGTTGGTTTTGTCATTTCCCAAGGGGCTATTAGATCGTGTACTTTTTTAAAAGTTGACATATCAATGGCCAGCTGGATCCGAAGTCCTAACAGTTTGATCACGTTTGGTTTTCTTTCATACAGGTCTGAGAGATAGTTGTTGAAGATGGAGGGATGTGCTGGGTTTTGGTCATTTCCTTGGAGTTTTGAAGTGCTAATTGTAGTCTTCTGAGATGGGGTGGAGGCTCGTCTGCCTCTATACAAGCTGTTAACTGGTGATGTTCTGAAGGCCCCCAAGGCTAGTCTCAGGCCTTGATGAATAATGGTGTTCAGTGACTTTATATAGGACTTTCTAGTCGCTCCATAGATAAAGCTGCCATAGTCCAGCCGTGATTGGATTATTGTTTTGAATAGATGCTTTAGCAACGAGTATTCAGCTCCCCATCTTGTGTTAGCCAGAATTTTTATTATATTGAGAGATTTCTGACATTTCTTTTTTAGTTGATGAATGAATAATGAATGAACCTGGTTTCCTTCTCTACCTTGATCCATCTAGAAATAGGTTTGGTTCAAGGTGAAGTGATCTTATCTGGAAAAAATGATTACATATTGTCTTTGTTTTGGAGAGTTTAATTTTTTGCTGTCCATTTATGTATGTTGTTAATGGTCTGTTGAAATTTCCTTTCCAGAGTTGGCATATATCTGCTTCTGCTGCAGATAAAAAGATTGTCTACAAACAAGCAGCACAGAATACTCGGGTCTATGGATTGCGTGATATCATTAATTAAGTTTTTTAATGAAGATAGGCAGATGCCCACGTAATCCCATTTGAAACATATCCTTAAGTATACCATATTTCCATGTGGTATCATATGCTTTTTCTAGATCAAAGAAGACCACCACTATGTGTTTTTTGTTAAGAACGACATCTCTGATGTATGTTTCAATCTGGACTAGATGGTCTATTGTGCTTCTTTCTCTTCAAAAGCCGCTTTGAAACTTGTTTATTATGTTATTTTTTTTCAGGAACCACACAAGTCTGTGATTCACCATCCTTTCCATAGTTTTGCATGAGCAACTTGTCAGGGCTATGGGCCGATAATTGTTTGGGTCCTGGTGGTCCTTTCCGGGTTTGGGGATAGGAATAATATTTGCTTCCTTCCAGGATGTTGGGATTTTGCCTGTTGTCCATATGTCATTTATACTATGTAGAAGCATCGATAGAGCAATATGAGGGAGGTGTTTTAAAAACTGGTAATGAACATAGTCTGGGCCCACTGCAGTATCATGTGAGCTTTTAATGGCGATTGTAAGTTCCTCCATTGTAAAGGGTTGGTTATAAAGTTCGTCGTTGTTAGAATGGAATAGAAGTTGTTTGTTTTAGTGTAGGGCACGAAGGTGTTGAAATTCTGGGAGACAGTTCGCTGATGAGGAATGTTTTTTGCTAATTCATCCGCTATTTCTTTTTTCAGTGGTTAAAACATCATCAGCTCACAGGGTGGCTGCGGGTCCTTAAAAAGTCTTAAATGGTATTAAATTTCATTTTAGTCAAATAAGGCTTTGAAAAGTCTTATTTTGTCTTAAATTTTCAACAAAAATGTCTTAAATTTGCAGAGTGAAATTTAGGGGGGAATAATTTCGTCAGCCATGTGTTGAACTTCGGGGGTGGAAATCAGTAGTGCAGAATTGTGTATGTTTGTGTTTGTGCGTGTGAGCGCGTATTGTATTATGCTGTTGTCAGTGTTTGAATTTTGTTTTGTATAAAGTTTCATTGTGTATGTCTTGTGCATTCACATTTGAAGTTTTCAAGCAGCTAGATTAAATGTAAATAATCAATTGTTTTTTTTTATTTTAACGTGTATGATCTTGCGAGTTGGTCTTAATTTTATTTGGAAAAGGGTATTAAAATGTCTTAATTTTCACTTGGTCAAACCTGTAGACACCCTGAGCTCAGTGTCCTCATGCTATTAGCATAGCTGCCATTTAGCTATTTTTCATATTTCATTCTATTCTAAAAACTCATCCCTGTTACTTTCAGTCCTGTTACTCAAAAAAAAGTAACAGGAATGAGTGCCAATAACAGAAGTGAGTTCCAGTTACATGAATGAGTAGTTTGCCCTGGATTATTGATTTATTCATGTAAATATTAGTTGGTGTAAACCACTTCTTTTCCAAATCTGTTTGGTTTAATAAATTGCAATATAATTCATTTGATCAATTTCAGGTTTGGGTCTTTTTGATAAGATAAAATAGTTTTGCATCTTTTAGAAAAATACAATGCTCATGCATATATAGTTTTTGTTGTCATAATTTTGTCAATTATTTGAACATGCAGTCAACAATTTATTTAAAATAAACACTGTCTTGAGAGGAAATCAAAAGTATTAGTAGACTTTTTAACCTGCTTTTTAAATGTCACATGAGTTTTGTAATCATCTTAGAAACCTTGGAAAAAATATAACAAAAGCTGCCAGAGTTTTAGTACAGGTTTTGACTATATATATATATATATATATATATATATATATATATATATATATATATATATATATATATATATATATATATGTGTGTGTGTGTGTGTGTGTTATTATATTCAGTGTTGAACAAAAGCAAAAATAATAATTTGGAAGAGTTACAACAAGCAAATGGCACCCATTCGGTGGAATGGCCCTATTATCATAACGTTACACAATAAAACACCGGACTGTCTTTGCCTTATCTAGGATAGCTGGTGGTAAACCAGCTCAGTTAAAATAGCTTTATCATGTCACCACATTTCAATATTTTAATATGATTTACAGACACTTCATTAAATACAAACCATATATTTTACCTAAATGTCAAAACAAAAAAGCTAACGACCTATGTACTTTTTACTTTAATCAATCCTCACGGTTAGCCAAATCATGGGATAGGCCTACTGGCTCTTTAACTTAACCTAGTTAGCTAGCTGGCGTAATGCTAGTCATCTCAGGCTCAGACTCCATCAAAGGTTCTATTTAATCTGGTCTGATAATAGTAAAATATAAAGTTACACAATGAAACCCAATAAATTTTCTTTTTCCCCCTCACAGTTGCACAAAGTGTTGGTTTCTCAGACTTAACTGGACTTAGGCTCGTCCAGCTAACCGAGCTAGCTTTAGTCTAGTTCAGTTACCTGAGGCTCATAATCCACCATGAGTTCTTTTTATCCGAGTTTCTTAATAAATAATAAAATATAGTTAGCTAGTTGCACCATAAAACCCAGGCAATTGCTTTTTTCCCTCACAGTTACACAAAGTGGCGGTTTATCATTTTGGTCTTATCTGGTCTTAGTCTTATCCAGCTAAACTAGCTATGCTAACTTGCTAGATAGCTAGCATTAACCTAGCTCAGTTACCACCTCAGACTGTTTATCTTTCTTCATGACTAGGTTCACAAAATAGAGCCTGCTAACCTCCTTACTCTAACTTTATTTATTAATAACCAATATCTATTCCTACCTCTCATATATAATAATTTCAACTCTAAACACTATGCATAAGCAAGACAAATGTTCAAATAAAAAAAAGTGCTCCCTTTTTTCATCAAGCATCCTCCTGACCTGCTGACACAAAAAAAAAGCAGTAAAACATGATTGGGTGAACGTATGATTGACTCTTTAAATCAACCAATACAAATCTGAAACTTGTGGGAAGCAGTCTCCAAAATAAATATGTAATAATAGAAAAGAAAATATATCTCACATTTAGTGCGCCCAGAAGTTGATTTTTTTTTAATAGCGTGCTGTATAATTTAGACACTCTGTACATCTTTCTACAAATAGCTCACTTTATACACAAGTATGCTGAGGGATTTTATATCAGTTTTAGGTATTTCCAAATATGTTTTATTTTCCCACAAAAACAGTGTACACAGTGTACATCCCAACCAACACAGAGTTGCATGTACAGAGGTCTACATACAAAACAAAATAATTTACTACCACAGTTACAGTGAAAAAATAAAAAAATGCATTTGTTTTGGTCTGGCCACAGCACCTCATCCACATCACAAGCACTGTTTTTTTTTTCAGCCAAGCAGCAGGGAAATATCCCCTAGCATGACAAATCCAGCCATGAAAAGAATCAAGTGTACAAATAAAACACTTTTTTGTGATTGTTTACACACAAATACTATAAAAAATAAATATTTTATATAGTATTTGCACACAGTCTAGACCAGAAAATAGCTACACTATTTGATCTGGTTAGCCACTAGCCAACTACCCAGATAACTAATGGGCTAAATCACATCTCAGAGCATGTTCAAAATATGCTAGCCAGATGTGACTGTCATGCCTGTGAGATTTTGGATAAAGCTGTGCATGTAGAAGAAGCATAGCAGGCCCAGCAAGGTGCCTACAAATGCTCAGCAAATTTATTAAAGTTCCAGTTCGGCAACCAGTCAAGTTTCTTGCTTCTGGGCAAGATCCCTATACCATAAAGGAAAAGCAAAGGCCTGTTCTATATCACTTGGTCCAGCCACAACCAAGTGCAAACAGTAACAAGTACAACATATTTCCAAAATAATCCACTCCACTGCCTTGCATTTGGCAATGTAAAACCTAGATGGAACTGCTCATTGGTGAGCTCTGCACACTAAGCATGACAAGGTTGTGGGTTCCATACCAGGGTTTGTCAGGGGACCACTGTTGGGCCCTTTAGCAACTGTGTTAACAATGTATATGGGCTGACCACCAACCCATATATATGCCATCTGGTTTGTAATGGAGCTGGATGTGGGCTGTTTTGGATAGCCCATGATGCTACATGGGTAGGTGGAGCACAATTAACATATAGCTGGAGAAAGCTAATGAGGCCATGAGATCCCACCTCCCTCAATGTACAGAAGCTGACATAAAACCATTAATCAACATAACTAGAAAAAAACGGACAATGCATATGTCAGGTATGAAAACACAAGGACACTCTCTGATTCTTCACCCACTGTGAAGCCTAGAAAGTTCTCTATGCCTGGTAGCAGGGAGCCCCAAATCCTAAGTTCAACTCCTGCTATTAAAGTTGCTTTCTTTTTCCCTTTTCTGTGTAACAAATCCTCTATAGGGATGTTTGTTCAGGGACACTCTGATTCTAAATATTTTGGTCCCCCACTGTGTCCAGATGGCTTATATTGACTGTAGAGAGACAGGAGCTTGGAAAAAGCTGGTATATTAGCATTGTTCATCAGTTCAGGGTGTGTGGGAACACATTAAACTTGCCATTAATACATAGCTGAGTTTCTTATGGTATATGCATTAATACCTATTGAAATATTAATTAACCATGACAAAGAAAGTTATAGAAGTAATTGTAGTTATTTTGCTTTATTTATTGTTTTTTTAGAAAGAAGACTCAAGAGACAGCATAAAGGATCTCTTGGGGAAACTTGGTCTGGAAGGCAAAAATGGGAGCGCACTCACCATGGCTCAATTTCTTGATCTAACACCTTCATTACAATACAAGGAGGCCAACAAAGAGAAAGATCTTGTTCACACCTTCATGCAGCGGCTTCTAACAACAGATTACAAAGCAAGACACCTCTCTTTCAAATCTGAACCCAGAATAACAAAGTCTCAGCAGGCAGCTGGAAAAGCTGGCTTTGATGCTCTATTTGAAAAAAAAGATCAGCATGCAGAACAAAAACAGCGAACACAAAGTCAGAGTCATCCAATGGATATTCAGATGGCAGTGTTCCTCTGTGCAGATCCCTTTCTTCAGCAGACCATGGTAACTAAGTTGTCTCAGTGTCAGTACGCAGTTCCTTTGCTGGTTGCAAATCCTTTCACTGGACAGATTGAATTCCCTCTGTGGACGATGCGTCAGATCAGTAAAAGCTGGAAGACCATGGATACTTCAGGCGAATTCACCAGTAAGACCCTGCCCATGCACAAAGCTCAAACTCCAATGGTGGCGTTCTTCAGGATTGGCTCCATTTCCTCATCCAAGTCTCAGCTGATGAACAGGCTGATCAATGAGAAGCACGACACGTTCTTCCACAGGGACTGTCCAGGCAGCAGCAGAGAGTGTCTACTGATGGACGGAGTGGTGGAAATCGCCTGGTACCTCCCATCTGGGAAAAGCACTGATCATTTCTCAGACTGTGTAGCGTTCTGTAATCTACATGGAGATTCCAGCATCAACGAGACTCAGAGAAAGATTCTTACTGAAATGTCCTCTGTGAATGTTGTACTGTTACCTCAACTTGATCGGAATGACAACAATATGGTTATTGTGAAGGAACTTTGGAAGTCTTCAACTCCACTTATTGTTATTCTGACTGATGAAGATGATGAGGGTGAAGATGATGTGTGTGAGATCGGAGACAGAAAATACAGAGTATCACTGAAGGGAAGAAACCAGTCTGATGTTTCTGTTGCTCTTAGAGAAGTTATCAAGAACTGCCTCTCAGAACGGCCTGTGACTTTCACTATGGAGAACATAGCAGAACACTCAGAGATGAAGGTGGATGAGGATAATGAAGACTGTCAGAGAGGAAAGGAAGCTGCACAGGAGATAATGAGATTACTGAAGAGAAAAGATCCATCAACAGTCAAAGAAAAACTCCTGCCCTGCCAGGGGAAACTGTGGCATGACTGGAGCCAGAAAAACAAAGATCTACGTCGTCTTAAAAGTGAGACTGTAGAATTAGAGAAAAGCAAGAAAGAAGAAGAATTAAGAGAAATAAGAAAGAAACAGCGGGCATGTGTTTTCAGTGATATCATGGTGTCATTTGTTGGAAGTTTAAGGTCACTGTCAGACAGTGAAAAACAATATTTCCTAAAGTGGACAACAATCCTTCTTGATGACTTCACTTCAGATACACTCTCTGCACTCCTTCAAAAGTATGACCAAAAATGGAATGAAGTGCTGGATTTAAAAAAAAAACATGATAACCTAGAGAAGAATAATCATGAACTAGCCATGCTTAGCCTCTCGAAGGAACATGACAATTCAGATAAACTGAAGACTGAACAATCAAACCTAGAAAAAATCTACAACAAGCTTAATGCTGCCACATTTGGTTTGGAGCACATAGTAAGAGAGATGGGTCAGATTTATGAAGCTTCAGTCTCTGAGAGAAGAGAGGATAGAGTGAAGGATGTAGATCTTTCTTACCTTCCTGAACTTGCTGCTGAACTCATGATATCTGGCCACCCGATGGAGCTGATGGACAGTGATGCTGCTCATGTTCCTCTGATCTGGGTTCCAGCAGTTCTGGATAAGGTCATCAGAAAACTGGGAGACCAGAGAGTCTTTGTGTTGTCAGTTCTGGGAATTCAGAGCTCAGGGAAGTCCACCATGCTCAACGCCATGTTCGGACTCCAGTTTGCAGTCAGTGCTGGAAGATGCACCAGAGGAGCCTTCTTGCAGCTGGTGAAAGTGTCTGATGAGATGAAGGGGGAACTGAAGTTTGACTACATTCTGGTTGTTGATACTGAAGGTCTCAGAGCTTTAGAGCTGGCTGGAAAAGACACCCTACATCATGATAATGAACTGGCAACATTTGTTGCAGGTCTTGGAAACTTGACTTTGATCAACATCTTTGGAGAAAACCCATCAGAGATGCAGGACATCCTTCAGATTGTTGTTCAGGCCTTCATGAGGATGAAGAAGCTCAGACTGAATCCCAGCTGTGTGTTTGTTCATCAGAATGTTACTGATGTTGCAGCTGGAGAAAAAATGATGCAGGGAAGAAGACAATTACAAGAGAAACTTGATGAAATGACAAAGTTAGCCGCTAAAGATGAAGTTTATGATGCAGAATGTTTCAGTGATATCATTGCATTTGATGTACAGAAGGATGTGAAGTATTTTTCTCAGCTCTGGAAGGGCAGCCCACCCATGGCTCCACCAAACCCACGCTACAGTGAAAATATTCAGGAGCTGAAGAGAGACATTGTTTCTCGTGCATCAAAAACAAACTGCATGAAATTATCACAGTTTCAGCAGCGAGTGAAAGATCTCTGGGAGGCTCTGCTGAATGAAAACTTTGTCTTCAGTTTCAGAAACACACTGGAGATATCAGTGTACAGGAAACTGGAGGAGGAGTATGAGAAATGGACCTGGAGTCTCAGGAGTGCCATGCTGAGTATAGAAGACAAGATGCTGAACAGAATCTCCAGTAGAAAAGTGGAAACCGTTGGAAAACAAGAGCTGGTGAGAGAAATGTCAGAGACCCTGCAGAAAGTTCAAACAGCATTTAAAGTATATTTTGAAGAAGACAGTGAAAAAGAAACTCTGATTCAGTGGAAAAGCAGAATTGAGAAACAAATACAACACCTCCATGATGATCTTGTAGATGAGGCCAAAAGAAAACTGGATGACAACATCAAACAGAAAAGCATTCGGAAACATCTGGATGAGGAACTGATAAACTATGAAAAGACCCTCTTTGAAAAGAGTAAGGATCTCGCTCTGAAGCTTAAAGAAAACAGGAGCAAAAATAAAGTCCCAACAGCAGATTTTGATTCAGTTTGGGGAAAATGGGTCTCTGAATTAACTAAAGATGTTCCAGAAATCAACGATGCCAACATCTCAAATGATGTCATTAACATTTTGGGAGAGTTTTATGAATAATGTCTTGTTGTTGGACAAAAGGAGAGTGGTGGGTCCCAAAAGATATGTACTGCTGCTGATTTCTACACTTATGTTTCTATGAAAAGGGTTAAGTTGGGAGCTGTTCCTTTATGGGGAAAGTCTCTTAACTCAGAGGATCACACATCAATACGGGAGCTGAAGTCATCCAACAAACAACAGAAAAAGTGGAATCATTTCCAGTCTCAGTGCAGGGATACAGCTCAGGCTATATCCAGGAGATTGCACGTGATGTTAAACAACTAGTGCAGGAGTTTAAACCAAGAGATGACTCCTTTGAGTTTAAGAAGGAGTTCTTTGTTGATCTCTCTCTTTATGTGTGTGAACAAGCTGAGATACGCTTTGTAGAACTTAACAGGAAATACAGAGAAGCAAATGATCCAATTCTTTACTTTGAAAGGAAAAAGACTGAATATGTTAAAGTCTTTGAGAATTACTGGAAAGGAGCAACATCTGCAGCAGTGCTTGGAGACCAAATCTGTGTTAAACTGAAAGAAACAATCCTGCAGAGTGTGTACAACATGACCTCTAAATTCATCTGTGATCAGATGAGAGAAAAAACACCATTTAATGGGAACAGAGGAGATCTGGAGAAGCACATTCTGAAATCTCTGGCAGAGCAGGAGGGAGATAAGGAGGAGAAGTTTACTAACTTCTTAACATACATGAACCAACCGAAGATCCACTTTGAAAATTTCATCAGAGACAGAGTTAGACAGTACATGGCAGCAGAAAACCCTCAGGCAGTTTCTGTAATAAAAGAACACATCGACCACAAACAGAGAATTATCATCAGTGCAGCAGAAAAAGCCAGAGATGAAGTCAAACTAATCAGTGGAGATATCAACAAGTGGCTGGAGATTTTCTCCAACAGTCTTGTAGATGAGTTAGGAGACACCAGAGTTCACCTGAGTAAGGATGTCACTGATTATGATGTTCTCATAGATGTTATTAAAAAAGAGCTCTTGGTTGTTGTTGAAGAGCTAAAAGTAAACCTCTGTAAGCTTTCAGATCTGAGAGGAGAGATGTTCAGAGAAAAGCCTGAGGAGATTCTGATTAAACACTTCTGCAGGTGCTGCTGGAAGCAGTGTCCCTTCTGTGGAGCCGTCTGTACCAACAGTCAAGAAAATCATACTGAAAAACACCAGACTGAATTTCATCGCTCAGGTGGAATGAAAGGATGCAATTTTAAAGATACAACTTTTCTATAAACTTTTGCACAACAAAAGTAGCAACAGTGGACCTGAGTTTTTCAGCAGGTAACCCAGAGAAGTACTACCCTTACAGAGAGTTCTGGACTGCAGGAGGAAAATACGCTGAATGGAGCATCTCTCCTGATTTTTCTTCTTTGGCGTACTGGAAATGGTTTGTTTGTGAATTCCAGGAAAACCTTGAAAATTACCATCACAAAACCTTTAGTGGTAAAGGAAAGATTCCACCAGACTGGAAGTTCAATCAATCTGAGGCAGTTGCAAGTTTAGAAATAAATAAATAAACTGTAACAGTTCTGGTATTTACAGAACATTGGTTTTGAGACAAATGATAACACAAAATTTCATGGATCTTACCTGGCAAATGAAACCCAGCTGTATTTGAACTGCACATGACATTACTTTGCATCGTCAACTACAGCCCCGAAATCATCTTACTGTACTGAGGACAAAAACACAGTACAAAAAGTACTCAGCCATCCTACGATGTATTTTTTTTCCCATATAGTTTAATAGTTGTTTTATTCTTATAGCTTTTTGTACTATTCTTTTGCACATAGAATATGGTTGTATGATCTGCATCTCACTTACAGTCATATGAAAAAGTTTGGGCACCAAAACAGTTCAGGCGACACCTCAGGCGACTCTGTTTGTGGCGTGCTTGCAGAAATGGCTTCTTTCGCGTCACTCTCCCATACAGCTTCTCCTTGTGCAAAGTTGCGCTATTGTTGACCGATGCACAGTGACACCATCTGCAGCAAGATGATGCTGCAGCTCTTTGGAGGGGGTCTGTGGATTGTCCTTGACTGTTCTCACCATTCTTCTTCTCTGCCTTTCTGATTTTTGTTTTACTTTTGGGCTTAACAGGAACTGTCCCTGTGTTCTTCCATTTCCTTACTATGTTCCTCACAGTGGAAACTGACAGGTTAAATCTCTGAGACAACTTTTTGTATCCTTCCCCTGAACACTTATGTTGAACAATCTTTGTTTTTAGATCATTTGAGAGTTGTTTTGATGAGCCCATGATGCCACTCTTCAGAGCAGATTCAAATAGGAGAACAACTTGCAATTGGCCACCTTAAATACCTTTTCTCATGATTGGATAGACCTGGCTATGAAGTTCAAAGCTCAATGAGGTTACCAAACCAATTTTGTGCTTCAGTAAGTCAGTAAAAAGTAGTTAGGAGTATTCAAATCAATAAAATGATAAGGGTGCCCATACTTTTGCACCGGTCACATTTTGGTTTAATGCATATTGCACATTTTCTGTTAGTTCAATCCTGAAATATTACTGTGTCCATCAGTTATTAGATATATCAAACTGAAATGGCTGTTGCAAACACACAAATATTTAGAACTAAAAACGATTAAGATTAATAGGGGTGCCCAAACTTTTTCACATGACTGTATATGACTTCATATGTTAAACATCAGAGCTCTATATGACTAATTATAGTCATACTTAGAAATTATTTGTAATCAGTACTAATTATTGTTTATGATTAATGGTGGTGAATGTTTTAAAATACAAAGTATTACTACAGGTGCTGGTCAACGAATTAGAATAATTTGAAATAGTGCAATCATGAAATTCTTTGAATGCATTTTTTGTGCAGAAAGCAAATCAGGTGTTCACCGCACCTGTCCTACTCGTTAGACTAATCACAGAACTCGTTACCTGGAAATTTGCTCAGCTGAGCTTTCCAAAAGGCCCATTTAGGCCATTTAACTGTGACACTGTTGTTTTATTGAATTAGAATAATGGAGAAACCGTTTCATTGAATTAGAATAATTTTTATTATAATTACAATCATCACTTTCTCAGTATTTTGTGGCTTCCCCCTTGGCTTGTATGACTGCCTGAAGTCTCCGCGGCATCGATTTGACCAGCTTGTCGCAAGTTTCCGCACTCACAGCTTCCCAGGCAGTGGCGATGTTCTGCTTCAGTTGGTCCAGCGTAGTAGGCTTTCTGTCGCGAATTTTCCGCTTGACGATGGCCCAAAGGTTTTCAATGACATTGAGGTCAGGCGAGTTGGCCGGCCATGCCAAAACTTCAAGCTGTTTTTTAGTGAACCAATCTTTGGTCGACTTTGCCGCATGAGCCGGTGCAAGATCCTGTTGAAATATGAAGTCTTTTTCGCCGAACTGTTCCTCAACAGTCGGAATCAGGAACGTTTCCAGAACATCTTGATATACGGCAGCATTGACAGTCTTCTTGAGGAAGCAGAGTTTCCCTACACCTCGAGCGGACATGCATCCCCAGACCATAACGCTCTGGGGAAACTTGACGGATCTTTTCACGCACTCGTGGTTGTAGGTTTCGCCACCACGACGCCAGACACGAGGACCTTGGTCACCGAAGGAGATGCAGAAGCGTTATTCGTCACTGAAGACCACTTTCTGCCAGTCTTCAGCAGTCCACTCGCCGTGTTCTTTGGCCCACTTCAGCCGTTTCTCCATTTGTTTCTTGTTCAGCATCGGTTTTACTGCTGGAACGCGAGATTTGAAGCCGAGTTCGCGCAGACGACGGTAAGTGGTTGATCTGGAGACGTCAGCGCCGGTCTGCTTGTTCCACAAATCGGTGAGCTCGGAAGTGGACTTGAACCGGTTGCTGACTGCGATCTTTCTCAGCTGCTTGTTGTTGCGAGCAGAAGTTTTTCGGATGCCGGAACAGTTGGTGCGCTTGCTGCAGTTTTTCTTGAGAGCTTTGCAGACGGAAGACTGGCTGATGCCGAGCTGCTCAGCAATTTTAGTTTGGGTCAAGCCTTGTTGGCGAAGGGCTTGAATTTGAGCCACTATTCCGGTTGAGAGGTCGCGCTGCTTACCCATGATTGATTTTACAACTTAGAAATTCTACTCAACCCTGACTTTATACTGCACAGTGAACACTCTTCACAGAAAACAAAAATTCAAGCATTTATTCTAATTCAATGAAACAGTTTCTCCATTATTCTAATTCAATAAAACAACAGTGTCACAGTTAAATGGCCTAAATGGGCCTTTTGGAAAGCTCAGCTGAGCAAATTTTTATCCAGGTAACGAGTTCTGTGATTAGTCTAACGAGTAGGACAGGTGCGGTGAACACCTGATTTGCTTTCTGCACAAAAAATGCATTCAAAGAATTTCATGATTGCACTATTTCAAATTATTCTAATTCGTTGACAAGCACCTGTATTTATGCTAACAAGTACCCCTACATATTATGGATTAACCTGTTTTTTGCATATCATTTATCATTATTGTACACTTATGGTATCTTGTAATCAGAACAAAGTGTGAAAAATAAATGCATTAAGTGCTTTCTTCTGTTCGACCTTTCATATCATGTGCGTGACCCACAAGTCCTGGATGATGAATGGAATGCAGTACTGTAGAGTGGTTTTAGACACATTATTATAAATGATTTCTCCTACAGTAGAGGAAACAAGTATTTGATCCCCCACTGATTTTGAAAGTTTGTACTCTGACAAATAATTAAACAGTCTATGATTTTCATGGTAGCTTCATTTTAACTGTGAGAGATGCAATATCAAAAAGAAAATCTAGAAAATGTAATAATATTTAAATAAAAAATCATTTGCATTTCATTAAGGGAAAAAAGTATTTGATCCCCTAAAAACCATGACTAATGTTGGCTCCCACAGACCATTGACACACCCTAATCTCAGTGAAATTGTTACCTGCATGAGAGTTACCTGTCCCAAATTGTCACCTGTATAAAAGGCCTCCTGCCAACAGACACTCCAACATCTCCACCATGGGCAAGACTAGAGAGCTGCCTAAAAATGTCAGGGACAGAATTATTGACATACACAAGGCTGGAATGAGCTACGAAGTCATAAGTAATAAGCTGGATGAGGTGACAACTGTTTGTGAAAGTATTCGGAAATGGAAGAAGTACAACATACATTGCTGGTAATCTACCTAGGCCTGAAGATCCTTGCAAAATATATCACCTCTGGAGTCTCACTGATCAGGAGCTGGTTAACCATCTCAGTGCAGCAGGGACCACATGACCAAATATAGGATAATACAAACCTCCCTCTCATGTTGTTGCCTGACAGAAAAACATTGGGGTTGAACAGTTACATGTATTAAAGTTATAAAACAGTGTTAAACATGATTAATTGTTTCAATTTCCAAATTCCCTCACAGTTTGTGTTTATGATCATTTTAAGACATCATTGACTAAATGTTTAACATCATTCAATTAAAAGATTGGTGAAGCAAACATAAACCCTTTGGCACTATGCCTAATGTCAGGCGTGGGCTAGAGGGGTAAAGATTTGAGCTGTAGAGCTCAAACGTTTTTGTTGCTGGATGCAGTTAAATCCTAGTAGCAAAAAATCTATTAGAAAATTTTATGGAGACTGTAGAGACAGTTACTCCAACAAAAACAGGATTTTAATACCCAAACCTTTTAATAACCATGATTTAGAAATAAACAGTGAATTAACATGTGTCCCAAATAATGGTAACACTTTATTTTAAGGAACACAAATTAGGCACTTATTAATGTCTTATTATTTGCTTAATAAAGCCTTAATTAGACATTTATAAATGATTTATTCACTACGTATTAGTCTTTATTCTGTGTAAGGGTTATTGGTGCTTAATTAGTGGTCTGTTATGTGGAAATGATTAATAATGGCTGTATTAGTTCTTATAGTGCACTATAAACAGTTATGTTAGCACCCAGTTAAGCAGGTTATTAAGCATTAACTATTAGCCAAATCATACATGTTATTAGTGTATAATTGGTCGCAATCTGATCTATGTGAGTTTGGTACGGTTATAGCTGTGCTGGAGTTTACTGAGTTAATCAGGGTTTAATAAGTCACTAATAGACCAAGAAGTGTACCATATTCTAAAGTGAGGTTCTGTTCATCACTAATTACACCCTAAAAAGAACTGACTAAATATTTCATCAACCAATCCCCCTCACGATGTACTTAATAAGGGTTTAATAAGTCACTAATATACCAAGAAGTGTACCATATTCTAAAGTAAGGTTCTGTTCATCACTTATTACACACTAAAAAGCGCAAAATAAACATTTAATAAGTCAATCTCCATCACAATTTAGCTAATAAGTGCTTAATAAGTCACTTATACACCCAGAAGTGTACCATATTCTAAAGTGAGGTTCTGTTCATCACTAATTAGACACTAAAAAGAACTGTGTGTTTGACTTCCCATTTACATAAGTTGAATGTCAAAAATGCAGTTGTCCTAATGAAACAACAGAAAACACATTTTAGCACATTTATTCTCTTTTGAATTCAAGCAGTTTTATTTTCTATTGGTTTAAGACTCTCAACTGTTAAATTTAAAATGTAGATTGACTGACTGACTGGTCGAATGTGCAGATACCAATATAGCTAAAATGGTAACTGTAACAGCAATGGCAACATATGAACATGACTTATCAATTATTATGTACCATTTATTACCACATATTTTGCAGTGTACTATATATTGTACTTTATATTTTGAACAATACACTTCACTATGTATTAAAGAATATATTTTAATATATTACTATCAATAATACACATACCATCTATTACCACACATCACAATTTATTTTATTATATATTTAACAATACACTTCAATATAAATTCAAGAATATATACTACCATATACTACTATATGTATAATACAAAAACAGATAAAGGTATGCTTAAAGTTCAGAAAAACATAAACATTAAAGAGTTCCATCAGTAGCACTCGTGCTGTCCCACTGGCTGTAGCTTGTGCTTTTGCAGTCTTCTAACAATGGGCTGAGACAGTGATGGTACCTTCCTTCCCCAGTTTCACCTTATAACAAAGGAAGAAAATGAGAAATAAACAAACAATGACCACCAGCAACACAATGCTACTTAGTTACAAGTGGGTCCGAATACTCTTAGATTAAAAACAAGTTTCAGTATTTGGAACCCACCGCTAACAAGCCTAATTTAAAGGTAAACTGTGATAGTTTAATAATGTACAGCTAAATCCTTAATACAAAATAAATTAGCATAGCTATTTCATGGGATAAAGTGAGATAGCTAGATTAGCTAATTAAAACATATATCAAAGCTAATTTAGCTAGCTAACTAGTTAACTTAAAGCTAAGTTAGCTAGTTATAACTTATAAATTAAAGCTAGGTTAGCTAGTAATAAATCGAAAAATTAAAGATAGGTTAACTAGTTATAACATAAATTAAAGATATGTTAGCTAATTATAACTTAAAAATGAATGCTAGGTTAGCTAGCTATAAATTATAACTTAAAGCTAGGTTATCTAGTTCAATTAAAGCAAAGGTAGCTAGTTAACTTAAAGTTAGGTTAGCTAGTTAAATTAAAGTTAGGTTAGCTAGTTAAATTAAAGCTAGGTTAGCTAGTTAAATTAAAGCTAGGTTAGCTAGTTAAATTAAAGTTAGGTTAGCTAGTTAAATTAAAGCTATGTTAGCTAGTTTAATTAAAGCTTGCTTAGCTAGTTAAATTAAAGCTAGGTTAGCTAGTTAAATTAAAGTTAGTTTAGCTAGTTAAAATAAAGCTAAGTTAGCTAGTTATAACTTATAAATCAAAGCTAGGTTAGCTAGTAATAAATCCAAAATTAAAGATAGGTTAACTAGTTATAACATAAATTAAAGATAGGTTAACTAGTTATAACATAAATTAAAGATAGGTTAGCTAATTATAACTTATAAATGAATGCTAGGTTAGCTAGCTATAAATTATAACTTAAAACTAGGTTAGCTAGTTCAATTAAAGCAAAGGTAGCTAGTTAAATTAAAGTTAGGTTAGCTAGTTAAATTAAAGTTAGGTTAGCTAGTTAAATTAAAGCTAGGTTAGCTAGTTAAATTAAAGCTTGGTTAGTTAGTAAAAATAAAGCTTGGTTAGTTAGTTAAATTAAAGCTAGACTAGATAGTTAAATTAAAGCTAGGTTAGCTAGTTAAATTAAAGTTAGGTTAGCTAGTTAAGTTAAAGATTGGTTAGCTAGTTTAATTAAAGCTTGCTTAGCTAGTTAAATTAAAGCTAGGTTAGCTAGTTAAGTTAAAGTTAGTTTAGCTAGTTAAAATAAAGCTAAGCTAGCTAGTTCAATTAAAGTTAGGCTGGTTAGTTAAAATAAAGCTAAGCTAGCTAGTTAAATTAAAGCTAGGCTGGCTAGTTAAAATAAAGCCAAGCTAGCTAACGTTAGTTACATTAAAGCTAGGCTGGCTAGTTAAAATAAAGCTAAGCTAGCTAGTTAAATTAAAGCTAGGCTGGTTAGTTAAAATAAAGCTAAGCTAGCTAGTTACATTAAAGCTAGGCTGGCTAGTTAAAATAAAGCTAAGCTAGCTAGTTACATTAAAGCTAGGCTGGCTAGTTAAATTAAAGCAAAGGTAGCTAGTTAACTTAAAGCTAGGTTAGCTGGTAGCTAGGTTGGCTAGTTAAACTAAAGATAAAGTAGCTAGTTAACTTAAAGCTAGGTTAGCTAGTTAAATGAAAGTTAGGTTAGCTAGTTAAATTAAAGATTGGTTAGCTAGTTTAATTAAAGCTTGCTTAGCTAGTTAAATTAAAGCTAGGTTAGCTAGTTAAGTTAAAGTTAGTTTAGCTAGTTAAAATAAAGCTAAGCTAGCTAGTTCAATTAAAGTTAGGCTGGTTAGTTAAAATAAAGCTAAGCTAGCTAGTTAAATTAAAGCTAGGTTAGCTAGTTAAGTTAAAGTTAGTTTAGCTAGTTAAAATAAAGCTAAGCTAGCTAGTTCAATTAAAGTTAGGCTGGTTAGTTAAAATAAAGCTAAGCTAGCTAGTTACATTAAAGCTAGGCTGGCTAGTTAAAATAAAGCTAAGCTAGCTAGTTAAATTAAAGCTAGGCTGGTTAGTTAAAATAAAGCTAAGCTAGCTAGTTAAATTAAAGCTAGGCTGGCTAGTTAAAATAAAGCCAAGCTAGCTAGTTACATTAAAACTAGTCTGGCTAAGTAAAATAAAGCTAAGCTAGCTAGTTAAATTAAAGCTAGGCTGGTTAATTAAAATAAAGCTAAGCTAGCTAGTTACATTAAAGCTAGGCTGGCTAGTTAAAATAAAGCTAAGCTAGCTAGTTACATTAACGCTAGACTGGCTAGTTAAATTAAAGCATAGGTAGCTAGTTAACTTAAAGCTAAGCTAGCTAGTTACATTAAAGCTAGGCTGGCTAGTTACATTAAAGCAAAGGTAACTAGTTAACTTAAAGCTAGGTTAGCTGGTAGCTAGGTTGGCTAGTTAAACTAAAGATAAAGTAGCTAGTTAACTTAAAGCTAGGTTAGCTAGTTAGACTATAGCTAAGGTAGCTAACTTAGTTATAACTCATAACTTAAATTGTGTTGACTAAGCAGTTTAGCAAGAATGTACACCTCACTATAATTTTTAAACTGCTTAAAAAACTTAGCCTTATTATCAGCATGTGGATTCTTTAAACTGTGTTATGATGAGTTACTGTTTAAATTAAGGACTCACCTTGCCAGATAACTTTAGAAGGACTGCGGGGAGGTTTCTGTTGGGTCAGAGTCAGGTATCCAGCTGGTTGACACAGTGCTCACTGCATTGGTCCCTCCGTCCAAGAAACGAGGGCAAACCATAACCTGTATATTCATTCAGTTCATTCAATCTGAGAGCCAATTTTAGCGTCTTTTCTCCGAACATCATCTAAAGCATAGTCCCGCCCTATCGCGCTGTAACTGCTGATACTTGTTTGTCTAAATCTTCTGCTCTTGCAGTCCAATCACAGAACGCTTTTCCCCAGAGTTGCCAGGTTCGCGGTTATCCTGCCAAATTTGGCTTGTCTGAAAACCACGGGTACATTTTTGCTCAATCTTCAAACTGAAAATGTAACAATTATGATTTAAGGAGAGGGAGGGTATTTTCAGCAGGTTACAACTGAGACACAGCACATTACAGGAACTGTTGTATGTGGTGATTCACTCACACTGACCATAGCTAATGCTTTTTTTTCTTGCAATTATTTCAAATGATTTAAAAAATGTAATACATTATTAGCAATATAATAAAAATCAAATATAATATAATATAATATAATAATATTCGTATGCCCTTATACACAAAATTAATGATAAATCACAAAGTAAAATTAATAGACTGTATAAGTGTAATACACCTAAATATAAGATTTTGGGCTAGGTCTGTGTAATGTATGTAGCATTTGGGCAAAAAAAAAATAAATGTAATAACTTGTCAATCTTTGTTACATTAAAATTTTTAATATGCAAACATGAATATGACCGCTTTATTTAAGTAATTGTAGATGATGTAAATGTAAATGTATTTTGTTTATTGGGTTTGTAACTGTGGACCTTTATTGTCACATTCAGGATGTATTTTAAACCATGGTACGCTTTTGTCTCTTTTGTGAAATGCTTAACTAAGAAAGACACTAATAAATACAAAAAAAGCATTTGGTCTAAAAAAATATTGCAGTTTAGCAGTTTAGAGATTTTGTCTTTATTGTGGTATGTTTTTATATTTACCAATATATAGACATAAATGGTCCATGCATAAATTGTCATATATTAAACAATAGATGTCCTTTTTTCCATATATGAAAACTTATTATTTAATATATTGCACTATATTTTCCAATATATTGCCATTTATTATGTTTCATAAGGGATATTAGTTACATAGCACCAGAAAGTAAACAAATATACCAAATAATTCCTAAATATACTAAATTGTTCCAAATATATCAAATTATTCCCAAATATTCTAAATTATTCCTAAATATATAGAATTATTAAGATATATCAAATTATTCCCAAGAGTACAAGCCGTTTATTCTGAACTAATTAAGAACTAATACAGCCATTATTAATCATTTCTACATAACAGACCACTAATTAAGCACCAATAACACTTACACAGAATGAAGCCAAATAAGTAGTGAATAAATCATTTATAAATGTCTAATTTTGGCTTTGTTAAGCAAATAATAAGACATTAATAAGCGCCTAATTTGTGTTCCTTAAAATAAAGTGTTACCCAAATAATAAATAATAATAATGATAATATTAATTAATATTATTATTATTATTATATTTTATTATTAATTATTATTTAGTTATTTATTATTTTTAAATGCTTCACAGCAAATATGTTAATATATCATTACAATTAAATGTATTGTTATTTATTATTATTATTTATTATTTTTCAAATGCTTCACAGCAAAACGTTCTGGGCTTACTTTCCACAAAACAGCTGCTGGGTGACTGCAGGACTTCTCCAACCAACGCCAGATGTTTAGCTCGGCTGACGGTCTGACCCGGCTCTGCTTAAAAAAAAAATGAAGTCACTTTGTTTTTTATACAGTACCTTTCCTATTTTGTTGCTATAAAGGTAGTTGTATGACTATGTTCTCACAGTTCCGTACATAGCTCTTCGCCATCTACGCCCTCACAAAAGATGAAGTAACTAACTAACTATATCAATATAGCTAACTTCAGTCCACAGCTTCATGTTATCTACCCACTCTGATAGCGTGGAAGGATGGGGCACTGTTAAAACAGAGTCAACACAACTTTTTATATCACCCGTATTACTGGCCATGTTTTTTAGTGAAGCAGCAAGGAACGTCCCCTTTTTGACTGGCTTATAATGTAAACACTCTGACCAGAAACCAAAAACGGTCTTCAGCTAGGAATCATGGGAAAGGTTAAAGTTCAGGAAAATCATGAATAGCTCCCTTGGCTACAGCTAATTTACTGTTTTTCCATTGTTCAAGATTACTTTAGAAAATATTTGATGACAGTAGTAATATTTGATTAGGTTTAGGTTACCTCGAGATTGAGTACATTCAAAAATTATGAGTAAAATATTATCAGCTATTAGCTATTGACATTTTTTTCAATTTAGTTAGTGAAATCTACTGTAGTTAACTAAATAAGCTAACTAGCTTAGCTAGGTACACTGGTAGGCCATTTAGCTACAGTGTATTTTGTGATAATATTCTTGGCGACAATAACTGAAAAATATTTTATTAATTTAAAGAGTAAACTCCTTAAACAAAATAAATGGTTTTATAAAGTATAACAACATATACAAAATCTATCACAAACTGCATAGCCACCGATGTTCTTAGCTAAATATTTATTTGACTATTTTTAGCTGTATCTATAAAAATGCTGGCTGTTATGTAGCTGGTGCATGGAGGCTAATTGTTCTGTCTATTAGCCTGGTTGTCGAATTTGCTAATGCCACTAACACAGCGCTCGCTAATGCCTCTGGCACCACGGTCCAAGTTGATTTTAAACTATCAAAGACTTATTTCACTTTTTTTATAAATGTATATGATAAAATATCTGCAATCTGCAACTTGTTTTACTGAGACAAAAATAATTTATTCAGCCACTGATTGTGCAAGTTCTCCTACTTAGAAAGATAAGGTCTGTAATTTTTATCATAGCTACACTTCAGTGATGAGAGACAAAATGAAAAAAAATCACATTGTAAGATTTTTTAAAATATTTTTTTAATTATAGTGGAAATTAAGTTCAAAATAAGTTACCAGCAAACAAGCGGGGAAAAAAAAAACATGGGCTTGACTTCTCCCCCCCACCTTCCCAACTGTGCCCGTTTGCTCTTGATGACCAGCAAGGCGAGGCGCGTCTGTATCTCGAACTAGCCTAATATTTTATTGACCTCTTTAAACAAATTAACTTTTTATAGGACAAACTATACGAAAAAAAATACATTGAACAAACTACTGCTTTCCACCATCTCTGGCTGAGCCGTATCCCATTTGCTGCCACAAGTTGGTGTAGAATCCCGATTTGCATGATGGCGTGAAACTTAACTGAAGGTTTAATGTTATTTTATTGTTCGCAGTCAACATAAAAATAAATTTAAAAAACAACATTAATCCAAGTACGAGCTTGTGCATTTACACATGGGGGTTAAATCGTGTGTTAAGCTCTGTCTGTGTGCAGTACCCTCAGTCCATGCTTTTCCCCGTAGTTCTGCAGGCTGCCTTCAAAATAAAAGCCCCTTTTTTATAAACAGCATAACGTGCTTTTAGACTCTTAGAAAATGCAATTTAACAGGAATAAACATTTAATAAACTGAATAGATTAATTAAACTTTGGGGTTATTTACAAGCACAAAACGTCAGAAAAAAATACCAGGCCTCGTAACACCAAGCGCCATCTTACTTGGAGGTAGGCTCCGCCTGTTTGGAGGTATGTTCCTCCCCTTTGGAGGTGCTCCAGGCTGCAGCTATACCCAGCCGAGCGCTCTCCGCAGCGGAGCCCCTCCTGTCTGCCGCCACGGCCCAGCGCTCACCGTCGGAGGCCCTTTGCTGCCCCCCCTATGGAGGGTTATATGTGACAATATTATATAAATAAATGAACGAAGAAATAATTTATTAAAACATTAAATAAATATTAAAAATGAGATTTAATTAATTAAATTGTTAATTTATTTATTAAAATATGAAAACGAAGCATAAATAATTTTATGTAATTCATTTTTCGTTAGTTGATTGTGATATTTATATTTCATTAAATGTTTAAATTAATTTAATAATTTCATGCAGGCGCTGGTGCACTATGAAATAACTAAATCTGTCAACATCAGCCATCAAACTCAGTGGGCAGGCCTAACTCCGATCGGTGCAGACTGATTGCTCCGGCCTGCTGTGATTGTTTTCCTCAGCATGGCGCCCCTCTACATGGATCCGCAGGACATTTCTCAGGAGTTGGTTAGAAATATCTTACGGCTAGCTGAGGAAATGGAATCAGGGGCTGTAGCCACAGACTTGGTCACTGATCAAATACACGACTTTATAGAGGTGGTAGGGATACTTTCTGCTCTCTCTAACCAAAATATAGACTACAGGGTAACTGCAAACTTTGAAGAAGTGCTCCAGCGCTTCTCCATCCAATCACAATAAACAATAGCAGGCCCAGGTCGCCCAGCCTTTCACATGCCCAGCAGAATGCTGGAGCACCATGTTCTCTGTGGAATAACAGCTTCAGCATTCGCAGTGATGTATGGAGTGTCTGAGAGGATCATCAGGAGACATATGTAACGGAACGGAATACGGTGGGTAACCACTCATTTGTTCAGTATGAATTGTTCGACTGTTTGAGGCTAAATTTAAAAATAGAAAATTGTGTGTAAAATGAATTATTTAATGTTTTCCATTTTATGTATTAAATTTGGGTTTTCAAATATTTTGGGGTTTCAATTTATCTTTCTGCTCCTCACGAGCAGATATACATGAAAAACTATATTTCTATTAAATTTCCTTATTTTAAAATGTTTGCATTTTGTAATACAAATCTGGTAGTATAATCCAACCTACTCTTTTACAAGATGACAAAAATAAAAAAAAAATCTGAAATTCAGATCCTTATGTGGCAGAAATTAAAAAGAAGAAATTTTGAAAAATTATGAAACCAGTTTCTTTCTGACGATGCCAAATGGGCAAAAGTAACAATCAGAAAACTGGACTGATTAAAGTTACACTGATATAACTACCTCTGTCAAGTTTCACCTGAGCGAGGGTACACCTAGCTTGGGAGGTATTTATTTCTAAAATGCTTAATGTGAAAACAACTTAACGTAGTTTTAATGTACTACAACAAAGAACTAAGAACACCAAATTTAACTCGTTTATTACTCTTTATGTGTACTATCTACTGCTATAAAAATGAACCTGTACAATTGTAAAGCAATATCTTTTACTATATTAAGCGTCGATTAGATCTCCCATTCCTATCATGTATGACATTGCTCAATGATTTTCTTGGCTGCAGAAAGACAGAGAGGGGTCTGTGTGCAACAGGGTCTTCTTTCACGGTCGTCAGGCCCCGGAAATGCACTCTCAAGCTCCAAACCTTCCGTGGCCAATGAAATTAGGTGTGGGCGTGGGAAATTCTGTGGCCAATGAAATTGGTGTGGGCGTGGTAAACTTCCGTGGCCACTGAAATTAGGTGTGGGCGTGGGCAATAGGAGCTTCACAATGCACATGAACCGCCCAGCCCCGGAAATGCACTCTAAAGCTCCTTTTTACACTTTTATGCTTCTGAAGATTTATAAGAGATTTTTTAAATCCATAGTGTGCTTTGCGGTTTTACAAACGGTAACAGACATGACAACAGCTAGCAAGTGTAAATGATGAGTGTAGTTTTTGCGCATTGTATCTGTTAATAAGCAAATAAGAGACCAATACATCCAGAGAGCAGTAGAGATATTAATATTAACTAGATTGCAGTTCCTACAGAAACTGCGAGTGTGATTGCAGTGCTGGCTGGTATCTGCTATGGTGTTGCTAAGGTGTTGCTATGGTATCCGGGGTGGTTGCTAAGGTGTTGCTAAGTGGTTGCTAAGGTGTTGCTAGGCGGTTGCTAAGGTGTTGCTATGGTATCCGGGGTGGTTGCTAAGGTGTTGCTAGGTGGTTGCTAGGGTGTTGCTAGGCGGTTGCTAAGGTGTTGCTATGGTATCCGGGGTGGTTGCTAAGGTGTTGCTAGGTGGTTGCTAGGTGGTTGCTAGGGTGTTGCTAGGCGGTTGCTAAGGTGTTGCTATGGTATCCGGGGTGGTTGCTAAGGTGTTGCTAGGTGGTTGCTAGGGTGTTGCTAGGCGGTTGCTAAGGTGTTGCTATGGTATCCGGGGTGGTTGCTAAGGTGTTGCTAGGTGGTTGCTAGGTGGTTGCTAGGGTGTTGCTAGGTGGTTGCTAAGGTGTTGCTATGGTATCCGGGGTGGTTGCTAAGGTGTTGCTAGGTGGTTGCTAGGGTGTTGCTAGGCGGTTGCTAAGGTGTTGCTATGGTATCCGGGGTGGTTGCTAAGGTGTTGCTAGGTGGTTGCTAGGTGGTTGCTAGGGTGTTGCTAGGCGGTTGCTAAGGTGTTGCTATGGTATCCGGGGTGGTTGCTAAGGTGTTGCTAGGTGGTTGCTAGGGTGTTGCTAGGCGGTTGCTAAGGTGTTGCTATGATATCCGGGGTGGTTGCTAAGGTGTTGCTAGGTGGTTGCTAGGTGGTTGCTAGGGTGTTGCTAGGCGGTTGCTAAGGTGTTGCTATGGTATCCGGGGTGGTTGCTAAGGTGTTGCTAGGTGGTTGCTAGGTGGTTGCTAGGGTGTTGCTAGGCGGTTGCTAAGGTGTTGCTATGGTATCCGGGGTGGTTGCTAAGGTGTTGCTAGGTGGTTGCTAGGCGGTTGCTAAGGTGTTGCTATGGTATCCGGGGTGGTTGCTAAGGTGTTGCTAAGTGGTTGCTAGGTGGTTGCTAAGGTGTTGCTAGGCGGTTGCTAAGGTGTTGCTATGGTATCCAGGGTGGTTGCTAAGGTGTTGCTAGGTGGTTGCTAGGGTGTTGCTAGGCAGTTGCTAGGGTGTTGCTATGGTATCCGGGGTGGTTGCTAAGGTGTTGCTAGGTGGTTGCTAGGTGGTTGCTAGGGTGTTGCTAGGCGGTTGCTAAGGTGTTGCTATGGTATCCAGGGTGGTTGCTAAGGTGTTGCTAGGTGGTTGCTAGGTTGTTGCTAGGGTGTTGCTAGGCGGTTGCTAAGGTGTTGCTATGGTATCCGGGGTGGTTGCTAAGGTGTTGCTAGGTGGTTGCTAGGTGGTTGCTAAGGTGTTGCTAGGCGGTTGCTAAGGTGTTGCTATGGTATCCGGGGTGGTTGCTAAGGTGTTGCTAGGTGGTTGCTAGGTGGTTGCTAGGGTGTTGCTAGGCGGTTGCTAAGGTGTTGCTATGGTATCCGGGGTGGTTGCTAAGGTGTTGCTAGGGTGTTGCTAGGCGGTTGCTAAGGTGTTGCTATGGTATCCGGGGTGGTTGCTAAGGTGTTGCTAGGTGGTTGCTAGGCGGTTGCTAAGGTGTTGCTATGGTATCCGGAGTGGTTGCTAAGGTGTTGCTAAGTGGTTGCTATGCGGTTGCTAAGGTGTTGCTAGGCGGTTGCTAAGGTGTTGCTATGGTATCCGGGGAGGTTGCTAAGGTGTTGCTAGGTGGTTGCTAGGTGGTTGCTAAGGTGTTGCTAGGCGGTTGCTAAGGTGTTGCTATGGTATCTGTGGTGGTTGCTATGGTGTTTCTAGGTGGTTGCTAGGTGATTTATATGCATAAATTAGATTAAATGGTGTTTGCACGTTGCTACGCAACGTGCAAATACATCAATCAGCTATGCACGCTAGGTTGCTCTGGCCGTTCGGGGGTGTCCAAACTTTTGACCCGTGGCTCCATTACACACAGTACTGGGGGGCCGGGGTGTCCAAACTTTTGACCCATGGCTCCATTACACACAGTACTGGGGGGGGGCCAGGGTGTCCAAACTTTTGACCTAACGCTGATTAATCCCATAGCTGCTCCATTACACACAGTACTGGAGTTCTAGCTACCTGTCCTTCGATCTAGCTGCGGTCCTCCGATTGGCCCCATTCATTCCAATGGGGCCACTTCGTACGACATTCGTACGAAATCCGTACGTCGTAACTTTTCGTAACGCATATTTTCGGAAAGAGCTCAATAAGTTCTACAGGTCCTCAATTGGTTTCATCTTCGTATTTCAAAAATTGCGACGTCCACGGGCGTGCAAAGTTCTGCCCATTCATTTTCAATGGGCAAAAAAACGCGTACTTACGAAGTTTTTACGAAAAACGTAAGTCCGATCGGAAAGCTGTATACAAGCCCACCATTCCCGATATGGACGCACGTTTTCTCTTTTGAACGAAGTCGATATTTCGAAAACTGCGGCACTAGTTAACCGGACAAAAAACAGGTGGAATAATAATAATAACTAGATTGCAGTTCCTGCAGAAACTGCGAGTGTGATTGCAGTGCTGGCTGGTATCTGCTAAGGTGTTGCTAGGTGGTTGCTAAGGTGTTGCTAGGTGGTTGCTAAGGTGTTGCTGTGGTATCCGGGGTGGTTGCTAAGATGTTGCTAGGTGGTTGCTAAGGTATTGCTAGGCGGTTGCTAAGGTGTTGCTATGGCATCCAGGATGGTTGCTAAGGTGTTGCTAGGTGGTTGCTAGGGTGTTGCTAGGCGGTTGCTAAGGTGTTGCTATGGTATCCGGGGTGGTTGCTAAGGTGTTTCTAGGTGGTTGCTAGGGTGTTGCTAGGCGGTTGCTAAGGTGTTGCTATGGTATCCGGGGTGGTTGCTAAGGTGTTGCTAGGTGGTTGCTAGGGTGTTGCTAGGCGGTTGCTAAGGTGTTGCTATGGTATCCGGGGTGGTTGCTAAGGTGTTGCTATGGTATCCGGGGTGGTTGCTAAGGTGTTGCTAGGTGGTTGCTAAGGTGTTGCTAGGCGGTTGCTAAGGTGTTGCTATGGTATCTGGGGTGGTTGCTAAGGTGTTGCTAGGTGGTTGCTAGGTGGTTGCTAGGGTGTTGCTAGGCGGTTGCTAAGGTGTTGCTATGGTATCCGGGGTGGTTGCTAAGGTGTTGCTAGGTGGTTGCTAGGTGGTTGCTAGGGTGTTGCTAGGCGGTTACTAAGGTGTTGCTATGGTATCCGGGGTGGTTGCTAAGGTGTTGCTAGGTGGTTGCTAGGTGGTTGCTAGGGTGTTGCTAGGCGGTTGCTAGGTGGTTGCTAAGGTGTTGCTATGGTATCCGGGGTGGTTGCTAAGGTGTTGCTAGGTGGTTGCTAGGTGGTTGCTAGGGTGTTGCTAGGCGGTTGCTAAGGTGTTGCTATGGTATCCGGGGTGGTTGCTAAGGTGTTGCTAAGTGGTTGGTAGGTGGTTGCTAAGGTGTTGCTAGGCGGTTGCTAAGGTGTTGCTATGGTATCTGGGGTGGTTGCTAAGGTGTTGCTAGGTGGTTGCTAGGGTGTTGCTAGGCGGTTGCTAAGGTGTTGCTATGGTATCCGGGGTGGTTGCTAAGGTGTTGCTATGGTATCCGGGGTGGTTGCTAAGGTGTTGCTAGGTGGTTGCTAAGGTGTTGCTAGGCGGTTGCTAAGGTGTTGCTATGGTATCTGGGGTGGTTGCTAAGGTGTTGCTAGGTGGTTGCTAGGTGGTTGCTAGGGTGTTGCTAGGCGGTTGCTAAGGTGTTGCTATGGTATCCGGGGTGGTTGCTAAGGTGTTGCTAGGTGGTTGCTAGGTGGTTGCTAGGGTGTTGCTAGGCGGTTACTAAGGTGTTGCTATGGTATCCGGGGTGGTTGCTAAGGTGTTGCTAGGTGGTTGCTAGGTGGTTGCTAGGGTGTTGCTAGGCGGTTGCTAGGTGGTTGCTAAGGTGTTGCTATGGTATCCGGGGTGGTTGCTAAGGTGTTGCTAGGTGGTTGCTAGGTGGTTGCTAGGGTGTTGCTAGGCGGTTGCTAAGGTGTTGCTATGGTATCCGGGGTGGTTGCTAAGGTGTTGCTAAGTGGTTGGTAGGTGGTTGCTAAGGTGTTGCTAGGCGGTTGCTAAGGTGTTGCTATGGTATCTGGGGTGGTTACTAAGGTGTTGCTAGGTGGTTGCTAGGTGGTTGCTAAGGTGTTGCCAGGCGGTTGCTAAGGTGTTGCTATGGTATCTGGGGTGGTTGCTAAGGTGTTGCTAGGTGGTTGCTAGGGTGTTGCTAGGCGGTTGCTAAGGTGTTGCTATGGTATCCGGGATGGTTGCCAAGGTGTTGCTAGGTGGTTGCTAGGTGGTTGCTACGGTGTTGCTAGGCGGTTGCTAAGGTGTTGCTATGGTATCCGGGGTGGTTGCTATGGTGTTTCTAGGTGGTTGCTAGGTGATGTATATGCATCAATTAGATTAAATGGTGTTTGCACGTTGCTACGCAACGTGCAAATACATCAATCAGCTATGCACGCTAGGTTGCTCTGGCCGTTCGGGGGTGTCCAAACTTTTGACCCGTGGCTCCATTACACACAGTACTGGGGGGCCGGGGTGTCCAAACTTTTGACCCATGGCTCCATTACACACAGTACTGGGGGGGGGCCGGGGTGTCCAAACTTTTGACCTAACGCTGATTTATCCCATAGCTGCTCCATACACTCACAGTACTGGAGTTCTAGCTACCTGTCCTTCGATCTAGCTGCCGTCCTCCGATTGGCCCCATTCATTCCAATGGGGCCACTTCGTACGACATTCGTACGAAATCCGTACGTCGTAACTTTTCGTAACGCATATTTTCGGAAAGAGCTCAATAAGTTCTACAGGTCCTCAATTGGTTTCATCTTCGTATTTCAAAAATTGCGACGTCCACGGGCGTGCAAAGTTCTGCCCATTCATTTTCAATGGTCAAAAAAACGCGTACTTACGAAGTTTTTACGAAAAACGTAAGTCCGATCGGAAAGCTGTATACAAGCCCACCATTCCCGATATGGACGCACGTTTTCTCTTTTGAACGAAGTCGATATTTCGAAAACTGCGGCACTAGTTAACCGGACAAAAAACAGGTGGAATAATAATAATAACTAGATTGCAGTTCCTGCAGAAACTGCGAGTGTGATTGCAGTGCTGGCTGGTATCTGCTAAGGTGTTGCTAGGTGGTTGCTAAGGTGTTGCTAGGTGGTTGCTAAGGTGTTGCTGTGGTATCCGGGGTGGTTGCTAAGATGTTGCTAGGTGGTTGCTAAGGTATTGCTAGGCGGTTGCTAAGGTGTTGCTATGGTATCCAGGATGGTTGCTAAGGTGTTGCTAGGTGGTTGCTAGGGTGTTGCTAGGCGGTTGCTAAGGTGTTGCTATGGTATCCGGGGTGGTTGCTAAGGTGTTGCTAGGTGGTTGCTAGGGTGTTGCTAGGCGGTTGCTAAGGTGTTGCTAGGCGGTTGCTAAGGTGTTGCTATGGTATCTGGGGTGGTTGCTAAGGTGTTGCTAGGTGGTTGCTAGGTGGTTGCTAGGGTGTTGCTAGGCGGTTGCTAAGGTGTTGCTATGGTATCCGGGGTGGTTGCTAAGGTGTTGCTAGGTGGTTGCTAGGTGGTTGCTAGGGTGTTGCTAGGCGGTTACTAAGGTGTTGCTATGGTATCCGGGGTGGTTGCTAAGGTGTTGCTAGGTGGTTGCTAGGTGGTTGCTAGGGTGTTGCTAGGCGGTTGCTAGGTGGTTGCTAAGGTGTTGCTATGGTATCCGGGGTGGTTGCTAAGGTGTTGCTAGGTGGTTGCTAGGTGGTTGCTAGGGTGTTGCTAGGCGGTTGCTAAGGTGTTGCTATGGTATCCGGGGTGGTTGCTAAGGTGTTGCTAAGTGGTTGGTAGGTGGTTGCTAAGGTGTTGCTAGGCGGTTGCTAAGGTGTTGCTATGGTATCCGGGGTGGTTGCTAAGGTGTTGCTAGGTGGTTGCTAGGGTGTTGCTAGGCGGTTGCTAAGGTGTTGCTATGGTATCCGGGGTGGTTGCTAAGGTGTTGCTATGGTATCCGGGGTGGTTGCTAAGGTGTTGCTAGGTGGTTGCTAAGGTGTTGCTAGGCGGTTGCTAAGGTGTTGCTATGGTATCTGGGGTGGTTGCTAAGGTGTTGCTAGGTGGTTGCTAGGTGGTTGCTAGGGTGTTGCTAGGCGGTTGCTAAGGTGTTGCTATGGTATCCGGGGTGGTTGCTAAGGTGTTGCTAGGTGGTTGCTAGGTGGTTGCTAGGGTGTTGCTAGGCGGTTACTAAGGTGTTGCTATGGTATCCGGGGTGGTTGCTAAGGTGTTGCTAGGTGGTTGCTAGGTGGTTGCTAGGGTGTTGCTAGGCGGTTGCTAGGTGGTTGCTAAGGTGTTGCTATGGTATCCGGGGTGGTTGCTAAGGTGTTGCTAGGTGGTTGCTAGGTGGTTGCTAGGGTGTTGCTAGGCGGTTGCTAAGGTGTTGCTATGGTATCCGGGGTGGTTGCTAAGGTGTTGCTAAGTGGTTGGTAGGTGGTTGCTAAGGTGTTGCTAGGCGGTTGCTAAGGTGTTGCTATGGTATCTGGGGTGGTTACTAAGGTGTTGCTAGGTGGTTGCTAGGTGGTTGCTAAGGTGTTGCCAGGCGGTTGCTAAGGTGTTGCTATGGTATCTGGGGTGGTTGCTAAGGTGTTGCTAGGTGGTTGCTAGGGTGTTGCTAGGCGGTTGCTAAGGTGTTGCTATGGTATCCGGGATGGTTGCCAAGGTGTTGCTAGGTGGTTGCTAGGTGGTTGCTAGGGTGTTGCTAGGCGGTTGCTAAGGTGTTGCTATGGTATCCGGGGTGGTTGCTATGGTGTTTCTAGGTGGTTGCTAGGTGATGTATATGCATCAATTAGATTAAATGGTGTTTGCACGTTGCTACGCAACGTGCAAATACATCAATCAGCTATGCACGCTAGGTTGCTCTGGCCGTTCGGGGGTGTCCAAACTTTTGACCCGTGGCTCCATTACACACAGTACTGGGGGGCCGGGGTGTCCAAACTTTTGACCCATGGCTCCATTACACACAGTACTGGGGGGGGGCCGGGGTGTCCAAACTTTTGACCTAACGCTGATTTATCCCATAGCTGCTCCATACACTCACAGTACTGGAGTTCTAGCTACCTGTCCTTCGATCTAGCTGCCGTCCTCCGATTGGCCCCATTCATTCCAATGGGGCCACTTCGTACGACATTCGTACGAAATCCGTACGTCGTAACTTTTCGTAACGCATATTTTCGGAAAGAGCTCAATAAGTTCTACAGGTCCTCAATTGGTTTCATCTTCGTATTTCAAAAATTGCGACGTCCACGGGCGTGCAAAGTTCTGCCCATTCATTTTCAATGGTCAAAAAAACGCGTACTTACGAAGTTTTTACGAAAAACGTAAGTCCGATCGGAAAGCTGTATACAAGCCCACCATTCCCGATATGGACGCACGTTTTCTCTTTTGAACGAAGTTGATATTTCGAAAACTGCGGCACTAGTTAACCGGACAAAAAACAGGTGGAATAATAATAATAATAACTAGATTGCAGTTCCTACAGAAACTGCGAGTGTGATTGCAGAGCTGACCGGGGTACCCAAACTTTTGACCAGTTGCTCCATTACACACAGTACTGGGGCTCTGGGGTGTCCAAACTTTTGACCCGTGGCTCCATTACACACAGTACTGGGGCTCTGGGGTGTCCAAACTTTTGACCGATAGCTCCATTACACACAGTACTGGGGGGCCGGGGTGTCCAAACTTTTGACCCGTGGCTCCATTACACACAGTGCTGGGGGGCCGGGGTGTCCAAACTTTTGACCCGCGGCTCCATTACACACAGTACTGGGGGGCCGGGGTGTCCAAACTTTTGACCTAATGCTGTTTTATCCCATAGCTGCTCCATTACACACAGTACTGGAGTTCTAGCTACCTGTCCTTCGATCTAGCTGCCGTCCTCCGATTGGCCCCATTCATTCCAATGGGGCCACTTCGTACGACAATTGTACGAAATCCGTACAACGTAACTTTTCGTAACGCATATTTTCGGAAAGAGCTCAATAAGTTCTACAGGTCCTCAATTGGTTTCATCTTCGTATTTCAAAAATTGCGACGTCCACGGGCGTGCAAAGTTCTGCCCATTCATTTTCAATGGTCAAAAAAACGCGTACTTACGAAGTTTTTACGAAAAACGTAAGTCCGATCGGAAAGCTGTATACAAGCCCACCATTCCCGATATGGACGCACATTTTCTCTTTTGAACGAAGTCGATATTTCGAAAACTGCGGCACTAGTTAACCGGACAAAAAACAGGTGGAATAATAATAAGAAACAGACTTAAGAAGATCAATACTGTGATTGCATTACTGCAATCACACTAATAATAATAACTAGATTGCAGTTCCTACAGAAACTGCGAGTGTGATTGCAGTGCTGGCTGGTATCTGCTATGGTGTTGCTAAGGTGTTGCTAAGTGGTTGCTAAGGTGTGGCTATGGTATCCGGGGTGGTTGCTAAGGTGTTGCTAAGTGGTTGCTAGGTGGTTGCTAAGGTGTTGCTAGGCGGTTGCTAAGGTGTTGCTATGGTATCTGGGGTGGTTGCTAAGGTGTTGCTAGGTGGTTGCTAAGGTGTTGCTAGGCGGTTGCTAAGGTGTTGCTATGGTATCCAGGGTGGTTGCTAAGGTGTTGCTAGGTGGTTGCTAGGTGGTTGCTAAGGTGTTGCTAGGCGGTTGCTAAGGTGTTGCTATGGTATCCGGGGTGGTTGCTAAGGTGTTGCTAGGTGGTTGCTAGGTGGTTGCTAAGGTGTTCCTAGGCGGTTGCTAAGGTGTTGCTATGGTATCCGGGGTGGTTGCTAAGGTGTTGCTAGGTGGTTGCTAGGGTGTTGCTATGGTATCCGGGGTGGTTGCTAAGGTGTTGCTAGGTGGTTGCTAGGGTGTTGCTAGGCGGTTGCTAAGGTGTTGCTATGGTATCCGGGGTGGTTGCTAAGGTGTTGCTAGGTGGTTGCTAAGGTGTTGCTAGGCGGTTGCTAAGGTGTTGCTATGGTATCTGGGGTGGTTGCTAAGGTGTTGCTAGGTGGTTGCTAAGGTGTTGCTAGGCGGTTGCTAAGGTGTTGCTATGGTATCCGGGGTGGTTGCTAAGGTGTTGCTAGGTGGTTGCTAGGTGGTTGCTAGGGTGTTGCTAGGCGGTTGCTAAGGTGTTGCTATGGTATCCGGGGTGGTTGCTAAGGTGTTGCTAGGTGGTTGCTAGGTGGTTGCTAGGGTGTTGCTAGGCGGTTGCTAAGGTGTTGCTATGGTATCCGGGGTGGTTGCTAAGGTGTTGCTAGGTGGTTGCTAGGTGGTTGCTAGGGTGTTGCTAGGCGGTTGCTAAGGTGTTGCTATGGTATCCGGGGTGTTTGCTAAGGTGTTGCTAGGTGGTTGCTAGGTGGTTGCTAGGGTGTTGCTAGGCGGTTGCTAAGGTGTTGCTATGGTATCCGGGGTGGTTGCTAAGGTGTTGCTAGGTGGTTGCTAGGTGGTTGCTAGGGTGTTGCTAGGGGGTTGCTAAGGTGTTGCTATGGTATCTGGGGTGGTTGCTAAGGTGTTGCTAGATGGTTGCTAGGTGGTTGCTATGGTGTTGCTAGGCGGTTGCTAAGGTGTTGCTATGGTATCCGGGGTGGTTGCTATGGTGTTTCTAGGTGGTTGCTAGGTGATGTATATGCATAAATTTGATTAAATGGTGTTTGCACGTTGCTACGCAACGTGCAAATACATCAATCAGCTATGCACGCTAGGTTGCTCTGGCCGTTCGGGGGTGTCCAAACTTTTGACCCGTGGCTCCATTACACACAGTACTGGGGGGCCGGGGTGTCCAAACTTTTGACCCGTGGCTCCATTACACACAGTACTGGGGGGCCGGGGTGTCCAAACTTTTGACCTAACGCTGATTTATCCCATAGCTGCTCCATTACACACAGTACTGGAGTTCTAGCTACCTGTCCTTCGATCTAGCTGCCGTCCTCCGATTGGCCCCATTCATTCCAATGGGGCCACTTCGTACGACATTCGTACGAAATCCGTACGTCGTAACTTTTCGTAACGCATATTTTCGGAAAGAGCTCAATAAGTTCTACAGGTCCTCAATTGGTTTCATCTTAGTATTTCAAAAATTGCGACGTCCACGGGCGTGCAAAGTTCTGCCCATTCATTTTCAATGGGCAAAAAAACGCGTACTTACGAAGTTTTTACGAAAAACGTAAGTCCGATCGGAAAGCTGTATACAAGCCCACCATTCCCGATATGGACGCACGTTTTCTCTTTTGAACGAAGTCGATATTTCGAAAACTGCGGCACTAGTTAACTGGACAAAAAACAGGTGGAATAATAATAATAATAATAAGAAGAATAAGACTTAAGAAGAACAATACTGTGATTGCATTACTGCAATCACACTAATAATAATAACTAGATTGCAGTTCCTACAGAAACTGCGAGTGTGATTGCAGTGCTGGCTGGTATCTGCTGTGGTGTTGCTAAGGTGTTGCTAAGTGGTTGCTAAGGTGTGGCTATGGTATCCGGGGTGGTTGCTAAGGTGTTGCTAAGTGGTTGCTAGGTGGTTGCTAAGGTGTTGCTAGGCGGTTGCTAAGGTGTTGCTATGGTATCTGGGGTGGTTGCTAAGGTGTTGCTAGGTGGTTGCTAAGGTGTTGCTAGGCGGTTGCTAAGGTGTTGCTATGGTATCCGGGGTGGTTGCTAAGGTGTTGCTAGCTGGTTGCTAGGTGGTTGCTAAGGTGTTGCTAGGCGGTTGCTAAGGTGTTGCTATGGTATCCGGGGTGGTTGCTAAGGTGTTGCTAGGTGGTTGCTAGGTGGTTGCTAAGTTGTTGCTAGGCGGTTGCTAAGGTGTTGCTATGGTATCCGGGGTGGTTGCTAAGGTGTTGCTAGGTGGTTGCTAGGGTGTTGCTAGGCGGTTGCTAAGGTGTTGCTATGGTATCCGGGGTGGTTGCTAAGGTGTTGCTAGGTGGTTGCTAGGTGGTTGCTAGGGTGTTGCTAGGCGGTTGCTAAGGTGTTGCTATGGTATCCGGGGTGGTTGCTAAGGTGTTGCTAGGTGGTTGCTAGGTGGTTGCTAGGGTGTTGCTAGGCGGTTGCTAAGGTGTTGCTATGGTATCCAGGGTGGTTGCTAAGGTGTTGCTAGGTGGTTGCTAGGGTGTTGCTAGGCAGTTGCTAAGGTGTTGCTATGGTATCCGGGGTGGTTGCTAAGGTGTTGCTAGGTGGTTGCTAGGTGGTTGCTAGGGTGTTGCTAGGCGGTTGCTAAGGTGTTGCTATGGTATCCCGGGTGGTTGCTAAGGTGTTGCTAGGTGGTTGCTAGGTGGTTGCTAGGGTGTTGCTAGGCGGTTGCTAAGGTGTTGCTATGGTATCCGGGGTGGTTGCTAAGGTGTTGCTAGGTGGTTGCTAGGTGGTTGCTAGGGTGTTGCTAGGCGGTTGCTAAGGTGTTGCTATGGTATCCGGGGTGGTTGCTAAGGTGTTGCTAGGTGGTTGCTAGGTGTTGCTAGGCGGTTGCTAAGGTGTTGCTATGGTATCCGGGGTGGTTGCTAAGGTGTTGCTAGGTGGTTGCTAGGTGGTTGCTAGGGTGTTGCTAGGCGGTTGCTAAGGTGTTGCTATGGTATCCGGGGTGGTTGCTAAGGTGTTGCTAGGTGGTTGCTAGGTGGTTGCTAGGGTGTTGCTAGGCGGTTGCTAAGGTGTTGCTATGGTATCTGGGGTGGTTGCTAAGGTGTTGCTAGATGGTTGCTAGGTGGTTGCTATGGTGTTGCTAGGCGGTTGCTAAGGTGTTGCTATGGTATCCGGGGTGGTTGCTATGGTGTTTCTAGGTGGTTGCTAGGTGATGTATATGCATAAATTTGATTAAATGGTGTTTGCACGTTGCTACGCAACGTGCAAATACATCAATCAGCTATGCACGCTAGGTTGCTCTGGCCGTTCGGGGGTGTCCAAACTTTTGACCCGTGGCTCCATTACACACAGTACTGGGGGGCCGGGGTGTCCAAACTTTTGACCCATGGCTCCATTACACACAGTACTGGGGGGCCGGGGTGTCCAAACTTTTGACCTAATGCTGTTTTATCCCATAGCTGCTCCATACACTCACAGTACTGGAGTTCTAGCTACCTGTCCTTCGATCTAGCTGCCGTCCTCCGATTGGCCCCATTCATTCCAATGGGGCCACTTCGTACGACATTCGTACGAAATCCGTACGTCGTAACTTTTCGTAACGCATATTTTCGGAAAGAGCTCAATAAGTTCTACAGGTCCTCAATTGGTTTCATCTTAGTATTTCAAAAATTGCGACGTCCACGGACGTGCAAAGTTCTGCCCATTCATTTTCTATGGGCAAAAAAACGCGTACTTACGAAGTTTTTACGAAAAACGTAAGTCCGATCGGAAAGCTGTATACAAGCCCACCATTCCCGATATGGACGCACGTTTTCTCTTTTGAACGAAGTCGATATTTCGAAAACTGCGGCACTAGTTAACCGGACAAAAAACAGGTGGAATAATAATAATAACTAGATTGCAGTTCCTACAGAAACTGCGAGTGTGATTGCAGTGCTGGCTGGTATCTGCTATGGTGTTGCTAAGGTGTTGCTAAGTGGTTGCTAGGTGGTTGCTAAGGTGTTGCTAGGTGGTTGCTAAGGTGTTGCAATGGTATCCGGGGTGGTTGCTAAGGTGTTGCTAGGTGGTTGCTAGGCGGTTGCTAAGGTGTTGCTATGGTATCCGGGGTGGTTGCTAAGGTGTTGCTAGGTGGTTGCTAGGTGGTTGCTAAGGTGTTGCTAGGCGGTTGCTAAGGTGTTGCTATGGTATCCGGGGTGGTTGCTAAGGTGTTGCTAGGTGGTTGCTAGGTGGTTGCTAAGGTGTTGCTAGGCGGTTGCTAAGGTGTTGCTATGGTATCCGGGGTGGTTGCTAAGGTGTTGCTAGGTGGTTGCTAGGTGGTTGCTAAGGTGTTGCTAGGCGGTTGCTAAGGTGTTGCTATGGTATCCGGGGTGGTTGCTAAGGTGTTGCTAGGTGGTTGCTAGGTGGTTGCTAAGGTGTTGCTAGGCGGTTGCTAAGGTGTTGCTATGGTATCCGGGGTGGTTGCTAAGGTGTTGCTAGGTGGTTGCTAGGGTGTTGCTATGGTATCCGGGGTGGTTGCTAAGGTGTTGCTAGGTGGTTGCTAGGTGGTTGCTAGGGTGTTGCTAGGCGGTTGCTAAGGTGTTGCTATGGTATCCGGGGTGGTTGCTAAGGTGTTGCTAGGTGGTTGCTAAGGTGTTGCTAGGCGGTTGCTAAGGTGTTGCTATGGTATCCGGGGTGGTTGCTAAGGTGTTGCTAGGTGGTTGCTAAGGTGTTGCTAGGCGGTTGCTAAGGTGTTGCTATGGTATCTGGGGTGGTTGCTAAGGTGTTGCTAAGTGGTTGCTAGGTGGTTGCTAAGGTGTTGCTAGCCGGTTGCTAAGGTGTTGCTATGGTATCCGGGGTGGTTGCTAAGGTGTTGCTAGGTGGTTGCTAGGGTGTTGCTAGGTGGTTGCTAGGCGGTTGCTAAGGTGTTGCTATGGTATCCGGGGTGGTTGCTAAGGTGTTGCTAGGTGGTTGCTAGGTGGTTGCTAGGGTGTTGCTAGGCGGTTGCTAAGGTGTTGCTATGGTATCCGGGGTGGTTGCTAAGGTGTTGCTAGGTGGTTGCTAGGTGGTTGCTAGGGTGTTGCTAGGCGGTTGCTAAGGTGTTGCTATGGTATCTGGGGTGGTTGCTAAGGTGTTGCTAGATGGTTGCTAGGTGGTTGCTAAGGTGTTGCTAGGCGGTTGCTAAGGTGTTGCTATGGTATCCAGGGTGGTTGCTATGGTGTTGCTAAGTGGTTGGTAGGTCACTCCTAAGCAGTTGCTAGGTGGTTGCTAAGGTGTTGCTATGGTATCCGGGGTGGTTGCTATGGTGTTTCTAGGTGGTTGCTAGGTGATGTATATGCATAAATTTGATTAAATGGTGTTTGCACGTTGCTACGCAACGTGCAAATACATCAATCAGCTATGCACGCTAGGTTGCTCTGGCCGTTCGGGGGTGTCCAAACTTTTGACCCGTGGCTCCATTGCACACAGTACTGGGGGGCCGGGGTGTCCAAACTTTTGACCCATGGCTCCATTACACACAGTACTGGGGGGGGCCGGGGTGTCCAAACTTTTGACCTAACGCTGATTTATCCCATAGCTGCTCCATACACTCACAGTACTGGAGTTCTAGCTACCTGTCCTTCGATCTAGCTGCCGTCCTCCGATTGGCCCCATTCATTCCAATGGGGCCACTTCGTACGACATTCGTACGAAATCCGTACGTCGTAACTTTTCGTAACGCATATTTTCGGAAAGAGCTCAATAAGTTCTACAGGTCCTCAATTGGTTTCATCTTAGTATTTAAAAAATTGCGACGTCCACGGGCGTGCAAAGTTCTGCCCATTCATTTTCAATGGGCAAAAAAACGCGTACTTACGAAGTTTTTACGAAAAACGTAAGTCCGATCGGAAAGCTGTATACAAGCCCACCATTCCCGATATGGACGAACGTTTTCTCTTTTGAACGAAGTCGATATTTCGAAAACTGCGGCACTAGTTAACCGGACAAAAAACAGGTGGAATAATAATAATAAGAAGAAGAAGAAGAAGAAGAAGAAGAATAAGACTTAAGAAGAACAGTACTGTGATTGCATACTGCAATCACACTAATAATAATAAGAAGAATAAGACTTAAGAAGAACAATACTGTGATTGCATTACTGCAATCACACTAATAATAACTAGATTGCAGTTCCTGCAGAAACTGCGAGTGTGATTGCAGTGCTGGCTGGTATCTGCTAAGGTGTTGCTAAGGTGTTGCTATGGTATCCGGGGTGGTTGCTAAGATGTTGCTAGGTGGTTGCTAAGCTGTTGCTAGGCGGTTGCTAAGGTGTTGCTATGGTATCTGGGGTGGTTGCTAAGGTGTTGCTAGGTGGTTACTAGGTGGTTGCGAAGGTGTTGCTAGGTGGTTGCTAAGGTGTTGCTAGGCGGTTGCTAAGGTGTTGCTATGGTATTTGGGGTGGTTGCTAAGGTGTTGCTAGGTGGTTGCTAGGTGGTTGCTAGGTGGTTGCTAGGTGGTTGCTAAGGTGTTGCTAGGCGGTTGCTAAGGTGTTGCTATGGTATCCGGGGTGGTTGCTAAGGTGTTGCTAGGTGGTTGCTAGGTGGTTGCTAGGGTGTTGCTAGGCGGTTGCTAAGGTGTTGCTATGGTATCCGGGGTGGTTGCTAAGGTGTTGCTAGGTGGTTGCTAGGTGGTTGCTAGGGTGTTGCTAGGCGGTTGCTAAGGTGTTGCTATGGTATCCGGGGTGGTTGCTAAGGTGTTGCTAGTTGGTTGCTAGGTGGTTGCTAAGGTGTTGCTAGGCGGTTGCTAAGGTGTTGCTATGGTATCCGGGGTGGTTGCTAAGGTGTTGCTAGGTGGTTGCTAGGTGGTTGCTAAGGTGTTGCTAGGCGGTTGCTAAGGTGTTGCTATGGTATCCGGGGTGGGTGCTAGGGTGTTGCTAGGTGGTTGCTAGGTGGTTGCTAAGGTGTTGCTAGGCGGTTGCTAAGGTGTTGCTATGGTATCCGGGGTGGTTGCTAAGGTGTTGCTAGGTGGTTGCTAGGTGGTTGCTAGGGTGTTGCTAGGCGGTTGCTAAGGTGTTGCTATGGTATCCGGGGTGGTTGCTAAGGTGTTGCTAGGTGGTTGCTAGGCGGTTGCTAAGGTGTTGCTATGGTATCCGGGGTGGTTGCTAAGGTGTTGCTAAGTGGTTGCTATGCGGTTGCTAAGGTGTTGCTAGACGGTTGCTAAGGTCTTGCTATGGTATCCGGGGAGGTTGCTAAGGTGTTGCTAGGTGGTTGCTAGGTGGTTGCTAAGGTGTTGCTAGGCGGTTGCTAAGGTGTTGCTATGGTATCTGTGGTGGTTGCTATGGTGTTTCTAGGTGGTTGCTAGGTGATTTATATGCATAAATTAGATTAAATGGTGTTTGCACGTTGCTACGCAACGTGCAAATACATCAATCAGCTATGTACGCTAGGTTGCTCTGGCTGTTCGGGGGTGTCCAAACTTTTGACCCGTGGCTCCATTACACACAGTACTGGGGGGCCGGGGTGTCCAAACTTTTGACCCATGGCTCCATTACACACAGTACTTGGGGGGGCCGGGGTGTCCAAACTTTTGACCTAATGCTGTTTTATCCCATAGCTGCTCCATTACACACAGTACTGGAGTTCTAGCTACCTGTCCTTCGATCTAGCTGCCGTCCTCCGATTGGCCCCATTCATTCCAATGGGGCCACTTCGTACGACATTCGTACGAAATCCGTACGTCGTAACTTTTCGTAACGCATATTTTCGGAAAGAGCTCAATAAGTTCTACAGGTCCTCAATTGGTTTCATCTTCGTATTTCAAAAATTGCGATGTCCACGGGCGTGCAAAGTTCTGCCCATTCATTTTCAATGGGCAAAAAAACGCGTACTTACGAAGTTTTTACGAAAAACGTAAGTCCGATCGGAAAGCTGTATACAAGCCCACCATTCCCGATATGGACGCACGTTTTCTCTTTTGAACGAAGTCGTTATTTCGAAAACTGCGGCACTAGTTAACCGGACAAAAAACAGGTGGAATAATAATAATAATAATAATAATAACTAGATTGCAGTTCCTACAGAAACTGCGAGTGTGATTGCAGTGCTGGCTGGTATCTGCTATGGTGTTGCTAAGGTGTTGCTAAGTGGTTGCTAAGGTGTGGCTATGGTATCCGGGGTGGTTGCTAAGGTGTTGCTAAGTGGTTGCTAGGCGGTTGCTAAGGTGTTGCTAGGCGGTTGCTAAGGTGTTGCTATGGTATCTGGGGTGGTTGCTAAGGTGTTGCTAGGTGGTTGCTAAGGTGTTGCTAGGCGGTTGCTAAGGTGTTGCTATGGTATCCAGGGTGGTTGCTAAGGTGTTGCTAGGTGGTTGCTAGGTGGTTGCTAAGGTGTTGCTAGGCGGTTGCTAAGGTGTTGCTATGGTATCCGGGGTGGTTGCTAAGGTGTTGCTAGGTGGTTGCTAGGTGGTTGCTAAGGTGTTGCTAGGCGGTTGCTAAGGTGTTGCTATGGTATCCGGGGTGGTTGCTAAGGTGTTGCTAGGTGGTTGCTAAGGTGTTGCTAGGCGGTTGCTAAGGTGTTGCTATGGTATCCAGGGTGGTTGCTAAGGTGTTGCTAGGTGGTTGCTAGGGTGTTGCTATGGTATCCGGGGTGGTTGCTAAGGTGTTGCTAGGTGGTTGCTAGGTGGTTGCTAGGGTGTTGCTAGGCGGTTGCTAAGGTGTTGCTATGGTATCCGGGGTGGTTGCTAAGGTGTTGCTAGGTGGTTGCTAAGGTGTTGCTAGGCGGTTGCTAAGGTGTTGCTATGGTATCCGGGGTGGTTGCTAAGGTGTTGCTAGGTGGTTGCTAAGGTGTTGCTAGGCGGTTGCTAAGGTGTTGCTATGGTATCCGGGGTGGTTGCTAAGGTGTTGCTAGGTGGTTGCTAGGGTGTTGCTAGGCGGTTGCTAAGGTGTTGCTATGGTATCCGGGGTGGTTGCTAAGGTGTTGCTAGGTGGTTGCTAGGGTGTTGCTAGGCGGTTGCTAAGGTGTTGCTATGGTATCCGGGGTGGTTGCTAAGGTGTTGCTAGGTGGTTGCTAGGTGGTTGCTAGGGTGTTGCTAGGCGGTTGCTAAGGTGTTGCTATGGTATCCGGGGTGGTTGCTAAGGTGTTGCTAGGTGGTTGCTAGGTGGTTGCTAGGGTGTTGCTAGGCGGTTGCTAAGGTGTTGCTATGGTATCCGGGGTGGTTGCTAAGGTGTTGCTAGGTGGTTGCTAGGTGGTTGCTAGGGTGTTGCTAGGCGGTTGCTAAGGTGTTGCTATGGTATCCGGGGTGGTTGCTAAGGTGTTGCTAGGTGGTTGCTAGGTGGTTGCTAGGGTGTTGCTAGGCGGTTGCTAAGGTGTTGCTATGGTATCCGGGGTGTTTGCTAAGGTGTTGCTAGGTGGTTGCTAGGTGGTTGCTAGGGTGTTGCTAGGCGGTTGCTAAGGTGTTGCTATGGTATCCGGGGTGGTTGCTAAGGTGTTGCTAGGTGGTTGCTAGGTGGTTGCTAGGGTGTTGCTAGGGGGTTGCTAAGGTGTTGCTATGGTATCTGGGGTGGTTGCTAAGGTGTTGCTAGATGGTTGCTAGGTGGTTGCTATGGTGTTGCTAGGCGGTTGCTAAGGTGTTGCTATGGTATCCGGGGTGGTTGCTATGGTGTTTCTAGGTGGTTGCTAGGTGATGTATATGCATAAATTTGATTAAATGGTGTTTGCACGTTGCTACGCAACGTGCAAATACATCAATCAGCTATGCACGCTAGGTTGCTCTGGCCGTTCGGGGGTGTCCAAACTTTTGACCCGTGGCTCCATTACACACAGTACTGGGGGGCCGGGGTGTCCAAACTTTTGACCCGTGGCTCCATTACACACAGTACTGGGGGGGGGCCGGGGTGTCCAAACTTTTGACCTAACGCTGATTTATCCCATAGCTGCTCCATTACACACAGTACTGGAGTTCTAGCTACCTGTCCTTCGATCTAGCTGCCGTCCTCCGATTGGCCCCATTCATTCCAATGGGGCCACTTCGTACGACATTCGTACGAAATCCGTACGTCGTAACTTTTCGTAACGCATATTTTCGGAAAGAGCTCAATAAGTTCTACAGGTCCTCAATTGGTTTCATCTTCGTATTTCAAAAATTGCGACGTCCACGGGCGTGCAAAGTTCTGCCCATTCATTGTCAATGGGCAAAAAAACGCGTACTTACGAAGTTTTTACGAAAAACGTAAGTCCGATCGGAAAGCTGTATACAAGCCCACCATTCCCGATATAGACGCACGTTTTCTCTTTTGAACGAAGTCGATATTTCGAAAACTGCGGCACTAGTTAACCGGACAAAAAACAGGTGGAATAATAATAATAATAATAATAATAACTAGATTGCAGTTCCTGCAGAAACTGCGAGTGTGATTGCAGTGCTGGCTGGTATCTGCTAAGGTGTTGCTAAGGTGTTGCTATGGTATCCGGGGTGGTTGCTAAGATGTTGCTAGGTGGTTGCTAAGCTGTTGCTAGGCGGTTGCTAAGGTGTTGCTATGGTATCTGGGGTGGTTGCTAAGGTGTTGCTAGGTGGTTACTAGGTGGTTGCGAAGGTGTTGCTAGGTGGTTGCTAAGGTGTTGCTAGGCGGTTGCTAAGGTGTTGCTATGGTATTTGGGGTGGTTGCTAAGGTGTTGCTAGGTGGTTGCTAGGTGGTTGCTAGGTGGTTGCTAGGTGGTTGCTAAGGTGTTGCTAGGCGGTTGCTAAGGTGTTGCTATGGTATCCGGGGTGGTTGCTAAGGTGTTGCTAGGTGGTTGCTAGGTGGTTGCTAGGGTGTTGCTAGGCGGTTGCTAAGGTGTTGCTATGGTATCCGGGGTGGTTGCTAAGGTGTTGCTAGGTGGTTGCTAGGTGGTTGCTAGGGTGTTGCTAGGCGGTTGCTAAGGTGTTGCTATGGTATCCGGGGTGGTTGCTAAGGTGTTGCTAGTTGGTTGCTAGGTGGTTGCTAAGGTGTTGCTAGGCGGTTGCTAAGGTGTTGCTATGGTATCCGGGGTGGTTGCTAAGGTGTTGCTAGGTGGTTGCTAGGTGGTTGCTAAGGTGTTGCTAGGCGGTTGCTAAGGTGTTGCTATGGTATCCGGGGTGGTTGCTAGGGTGTTGCTAGGTGGTTGCTAGGTGGTTGCTAAGGTGTTGCTAGGCGGTTGCTAAGGTGTTGCTATGGTATCCGGGGTGGTTGCTAAGGTGTTGCTAGGTGGTTGCTAGGTGGTTGCTAGGGTGTTGCTAGGCGGTTGCTAAGGTGTTGCTATGGTATCCGGGGTGGTTGCTAAGGTGTTGCTAGGTGGTTGCTAGGGTGTTGCTAGGTGGTTGCTAAGGTGTTGCTATGGTATCCGGGGTGGTTGCTAAGGTGTTGCTAGGTGGTTGCTAGGTGGTTGCTAAGATGTTGCTAGGCGGTTGCTAAGGTGTTGCTATGGTATCCGGGGTGGTTGCTAAGGTGTTGCTAGGTGGTTGCTAGGTGGTTGCTAAGGTGTTGCTAGGCGGTTGCTAAGGTGTTGCTATGGTATCCAGGGTGGTTGCTAAGGTGTTGCTAGGTGTTTGCTAGGTGGTTGCTAAGGTGTTGCTAGGCGGTTGCTAAGGTGTTGCTATGGTATCCTGGGTGGTTGCTAAGGTGTTGCTAGGTGGTTGCTAAGGTGTTGCTAGGTGGTTGCTAGGTGATGTATATGCATAAATTAGATTAAATGGTGTTTGCACGTTGCTACGCAACGTGCAAATACATCAATCAGCTATGCACGCTAGGTTGCTTTGGCCGTTCGGGGGTGTCCAAACTTTTGACCCGTGGCTCCATTACACACAGTACTGGGGGGGCCGGGGTGTCCAAACTTTTGACCCGTGGCTCCATTACACACAGTACTGGGGGGCCGGGGTGTCCAAACTTTTGACCTAACGCTGTTTTATCCCATAGCTGCTCCATACACTCACAGTACTGGAGTTCTAGCTACCTGTCCTTCGATCTAGCAGCCGTCCTCCGATTGGCCCCATTCATTCCAATGGGGCCACTTCGTACGACAATCGTACGAAATCCGTACGTCGTAACTTTTCGTAACGCATATTTTCGGAAAGAGCTCAATAAGTTCTACAGGTCCTCAATTGGTTTCATCTTCGTATTTCAAAAGTTGCGACGTCCACGGGCGTGCAAAGTTCTGGCCATTCATTTTCAATGGGCAAAAAAACGCGTACTTACGAAGTTTTTACGAAAAACGTAAGTCCGATCGGAAAGCTGTATACAAGCCCACCATTCCCGATAAGGACGCACGTTTTCTCTTTTGGACGAAGTCGATATTTCGAAAACTGCGGCACTAGTTAACCGGACAAAAAACAGGTGGAATAATAATAATAATAATAATAAGAAGAAGAAGAAGAATAAGACTTAAGAAGAACAATACTGTGATTGCATTACTGCAATCACACTAATAATAAGAAGAAGAAGAAGAAGAATAAGACTTAAGAAGATCAATACTGTGATTGCATTACTGCAATCACACTAATAATAATAATAAGAAGAATAAGACTTAAGAAGAACAATACTGTGATTGCATTACTGCAATCACACTAATAACTAGATTGCAGTTCCTACAGAAACTGCGAGTGTGATTGCAGTGCTGGCTGGTATCTGCTGTGGTGTTGCTAAGGTGTTGCTAAGTGGTTGCTAAGGTGTGGCTATGGTATCCGTGGTGGTTGCTAAGGTGTTGCTAAGTGGTTGCTAGGTGGTTGCTAAGGTGTTGCTAGGCGGTTGCTAAGGTGTTGCTATGGTATCTGGGGTGGTTGCTAAGGTGTTGCTAGGTGGTTGCTAAGGTGTTGCTAGGCGGTTGCTAAGGTGTTGCTATGGTATCCGGGGTGGTTGCTAAGGTGTTGCTAGGTGGTTGCTAGGTGGTTGCTAAGGTGTTGCTAGGCGGTTGCTAAGGTGTTGCTATGGTATCCGGGGTGGTTGCTAAGGTGTTGCTAGGTGGTTGCTAGGTGGTTGCTAAGGTGTTGCTAGGCGGTTGCTAAGGTGTTGCTATGGTATCCGGGGTGGTTGCTAAGGTGTTGCTAGGTGGTTGCTAGGGTGTTGCTAGGCGGTTGCTAAGGTGTTGCTATGGTATCCGGGGTGGTTGCTAAGGTGTTGCTAGGTGGTTGCTAGGTGGTTGCTAAGGTGTTGCTAGGCGGTTGCTAAGGTGTTGCTATGGTATCCGGGGTGGTTGCTAAGGTGTTGCTAGGTGGTTGCTAGGTGGTTGCTAAGGTGTTGCTAGGCGGTTGCTAAGGTGTTGCTAGGGTATCCGGGGTGGTTGCTAAGGTGTTGCTAGGTGGTTGCTAGGGTGTGGCTAGGCGGTTGCTAAGGTGTTGCTATGGTATCCGGGGTGGTTGCTAAGGTGTTGCTAGGTGGTTGCTAGGGTGTTGCTAGGCGGTTGCTAAGGTATCCAGGGTGGTTGCTATGGTGTTGCTAAGTGGTTGGTAGGTCACTCCTAAGCTGTTGCTAGGCGGTTGCTAAGGTGTTGCTATGGTATCCGGGGTGGTTGCTAAGGTGTTGCTAGGTGGTTGCTAGGTGGTTGCTAAGGTGTTGCTAGGTGGTTGCTAGGTGATGTATATGCATAAATTAGATTAAATGGTGTTTGCACGTTGCTACGCAACGTGCAAATACATCAATCAGCTATGCACGCTAGGTTGCTCTGGCCGTTCGGGGGTGTCCAAACTTTTGACCCGTGGCTCCATTACACACAGTACTGGGGCTCTGGGGTGTCCAAACTTTTGACCCGTGGCTTCATTACACACAGTACTGGGGGGCCGGGGTGTCCAAACTTTTGACCTAACGCTGTTTTATCCCATAGCTGCTCCATACACTCACAGTACTGGAGTTCTAGCTACCTGTCCTTCGATCTAGCTGCCGTCCTCCGATTGGCCCCATTCATTCCAATGGGGCCACTTCGTACGACAATCGTACGAAATCCGTACGTCGTAACTTTTCGTAACGCATATTTTCGGAAAGAGCTCAATAAGTTCTACAGGTCCTCAATTGGTTTCATCTTCGTATTTCAAAAATTGCGACGTCCACGGGCGTGCAAAGTTCTGCCCATTCATTTTCAATGGGCAAAAAAACGCGTACTTACGAAGTTTTTACGAAAAACGTAAGTCCGATCGGAAAGCTGTATACAAGCCCACCATTCCCGATATGGACGCACGTTTTCTCTTTTGAACGAAGTCGATATTTCGAAAACTGCGGCACTAGTTAACCGGACAAAAAACAGGTGGAATAATAATAAGAATAAGACTTAAGAATAACAGTACTGTGATTGCATACTGCAATCACACTAATAAGAACTAGATTGCAGTTCCTGCAGAAACTGCGAGTGTGATTGCAGTGCTGGCTGGTATCTGCTATGGTGTTGCTAAGGTGTTGCTAAGTGGTTGCTAAGGTGTTGCTATCGTATCCAGGGTGGTTGCTAAGGTGTTGCTAAGTGGTTGCTAAGGTGTTGCTAAGTGGTTGCTAGGTGGTTGCTAAGGTGTTGCTAGGTGGTTGCTAAGGTGTTGCAATGGTATCCGGGGTGGTTGCTAAGGTGTTGCTAGGTGGTTGCTAGGTGGTTGCTAGGGTGTTGCTAGGCGGTTGCTAAGGTGTTGCTATGGTATCCGGGGTGGTTGCTAAGGTGTTTGCTAGGTGTTTGCTAGGCGGTTGCTAAGGTGTTGCTATGGTATCTGGGGTGGTTGCTAAGGTGTTGCTAGGTGGTTGCTAGGGTGTTGCTAGGCGGTTGCTAAGGTGTTGCTATGGTATCCGGGGTGGTTGCTAAGGTGTTGCTAGGTGGTTGCTAGGTGGTTGCTAGGTGGTTGCTAGGGTGTTGCTAGGCGGTTGCTAAGGTGTTGCTATGGTATCCAGGGTGGTTGCTAAGGTGTTGCTAGGTGGTTGCTAGGTGGTTGCTAGGGTGTTGCTAGGCGGTTGCTAAGGTGTTGCTATGGTATCCGGGGTGGTTGCTAAGTTGTTGCTAGGTGGTTGCTAGGTGGTTGCTAGGGTGTTGCTAGGCGGTTGCTAAGGTGTTGCTATGGTATCCGGGGTGGTTGCTAAGGTGTTGCTAGGTGGTTGCTAGGTGGTTGCTAGGGTGTTGCTAGGCGGTTGCTAAGGTGTTGCTATGGTATCCGGGGTGGTTGCTAAGGTGTTGCTAGGTGGTTGCTAGGTGGTTGCTAGGGTGTTGCTAGGCGGTTGCTAAGGTGTTGCTATGGTATCCGGGGTGGTTGCTAAGGTGTTGATAGGTGGTTGCTAGGTGGTTGCTAAGGTGTTGCTAGCCGGTTGCTAAGGTGTTGCTATGGCATCCGGGGTGGTTGCTAAGGTGTTGCTAGGTGGTTGCTAGGGTGTTGCTAGGCGGTTGCTAAGGTGTTGCTATGGTATCCGGGGTGGTTGCTAAGGTGTTGCTAGGTGGTTGCTAGGGTGTTGCTAGGGTGTTGCTAGGCGGTTACTAAGGTGTTGCTATGGTATCCGGGGTGGTTGCTAAGGTGTTGCTAGGTGGTTGCTAGGTGGTTGCTAGGGTGTTGCTAGGCGGTTGCTAGGTGGTTGCTAAGGTGTTGCTATGGTATCCGGGGTGGTTGCTAAGGTGTTGCTAGGTGGTTGCTAGGTGGTTGTTAGGGTGTTGCTAGGCGGTTGCTAAGGTGTTGCTATGGTATCCGGGGTGGTTGCTAAGGTGTTGCTAAGTGGTTGGTAGGTGGTTGCTAAGGTGTTGCTAGGCGGTTGCTAAGGTGTTGCTATGGTATCCGGGGTGGTTGCTAAGGTGTTGCTAGGTGGTTGCTAGGGTGTTGCTAGGCGGTTGCTAAGGTGTTGCTATGGTATCCGGGGTGGTTGCTAAGGTGTTGCTATGGTATCCGGGGTGGTTGCTAAGGTGTTGCTAGGTGGTTGCTAAGGTGTTGCTAGGCGGTTGCTAAGGTGTTGCTATGGTATCTGGGGTGGTTGCTAAGGTGTTGCTAGGTGGTTGCTAGATGGTTGCTAGGGTGTTGCTAGGCGGTTGCTAAGGTGTTGCTATGGTATCCGGGGTGGTTGCTAAGGTGTTGCTAGGTGGTTGCTAGGTGGTTGCTAGGGTGTTGCTAGGCGGTTACTAAGGTGTTGCTATGGTATCCGGGGTGGTTGCTAAGGTGTTGCTAGGTGGTTGCTAGGTGGTTGCTAGGGTGTTGCTAGGCGGTTACTAAGGTGTTGCTATGGTATCCGGGGTGGTTGCTAAGGTGTTGCTAGGTGGTTGCTAGGTGGTTGCTAAGGTGTTGCTAGGCGGTTGCTAAGGTGTTGCTATGGTATCCGGGGTGGTTGCTAAGGTGTTGCTAAGTGGTTGGTAGGTGGTTGCTAAGGTGTTGCTAGGCGGTTGCTAAGGTGTTGCTATGGTATCTGGGGTGGTTACTAAGGTGTTGCTAGGTGGTTGCTAGGTGGTTGCTAAGGTGTTGCCAGGCGGTTGCTAAGGTGTTGCTATGGTATCTGGGGTGGTTGCTAAGGTGTTGCTAGGTGGTTGCTAGGTGGTTGCTAGGGTGTTGCTAGGCGGTTGCTAAGGTGTTGCTATGGTATCCGGGATGGTTGCCAAGGTGTTGCTAGGTGGTTGCTAGGTGGTTGCTAGGGTGTTGCTAGGCGGTTGCTAAGGTGTTGCTATGGTATCCGGGGTGGTTGCTATGGTGTTTCTAGGTGGTTGCTAGGTGATGTATATGCATCAATTAGATTAAATGGTGTTTGCACGTTGCTACGCAACGTGCAAATACATCAATCAGCTATGCACGCTAGGTTGCTCTGGCCGTTCGGGGGTGTCCAAACTTTTGACCCGTGGCTCCATTACACACAGTACTGGGGGGCCGGGGTGTCCAAACTTTTGACCCATGGCTCCATTACACACAGTACTGGGGGGGGGCCGGGGTGTCCAAACTTTTGACCTAACGCTGATTTATCCCATAGCTGCTCCATACACTCACAGTACTGGAGTTCTAGCTACCTGTCCTTCGATCTAGCTGCCGTCCTCCGATTGGCCCCATTCATTCCAATGGGGCCACTTCGTACGACATTCGTACGAAATCCGTACGTCGTAACTTTTCGTAACGCATATTTTCGGAAAGAGCTCAATAAGTTCTACAGGTCCTCAATTGGTTTCATCTTCGTATTTCAAAAATTGCGACGTCCACGGGCGTGCAAAGTTCTGCCCATTCATTTTCAATGGTCAAAAAAACGCGTACTTACGAAGTTTTTACGAAAAACGTAAGTCCGATCGGAAAGCTGTATACAAGCCCACCATTCCCGATATGGACGCACGTTTTCTCTTTTGAACGAAGTCGATATTTCGAAAACTGCGGCACTAGTTAACCGGACAAAAAACAGGTGGAATAATAATAATAATAATAATAACTAGATTGCAGTTCCTACAGAAACTGCGAGTGTGATTGCAGTGCTGGCTGGTATCTGCTGTGGTGTTGCTAAGGTGTTGCTAAGTGGTTGCTAAGGTGTGGCTATGGTATCCGGGGTGGTTGCTAAGGTGTTGCTAAGTGGTTGCTAGGTGGTTGCTAAGGTGTTGCTAGGCGGTTGCTAAGGTGTTGCTATGGTATCTGGGGTGGTTGCTAAGGTGTTGCTAGCTGGTTGCTAGGTGGTTGCTAAGGTGTTGCTAGGCGGTTGCTAAGGTGTTGCTATGGTATCCGGGGTGGTTGCTAAGGTGTTGCTAGGTGGTTGCTAGGTGGTTGCTAAGTTGTTGCTAGGCGGTTGCTAAGGTGTTGCTATGGTATCCGGGGTGGTTGCTAAGGTGTTGCTAGGTGGTTGCTAGGGTGTTGCTAGGCGGTTGCTAAGGTGTTGCTATGGTATCCGGGGTGGTTGCTAAGGTGTTGCTAGGTGGTTGCTAGGTGGTTGCTAGGGTGTTGCTAGGTGGTTGCTAAGGTGTTGCTATGGTATCCGGGGTGGTTGCTAAGGTGTTGCTAGGTGGTTGCTAGGTGGTTGCTAGGGTGTTGCTAGACGGTTGCTAAGGTGTTGCTATGGTATCCAGGGTGGTTGCTAAGGTGTTGCTAGGTGGTTGCTAGGCGGTTGCTAAGGTGTTGCTATGGTATCCGGGGTGGTTGCTAAGGTGTTGCTAGGTGGTTGCTAGGTGGTTGCTAGGGTGTTGCTAGGCGGTTGCTAAGGTGTTGCTATGGTATCCGGGGTGGTTGCTAAGGTGTTGCTAGGTGGTTGCTAGGTGGTTGCTAGGGTGTTGCTAGGCGGTTGCTAAGATGTTGCTATGGTATCCGGGGTGGTTGCTAAGGTGTTGCTAGGTGGTTGCTAGGTGGTTGCTAGGGTGTTGCTAGGCGGTTGCTAAGGTGTTGCTATGGTATCCGGGGTGGTTGCTAAGGTGTTGCTAGGTGGTTGCTAGGTGGTTGCTAGGGTGTTGCTAGGCGGTTGCTAAGGTGTTGCTATGGTATCCGGGGTGGTTGCTAAGGTGTTGCTAGGTGGTTGCTAGGTGGTTGCTAGGGTGTTGCTAGGCGGTTGCTAAGGTGTTGCTATGGTATCCGGGGTGGTTGCTAAGGTGTTGCTAGGTGGTTGCTAGGTGGTTGCTAGGGTGTTGCTAGGCGGTTGCTAAGGTGTTGCTATGGTATCCGGGGTGGTTGCTAAGGTGTTGCTAGGTGGTTGCTAGGTGGTTGCTAGGGTGTTGCTAGGCGGTTGCTAAGGTGTTGCTATGGTATCCGGGGTGGTTGCTAAGGTGTTGCTAGGTGGTTGCTAGGTGGTTGCTAGGGTGTTGCTAGGCGGTTGCTAAGGTGTTGCTATGGTATCCGGGGTGGTTGCTAAGGTGTTGCTAGGTGGTTGCTAGGGTGTTGCTAGGCGGTTGCTAAGGTGTTGCTATGGTATCCAGGGTGGTTGCTAAGGTGTTGCTAGGTGGTTGCTAGGGTGTTGCTAGGCGGTTGCTAAGGTGTTGCTATGGTATCCGGGGTGGTTGCTAAGGTGTTGCTAGGTGGTTGCTAGGTGGTTGCTAGGGTGTTGCTAGGCGGTTGCTAAGGTGTTGCTATGGTATCTGGGGTGGTTGCTAAGGTGTTGCTAGATGGTTGCTAGGTGGTTGCTATGGTGTTGCTAGGCGGTTGCTAAGGTGTTGCTATGGTATCCAGGGTGGTTGCTATGGTGTTTCTAGGTGGTTGCTAGGTGATGTATATGCATAAATTTGATTAAATGGTGTTTGCACGTTGCTACGCAACGTGCAAATACATCAATCAGCTATGCACGCTAGGTTGCTCTGGCCGTTCGGGGGTGTCCAAACTTTTGACCCGTGGCTCCATTACACACAGTACTGGGGGGCCGGGGTGTCCAAACTTTTGACCCGTGGCTCCATTACACACAGTACTGGGGGGCCGGGGTGTCCAAACTTTTGACCTAATGCTGTTTTATCCCATAGCTGCTCCATACACTCACAGTACTGGAGTTCTAGCTACCTGTCCTTCGATCTAGCTGCCGTCCTCCGATTGGCCCCATTCATTCCAATGGGGCCACTTCGTACGACATTCGTACGAAATCCGTACGTCGTAACTTTTCGTAACGCATATTTTCGGAAAGAGCTCAATAAGTTCTACAGGTCCTCAATTGGTTTCATCTTAGTATTTCAAAAATTGCGACGTCCACGGACGTGCAAAGTTCTGCCCATTCATTTTCTATGGGCAAAAAAACGCGTACTTACGAAGTTTTTACGAAAAACGTAAGTCCGATCGGAAAGCTGTATACAAGCCCACCATTCCCGATATGGACGCACGTTTTCTCTTTTGAACGAAGTCGATATTTCGAAAACTGCGGCACTAGTTAACCGGACAAAAAACAGGTGGAATAATAATAATAACTAGATTGCAGTTCCTGCAGAAACTGCGAGTGTGATTGCAGTGCTGGCTGGTATCTGCTGTGGTGTTGCTAAGGTGTTGCTAAGTGGTTGCTAAGGTGTGGCTATGGTATCCGGGGTGGTTGCTAAGGTGTTGCTAAGTGGTTGCTAGGTGGTTGCTAAGGTGTTGCTAGGCGGTTGCTAAGGTGTTGCTATGGTATCTGGGGTGGTTGCTAAGGTGTTGCTAGGTGGTTGCTAAGGTGTTGCTAGGCGGTTGCTAAGGTGTTGCTATGGTATCCAGGGTGGTTGCTAAGGTGTTGCTAGGTGGTTGCTAAGGTGTTGCTAGGCGGTTGCTAAGGTGTTGCTATGGTATCCGGGGTGGTTGCTAAGGTGTTGCTAGGTGGTTGCTAGGTGGTTGCTAAGGTGTTGCTAGGCGGTTGCTAAGGTGTTGCTATGGTATCCGGGGTGGTTGCTAAGGTGTTGCTAGGTGGTTGCTAGGGTGTTGCTAGGCGGTTGCTAAGGTGTTGCTATGGTATCCGGGGTGGTTGCTAAGGTGTTGCTAGGTGGTTGCTAGGTGGTTGCTAGGGTGTTGCTATGCGGTTGCTAAGGTGTTGCTATGGTATCCAGGGTGGTTGCTAAGGTGTTGCTAGGTGGTTGCTAGGTGGTTGCTAGGGTGTTGCTAGGCGGTTGCTAAGGTGTTGCTATGGTATCCGGGGTGGTTGCTAAGGTGTTGCTAGGTGGTTGCTAGGTGGTTGCTAAGGTGTTGCTAGGCGGTTGCTAAGGTGTTGCTATGGTATCCAGGGTGGTTGCTAAGGTGTTGCTAGGTGGTTGCTAGGTGGTTGCTAGGGTGTAGCTAGGCGGTTGCTAAGGTGTTGCTATGGTATCCGGGGTGGTTGCTAAGGTGTTGCTAGGTGGTTGCTAAGGTGTTGCTAGGCGGTTGCTAAGGTGTTGCTATGGTATCCGGGGTGGTTGCTAAGGTGTTGCTAGGTGGTTGCTAGGCGGTTGCTAAGGTGTTGCTATGGTATCCGGGGTGGTTGCTAAGGTGTTGCTAAGTGGTTGCTATGCGGTTGCTAAGGTGTTGCTAGGCGGTTGCTAAGGTGTTGCTATGGTATCCGGGGAGGTTGCTAAGGTGTTGCTAGGTGGTTGCTAGGTGGTTGCTAAGGTGTTGCTAGGCGGTTGCTAAGGTGTTGCTATGGTATCTGTGGTGGTTGCTATGGTGTTTCTAGGTGGTTGCTAGGTGATTTATATGCATAAATTAGATTAAATGGTGTTTGCACGTTGCTACGCAACGTGCAAATACATCAATCAGCTATGCACGCTAGGTTGCTCTGGCCGTTCGGGGGTGTCCAAACTTTTGACCCGTGGCTCCATTACACACAGTACTGGGGGGCCGGGGTGTCCAAACTTTTGACCCATGGCTCCATTACACACAGTGCTGGGGGGCCGGGGTGTCCAAACTTTTGACCTAACGCTGATTTATCCCATAGCTGCTCCATTACACACAGTACTGGAGTTCTAGCTACCTGTCCTTCGATCTAGCTGCCGTCCTCCGATTGGCCCCATTCATTCCAATGGGGCCACTTCGTACGACATTCGTACGAAATCCGTACGTCGTAACTTTTCGTAACGCATATTTTCGGAAAGAGCTCAATAAGTTCTACAGGTCCTCAATTGGTTTCATCTTCGTATTTCAAAAATTGCGACGTCCACGGGCGTGCAAAGTTCTGCCCATTCATTTTCAATGGGCAAAAAAACGCGTACTTACGAAGTTTTTACGAAAAACGTAAGTCCGATCGGAAAGCTGTATACAAGCCCACCATTCCCGATATGGACGCACGTTTTCTCTTTTGAACGAAGTCGATATTTCGAAAACTGCGGCACTAGTTAACCGGACAAAAAACAGGTGGAATAATAATAATAACTAGATTGCAGTTCCTGCAGAAACTGCGAGTGTGATTGCAGTGCTGGCTGGTATCTGCTAAGGTGTTGCTAAGGTGTTGCTATGGTATCCGGGGTGGTTGCTAAGATGTTGCTAGGTGGTTGCTAAGCTGTTGCTAGGCGGTTGCTAAGGTGTTGCTATGGTATCTGGGGTGGTTGCTAAGGTGTTGCTAGGTGGTTACTAGGTGGTTGCGAAGGTGTTGCTAGGTGGTTGCTAAGGTGTTGCTAGGCGGTTGCTAAGGTGTTGCTATGGTATTTGGGGTGGTTGCTAAGGTGTTGCTAGGTGGTTGCTAGGTGGTTGCTAGGTGGTTGCTAGGTGGTTGCTAAGGTGTTGCTAGGCGGTTGCTAAGGTGTTGCTATGGTATCCGGGGTGGTTGCTAAGGTGTTGCTAGGTGGTTGCTAGGTGGTTGCTAGGGTGTTGCTAGGCGGTTGCTAAGGTGTTGCTATGGTATCCGGGGTGGTTGCTAAGGTGTTGCTAGGTGGTTGCTAGGTGGTTGCTAGGGTGTTGCTAGGCGGTTGCTAAGGTGTTGCTATGGTATCCGGGGTGGTTGCTAAGGTGTTGCTAGTTGGTTGCTAGGTGGTTGCTAAGGTGTTGCTAGGCGGTTGCTAAGGTGTTGCTATGGTATCCGGGGTGGTTGCTAAGGTGTTGCTAGGTGGTTGCTAGGTGGTTGCTAAGGTGTTGCTAGGCGGTTGCTAAGGTGTTGCTATGGTATCCGGGGTGGGTGCTAGGGTGTTGCTAGGTGGTTGCTAGGTGGTTGCTAAGGTGTTGCTAGGCGGTTGCTAAGGTGTTGCTATGGTATCCGGGGTGGTTGCTAAGGTGTTGCTAGGTGGTTGCTAGGTGGTTGCTAGGGTGTTGCTAGGCGGTTGCTAAGGTGTTGCTATGGTATCCGGGGTGGTTGCTAAGGTGTTGCTAGGTGGTTGCTAGGCGGTTGCTAAGGTGTTGCTATGGTATCCGGGGTGGTTGCTAAGGTGTTGCTAAGTGGTTGCTATGCGGTTGCTAAGGTGTTGCTAGACGGTTGCTAAGGTCTTGCTATGGTATCCGGGGAGGTTGCTAAGGTGTTGCTAGGTGGTTGCTAGGTGGTTGCTAAGGTGTTGCTAGGCGGTTGCTAAGGTGTTGCTATGGTATCTGTGGTGGTTGCTATGGTGTTTCTAGGTGGTTGCTAGGTGATTTATATGCATAAATTAGATTAAATGGTGTTTGCACGTTGCTACGCAACGTGCAAATACATCAATCAGCTATGTACGCTAGGTTGCTCTGGCTGTTCGGGGGTGTCCAAACTTTTGACCCGTGGCTCCATTACACACAGTACTGGGGGGCCGGGGTGTCCAAACTTTTGACCCATGGCTCCATTACACACAGTACTTGGGGGGGCCGGGGTGTCCAAACTTTTGACCTAATGCTGTTTTATCCCATAGCTGCTCCATTACACACAGTACTGGAGTTCTAGCTACCTGTCCTTCGATCTAGCTGCCGTCCTCCGATTGGCCCCATTCATTCCAATGGGGCCACTTCGTACGACATTCGTACGAAATCCGTACGTCGTAACTTTTCGTAACGCATATTTTCGGAAAGAGCTCAATAAGTTCTACAGGTCCTCAATTGGTTTCATCTTCGTATTTCAAAAATTGCGATGTCCACGGGCGTGCAAAGTTCTGCCCATTCATTTTCAATGGGCAAAAAAACGCGTACTTACGAAGTTTTTACGAAAAACGTAAGTCCGATCGGAAAGCTGTATACAAGCCCACCATTCCCGATATGGACGCACGTTTTCTCTTTTGAACGAAGTCGTTATTTCGAAAACTGCGGCACTAGTTAACCGGACAAAAAACAGGTGGAATAATAATAATAACTAGATTGCAGTTCCTACAGAAACTGCGAGTGTGATTGCAGAGCTGACCGGGGTACCCAAACTTTTGACCAGTTGCTCCATTACACACAGTACTGGGGCTCTGGGGTGTCCAAACTTTTGACCCGTGGCTCCATTACACACAGTACTGGGGCTCTGGGGTGTCCAAACTTTTGACCGATAGCTCCATTACACACAGTACTGGGGGGCCGGGGTGTCCAAACTTTTGACCCGTGGCTCCATTACACACAGTGCTGGGGGGCCGGGGTGTCCAAACTTTTGACCCGCGGCTCCATTACACACAGTACTGGGGGGCCGGGGTGTCCAAACTTTTGACCTAATGGTGTTTTATCCCATAGCTGCTCCATTACACACAGTACTGGAGTTCTAGCTACCTGTCCTTCGATCTAGCTGCCGTCCTCCGATTGGCCCCATTCATTCCAATGGGGCCACTTCGTACGACAATTGTACGAAATCCGTACGACGTAACTTTTCGTAACGCATATTTTCGGAAAGAGCTCAATAAGTTCTACAGGTCCTCAATTGGTTTCATCTTCGTATTTCAAAAATTGCGACGTCCACGGGCGTGCAAAGTTCTGCCCATTCATTTTCAATGGTCAAAAAAACGCGTACTTACGAAGTTTTTACGAAAAACGTAAGTCCGATCGGAAAGCTGTATACAAGCCCACCATTCCCGATATGGACGCACATTTTCTCTTTTGAACGAAGTCGATATTTCGAAAACTGCGGCACTAGTTAACCGGACAAAAAACAGGTGGAATAATAATAAGAAACAGACTTAAGAAGATCAATACTGTGATTGCATTACTGCAATCACACTAATAATAATAATAATAATAAGAAGAATAAGACTTAAGAAGAACAATACTGTGATTGCATTACTGCAATCACACTAATAATAATAATAATAATAATAAGAAGAATAAGACTTAAGAAGAACAATACTGTGATTGCATTACTGCAATCACACTAACTAGATTGCAGTTCCTGCAGAAACTGCGAGTGTGATTGCAGTGCTGGCTGGTATCTGCTAAGGTGTTGCTAAGGTGTTGCTATGGTATCCGGGGTGGTTGCTAAGATGTTGCTAGGTGGTTGCTAAGCTGTTGCTAGGCGGTTGCTAAGGTGTTGCTATGGTATCTGGGGTGGTTGCTAAGGTGTTGCTAGGTGGTTACTAGGTGGTTGCGAAGGTGTTGCTAGGTGGTTGCTAAGGTGTTGCTAGGCGGTTGCTAAGGTGTTGCTATGGTATTTGGGGTGGTTGCTAAGGTGTTGCTAGGTGGTTGCTAGGTGGTTGCTAGGTGGTTGCTAGGTGGTTGCTAAGGTGTTGCTAGGCGGTTGCTAAGGTGTTGCTATGGTATCCGGGGTGGTTGCTAAGGTGTTGCTAGGTGGTTGCTAGGTGGTTGCTAGGGTGTTGCTAGGCGGTTGCTAAGGTGTTGCTATGGTATCCGGGGTGGTTGCTAAGGTGTTGCTAGGTGGTTGCTAGGTGGTTGCTAGGGTGTTGCTAGGCGGTTGCTAAGGTGTTGCTATGGTATCCGGGGTGGTTGCTAAGGTGTTGCTAGTTGGTTGCTAGGTGGTTGCTAAGGTGTTGCTAGGCGGTTGCTAAGGTGTTGCTATGGTATCCGGGGTGGTTGCTAAGGTGTTGCTAGGTGGTTGCTAGGTGGTTGCTAAGGTGTTGCTAGGCGGTTGCTAAGGTGTTGCTATGGTATCCGGGGTGGGTGCTAGGGTGTTGCTAGGTGGTTGCTAGGTGGTTGCTAAGGTGTTGCTAGGCGGTTGCTAAGGTGTTGCTATGGTATCCGGGGTGGTTGCTAAGGTGTTGCTAGGTGGTTGCTAGGTGGTTGCTAGGGTGTTGCTAGGCGGTTGCTAAGGTGTTGCTATGGTATCCGGGGTGGTTGCTAAGGTGTTGCTAGGTGGTTGCTAGGCGGTTGCTAAGGTGTTGCTATGGTATCCGGGGTGGTTGCTAAGGTGTTGCTAAGTGGTTGCTATGCGGTTGCTAAGGTGTTGCTAGACGGTTGCTAAGGTCTTGCTATGGTATCCGGGGAGGTTGCTAAGGTGTTGCTAGGTGGTTGCTAGGTGGTTGCTAAGGTGTTGCTAGGCGGTTGCTAAGGTGTTGCTATGGTATCTGTGGTGGTTGCTATGGTGTTTCTAGGTGGTTGCTAGGTGATTTATATGCATAAATTAGATTAAATGGTGTTTGCACGTTGCTACGCAACGTGCAAATACATCAATCAGCTATGTACGCTAGGTTGCTCTGGCTGTTCGGGGGTGTCCAAACTTTTGACCCGTGGCTCCATTACACACAGTACTGGGGGGCCGGGGTGTCCAAACTTTTGACCCATGGCTCCATTACACACAGTACTTGGGGGGGCCGGGGTGTCCAAACTTTTGACCTAATGCTGTTTTATCCCATAGCTGCTCCATTACACACAGTACTGGAGTTCTAGCTACCTGTCCTTCGATCTAGCTGCCGTCCTCCGATTGGCCCCATTCATTCCAATGGGGCCACTTCGTACGACATTCGTACGAAATCCGTACGTCGTAACTTTTCGTAACGCATATTTTCGGAAAGAGCTCAATAAGTTCTACAGGTCCTCAATTGGTTTCATCTTCGTATTTCAAAAATTGCGATGTCCACGGGCGTGCAAAGTTCTGCCCATTCATTTTCAATGGGCAAAAAAACGCGTACTTACGAAGTTTTTACGAAAAACGTAAGTCCGATCGGAAAGCTGTATACAAGCCCACCATTCCCGATATGGACGCACGTTTTCTCTTTTGAACGAAGTCGTTATTTCGAAAACTGCGGCACTAGTTAACCGGACAAAAAACAGGTGGAATAATAATAATAACTAGATTGCAGTTCCTACAGAAACTGCGAGTGTGATTGCAGAGCTGACCGGGGTACCCAAACTTTTGACCAGTTGCTCCATTACACACAGTACTGGGGCTCTGGGGTGTCCAAACTTTTGACCCGTGGCTCCATTACACACAGTACTGGGGCTCTGGGGTGTCCAAACTTTTGACCGATAGCTCCATTACACACAGTACTGGGGGGCCGGGGTGTCCAAACTTTTGACCCGTGGCTCCATTACACACAGTGCTGGGGGGCCGGGGTGTCCAAACTTTTGACCCGCGGCTCCATTACACACAGTACTGGGGGGCCGGGGTGTCCAAACTTTTGACCTAATGGTGTTTTATCCCATAGCTGCTCCATTACACACAGTACTGGAGTTCTAGCTACCTGTCCTTCGATCTAGCTGCCGTCCTCCGATTGGCCCCATTCATTCCAATGGGGCCACTTCGTACGACAATTGTACGAAATCCGTACGACGTAACTTTTCGTAACGCATATTTTCGGAAAGAGCTCAATAAGTTCTACAGGTCCTCAATTGGTTTCATCTTCGTATTTCAAAAATTGCGACGTCCACGGGCGTGCAAAGTTCTGCCCATTCATTTTCAATGGTCAAAAAAACGCGTACTTACGAAGTTTTTACGAAAAACGTAAGTCCGATCGGAAAGCTGTATACAAGCCCACCATTCCCGATATGGACGCACATTTTCTCTTTTGAACGAAGTCGATATTTCGAAAACTGCGGCACTAGTTAACCGGACAAAAAACAGGTGGAATAATAATAAGAAACAGACTTAAGAAGATCAATACTGTGATTGCATTACTGCAATCACACTAATAACTAGATTGCAGTTCCTACAGAAACTGCGAGTGTGATTGCAGTGCTGGCTGGTATCTGCTGTGGTGTTGCTAAGGTGTTGCTAAGTGGTTGCTAAGGTGTGGCTATGGTATCCGGGGTGGTTGCTAAGGTGTTGCTAAGTGGTTGCTAGGTGGTTGCTAAGGTGTTGCTAGGCGGTTGCTAAGGTGTTGCTATGGTATCTGGGGTGGTTGCTAGGTGGTTGCTAAGGTGTTGCTAGGCGGTTGCTAAGGTGTTGCTATGGTATCCGGGGTGGTTGCTAAGGTGTTGCTAGCTGGTTGCTAGGTGGTTGCTAAGGTGTTGCTAGGCGGTTGCTAAGGTGTTGCTATGGTATCCGGGGTGGTTGCTAAGGTGTTGCTAGGTGGTTGCTAGGTGGTTGCTAAGTTGTTGCTAGGCGGTTGCTAAGGTGTTGCTATGGTATCCGGGGTGGTTGCTAAGGTGTTGCTAGGTGGTTGCTAGGGTGTTGCTAGGCGGTTGCTAAGGTGTTGCTATGGTATCCGGGGTGGTTGCTAAGGTGTTGCTAGGTGGTTGCTAGGTGGTTGCTAGGGTGTTGCTAGGCGGTTGCTAAGGTGTTGCTATGGTATCCGGGGTGGTTGCTAAGGTGTTGCTAGGTGGTTGCTAGGTGGTTGCTAGGGTGTTGCTAGGCGGTTGCTAAGGTGTTGCTATGGTATCCAGGGTGGTTGCTAAGGTGTTGCTAGGTGGTTGCTAGGGTGTTCCTAGGCGGTTGCTAAGGTGTTGCTATGGTATCCGGGGTGGTTGCTAAGGTGTTGCTAGGTGGTTGCTAGGTGGTTGCTAGGGTGTTGCTAGGCGGTTGCTAAGGTGTTGCTATGGTATCCGGGGTGGTTGCTAAGGTGTTGCTAGGTGGTTGCTAGGTGGTTGCTAGGGTGTTGCTAGGCGGTTGCTAAGGTGTTGCTATGGTATCCGGGGTGGTTGCTAAGGTGTTGCTAGGTGGTTGCTAGGTGGTTGCTAGGGTGTTGCTAGGCGGTTGCTAAGGTGTTGCTATGGTATCCGGGGTGGTTGCTAAGGTGTTGCTAGGTGGTTGCTAGGGTGTTGCTAGGCGGTTGCTAAGGTGTTGCTATGGTATCCAGGGTGGTTGCTAAGGTGTTGCTAGGTGGTTGCTAGGTGGTTGCTAGGGTGTTGCTAGGCGGTTGCTAAGGTGTTGCTATGGTATCCGGGGTGGTTGCTAAGGTGTTGCTAGGTGGTTGCTAGGTGGTTGCTAGGGTGTTGCTAGGCGGTTGCTAAGGTGTTGCTATGGTATCTGGGGTGGTTGCTAAGGTGTTGCTAGATGGTTGCTAGGTGGTTGCTATGGTGTTGCTAGGCGGTTGCTAAGGTGTTGCTATGGTATCCAGGGTGGTTGCTATGGTGTTTCTAGGTGGTTGCTAGGTGATGTATATGCATAAATTTGATTAAATGGTGTTTGCACGTTGCTACGCAACGTGCAAATACATCAATCAGCTATGCACGCTAGGTTGCTCTGGCCGTTCGGGGGTGTCCAAACTTTTGACCCGTGGCTCCATTACACACAGTACTGGGGGGCCGGGGTGTCCAAACTTTTGACCCGTGGCTCCATTACACACAGTACTGGGGGGCCGGGGTGTCCAAACTTTTGACCTAATGCTGTTTTATCCCATAGCTGCTCCATACACTCACAGTACTGGAGTTCTAGCTACCTGTCCTTCGATCTAGCTGCCGTCCTCCGATTGGCCCCATTCATTCCAATGGGGCCACTTCGTACGACATTCGTACGAAATCCGTACGTCGTAACTTTTCGTAACGCATATTTTCGGAAAGAGCTCAATAAGTTCTACAGGTCCTCAATTGGTTTCATCTTAGTATTTCAAAAATTGCGACGTCCACGGACGTGCAAAGTTCTGCCCATTCATTTTCTATGGGCAAAAAAACGCGTACTTACGAAGTTTTTACGAAAAACGTAAGTCCGATCGGAAAGCTGTATACAAGCCCACCATTCCCGATATGGACGCACGTTTTCTCTTTTGAACGAAGTCGATATTTCGAAAACTGCGGCACTAGTTAACCGGACAAAAAACAGGTGGAATAATAATAATAAGAATAAGACTTAAGAAGAACAATACTGTGATTGCATTACTGCAATCACACTAACTAGATTGCAGTTCCTACAGAAACTGCGAGTGTGATTGCAGTGCTGGCTGGTATCTGCTATGGTGTTGCTAGGTGGTTGCTAAGGTGTTGCTAGGTGGTTGCTAAGGTGTTGCTATGGTATCCGGGGTGGTTGCTAAGGTGTTGCTAGGTGGTTGCTAGCTGGTTGCTAGGCGGTTGCTAAGGTGTTGCTATGGTATCCGGGGTGGTTGCTAAGGTGTTGCTAGGTGGTTGCTAGGTGGTTGCTAAGGTGTTGCTAGGCGGTTGCTAAGGTGTTGCTAGGCGGTTGCTAAGGTGTTGCTATGGTATTTGGGGTGGTTGCTAAGGTGTTGCTAGGTGGTTGCTAGGTGGTTGCTAAGGTGTTGCTAGGCGGTTGCTAAGGTGTTGCTATGGTATCCGGGGTGGTTGCTAAGGTGTTGCTAGGTGGTTGCTAGGTGGTTGCTAAGGTGTTGCTAGGCGGTTGCTAAGGTGTTGCTATGGTATCTTGGGTGGTTGCTAAGGTGTTGCTAGGTGGTTGCTAGGTGGTTGCTAGGGTGTTGCTAGGCGGTTGCTAAGGTGTTGCTATGGTATCCGGGGTGGTTGCTAAGGTGTTGCTAGGTGGTTGCTAAGTGGTTGCTAGGGTGTTGCTAGGCGGTTGCTAAGGTGTTGCTATGGTATCCGGGGTGGTTGCTAAGGTGTTGCTAGGTGGTTGCTAGGTGGTTGCTAGGGTGTTGCTAGGCGGTTGCTAAGGTGTTGCTATGATATCCGGGGTGGTTGCTAAGGTGTTGCTAGGTGGTTCCTAGGTGGTTGCTAAGGTGTTGCTAGGCGGTTGCTAAGGTGTTGCTATGGTATCCGGGGTGGTTGCTAAGGTGTTGCTAGGTGGTTGCTAGGTGGTTGCTAAGGTGTTGCTAGGCGGTTGCTAAGGTGTTGCTATGGTATCCGGGGTGGTTGCTAAGGTGTTGCTAGGTGGTTGCTAGGGTGTTGCTAGGCGGTTGCTAAGGTGTTGCTATGGTATCCGGGGTGGTTGCTAAGGTGTTGCTAGGTGGTTGCTAGGGTGTTGCTAGGCGGTGTCTAAGGTGTTGCTATGGTATCCGGGGTGGTTGCTAAGGTGTTGCTAAGTGGTTGCTAGGTGGTTGCTAAGGTGTTGCTAGGCGGTTGCTAAGGTGTTGCTATGGTATCCGGGGTGGTTGCTAAGGTGTTGCTAGGTGGTTGCTAGGTGGTTGCTAGAGTGTTGCTAGGCGGTTGCTAAGGTGTTGCTATGGTATCCGGGGTGGTTGCTAAGGTGTTGCTAGGTGGTTGCTAGGTGGTTGCTAGGGTGTTGCTAGGCAGTTGCTAAGGTGTTGCTATGGTATCCGGGGTGGTTGCTAAGGTGTTGCTAGGTGGTTGCTAGGGTGTTGCTAGGCGGTTGCTAAGGTGTTGCTATGGTATCCGGGGTGGTTGCTAAGGTGTTGCTAGGTGGTTGCTAGGTGGTTGCTAGGGTGTTGCTAGGCGGTTGCTAAGGTGTTGCTATGGTATCCGGGGTGGTTGCTAAGGTGTTGCTAGGTGGTTGCTAGGTGGTTGCTAGGGTGTTGCTATGGTATCCAGGGTGGTTGCTAAGGTGTTGCTAGGTGGTTGCTAGGTGGTTGCTACGGTGTTGCTAGGCGGTTGCTAAGGTGTTGCTATGGTATCCGGGGTGGTTGCTAAGGTGTTGCTAGGCGGTTGCTAAGGTGTTGCTATGGTATCCGGGGTGGTTGCTAAGGTGTTGCTAGGTGGTTGCTAGGTGGTTGCTAGGGTGTTGCTAGGCGGTTGCTAAGGTGTTGCTATGGTATCCGGGGTGGTTGCTAAGGTGTTGCTAGGTGGTTGCTAGGTGATTTATATGCATAAATTTGATTAAATGGTGTTTGCACGTTGCTACGCAACGTGCAAATACATCAATCAGCTATGCACGCTAGGTTGCTCTGGCCGTTCGGGGGTGTCCAAACTTTTGACCCGTGGCTCCATTACACACAGTACTGGGGGGCCGGGGTGTCCAAACTTTTGACCCGTGGCTCCATTACACACAGTACTGGGGGGCCGGGGTGTCCAAACTTTTGACCTAATGCTGTTTTATCCCATAGCTGCTCCATTACACACAGTACTGGAGTTCTAGCTACCTGTCCTTCGATCTAGCTGCCGTCCTCCGATTGGCCCCATTCATTCCAATGGGGCCACTTCGTACGACAATCGTACGAAATTCGTACGACGTAACTTTTCGTAACGCATATTTTCAGAAAGAGCTCAATAAGTTCTACAGGTCCTCAATTGGTTTCATCTTCGTATTTCAAAAATTGCGACGTCCACGGGCGTGCAAAGTTCTGCCCATTCATTTTCAATGGGCAAAAAAACGCGTACTTACGAAGTTTTTACGAAAAACGTAAGTCCGATCGGAAAGCTGTATACAAGCCCACCATTCCCGATATGGACGCACGTTTTCTCTTTTGAACGAAGTCGATATTTCGAAAACTGCGGCACTAGTTAACCGGACAAAAAACAGGTGGAATAATAATAATAATAATAATAATAATAATAATAATAAGAAGAAGAAGAAGAAGAAGAACTAGATTGCAGTTCCTACAGAAACTGCGAGTGTGATTGCAGTGCTGGCTGGTATCTGCTATGGTGTTGCTAAGGTGTTGCTATGGTATCCGGGGTGGTTGCTAAGGTGTTGCTAGGTGGTTGCTAAGGTGTTGCTAGGCGGTTGCTAAGGTGTTGCTATGGTATCCGGGGTGGTTGCTAAGGTGTTGCTAGGTGGTTGCTAGGTGGTTGCTAGGGTGTTGCTAGGGTGTTGCTAAGGTGTTGCTATGGTATCCGGGGTGGTTGCTAAGGTGTTGCTAGGTGGTTGCTAGGGTGTTGCTAGGCGGTTGCTAAGGTGTTGCTATGGTATCCGGGGTGGTTGCTAAGGTGTTGCTAGGTGGTTGCTAGGGTGTTGCTAGGCGGTTGCTAAGGTGTTGCTATGGTATCCGGGTGGTTGCTAAGGTGTTGCTAGGTGGTTGCTAGGTGGTTGCTAGGGTGTTGCTAGGCGGTTGCTAAGGTGTTGCTATGGTATCCAGGGTGGTTGCTATGGTGTTGCTAAGTGGTTGGTAGGTCACTCCTAAGCAGTTGCTAGGTGGTTGCTAAGGTGTTGCTATGGTATCCGGGGTGGTTGCTAAGGTGTTGCTAGGCGGTTGCTAAGGTGTTGCTATGGTATCCGGGGTGGTTGCTAAGGTGTTGCTAGGTGGTTGCTAGGGTGTTGCTAGGCGGTTGCTAAGGTGTTGCTATGGTATCCGGGGTGGTTGCTAAGGTGTTGCTAGGTGGTTGCTAGGTGGTTGCTAGGCGGTTGCTAAGGTGTTGCTATGGTATCCGGGGTGGTTGCTAAGGTGTTGCTAAGTGGTTGCTAGGTGGTTGCTAAGGTGTTGCTAGGCGGTTGCTAAGGTGTTGCTATGGTATCCAGGGTGGTTGCTAAGGTGTTGCTAGGTGGTTGCTAGGGTGTTGCTAGGCAGTTGCTAAGGTGTTGCTATGGTATCCGGGGTGGTTTCTAAGGTGTTGCTAGGTGGTTGCTAGGTGGTTGCTAGGGTGTTGCTAGGCGGTTGCTAAGGTGTTGCTATGGTATCCAGGGTGGTTGCTAAGGTGTTGCTAGGTGGTTGCTAGGTTGTTGCTAGGGTGTTGCTAGGCGGTTGCTAAGGTGTTGCTATGGTATCCGGGGTGGTTGCTAAGGTGTTGCTAGGTGGTTGCTAAGGTGTTGCTAGGCGGTTGCTAAGGTGTTGCTATGGTATCCGGGGTGGTTGCTAAGGTGTTGCTAGGTGGTTGCTAGGTGGTTGCTAAGGTGTTGCTAGGCGGTTGCTAAGGTGTTGCTATGGTATCCGGGGTGGTTGCTAAGGTGTTGCTAGGTGGTTGCTAGGGTGTTGCTAGGCGGTTGCTAAGGTGTTGCTATGGTATCCGGGGTGGTTGCTAAGGTGTTGCTAGGCGGTTGCTAAGGTGTTGCTATGGTATCCGGGGTGGTTGCTAAGGTGTTGCTAGGTGGTTGCTAGGTGGTTGCTAGGGTGTTGCTAGGCGGTTGCTAAGGTGTTGCTATGGTATCCAGGGTGGTTGCTAAGGTGTTGCTAGGTGGTTGCTAGGTGATTTATATGCATAAATTTGATTAAATGGTGTTTGCACGTTGCTACGCAACGTGCAAATACATCAATCAGCTATGCACGCTAGGTTGCTCTGGCCGTTCGGGGGTGTCCAAACTTTTGACCCGTGGCTCCATTACACACAGTACTGGGGGGCCGGGGTGTCCAAACTTTTGACCCGTGGCTCCATTACACACAGTACTGGGGGGCCGGGGTGTCCAAACTTTTGACCTAACGCTGTTTTATCCCATAGCTGCTCCATTACACACAGTACTGGAGTTCTAGCTACCTGTCCTTCGATCTAGCTGCCGTCCTCCGATTGGCCCCATTCATTCCAATGGGGCCACTTCGTACGACAATCGTACGAAATCCGTACGTCGTAACTTTTCGTAACGCATATTTTCGGAAAGAGCTCAATAAGTTCTACAGGTCCTCAATTGGTTTCATCTTCGTATTTCAAAAATTGCAACGTCCACGGGCGTGTAAAGTTCTGCCCATTCATTTTCAATGGGCAAAAAAACGCGTACTTACGAAGTTTTTACGAAAAACGTAAGTCCGATCGGAAAGCTGTATACAAGCCCACCATTCCCGATATGGACGCACGTTTTCTCTTTTGAACGAAGTCGATATTTCGAAAACTGCGGCACTAGTTAACCGGACAAAAAACAGGTGGAATAATAATAATAAGAAGAAGAAGAAGAATAAGACTTAAGAAGAACAATACTGTGATTGCATTACTGCAATCACACTAATAAGACTTAAGAAGATCAATACTGTGATTGCATTACTGCAATCACACTAATAATAATAATAATAATAATAATAAGAATAAGACTTAAGAAGAACAATACTGTGATTGCATTACTGCAATCACACTAATAATAATAATAATAATAATAAGAAGAATAAGACTTAAGAAGAACAATACTGTGATTGCATTACTGCAATCACACTAACTAGATTGCAGTTCCTACAGAAACTGCGAGTGTGATTGCAGTGCTGGCTGGTATCTGCTATGGTGTTGCTAGGTGGTTGCTAAGGTGTTGCTAGGTGGTTGCTAAGGTGTTGCTATGGTATCCGGGGTGGTTGCTAAGGTGTTGCTAGGTGGTTGCTAGGTGGTTGCTAGGCGGTTGCTAAGGTGTTGCTAGGCGGTTGCTAAGGTGTTGCTATGGTATTTGGGGTGGTTGCTAAGGTGTTGCTAGGTGGTTGCTAGGTGGTTGCTAAGGTGTTGCTAGGCGGTTGCTAAGGTGTTGCTATGGTATCCGGGGTGGTTGCTAAGGTGTTGCTAGGTGGTTGCTAGGTGGTTGCTAGGTGGTTGCTAGGGTGTTGCTAGGCAGTTGCTAAGGTGTTTGCCATGGTATCTTGGGTGGTTGCTAAGGTGTTGCTAGGTGGTTGCTAGGTGGTTGCTAGGGTGTTGCTAGGCGGTTGCTAAGGTGTTGCTATGGTATCCGGGGTGGTTGCTAAGGTGTTGCTAGGTGGTTGCTAGGTGGTTGCTAAGGTGTTGCTAGGCGGTTGCTAAGGTGTTGCTATAGTATCCGGGGTGGTTGCTAAGGTGTTGCTAGGTGGTTGCTAGGTGGTTGCTAAGGTGTTGCTAGGCGGTTGCTAAGGTGTTGCTATGGTATCCGGGGTGGTTGCTAAGGTGTTGCTAGGTGGTTGCTAGGTGGTTGCTAAGGTGTTGCTAGGCGGTTGCTAAGGTGTTGCTATGGTATCCGGGGTGGTTGCTAAGGTGTTGCTAGGTGGTTGCTAGGTGGTTGCTAAGGTGTTGCTAGGCGGTTGCTAAGGTGTTGCTATGGTATCCGGGGTGGTTGCTAAGGTGTTGCTAGGTGGTTGCTCGGTGGTTGCTAGGGTGTTGCTAGGCGGTTGCTAAGGTGTTGCTATGGTATCCGGGGTGGTTGCTAAGGTGTTGCTAGGTGGTTGCTAGGTGGTTGCTAAGGTGTTGCTAGGCGGTTGCTAAGGTGTTGCTATGGTATCCGGGGTGGCTGCTAAGGTGTTGCTAGGTGGTTGCTAAGGTGTTGCTAGGTGGTTGCTAAGGTGTTGCTATGGTATCCGGGGTGGTTGCTAAGGTGTTGCTAGGTGGTTGCTAAGGTGTTGCTAGGTGGTTGCTAAGGTGTTGCTATGGTATCTGTGGTGGTTGCTATGGTGTTTCTAGGTGGTTGCTAGGTAATGTATATGCATAAATTAGATTAAATTTTGACCCGTGGCTCCATTACACACAGTACTGGGGGGCCGGGGTGTCCAAACTTTTGACCCGTGGCTCCATTACACACAGTACTGGGGGGCCGGGGTGTCCAAACTTTTGACCTAATGCTGTTTTATCCCATAGCTGCTCCATTACACACAGTACTGGAGTTCTAGCTACCTGTCCTTCGATCTAGCTGCCGTCCTCCGATTGGCCCCATTCATTCCAATGGGGCCACTTCGTACGACATTCGTACGAAATCCGTACGTCGTAACTTTTCGTAACGCATATTTTCGGAAAGAGCTCAATAAGTTCTACAGGTCCTCAATTGGTTTCATCTTCGTATTTCAAAAATTGCGACGTCCACGGGCGTGCAAAGTTCTGCCCATTCATTGTCAATGGGCAAAAAAACGCGTACTTACGAAGTTTTTACGAAAAACGTAAGTCCGATCGGAAAGCTGTATACAAGCCCACCATTCCCGATATAGACGCACGTTTTCTCTTTTGAACGAAGTCGATATTTCGAAAACTGCGGCACTAGTTAACCGGACAAAAAACAGGTGGAATAATAATAATAACTAGATTGCAGTTCCTACAGAAACTGCGAGTGTGATTGCAGTGCTGGCTGGTATCTGCTATGGTGTTGCTAGGTGGTTGCTAAGGTGTTGCTAGGTGGTTGCTAAGGTGTTGCTATGGTATCCGGGGTGGTTGCTAAGGTGTTGCTAGGTGGTTGCTAGGCGGTTGCTAAGGTGTTGCTATGGTATCCGGGGTGGTTGCTAAGGTGTTGCTAGGTGGTTGCTAGGTGGTTGCTAAGGTGTTGCTAGGCGGTTGCTAAGGTGTTGCTATGGTATTTGGGGTGGTTGCTAAGGTGTTGCTAGGTGGTTGCTAGGTGGTTGCTAAGGTGTTGCTAGGCGGTTGCTAAGGTGTTGCTATGGTATCCGGGGTGGTTGCTAAGGTGTTGCTAGGTGGTTGCTAGGTGGTTGCTACGGTGTTGCTAGGTGGTTGCTAAGGTGTTGCTATGGTATCCGGGGTGGTTGCTAAGGTGTTGCTAGGTGGTTGCTAGGGTGTTGCTAGGCGGTTGCTAAGGTGTTGCTATGGTATCTGGGGTGGTTGCTAAGGTGTTGCTAGGTGGTTGCTAGGTGGTTGCTAGGGTGTTGCTAGGCGGTTGCTAAGGTGTTGCTATGGTATCCGGGGTGGTTGCTAAGGTGTTGCTAGGTGGTTGCTAGGTGGTTGCTAAGGTGTTGCTAGGCGGTTGCTAAGGTGTTGCTATGGTATCCGGGGTGGTTGCTAAGGTGTTGCTAGGTGGTTGCTAGGTGGTTGCTAAGGTGTTGCTAGGCGGTTGCTAAGGTGTTGCTATGGTATCCGGGGTGGTTGCTAAGGTGTTGCTAGGTGGTTGCTAGGGTGTTGCTAGGCGGTTGCTAAGGTGTTGCTATGGTATCCGGGGTGGTTGCTAAGGTGTTGCTAGGTGGTTGCTAAGGTGTTGCTAGGCGGTTGCTAAGGTGTTGCTATGGTATCCGGGGTGGTTGCTAAGGTGTTGCTAGGTGGTTGCTAGGCGGTTGCTAAGGTGTTGCTATGGTATCCGGGGTGGTTGCTAAGGTGTTGCTAAGTGGTTGCTATGCGGTTGCTAAGGTGTTGCTAGGCGGTTGCTAAGGTGTTGCTATGGTATCCGGGGAGGTTGCTAAGGTGTTGCTAGGTGGTTGCTAGGTGGTTGCTAAGGTGTTGCTAGGCGGTTGCTAAGGTGTTGCTATGGTATCTGGGGTGGTTGCTAAGGTGTTGCTAGGTGGTTGCTAGGTGGTTGCTAGGGTGTTGCTAGGCGGTTGCTAAGGTGTTGCTATGGTATCCGGGGTGGTTGCTAAGGTGTTGCTAGGTGGTTGCTAGGTGGTTGCTAAGGTGTTGCTAGGCGGTTGCTAAGGTGTTGCTATGGTATCCGGGGTGGTTGCTAAGGTGTTGCTAGGTGGTTGCTAGGTGGTTGCTAAGGTGTTGCTAGGCGGTTGCTAAGGTGTTGCTATGGTATCCGGGGTGGTTGCTAAGGTGTTGCTAGGTGGTTGCTAGGTGGTTGCTAGGGTGTTGCTAGGCGGTTGCTAAGGTGTTGCTATGGTATCCGGGGTGGTTGCTAAGGTGTTGCTAGGTGGTTGCTAAGGTGTTGCTAGGCGGTTGCTAAGGTGTTGCTATGGTATCCGGGGTGGTTGCTAAGGTGTTGCTAGGTGGTTGCTAGGCGGTTGCTAAGGTGTTGCTATGGTATCCGGGGTGGTTGCTAAGGTGTTGCTAAGTGGTTGCTATGCGGTTGCTAAGGTGTTGCTAGGCGGTTGCTAAGGTGTTGCTATGGTATCCGGGGAGGTTGCTAAGGTGTTGCTAGGTGGTTGCTAGGTGGTTGCTAGGGTGTTGCTAGGCGGTTGCTAAGGTGTTGCTATGGTATCCGGGGTGGTTGCTAAGGTGTTGCTAGGTGGTTGCTAGGGTGTTGCTAGGTGGTTGCTAAGGTGTTGCTATGGTATCCGGGGTGGTTGCTAAGGTGTTGCTAGGTGGTTGCTAGGGTGTTGCTAGGCGGTTGCTAAGGTGTTGCTATGGTATCCGGGGTGTTTGCTAAGGTGTTGCTAGGTGGTTGCTAGGTGGTTGCTAGGGTGTTGCTAGGCGGTTGCTAAGGTGTTGCTATGGTATCCGGGGTGGTTGCTAAGGTGTTGCTAGGTGGTTGCTAGGGTGTTGCTAGGGGGTTGCTAAGGTGTTGCTATGGTATCTGGGGTGGTTGCTAAGGTGTTGCTAGATGGTTGCTAGGTGGTTGCTATGGTGTTGCTAGGCGGTTGCTAAGGTGTTGCTATGGTATCCGGGGTGGTTGCTATGGTGTTTCTAGGTGGTTGCTAGGTGATGTATATGCATAAATTTGATTAAATGGTGTTTGCACGTTGCTACGCAACGTGCAAATACATCAATCAGCTATGCACGCTAGGTTGCTCTGGCCGTTCGGGGGTGTCCAAACTTTTGACCCGTGGCTCCATTACACACAGTACTGGGGGGCCGGGGTGTCCAAACTTTTGACCCGTGGCTCCATTACACACAGTACTGGGGGGCCGGGGTGTCCAAACTTTTGACCTAACGCTGATTTATCCCATAGCTGCTCCATTACACACAGTACTGGAGTTCTAGCTACCTGTCCTTCGATCTAGCTGCCGTCCTCCGATTGGCCCCATTCATTCCAATGGGGCCACTTCGTACGACATTCGTACGAAATCCGTACGTCGTAACTTTTCGTAACGCATATTTTCGGAAAGAGCTCAATAAGTTCTACAGGTCCTCAATTGGTTTCATCTTAGTATTTCAAAAATTGCGACGTCCACGGGCGTGCAAAGTTCTGCCCATTCATTTTCAATGGGCAAAAAAACGCGTACTTACGAAGTTTTTACGAAAAACGTAAGTCCGATCGGAAAGCTGTATACAAGCCCACCATTCCCGATATGGACGCACGTTTTCTCTTTTGAACGAAGTCGATATTTCGAAAACTGCGGCACTAGTTAACCGGACAAAAAACAGGTGGAATAATAATAATAATAATAATAACTAGATTGCAGTTCCTGCAGAAACTGCGAGTGTGATTGCAGTGCTGGCTGGTATCTGCTAAGGTGTTGCTAGGTGGTTGCTAAGGTGTTGCTAGGTGGTTGCTAAGGTGTTGCTATGGTATCCGGGGTGGTTGCTAAGATGTTGCTAGGTGGTTGCTAGGTGGTTGCTAAGGTATTGCTAGGCGGTTGCTAAGGTGTTGCTATGGTATCCGGGGTGGTTGCTAAGGTGTTGCTAGGTGGTTGCTAGTTGGTTGCTAGGTGGTTGCTAGGCGGTTGCTAGGCGGTTGCTAAGGTGTTGCTATGGTATCCGGGGTGGTTGCTAAGGTGTTGCTAGGTGGTTGCTAGGCGGTTGCTAAGGTGTTGCTATGGTATCCGGGGTGGTTGCTAAGGTGTTGCTAAGTGGTTGCTAGGTGGTTGCTAAGGTGTTGCTAGGCGGTTGCTAAGGTGTTGCTATGGTATCCAGGGTGGTTGCTAAGGTGTTGCTAGGTGGTTGCTAGGGTGTTGCTAGGCGGTTGCTAAGGTGTTGCTATGGTATCCAGGGTGGTTGCTAAGGTGTTGCTAGGTGGTTGCTAGGTGGTTGCTAGGGTGTTGCTAGGCGGTTGCTAAGGTGTTGCTATGGTATCTGTGGTGGTTTCTATGGTGTTTCTAGGTGGTTGCTAGGTGGTTGCTAAGGTGTTGCTAGGCGGTTGCTAAGGTGTTGCTATGGTATCCGGGGTGGTTGCTAAGGTGTTGCTAAGTGGTTGCTATGCGGTTGCTAAGGTGTTGCTAGGCGGTTGCTAAGGTGTTGCTATGGTATCCGGGGAGGTTGCTAAGGTGTTGCTAGGTGGTTGCTAGGTGGTTGCTAAGGTGTTGCTAGGCGGTTGCTAGGGTGTTGCTAGGCGGTTGCTAAGGTGTTGCTATGGTATCCAGGGTGGTTGCTAAGGTGTTGCTAGGTGGTTGCTAGGGTGTTGCTAGGCGGTTGCTAAGGTGTTGCTATGGTATCCAGGGTGGTTGCTAAGGTGTTGCTAGGTGGTTGCTAGGGTGTTGCTAGGCGGTTGCTAAGGTGTTGCTATGGTATCCGGGGTGGTTGCTAAGGTGTTGCTAGGTGGTTGCTAGGTGGTTGCTAAGGTGTTGCTAGGCGGTTGCTAAGGTGTTGCTATGGTATCCGGGGTGGTTGCTAAGGTGTTGCTAGGTGGTTGCTAGGTGGTTGCTAAGGTGTTGCTAGGCGGTTGCTAAGGTGTTGCTATGGTATCCGGGGTGGTTGCTAAGGTGTTGCTAGGTGGTTGCTAGGTGGTTGCTAGGGTGTTGCTAGGCGGTTGCTAAGGTGTTGCTATGGTATCCGGGATGGTTGCTAAGGTGTTGCTAGGTGGTTGCTAGGTGGTTGCTAGGGTGTTGCTAGGCGGTTGCTAAGGTGTTGCTATGGTATCCGGGGTGGTTGCTAAGGTGTTGCTAGGTGGTTGCTAGGTGGTTGCTAGGGTGTTGCTAGGCGGTTGCTAAGGTGTTGCTATGGTATCCGGGGTGGTTGCTAAGGTGTTGCTAGGTGTTTGCTAGGTGGTTGCTAAGGTGTTGCTAGGCGGTTGCTAAGGTGTTGCTATGGTATCCGGGGTGGTTGCTAAGGTGTTGCTAGGTGGTTGCTAGGTGGTTGCTAAGGTGTTGCTAGGTGGTTGCTAGGTGATGTATATGCATAAATTAGATTAAATGGTGTTTGCACGTTGCTACGCAACGTGCAAATACATCAATCAGCTATGCACGCTAGGTTGCTCTGGCCGTTCGGGGGTGTCCAAACTTTTGACCCGTGGCTCCATTACACACAGTGCTGGGGCTCTGGGGTGTCCAAACTTTTGACCCGTGGCTCCATTACACACAGTACTGGGGGGCCGGGGTGTCCAAACTTTTGACCTAATGCTGTTTTATCCCATAGCTGCTCCATACACTCACAGTACTGGAGTTCTAGCTACCTGTCCTTCGATCTAGCTGCCGTCCTAGCTGCCGTCTAGCTGCCGTCCATTCATTCCTATGGGGCCACTTCGTACGACAATCGTACGAAATCCGTACGTCGTAACTTTTCGTGACGCATATTTTCGGAAAGAGCTCAATAAGTTCTACAGGTCCTCAATTGGTTTCATCTTCGTATTTCAAAAATTGCGACGTCCACGGGCGTGCAAAGTTCTGCCCATTCATTTTCAATGGGCAAAAAAACGCGTACTTACGAAGTTTTTACGAAAAACGTAAGTCCGATCGGAAAGCTGTATACAAGCCCACCATTCCCGATAAGGACGCACGTTTTCTCTTTTGAACGAAGTCGATATTTCGAAAACTGCGGCACTAGTTAACCGGACAAAAAACAGGTGGAATAATAATAATAATAAGAAGAATAAGACTTAAGAAGAACAATACTGTGATTGCATTACTGCAATCACACTAATAACTAGATTGCAGTTCCTGCAGAAACTGCGAATGTGATTGCAGTGCTGGCTGGTATCTGCTAAGGTGTTGCTAAGGTGTTGCTAAGGTATCCGGGGTGGTTGCTAAGATGTTGCTAGGTGGTTGCTAAGCTGTTGCTAGGCGGTTGCTAAGGTGTTGCTATGGTATCTGGGGTGGTTGCTAAGGTGTTGCTAGGTGGTTACTAGGTGGTTGCGAAGGTGTTGCTAGGTGGTTGCTAAGGTGTTGCTAGGCGGTTGCTAAGGTGTTGCTATGGTATTTGGGGTGGTTGCTAAGGTGTTGCTAGGTGGTTGCTAGGTGGTTGCTAGGTGGTTGCTAAGGTGTTGCTAGGCGGTTGCTAAGGTGTTGCTATGGTATCCGGGGTGGTTGCTAAGGTGTTGCTAGGTGGTTGCTAGGTGGTTGCTAGGGTGTTGCTAGGCGGTTGCTAAGGTGTTGCTATGGTATCCGGGGTGGTTGCTAAGGTGTTGCTAGGTGGTTGCTAGGTGGTTGCTAGGGTGTTGCTAGGCGGTTGCTAAGGTGTTGCTATGGTATCCTGGGTGGTTGCTAAGGTGTTGCTAGTTGGTTGCTAGGTGGTTGCTAAGGTGTTGCTAGGCGGTTGCTAAGGTGTTGCTATGGTATCCGGGGTGGTTGCTAAGGTGTTGCTAGGTGGTTGCTAGGTGGTTGCTAAGGTGTTGCTAGGCAGTTGCTAAGGTGTTGCTATGGTATCCGGGGTGGTTGCTAGGGTGTTGCTAGGTGGTTGCTAGGTGGTTGCTAAGGTGTTGCTAGGCGGTTGCTAAGGTGTTGCTATGGTATCCGGGGTGGTTGCTAAGGTGTTGCTAGGTGGTTGCTAGGTGGTTGCTAGGGTGTTGCTAGGCGGTTGCTAAGGTGTTGCTATGGTATCCGGGGTGGTTTCTAAGGTGTTGCTAGGCGGTTGCTAAGGTGTTGCTATGGTATCCGGGGTGGTTGCTAAGGTGTTGCTAGGTGGTTGCTAGGCGGTTGCTAAGGTGTTGCTATGGTATCCGGGGAGGTTGCTAAGGTGTTGCTAGGTGGTTGCTAGGTGGTTGCTAAGGTGTTGCTAGGCGGTTGCTAAGGTGTTGCTATGGTATCTGTGGTGGTTGCTATGGTGTTTCTAGGTGGTTGCTAGGTGATTTATATGCATAAATTAGATTAAATGGTGTTTGCACGTTGCTACGCAACGTGCAAATACATCAATCAGCTATGCACGCTAGGTTGCTCTGGCCGTTCGGGGGTGTCCAAACTTTTGACCCGTGGCTCCATTACGCACAGTACTGGGGGGCCGGGGTGTCCAAACTTTTGACCCATGGCTCCATTACACACAGTACTGGGGGGCCGGGGTGTCCAAACTTTTACACCTAATGCTGTTTTATCCCATAGCTGCTCCATTACACACAGTACTGAAGTTCTAGCTACCTGTCCTTCGATCTAGCTGCCGTCCTCCGATTGGCCCCATTCATTCCAATGGGGCCACTTCGTACGACATTCGTACGAAATCCGTACGTCTTAACTTTTCGTAACGCATATTTTCGGAAAGAGCTCAATAAGTTCTACAGGTCCTCAATTGGTTTCATCTTCGTATTTCAAAAATTGCGACGTCCACGGGCGTGCAAAGTTCTGCCCATTCATTTTCAATGGGCAAAAAAACGCGTACTTACGAAGTTTTTACGAAAAACGTAAGTCCGATCGGAAAGCTGTATACAAGCCCACCATTCCCGATATGGACACACGTTTTCTCTTTTGAACGAAGTCGATATTTCGAAAACTGCGGCACTAGTTAACCGGACAAAAAACAGGTGGAATAATAATAATAACTAGATTGCAGTTCCTACAGAAACTGCGAGTGTGATTGCAGTGCTGGCTGGTATCTGCTATGGTGTTGCTAAGGTGTTGCTATGGTATCCGGGGTGGTTGCTAAGGTGTTGCTAGGTGGTTGCTAGGGTGTTGCTAGGCGGTTGCTAAGGTGTTGCTATGGTATCCGGGGTGGTTGCTAAGGTGTTGCTAGGTGGTTGCTAGGTGGTTGCTAAGGTGTTGCTAGGCGGTTGCTAAGGTGTTGCTATGGTATCCGGGGTGGTTGCTAAGGTGTTGCTAGGTGGTTGCTAGGTGGTTGCTAGGGTGTTGCTAGGCGGTTGCTAAGGTGTTGCTAGGTGGTTGCTAGGTGGTTGCTAGGGTGTTGCTAGGCGGTTGCTAAGGTGTTGCTATGGTATCCGGGGTAGTTGCTAAGCTGTTGCTAGGTGGTTGCTAGGTGGTTGCTAGGGTGTTGCTAGGCGGTTGCTAAGGTGTTGCTATGGTATCCGGGGTGGTTGCTAAGGTGTTGCTAGGTGGTTGATAGGTGGTTGCTAAGGTGTTGCTAGCCGGTTGCTAAGGTGTTGCTATGGTATCCGGGGTGGTTGCTAAGGTGTTGCTAGGTGGTTGCTAGGGTGTTGCTAGGCGGTTGCTAAGGTGTTGCTATGGTATCTGGGGTGGTTGCTAAGGTGTTGCTAGGTGGTTGCTAGGGTGTTGCTAGGCGGTTGCTAAGGTGTTGCTATGGTATCCGGGGTGGTTGCTAAGGTGTTGCTAGGTGGTTGCTAGGTGGTTGCTAGGGTGTTGCTAGGCGGTTGCTAAGGTGTTGCTATGGTATCCGTGGTGGTTGCTAAGGTGTTGCTAAGTGGTTGCTAGGTGGTTGCTAAGGTGTTGCTAGGCGGTTGCTAAGGTGTTGCTATGGTATCCGGGGTGGTTGCTAAGGTGTTGCTAGGTGGTTGCTAGGTGGTTGCTAGAGTGTTGCTAGGCGGTTGCTAAGGTGTTGCTATGGTATCCAGGGTGGTTGCTAAGGTGTTGCTAGGTGGTTGCTAGGTGGTTGCTAGGTGGTTGCTAGGGTGTTGCTAGGCGGTTGCTAAGGTGTTGCTACGGTATCCGGGGTGGTTGCTAAGGTGTTGCTAGGTGGTTGCTAGGTGGTTGCTAGGGTGTTGCTAGGCGGTTGCTAAGGTGTTGCTATGGTATCCAGGGTGGTTGCTAAGGTGTTTCTAGGTGGTTGCTAGGTTGTTGCTAGGCGGTTGCTAAGGTGTTGCTATGGTATCCGGGGTGGTTGCTAAGGTGTTGCTAGGTGGTTGCTAGGTGGTTGCTAAGGTGTTGCTAGGCGGTTGCTAAGGTGTTGCTATGGTATCCGGGGTGGTTGCTAAGGTGTTGCTAGGTGGTTGCTAGGTGGTTGCTAGGTGGTTGCTAGGCGGTTGCTAAGGTGTTGCTATGGTATCCGGGGTGGTTGCTAAGGTGTTGCTAAGTGGTTGCTATGCGGTTGCTAAGGTGTTGCTAGGCGGTTGCTAAGGTGTTGCTATGGTATCCGGGGAGGTTGCTAAGGTGTTGCTAGGTGGTTGCTAGGTGGTTGCTAAGGTGTTGCTAGGCGGTTGCTAAGGTGTTGCTATGGTATCTGTGGTGGTTGCTATGGTGTTTCTAGGTGGTTGCTAGGTGATTTATATGCATAAATTAGATTAAATGGTGTTTGCACGTTGCTACGCAACGTGCAAATACATCAATTAGCTATGCACGCTAGGTTGCTCTGGCCGTTCGGGGGTGTCCAAACTTTTGACCCGTGGCTCCATTACACACAGTACTGGGGGGCCGGGGTGTCCAAACTTTTGACCCATGGCTCCATTACACACAGTACTGGGGGGCCGGGGTGTCCAAACTTTTGACCTAATGCTGTTTTATCCCATAGCTGCTCCATACACTCACAGTACTGGAGTTCTAGCTACCTGTCCTTCGATCTAGCTGCCGTCCTCCGATTGGCCCCATTCATTCCAATGGGGCCACTTCGTACGACATTCGTACGAAATCCGTACGTCGTAACTTTTCGTAACGCATATTTTCGGAAAGAGCTCAATAAGTTCTACAGGTCCTCAATTGGTTTCATCTTCGTATTTCAAAAATTGCGACGTCCACGGGCGTGCAAAGTTCTGCCCATTCATTGTCAATGGGCAAAAAAACGCGTACTTACGAAGTTTTTACGAAAAACGTAAGTCCGATCGGAAAGCTGTATACAAGCCCACCATTCCCGATATAGACGCACGTTTTCTCTTTTGAACGAAGTCGATATTTCGAAAACTGCGGCACTAGTTAACCGGACAAAAAACAGGTGGAATAATAATAATAACTAGATTGCAGTTCCTACAGAAACTGCGAGTGTGATTGCAGTGCTGGCTGGTATCTGCTGTGGTGTTGCTAAGGTGTTGCTAAGTGGTTGCTAAGGTGTGGCTATGGTATCCGGGGTGGTTGCTAAGGTGTTGCTAAGTGGTTGCTAGGTGGTTGCTAAGGTGTTGCTAGGCGGTTGCTAAGGTGTTGCTATGGTATCTGGGGTGGTTGCTAAGGTGTTGCTAGGTGGTTGCTAAGGTGTTGCTAGGCGGTTGCTAAGGTGTTGCTATGGTATCCGGGGTGGTTGCTAAGGTGTTGCTAGCTGGTTGCTAGGTGGTTGCTAAGGTGTTGCTAGGCGGTTGCTAAGGTGTTGCTATGGTATCCGGGGTGGTTGCTAAGGTGTTGCTAGGTGGTTGTTAGGTGGTTGCTAAGTTGTTGCTAGGCGGTTGCTAAGGTGTTGCTATGGTATCCGGGGTGGTTGCTAAGGTGTTGCTAGGTGGTTGCTAGGGTGTTGCTAGGCGGTTGCTAAGGTGTTGCTATGGTATCCGGGGTGGTTGCTAAGGTGTTGCTAGGTGGTTGCTAGGTGGTTGCTAGGGTGTTGCTAGGCGGTTGCTAAGGTGTTGCTATGGTATCCGGGGTGGTTGCTAAGGTGTTGCTAGGTGGTTGCTAGGTGGTTGCTAGGGTGTTGCTAGGCGGTTGCTAATGTGTTGCTATGGTATCCAGGGTGGTTGCTAAGGTGTTGCTAGGTGGTTGCTAGGGTGTTGCTAGGCGGTTGCTAAGGTGTTGCTATGGTATCCGGGGTGGTTGCTAAGGTGTTGCTAGGTGGTTGCTAGGTGGTTGCTAGGGTGTTGCTAGGCGGTTGCTAAGGTGTTGCTATGGTATCCGGGGTGGTTGCTAAGGTGTTGCTAGGTGGTTGCTAGGTGGTTGCTAGGGTGTTGCTAGGCGGTTGCTAAGGTGTTGCTATGGTATCCGGGGTGGTTGCTCAGGTGTTGCTAGGTGGTTGCTAGGTGGTTGCTAGGGTGTTGCTAGGCGGTTGCTAAGGTGTTGCTATGGTATCCGGGGTGGTTGCTAAGGTGTTGCTAGGTGGTTGCTAGGGTGTTGCTAGGCGGTTGCTAAGGTGTTGCTATGGTATCCGGGGTGGTTGCTAAGGTGTTGCTAGGTGGTTGCTAGGTGGTTGCTAGGGTGTTGCTAGGCGGTTGCTAAGGTGTTGCTATGGTATCCGGGGTGGTTGCTAAGGTGTTGCTAGGTGGTTGCTAGGTGGTTGCTAGGGTGTTGCTAGGCGGTTGCTAAGGTGTTGCTATGGTATCTGGGGTGGTTGCTAAGGTGTTGCTAGATGGTTGCTAGGTGGTTGCTATGGTGTTGCTAGGCGGTTGCTAAGGTGTTGCTATGGTATCCAGGGTGGTTGCTATGGTGTTTCTAGGTGGTTGCTAGGTGATTTATATGCATAAATTAGATTAAATGGTGTTTGCACGTTGCTACGCAACGTGCAAATACATCAATCAGCTATGCACGCTAGGTTGCTCTGGCCGTTCGGGGGTGTCCAAACTTTTGACCCGTGGCTCCATTACACACAGTACTGGGGGGCCGGGGTGTCCAAACTTTTGACCCGTGGCTCCATTACACACAGTACTGGGGGGCCGGGGTGTCCAAACTTTTGACCTAATGCTGTTTTATCCCATAGCTGCTCCATACACTCACAGTACTGGAGTTCTAGCTACCTGTCCTTCGATCTAGCTGCCGTCCTCCGATTGGCCCCATTCATTCCAATGGGGCCACTTCGTACGACAATCGTACGAAATCCGTACGTCGTAACTTTTCGTAACGCATATTTTCGGAAAGAGCTCAATAAGTTCTACAGGTCCTCAATTGGTTTCATCTTCGTATTTCAAAAATTGCGACGTCCACGGGCGTGCAAAGTTCTGCCCATTCATTTTCAATGGGCAAAAAAACGCGTACTTACGAAGTTTTTACGAAAAACGTAAGTCCGATCGGAAAGCTGTATACAAGCCCACCATTCCCGATATGGACGCACGTTTTCTCTTTTGAACGAAGTCGATATTTCGAAAACTGCGGCAGTAGTTAACCGGACAAAAAACAGGTGGAATAATAATAATAACTAGATTGCAGTTCCTACAGAAACTGCGAGTGTGATTGCAGTGCTGGCTGGTATCTGCTATGGTGTTGCTAAGGTGTTGCTATGGTATCCGGGGTGGTTGCTAAGGTGTTGCTAGGTGGTTGCTAGGTGGTTGCTAGGGTGTTGCTAGGCGGTTGCTAAGGTGTTGCTATGGTATCCGGGGTGGTTGCTAAGGTGTTGCTAGGTGGTTGCTAGGTGGTTGCTAGGCGGTTGCTAAGGTGTTGCTATGGTATCCGGGGTGGTTGCTAAGGTGTTGCTAGGTGGTTGCTAGGTGGTTGCTAGGGTGTTGCTAGGCGGTTGCTAAGGTGTTGCTATGGTATCCGGGGTGGTTGCTAAGGTGTTGCTAGGTGGTTGCTAGGTGGTTGCTAAGGTGTTGCTAGGCGGTTGCTAAGGTGTTGCTATGGTATGCGGGGTGGTTGCTAAGGTGTTGCTAGGTGGTTGCTAGGTGGTTGCTAAGGTGTTGCTAGGCGGTTGCTAAGGTGTTGCTATGGTATCTGGGGTGGTTGCTAAGGTGTTGCTAGGTGGTTGCTAAGGTGTTGCTAGGCGGTTGCTAAGGTGTTGCTATGGTATCCGGGGTGGTTGCTAAGGTGTTGCTAGGTGGTTGCTAGGTGGTTGCTAAGGTGTTGCTAGGCGGTTGCTAAGGTGTTGCTATGGTATCCAGGGTGGTTGCTAAGGTGTTGCTAGGTGGTTGCTAGGGTGTTGCTAGGCGGTTGCTAAGGTGTTGCTATGGTATCCGGGGTGGTTGCTAAGGTGTTGCTAGGTGGTTGCTAGGTGGTTGCTAAGGTGTTGCTAGGCGGTTGCTAAGGTGTTGCTATGGTATCCGGGGTGGTTGCTAAGGTGTTGCTAGGTGGTTGCTAGGTGGTTGCTAAGGTGTTGCTAGGTGGTTGCTAAGGTGTTGCTATGGTATCTTGGGTGGTTGCTAAGGTGTTGCTTGGTGGTTGCTAGGTGGTTGCTAAGGTGTTGCTATGGTATCCGGGATGGTTGCTAAGGTGTTGCTAGGTGGTTGCTAGGTGGTTGCTAGGGTGTTGCTAGGCGGTTGCTAAGGTGTTGCTATGGTATCCAGTGTGGTTGCTAAGGTGTTGCTAGGCGGTTGCTAAGGTGTTGCTATGGTATCCGGGGTAGTTGCTATGGTGTTGCTAAGTGGTTGGTAGGTCACTCCTTAGCAGTTGCTAGGTGGTTGCTAAGGTGTTGCTATGGTATCTGTGGTGGTTGCTATGGTGTTTCTAGGTGGTTGCTAGGTGATTTATATGCATAAATTAGATTAAATGGTGTTTGCACGTTGCTACGCAACGTGCAAATACATCAATCAGCTATGCACGGTAGGTTGCTCTGGCCGTTCGGGGGTGTCCAAACTTTTGACCCGTGGCTCCATTACACACAGTACTGGGGGGCCGGGGTGTCCAAACTTTTGACCCGTGGCTCCATTACACACAGTACTGGGGGGCCGGGGTGTCCAAACTTTTGACCTAATGCTATTTTATCCCATAGCTGCTCCATACACTCACAGTACTGGAGTTCTAGCTACCTGTCCTTCGATCTAGCTGCCGTCCTCCGATTGGCCCCATTCATTCCTATGGGGCCACTTCGTACGACATTCGTACGAAATCCGTACGTCGTAACTTTTCGTAACGCATATTTTCGGAAAGAGCTCAATAAGTTCTACAGGTCCTCAATTGGTTTCATCTTCGTATTTCAAAAATTGCGACGTCCACGGGCGTGCAAAGTTCTGCCCATTCATTTTCAATGGTCAAAAAAACGCGTACTTACGAAGTTTTTACGAAAAACGTAAGTCCGATCGGAAAGCTGTATACAAGCCCACCATTCCCGATAAGGACGCACGTTTTCTCTTTTGGACGAAGTCGATATTTCGAAAACTGCGGCACTAGTTAACCGGACAAAAAACAGGTGGAATAATAATAATAACTAGATTGCAGTTCCTACAGAAACTGCGAGTGTGATTGCAGTGCTGGCTGGTATCTGCTATGGTGTTGCTAGGTGGTTGCTAAGATGTTGCTAGGTGGTTGCTAAGGTGTTGCTATGGTATCCGGGGTGGTTGCTAAGGTGTTGCTAGGTGGTTGCTAGGTGGTTGCTAGGCGGTTGCTAAGGTGTTGCTATGGTATCCGGGGTGGTTGCTAAGGTGTTGCTAGGTGGTTGCTAGGTGGTTGCTAAGGTGTTGCTAGGCGGTTGCTAAGGTGTTGCTAGGCGGTTGCTAAGGTGTTGCTATGGTATTTGGGGTGGTTGCTAAGGTGTTGCTAGGTGGTTGCTAGGTGGTTGCTAAGGTGTTGCTAGGCGGTTGCTAAGGTGTTGCTATGGTATCCGGGGTGGTTGCTAAGGTGTTGCTAGGTGGTTGCTAGGTGGTTGCTAGGGTGTTGCTAGGTGGTTGCTAAGGTGTTGCTATGGTATTTTGGGTGGTTGCTAAGGTGTTGCTAGGTGGTTGCTAGGTGGTTGCTAGGGTGTTGCTAGGCGGTTGCTAAGGTGTTGCTATGGTATCCGGGGTGGTTGCTAAGGTGTTGCTAGGTGGTTGCTAGGGTGTTGCTAGGGTGTTGCTATGGTATCCGGGGTGGTTGCTAAGGTGTTGCTAGGTGGTTGCTAGGTGGTTGCTAGGGTGTTGCTAGGCGGTTGCTAAGGTGTTGCTATGGTATCTGGGGTGGTTGCTAAGGTGTTGCTAGGTGGTTGCTAGGTGGTTGCTAAGGTGTTGCTAGGCGGTTGCTAAGGTGTTGCTATGGTATCCGGGGTGGTTGCTAAGGTGTTGCTAGGTGGTTGCTAGGTGGTTGCTAAGGTGTTGCTAGGCGGTTGCTAAGGTGTTGCTATGGTATCCGGGGTGGTTGCTAAGGTGTTGCTAGGTGGTTGCTAAGGTGTTGCTAGGTGGTTGCTAAGGTGTTGCTATGGTATCTTGGGTGGTTGCTAAGGTGTTGCTAGGTGGTTGCTAGGTGGTTGCTAAGGTGTTGCTATGGTATCCGGGATGGTTGCTAAGGTGTTGCTAGGTGGTTGCTAGGTGGTTGCTAGGGTGTTGCTAGGCGGTTGCTAAGGTGTTGCTATGGTATCCGGTGTGGTTGCTAAGGTGTTGCTAGGCGGTTGCTAAGGTGTTGCTATGGTATCCGGGGTAGTTGCTATGGTGTTGCTAAGTGGTTGGTAGGTCACTCCTTAGCAGTTGCTAGGTGGTTGCTAAGGTGTTGCTATGGTATCTGTGGTGGTTGCTATGGTGTTTCTAGGTGGTTGCTAGGTGATTTATATGCATAAATTAGATTAAATGGTGTTTGCACGTTGCTACGCAACGTGCAAATACATCAATCAGCTATGCACGGTAGGTTGCTCTGGCCGTTCGGGGGTGTCCAAACTTTTGACCCGTGGCTCCATTACACACAGTACTGGGGGGCCGGGGTGTCCAAACTTTTGACCCGTGGCTCCATTACACACAGTACTGGGGGGCCGGGGTGTCCAAACTTTTGACCTAATGCTGTTTTATCCCATAGCTGCTCCATACACTCACAGTACTGGAGTTCTAGCTACCTGTCCTTCGATCTAGCTGCCGTCCTCCGATTGGCCCCATTCATTCCTATGGGGCCACTTCGTACGACATTCGTACGAAATCCGTACGTCGTAACTTTTCGTAACGCATATTTTCGGAAAGAGCTCAATAAGTTCTACAGGTCCTCAATTGGTTTCATCTTAGTATTTCAAAAATTGCGACGTCCACGGGCGTGCAAAGTTCTGCCAATTCATTTTCAATGGGCAAAAAAACGCGTACTTACGAAGTTTTTACGAAAAACGTAAGTCCGATCGGAAAGCTGTATACAAGCCCACCATTCCCGATATGGACGCACGTTTTCTCTTTTGAACGAAGTCGATATTTCGAAAACTGCGGCACTAGTTAACCGGACAAAAAACAGGTGGAATAATAATAATAATAATAATAATAATAATAATAATAATAATAAGAATAAGACTTAAGAAGAACAATACTGTGATTGCATTACTGCAATCACACTAATAATAAGAAGAAGAAGAATAAGACTTAAGAAGATCAATACTGTGATTGCATTACTGCAATCACACTAATAATAAGAAGAACTAGATTGCAGTTCCTACAGAAACTGCGAGTGTGATTGCAGAGCTGACCGGGGTACCCAAACTTTTGACCAGTTGCTCCATTACACACAGTACTGGGGCCCTGGGGTGTCCAAACTTTTGACCCGTGGCTCCATTACACAGTACTGGGGCTCTGGGGTGTCCAAACTTTTGACCCGTGACTCCATTACACACAGTACTGGGGCTCTGGGGTGTCCAAACTTTTGACCCGTGACTCCATTACACACAGTACTGGGGCTCTGGGGTGTCCAAACTTTTGACCCGTGGCTCCATTACACACAGTACTGGGGCTCTGGGGTGTCCAAACTTTTGACCCATGGCTCCATTACACACAGTACTGGGGCTCTGGGGTGTCCAAACTTTTGACCCGTGGCTCCATTACACACAGTACTGGGGGGCTGGGGTGTCCAAACTTTTGACCCGTGGCTCCATTACACACAGTACTGGGGGGCTGGGGTGTCCAAACTTTTGACCCGTGGCTCCATTACACACAGTACTGGGGCTCTGGGGTGTCCAAACTTTTGACCCGTGGCTCCATTACACACAGTACTGGGGGGCCGGGGTGTCCAAACTTTTGACCTAATGCTGTTTTATCCCATAGCTGCTCCATTACACACAGTACTGGAGTTCTAGCTACCTGTCCTTCGATCTAGCTGCCGTCCTCCGATTGGCCCCATTCATTCCAATGGGGCCACTTCGTACGACATTCGTACGAAATCCGTACGTCGTAACTTTTCGTAACGCATATTTTCGGAAAGAGCTCAATAAGTTCTACAGGTCCTCAATTGGTTTCATCTTCGTATTTCAAAAATTGCGACGTCCACGGGCGTGCAAAGTTCTGCCCATTCATTGTCAATGGGCAAAAAAACGCGTACTTACGAAGTTTTTACGAAAAACGTAAGTCCGATCGGAAAGCTGTATACAAGCCCACCATTCCCGATATGGACGCACGTTTTCTCTTTTGAACGAAGTCGATATTTCGAAAACTGCGGCACTAGTTAACCGGACAAAAAACAGGTGGAATAATAATAATAACTAGATTGCAGTTCCTACAGAAACTGCGAGTGTGATTGCAGAGCTGGCTGGTATCTGCTATGGTGTTGCTAAGGTGTTGCTAAGTGGTTGCTAAGGTGTTGCTATCGTATCCAGGGTGGTTGCTAAGGTGTTGCTAAGTGGTTGCTAGGTGGTTGCTAAGGTGTTGCTAGGTGGTTGCTAAGGTGTTGCAATGGTATCCGGGGTGGTTGCTAAGGTGTTGCTAGATGGTTGCTAGGCGGTTGCTAAGGTGTTGCTATGGTATCCGGGGTGGTTGCTAAGGTGTTGCTAGGTGGTTGCTAAGGTGTTGCTATGGTATCCGGGGTGGTTGCTAAGGTGTTGCTAGGTGGTTGCTAGGGTGTTGCTATGGTATCCGGGGTGGTTGCTAAGGTGTTGCTAGGTGGTTGCTAGGGTGTTGCTAGGCGGTTGCTAAGGTGTTGCTATGGTATCCGGGGTGGTTGCTAAGGTGTTGCTAAGTGGTTGCTAGGTGGTTGCTAGGGTGTTGCTAGGCGGTTGCTAAGGTGTTGCTATGGTATCCGGGGTGGTTGCTAAGGTGTTGCTAAGTGGTTGCTAGGTGGTTGCTAAGGTGTTGCTAGGCGGTTGCTAAGGTGTTGCTATGGTATCCGGGGTGGTTGCTAAGGTGTTGCTAGGTGGTTGCTAGGTGGTTGCTAGAGTGTTGCTAGGCGGTTGCTAAGGTGTTGCTATGGTATCCGGGGTGGTTGCTAAGGTGTTGCTAGGTGGTTGCTAGGTGGTTGCTAGGGTGTTGCTAGGCGGTTGCTAAGGTGTTGCTATGGTATCCGGGGCGGTTGCTAAGGTGTTGCTATGGTATCCGGGGTGGTTGCTAAGGTGTTGCTAGGTGGTTGCTAAGGTGTTGCTATGGTATCCGGGGTGGTTGCTAAGGTGTTGCTAGGCGGTTGCTAAGGTGTTGCTATGGTATCTGGGGTGGTTGCTAAGGTGTTGCTAGGTGGTTACTAGGTGGTTGCTAAGGTGTTGCTAGGCGGTTGCTAAGGTGTTGCTAGGCGGTTGCTAAGGTGTTGCTATGGTATCCGGGGTGGTTGCTAAGGTGTTGCTAGGTGGTTGCTAGGTGGTTGCTAGGTGGTAACTAAGGTGTTGCTAGGCGGTTGCTAAGGTGTTGCTAGGCGGTTGCTAAGGTGTTGCTATGGTATCTTGGGTGGTTGCTAAGGTGTTGCTAGGTGGTTGCTAGGTGGTTGCTAGGGTGTTGCTAGGCGGTTGCTAAGGTGTTGCTATGGTATCCGGGGTGGTTGCTAAGGTGTTGCTAGGTGGTTGCTAGGCGGTTGCTAAGGTGTTGCTATGGTATCTTGGGTGGTTGCTAAGGTGTTGCTAGGTGGTTGCTAGGGTGTTGCTAGGCGGTTGCTAAGGTGTTGCTATGGTATCCGGGGTGGTTGCTAAGGTGTTGCTAGGTGGTTGCTAGGTGGTTGCTAGGGTGTTGCTAGGCGGTTGCTAAGGTGTTGCTATGGTATCCGGGGTGGTTGCTAAGGTGTTGCTAGGTGGTTGCTAGGTGGTTGCTAGGTGGTTGCTAAGGTGTTGCTAGGCGGTTGCTAAGGTGTTGCTATGGTATCCGGGGTGGTTGCTAAGGTGTTGCTAGGTGGTTGCTAGGGTGTTGCTAGGCGGTTGCTAAGGTGTTGCTATGGTATCCGGGGTGGTTGCTAAGGTGTTGCTAGGTGGTTGCTAGGTGGTTGCTAAGGTGTTGCTAGGCGGTTGCTAAGGTGTTGCTATGGTATCCGGGGTGGTTGCTAAGGTGTTGCTAGGTGGTTGCTAGGTGGTTGCTAAGGTGTTGCTAGGTGGTTGCTAAGGTGTTGCTATGGTATCTTGGGTGGTTGCTAAGGTGTTGCTAGGTGGTTGCTAGGTGGTTGCTAAGGTGTTGCTATGGTATCCGGGATGGTTGCTAAGGTGTTGCTAGGTGGTTGCTAGGTGGTTGCTAGGGTGTTGCTAGGCGGTTGCTAAGGTGTTGCTATGGTATCCGGTGTGGTTGCTAAGGTGTTGCTAGGCGGTTGCTAAGGTGTTGCTATGGTATCCGGGGTAGTTGCTATGGTGTTGCTAAGTGGTTGGTAGGTCACTCCTTAGCAGTTGCTAGGTGGTTGCTAAGGTGTTGCTATGGTATCTGTGGTGGTTGCTATGATGTTTCTAGGTGGTTGCTAGGTGATTTATATGCATAAATTAGATTAAATGGTGTTTGCACGTTGCTACGCAACGTGCAAATACATCAATCAGCTATGCACGGTAGGTTGCTCTGGCCGTTCGGGGGTGTCCAAACTTTTGACCCGTGGCTCCATTACACACAGTACTGGGGGGCCGGGGTGTCCAAACTTTTGACCCGTGGCTCCATTACACACAGTACTGGGGGGCCGGGGTGTCCAAACTTTTGACCTAACGCTGATTTATCCCATAGCTGCTCCATACACTCACAGTACTGGAGTTCTAGCTACCTGTCCTTCGATCTAGCTGCCGTCCTCCGATTGGCCCCATTCATTCCAATGGGGCCACTTCGTACGACATTCGTACGAAATCCGTACGTCGTAACTTTTCGTAACGCATATTTTCGGAAAGAGCTCAATAAGTTCTACAGGTCCTCAATTGGTTTCATCTTAGTATTTCAAAAATTGCGACGTCCACGGGCGTGCAAAGTTCTGCCAATTCATTTTCAATGGTCAAAAAAACGCGTACTTACGAAGTTTTTACGAAAAACGTAAGTCCGATCGGAAAGCTGTATACAAGCCCACCATTCCCGATATGGACGCACGTTTTCTCTTTTGAACGAAGTCGATATTTCGAAAACTGCGGCACTAGTTAACCGGACAAAAAACAGGTGGAATAATAATAATAATAATAATAATAACTAGATTGCAGTTCCTACAGAAACTGCGAGTGTGATTGCAGAGCTGACCGGGGTACCCAAACTTTTGACCAGTTGCTCCATTACACACAGTACTGGGGCTCTGGGGTGTCCAAACTTTTGACCCGTGGCTCCATTACACACAGTACTGGGGCTCTGGGGTGTCCAAACTTTTGACCGATAGCTCCATTACACACAGTACTGGGGGGCCGGGGTGTCCAAACTTTTGACCCGTGGCTCCATTACACACAGTGCTGGGGGGCCGGGGTGTCCAAACTTTTGACCCGCGGCTCCATTACACACAGTACTGGGGGGCCGGGGTGTCCAAACTTTTGACCTAATGGTGTTTTATCCCATAGCTGCTCCATTACACACAGTACTGGAGTTCTAGCTACCTGTCCTTCGATCTAGCTGCCGTCCTCCGATTGGCCCCATTCATTCCAATGGGGCCACTTCGTACGACAATTGTACGAAATCCGTACGACGTAACTTTTCGTAACGCATATTTTCGGAAAGAGCTCAATAAGTTCTACAGGTCCTCAATTGGTTTCATCTTCGTATTTCAAAAATTGCGACGTCCACGGGCGTGCAAAGTTCTGCCCATTCATTTTCAATGGTCAAAAAAACGCGTACTTACGAAGTTTTTACGAAAAACGTAAGTCCGATCGGAAAGCTGTATAGAAGCCCACCATTCCCGATATGGACGCACATTTTCTCTTTTGAACGAAGTCGATATTTCGAAAACTGCGGCACTAGTTAACCGGACAAAAAACAGGTGGAATAATAATAAGAAACAGACTTAAGAAGATCAATACTGTGATTGCATTACTGCAATCACACTAATAACTAGATTGCAGTTCCTACAGAAACTGCGAGTGTGATTGCAGTGCTGGCTGGTATCTGCTATGGTGTTGCTAGGTGGTTGCTAAGGTGTTGCTAGGTGGTTGCTAAGGTGTTGCTATGGTATCCGGGGTGGTTGCTAAGGTGTTGCTAGGTGGTTGCTAGGTGGTTGATAGGCGGTTGCTAAGGTGTTGCTATGGTATCCGGGGTGGTTGCTAAGGTGTTGCTAGGTGGTTGCTAGGTGGTTGCTAAGGCGTTGCTAGGCGGTTGCTAAGGTGTTGCTAGGCGGTTGCTAAGGTGTTGCTATGGTATTTGGGGTGGTTGCTAAGGTGTTGCTAGGTGGTTGCTAGGTGGTTGCTAAGGTGTTGCTAGGCGGTTGCTAAGGTGTTGCTATGGTATCCGGGGTGGTTGCTAAGGTGTTGCTAGGTGGTTGCTAGGTGGTTGCTAGGGTGTTGCTAGGCGGTTGCTAAGGTGTTGCTATGGTAACTTGGGTGGTTGCTAAGGTGTTGCTAGGTGGTTGCTAGGTTGTTGCTAGGGTGTTGCTAGGCGGTTGCTAAGGTGTTGCTATGGTATCCGGGGTGGTTGCTAAGGTGTTGCTAGGTGGTTGCTAGGGTGTTGCTAGGCGGTTGCTAAGGTGTTGCTATGGTATCCGGGGTGGTTGCTAAGGTGTTGCTAGGTGGTTGCTAGGTGGTTGCTAGGGTGTTGCTAGGCGGTTGCTAAGGTGTTGCTATGGTATCCGGGTGGTTGCTAAGGTGTTGCTAGGTGGTTGCTAGGCGGTTGCTAGGGTGTTGCTATGGTATCCGGGGTGGTTGCTAAGGTGTTGCTAGGTGGTTGCTAAGGTGTTGCTATGGTATCTGGGGTGGTTGCTAAGGTGTTGCTAGGTGGTTGCTACGGTGTTGCTAGGCGGTTGCTAAGGTGTTGCTATGGTATCCAGGGTGGTTGCTAAGGTGTTGCTAGGTGGTTGCTAGGTGGTTGCTAGGGTGTTGCTAGGCGGTTGCTATGGTATCCGGGGTGGTTGCTAAGGTGTTGCTAGGTGGTTGCTAGGTGGTTGCTAGGGTGTTGCTAGGCGGTTGCTAAGGTGTTGCTATGGTATCCGGGGTGGTTGCTAAGGTGTTGCTAGGTGGTTGCTAGGGGGTTGCTAAGGTGTTGCTAGGCGGTTGCTAAGGTGTTGCTATGGTATCCGGGGTGGTTGCTAAGGTGTTGCTAGGTGGTTGCTAGGGTGTTGCTAGGCGGTTGCTAAGGTGTTGCTATGGTATCCGGGGTGGTTGCTAAGGTGTTGCTAGGTGGTTGCTAGGTTGTTGCTAGGCGGTTGCTAAGGTGTTGCTATGGTATCCGGGGTGGTTGCTAAGGTGTTGCTAGGTGGTTGCTAGGGTGTTGCTAGGCGGTTGCTAAGGTGTTGCTATGGTATCCGGGGTGGTTGCTAAGGTGTTGCTAGGTGGTTGCTAGGGTGTTGCTAGGCGGTTGCTAAGGTGTTGCTATGGTATCTGGGGTGGTTGCTAAGGTGTTGCTAGATGGTTGCTAGGTGGTTGCTATGGTGTTGCTAGGCGGTTGGTAGGTCACTACTAAGCAGTTGCTAGGTGGTTGCTATGGTGTTGCTAGGCGGTTGCTAAGGTGTTGCTATGGTATCCAGGGTGGTTGCTATGGTGTTTCTAGGTGGTTGCTAGGTGATGTATATGCAAAAATTTGATTAAATGGTGTTTGCACGTTGCTACGCAACGTGCAAATACATCAATCAGCTATGCACGGTAGGTTGCTCTGGCCGTTCGGGGGTGTCCAAACTTTTGACCCGTGGCTCCATTACACACAGTACTGGGGGGCCGGGGTGTCCAAACTTTTGACCCGTGGCTCCATTACACACAGTACTGGGGGGCCGGGGTGTCCAAACTTTTGACCTAACGCTGATTTATCCCATAGCTGCTCCATTACACACAGTACTGGAGTTCTAGCTACCTGTCCTTCGATCTAGCTGCCGTCCTCCGATTGGCCCCATTCATTCCAATGGGGCCACTTCGTACGACAATCGTACGAAATCCGTACGACGTAACTTTTCGTAACGCATATTTTCGGAAAGAGCTCAATAAGTTCTACAGGTCCTCAATTGGTTTCATCTTCGTATTTCAAAAATTGCGACGTCCACGGGCGTGCAAAGTTCTGCCCATTCATTTTCAATGGTCAAAAAAACGCGTACTTACGAAGTTTTTACGAAAAACGTAAGTCCGATCGGAAAGCTGTATACAAGCCCACCATTCCCGATATGGACGCACATTTTCTCTTTTGAACGAAGTCGATATTTTGAAAACTGCGGCACTAGTTAACCGGACAAAAAACAGGTGGAATAATAATAATAATAATAATAATAATAATAATAATAAGAATAAGACTTAAGAAGAACAATACTGTGATTGCATTACTGCAATCACACTAATAAGAACTAGATTGCAGTTCCTACAGAAACTGCGAGTGTGATTGCAGTGCTGGCTGGTATCTGCTGTGGTGTTGCTAAGGTGTTGCTAAGTGGTTGCTAAGGTGTGGCTATGGTATCCGGGGTGGTTGCTAAGGTGTTGCTAAGTGGTTGCTAGGTGGTTGCTAAGGTGTTGCTAGGTGGTTGCTAAAGTGTTGCTATGGTATCCGGGGTGGTTGCTAAGGTATTGCTAGGTGGTTGCTAGGTGGTTGCTAAGGTGTTGCTAGGCGGTTGCTAAGGTGTTGCTATGGTATCCAGGGTGGTTGCTAAGGTGTTGCTAGGTGGTTGCTAAGATGTTGCTAGGCGGTTGCTAAGGTGTTGCTATGGTATCCGGGGTGGTTGCTAAGGTGTTGCTAGGTGGTTGCTAGGTGGTTGCTAAGGTGTTGCTAGGCGGTTGCTAAGGTGTTGCTATGGTATCTGGGGTGGTTGCTAAGGTGTTGCTAGGTGGTTGCTAGGTGGTTGCTAAGGTGTTGCTAGGCGGTTGCTAAGGTGTTGCTATGGTATCCGGGGTGGTTGCTAAGGTGTTGCTAGGTGGTTGCTAGGGTGTTGCTAGGCGGTTGCTAAGGTGTTGCTATGGTATCCGGGGTGGTTGCTAAGGTGTTGCTAGGTGGTTGCTAGGTGGTTGCTAAGGTGTTGCTAGGCGGTTGCTAAGGTGTTGCTAGGCGGTTGCTAAGGTGTTGCTATGGTATTTGGGGTGGTTGCTAAGGTGTTGCTAGGTGGTTGCTAGGTGGTTGCTAAGGTGTTGCTAGGCGGTTGCTAAGGTGTTGCTATGGTATCCGGGGTGGTTGCTAAGGTGTTGCTAGGTGGTTGCTAGGGTGTTGCTAGGCGGTTGCTAAGGTGTTGCTATGGTATCTTGGGTGGTTGCTAAGGTGTTGCTAGGTGGTTGCTAGGTGGTTGCTAGGGTGTTGCTAGGCGGTTGCTAAGGTGTTGCTATGGTATCCGGGGTGGTTGCTAAGGTGTTGCTAGGTGGTTGCTAGGTGGTTGCTAAGGTGTTGCTAGGCGGTTGCTAAGGTGTTGCTATGGTATCCGGGGTGGTTGCTAAGGTGTTGCTAGGTGGTTGCTAGGTGGTTGCTAAGGTGTTGCTAGGCGGTTGCTAAGGTGTTGCTATGGTATCCGGGGTGGTTGCTAAGGTGTTGCTAGGTGGTTGCTAGGTGGTTGCTAAGGTGTTGCTAGGCGGTTGCTAAGGTGTTGCTATGGTATCCGGGGTGGTTGCTAAGGTGTTGCTAGGTGGTTGCTAGGTGGTTGCTAAGGTGTTGCTAGGCGGTTGCTAAGGTGTTGCTATGGTATCCGGGGTGGTTGCTAAGGTGTTGCTAGGTGGTTGCTAGGTGGTTGCTAGGGTGTTGCTAGGCGGTTGCTAAGGTGTTGCTATGGTATTTGGGGTGGTTGCTAAGGTGTTGCTAGGTGGTTGCTAGGTGGTTGCTAAGGTGTTGCTATGGTATTTGGGGTGGTTGCTAAGGTGTTGCTAGGTGGTTGCTAGGTGGTTGCTAAGGTGTTGCTAGGCAGTTGCTAAGGTGTTGCTATGGTATCCGGGGTGGTTGCTAAGGTGTTGCTAGGTGGTTGCTAGGTGGTTGCTAGGGTGTTGCTAGGCGGTTGCTAAGGTGTTGCTATGGTATCTTGGGTGGTTGCTAAGGTGTTGCTAGGTGGTTGCTAGGTGGTTGCTAGGGTGTTGCTAGGCGGTTGCTAAGGTGTTACTATGGTATCCGGGGTGGTTGCTAAGGTGTTGCTAGGTGGTTGCTAGGTGGTTGCTAGGGTGTTCCTAGGCGGTTGCTAAGGTGTTGCTATGGTATCCGGGGTGGTTGCTAAGGTGTTGCTAGGTGGTTGCTAGGTGGTTGCTAAGGTGTTGCTAGGCGGTTGCTAAGGTGTTGCTATGGTATCCGGGGTGGTTGCTAAGGTGTTGCTAGGTGGTTGCTAGGTGGTTGCTAAGGTGTTGCTAGGCGGTTGCTAAGGTGTTGCTATGGTATCCGGGGTGGTTGCTAAGGTGTTGCTAGGTGGTTGCTAGGTGGTTGCTAAGGTGTTGCTAGGCGGTTGCTAAGGTGTTGCTATGGTATCCGGGGTGGTTGCTAAGGTGTTGCTAGGTGGTTGCTAGGTGGTTGCTAAGGTGTTGCCAGGCGGTTGCTAAGGTGTTGCTATGGTATCCGTGGTGGTTGCTAAGGTGTTGCTAGGTGGTTGCTAGGTGGTTGCTAGGGTGTTGCTAGGCGGTTGCTAAGGTGTTGCTATGGTATCCGGGATGGTTGCTAAGGTGTTGCTAGGTGGTTGCTAGGTGGTTGCTAGGGTGTTGCTAGGCGGTTGCTAAGGTGTTGCTATGGTATCTGTGGTGGTTGCTATGGTGTTTTTAGGTGGTTGCTAGGTGATTTATATGCATAAATTAGATTAAATGGTGTTTGCACGTTGCTACGCAACGTGCAAATACATCAATCAGCTATGCACGCTAGGTTGCTCTGGCCGTTCGGGGGTGTCCAAACTTTTGACCCGTGGCTCCATTACACACAGTACTGGGGGGCCGGGGTGTCCAAACTTTTGACCCATGGCTCCATTACACACAGTATTGGGGGGCCGGGGTGTCCAAACTTTTGACCTAATGCTGTTTTATCCCATAGCTGCTCCATACACTCACAGTACTGGAGTTCTAGCTACCTGTCCTTCGATCTAGCTGCCGTCCTCCGATTGGCCCCATTCATTCCAATGGGGCCACTTCGTACGACATTCGTACGAAATCCGTACGTCGTAACTTTTCGTAACGCATATTTTCGGAAAGATCTCAATAAGTTCTACAGGTCCTCAATTGGTTTCATCTTCGTATTTCAAAAATTGCGACGTCCACGGGCGTGCAAAGTTCTGCCCATTCATTGTCAATGGGCAAAAAAACGCGTACTTACGAAGTTTTTACGAAAAACGTAAGTCCGATCGGAAAGCTGTATACAAGCCCACCATTCCCGATATAGACGCACGTTTTCTCTTTTGAACGAAGTCGATATTTCGAAAACTGCGGCACTAGTTAACCGGACAAAAAACAGGTGGAATAATAATAAGAAGAAGAAGAATAAGACTTAAGAAGAACAATACTGTGATTGCATTACTGCAATCACACTAATAAGACTTAAGAAGAACAATACTGTGATTGCATTACTGCAATCACACTAATAATAATAATAATAATAAGAAGAAGAAGAAGAAGAATAAGACTTAAGAAGATCAATACTGTGATTGCATTACTGCAATCACACTAACTAGATTGCAGTTCCTACAGAAACTGCGAGTGTGATTGCAGTGCTGGCTGGTATCTCCTATGGTGTTGCTAAGGTGTTGCTAAGTGGTTGCTAAGGTGTGGCTATGGTATCCGGGGTGGTTGCTAAGGTGTTGCTAAGTGGTTGCTAGGTGGTTGCTAAGGTGTTGCTAGGCGGTTGCTAAGGTGTTGCTATGGTATCTGGGGTGGTTGCTAAGGTGTTGCTAGGTGGTTGCTAAGGTGTTGCTAGGCGGTTGCTAAGGTGTTGCTATGGTATCCAGGGTGGTTGCTAAGGTGTTGCTAGGTGGTTGCTAGGTGGTTGCTAAGGTGTTGCTAGGCGGTTGCTAAGGTGTTGCTATGGTATCCGGGGTGGTTGCTAAGGTGTTGCTAGGTGGTTGCTAGGTGGTTGCTAAGGTGTTGCTAGGCGGTTGCTAAGGTGTTGCTATGGTATCCGGGGTGGTTGCTAAGGTGTTGCTAGGTGGTTGCTAGGGTGTTGCTATGGTATCCGGGGTGGTTGCTAAGGTGTTGCTAGGTGGTTGCTAGGTGGTTGCTAGGGTGTTGCTAGGCGGTTGCTAAGGTGTTGCTATGGTATCCGGGGTGGTTGCTAAGGTGTTGCTAGGTGGTTGCTAAGGTGTTGCTAGGCGGTTGCTAAGGTGTTGCTATGGTATCCGGGGTGGTTGCTAAGGTGTTGCTAGGTGGTTGCTAAGGTGTTGCTAGGCGGTTGCTAAGGTGTTGCTATGGTATCCGGGGTGGTTGCTAAGGTGTTGCTAGGTGGTTGCTAGGGTGTTGCTAGGCGGTTGCTAAGGTGTTGCTATGGTATCCGGGGTGGTTGCTAAGGTGTTGCTAGGTGGTTGCTAGGGTGTTGCTAGGCGGTTGCTAAGGTGTTGCTATGGTATCCGGGGTGGTTGCTAAGGTGTTGCTAGGTGGTTGCTAGGTGGTTGCTAGGGTGTTGCTAGGCGGTTGCTAAGGTGTTGCTATGGTATCCGGGGTGGTTGCTAAGGTGTTGCTAGGTGGTTGCTAGGTGGTTGCTAGGGTGTTGCTAGGCGGTTGCTAAGGTGTTGCTATGGTATCCGGGGTGGTTGCTAAGGTGTTGCTAGGTGGTTGCTAGGTGGTTGCTAGGGTGTTGCTAGGCGGTTGCTAAGGTGTTGCTATGGTATCCGGGGTGGTTGCTAAGGTGTTGCTAGGTGGTTGCTAGGTGGTTGCTAGGGTGTTGCTAGGCGGTTGCTAAGGTGTTGCTATGGTATCCGGGGTGGTTGCTAAGGTGTTGCTAGGTGGTTGCTAGGGTGTTGCTAGGGGGTTGCTAAGGTGTTGCTATGGTATCTGGGGTGGTTGCTAAGGTGTTGCTAGATGGTTGCTAGGTGGTTGCTATGGTGTTGCTAGGCGGTTGCTAAGGTGTTGCTATGGTATCCGGGGTGGTTGCTATGGTGTTTCTAGGTGGTTGCTAGGTGATGTATATGCATAAATTTGATTAAATGGTGTTTGCACGTTGCTACGCAACGTGCAAATACATCAATCAGCTATGCACGCTAGGTTGCTCTGGCCGTTCGGGGGTGTCCAAACTTTTGACCCGTGGCTCCATTACACACAGTACTGGGGGGCCGGGGTGTCCAAACTTTTGACCCGTGGCTCCATTACACACAGTACTGGGGAGCCGGGGTGTCCAAACTTTTGACCTAACGCTGATTTATCCCATAGCTGCTCCATTACACACAGTACTGGAGTTCTAGCTACCTGTCCTTCGATCTAGCTGCCGTCCTCCGATTGGCCCCATTCATTCCAATGGGGCCACTTCGTACGACATTCGTACAAAATCCGTACGTCGTAACTTTTCGTAACGCATATTTTCGGAAAGAGCTCAATAAGTTCTACAGGTCCTCAATTGGTTTCATCTTAGTATTTCAAAAATTGCGACGTCCACGGGCGTGCAAAGTTCTGCCCATTCATTTTCAATGGGCAAAAAAACGCGTACTTATGAAGTTTTTACGAAAAACGTAAGTCCGATCGGAAAGCTGTATACAAGCCCACCATTCCCGATATGGACGCACGTTTTCTCTTTTGAACGAAGTCGATATTTCGAAAACTGCGGCACTAGTTAACCGGACAAAAAACAGGTGGAATAATAATAATAATAACTAGATTGCAGTTCCTGCAGAAACTGCGAGTGTGATTGCAGTGCTGGCTGGTATCTGCTAAGGTGTTGCTAAGGTGTTGCTATGGTATCCGGGGTGGTTGCTAAGATGTTGCTAGGTGGTTGCTAAGGTGTTGCTAGGCGGTTGCTAAGGTGTTGCTATGGTATCTGGGGTGGTTGCTAAGGTGTTGCTAGGTGGTTACTAGGTGGTTGCGAAGGTGTTGCTAGGTGGTTGCTAAGGTGTTGCTAGGCGGTTGCTATGGTGTTGCTATGGTGTTTGGGGTGGTTGCTAAGGTGTTGCTAGGTGGTTGCTAGGTGGTTGCTAGGTGGTTGCTAAGGTGTTGCTAGGCGGTTGCTAAGGTGTTGCTATGGTATCCGGGGTGGTTGCTAAGGTGTTGCTAGGTGGTTGCTAGGGTGTTGCTAGGCGGTTGCTAAGGTGTTGCTATGGTATCCGGGGTGGTTGCTAAGGTGTTGCTAGGTGGTTGCTAGGTGGTTGCTAGGGTGTTGCTAGGCGGTTGCTAAGGTGTTGCTATGGTATCCGGGGTGGTTGCTAAGGTGTTGCTAGGTGGTTGCTAGGTGGTTGCTAAGGTGTTGCTAGGCGGTTGCTAAGGTGTTGCTATGGTATCCGGGGTGGTTGCTAAGGTGTTGCTAGGTGGTTGCTAGGTGGTTGCTAAGGTGTTGCTAGGCGGTTGCTAAGGTGTTGCTATGGTATCCGGGGTGGTTGCTAAGGTGTTGCTAGGTGGTTGCTAGGTGGTTGCTAGGCGGTTGCTAAGGTGTTGCTATGGTATCCGGGGTGGTTGCTAAGGTGTTGCTAGGTGGTTGCTAGGTGGTTGCTAAGGTGTTGCTATGGTATCCGGGGTGGTTGCTAAGGTGTTGCTAGGTGGTTGCTAGGTGGTTGCTAAGGTGTTGCTAGGCGGTTGCTAAGGTGTTGCTATGGTATCCGCGGTGGTTGCTAAGGTGTTGCTAGGTGGTTGCTAGGTGGTTGCTAGGGTGTTGCTAGGCGGTTGCTAAGGTGTTGCTATGGTATCCGGGGTGGTTGCTAAGGTGTTGCTAGGTGGTTGCTAGGGTGTTGCTAGGCGGTTGCTAAGGTGTTGCTATGGTATCCGGGGTGGTTGCTAAGGTGTTGCTAGGTGGTTGCTAAGGTGTTGCTAGGCGGTTGCTAAGGTGTTGCTATGGTATCCGGGGTGGTTGCTAAGGTGTTGCTAGGTGGTTGCTAGGGTGTTGCTAGGCGGTTGCTAAGGTGTTGCTATGGTATCCGGGGTGGTTGCTAAGGTGTTGCTAGGTGGTTGCTAAGGTGGTTGCTAGGGTGTTGCTAGGCGGTTGCTAAGGTGTTGCTATGGTATCCGGGGTGGTTGCTAAGGTGTTGCTAGGTGGTTGCTAGGTGGTTGCTAAGGTGTTGCTAGGCGGTTGCTAAGGTGTTGCTATGGTATCCGGGGTGGTTGCTAAGGTGTTGCTAGGTGGTTGCTAGGTGGTTGCTAGAGTGTTGCTAGGCGGTTGCTAAGGTGTTGCTATGGTATCCGGGGTGGTTGCTAAGGTGTTGCTAGGTGGTTGCTAGGTGGTTGCTAGGGTGTTGCTAGGCGGTTGCTTAGGTGTTGCTATGGTATCCGGGGTGGTTGCTAAGGTGTTGCTAGGTGGTTGCTAGGGTGTTGCTAGGCGGTTGCTAAGGTGTTGCTATGGTATCCGGGGTGGTTGCTAAGGTGTTGCTAGGTGGTTGCTAAGGTGTTGCTAGGCGGTTGCTGAGGTGTTGCTATGGTATCCGGGGTGGTTGCTAGGCGGTTGCTATGGTATCCGGGGTGGTTGCTAAGGTGTTGCTAAGTGGTTGCTATGCGGTTGCTAAGGTGTTGCTAGGCGGTTGCTAAGGTGTTGCTATGGTATCCGGGGAGGTTGCTAAGGTGTTGCTAGGTGGTTGCTAGGTGGTTGCTAAGGTGTTGCTAGGCGGTTGCTAAGGTGTTGCTATGGTATCTGTGGTGGTTGCTATAGTGTTTCTAGGTGGTTGCTAGGTGATTTATATGCACAAATTAGATAAAATGGTGTTTGCACGTTGCTACGCAACGTGCAAATACATCAATCAGCTATGCACGCTAGGTTGCTCTGGCCGTTCGGGGGTGTCTAAACTTTTGACCCGTGGCTCCATTACACACAGTACTGGGGGGCCGGGGTGTCCAAACTTTTGACCCATGGCTCCATTACACACAGTACTGGGGGGGGCCGGGGTGTCCAAACTTTTGACCTAACGCTGATTTATCCCATAGCTGCTCCATACACTCACAGTACTGGAGTTCTAGCTACCTGTCCTTCGATCTAGCTGCCGTCTTCCGATTGGCCCCATTCATTCCAATGGGGCCACTTCGTACGACATTCGTACGAAATCCGTACGACGTAACTTTTCGTAACGCATATTTTCGGAAAGAGCTCAATAAGTTCTACAGGTCCTCAATTGGTTTCATCTTAGTATTTCAAAAATTGCGACGTCCACGGGCGTGCAAAGTTCTGCCCATTCATTTTCAATGGGCAAAAAAACGCGTACTTACGAAGTTTTTACGAAAAACGTAATTCCGATCGGAAAGCTGTATACAAGCCCACCATTCCCGATAAGGACGCACGTTTTCTCTTTTGAACGAAGTCGATATTTCGAAAACTGCGGCACTAGTTAACCGGACAAAAAACAGGTGGAATAATAAGAAGAAGAAGAAGAAGAAGAAGAAGAACTAGATTGCAGTTCCTACAGAAACTGCGAGTGTGATTGCAGTGCTGGCTGGTATCTGCTAAGGTGTTGCTAGGTGGTTGCTAAGGTGTTGCTAGGTGGTTGCTAAGGTGTTGCTATGGTATCCGGGGTGGTTGCTAAGGTGTTGCTAGGTGGTTTCTAGGTGGTTGCTAGGGTGTTGCTAGGCGGTTGCTAAGGTGTTGCTATGGTATCCAGGGTGGTTGCTAAGGTGTTGCTAGGTGGTTGCTAGGTGGTTGCTAAGGTGTTGCTAGCCGGTTGCTAAGGTGTTGCTATGGTATCCGGGGTGGTTGCTAAGGTGTTGCTAGGTGGTTGCTAGGTGGTTGCTAAGGTGTTGCTAGGCGGTTGCTAAGGTGTTGCTATGGTATCCGGGGTGGTTGCTAAGGTGTTGCTAGGTGGTTGCTAGGTGGTTGCTAGGGTGTTGCTAGGCGGTTGCTAAGGTGTTGCTATGGTTTCCGGGGTGGTTGCTAAGGTGTTGCTAGGTGGTTGCTAGGTGGTTGCTAGGGTGTTGCTAGGCGGTTGCTAAGGTGTTGCTATGGTATCCGGGGTGGTTGCTAAGGTGTTGCTAAGGTGTTGCTAGGTGGTTGCTAGGGTGTTGCTAGGCGGTTGCTAAGGTGTTGCTATGGTATCCGGGGTGGTTGCTAAGGTGTTGCTAGGTGGTTGCTAGGTGGTTGCTAGGTGGTTGCTAGGGTGTTGCTAGGCGGTTGCTAAGGTGTTGCTATGGTATCCGGAGTGGTTGCTAAGGTGTTGCTAGGTGGTTGCTAGGGTGTTGCTAGGCGGTTGCTATGGTATCCGGGGTGGTTGCTAAGGTGTTGCTAAGTGGTTGGTAGGTGGTTGCTAAGGTGTTGCTAGGCGGTTGCTAAGGTGTTGCTATGGTATCCGGGGTGGTTGCTAAGGTGTTGCTAGGTGGTTGCTAGGTGGTTGCTAAGGTGTTGCCAGGCGGTTGCTTAGGTGTTGCTATGGTATCCGGGGTGGTTGCTAAGGTGTTGCTAGGTGGTTGCTAGGTGGTTGCTAGGGTGTTGCTAGGCGGTTGCTAAGGTGTTGCTATGGTATCCAGGGTGGTTGCTATGGTGTTTCTAGGTGGTTGCTAGGTGATGTATATGCATAAATTTGATTAAATGGTGTTTGCACGTTGCTACGCAACGTGCAAATACATCAATCAGCTATGCACGCTAGGTTGCTCTGGCCGTTCGGGGGTGTCCAAACTTTTGACCCGTGGCTCCATTACACACAGTACTGGGGGGCCGGGGTGTCCAAACTTTTGACCCGTGGCTCCATTACACACAGTACTGGGGGGCCGGGGTGTCCAAACTTTTGACCTAATGCTGTTTTATCCCATAGCTGCTCCATACACTCACAGTACTGGAGTTCTAGCTACCTGTCCTTCGATCTAGCTGCCGTCCTCCGATTGGCCCCATTCATTCCAATGGGGCCACTTCGTACGACAATCGTACGAAATCCGTACGTCGTAACTTTTCGTAACGCATATTTTCGGAAAGAGCTCAATAAGTTCTACAGGTCCTCAATTGGTTTCATCTTCGTATTTCAAAAATTGCGACGTCCACGGGCGTGCAAATTTCTGCCCATTCATTTTCAATGGGCAAAAAAACGCGTACTTACGAAGTTTTTACGAAAAACGTAAGTCCGATCGGAAAGCTGTATACAAGCCCACCATTCCCGATATGGACGCACGTTTTCTCTTTTGAACGAAGTCGATATTTCGAAAACTGCGGCACTAGTTAACCGGACAAAAAACAGGTGGAATAATAATAATAACGAGTGTGATTGCAGTGCTGGCTGGTATCTGCTGTGGTGTTGCTAAGGTGTTGCTAAGTGGTTGCTAAGGTGTGGTTATGGTATCCGGGGTGGTTGCTAAGGTGTTGCTAAGTGGTTGCTAGGTGGTTGCTAAGGTGTTGCTAGGCGGTTGCTAAGGTGTTGCTATGGTATCTGGGGTGGTTGCTAAGGTGTTGCTAGGTGGTTGCTAAGGTGTTGCTAGGCGGTTGCTAAGGTGTTGCTATGGTATCCGGGGTGGTTGCTAAGGTGTTGCTAGCTGGTTGATAGGTGGTTGCTAAGGTGTTGCTAGGCGGTTGCTAAGGTGTTGCTATGGTATCCGGGGTGGTTGCTAAGGTGTTGCTAGGTGGTTGCTAGGTGGTTGCTAAGTTGTTGCTAGGCGGTTGCTAAGGTGTTGCTATGGTATCCGGGGTGGTTGCTAAGGTGTTGCTAGGTGGTTGCTAGGGTGTTGCTAGGCGGTTGCTAAGGTGTTGCTATGGTATCCGGGGTGGTTGCTAAGGTGTTGCTAGGTGGTTGCTAGGTGGTTGCTAGGGTGTTGCTAGGCGGTTGCTAAGGTGTTGCTATGGTATCCGGGGTGGTTGCTAAGGTGTTGCTAGGTGGTTGCTAGGTGGTTGCTAGGTGGTTGCTAGGGTGTTGCTAGGCGGTTGCTAAGGTGTTGCTATGGTATCCGGGGTGGTTGCTAAGGTGTTGCTAGGTGGTTGCTAGGTGGTTGCTAGGGTGTTGCTAGGCGGTTGCTAAGGTGTTGCTATGGTATCCGGGGTGGTTGCTAAGGTGTTGCTAGGTGGTTGCTATGTGGTTGCTAGGGTGTTGCTAGGCGGTTGCTAAGGTGTTGCTATGGTATCCGGGGTGGTTGTTAAGGTGTTGCTAGGTGGTTGCTAGGGTGTTGCTAGGCGGTTGCTAAGGTGTTGCTATGGTATCCGGGGTGGTTGCTAAGGTGTTGCTAGGTGGTTGCTAGGTGGTTGCTAGGGTGTTGCTAGGCGGTTGCTAAGGTGTTGCTATGGTATCCGGGGTGGTTGCTAAGGTGTTGCTAGGTGGTTGCTAGGTGGTTGCTAGGGTGTTGCTAGGCGGTTGCTAAGGTGTTGCTATGGTATCTGGGGTGGTTGCTAAGGTGTTGCTAGATGGTTGCTAGGTGGTTGCTATGGTGTTGCTAGGCGGTTGCTAGGTGGTTGCTATGGTGTTGCTAGGCGGTTGCTAAGGTGTTGCTATGGTATCCAGGGTGGTTGCTATGGTGTTTCTAGGTGGTTGCTAGGTGATGTATATGCAAAAATTTGATTAAATGGTGTTTGCACGTTGCTACGCAACGTGCAAATACATCAATCAGCTATGCACGCTAGGTTGCTCTGGCCGTTCGGGGGTGTCCAAACTTTTGACCCGTGGCTCCATTACACACAGTACTGGGGGGCCGGGGTGTCCAAACTTTTGACCCGTGGCTCCATTACACACAGTACTGGGGGGCCGGGGTGTCCAAACTTTTGACCTAATGCTGTTTTATCCCATAGCTGCTCCATACACTCACAGTACTGGAGTTCTAGCTACCTGTCCTTCGATCTAGCTGCCGTCCTCCGATTGGCCCCATTCATTCCAATGGGGCCACTTCGTACGACATTCGTACGAAATCCGTACGTCGTAACTTTTCGTAACGCATATTTTCGGAAAGAGCTCAATAAGTTCTACAGGTCCTCAATTGGTTTCATCTTAGTATTTCAAAAATTGCGACGTCCACGGACGTGCAAAGTTCTGCCCATTCATTTTCTATGGGCAAAAAAACGCGTACTTACGAAGTTTTTACGAAAAACGTAAGTCCGATCGGAAAGCTGTATACAAGCCCACCATTCCCGATATGGACGCACGTTTTCTCTTTTGAACGAAGTCGATATTTCGAAAACTGCGGCACTAGTTAACCGGACAAAAAACAGGTGGAATAATAAGAAGAAGAAGAAGAAGAAGAATAAGACTTAAGAAGATCAGTACTGTGATTGCATTACTGCAATCACACTAATAAGACTTAAGAAGATCAGTACTGTGATTGCATTACTGCAATCACACTAATAATAATAATAATAATAATAATAATAATAATAAGAATAAGACTTAAGAAGAACAGTACTGTGATTGCATACTGCAATCACACTAATAATAATAATAATAATAATAAGAAGAATAAGACTTAAGAAGAACAATACTGTGATTGCATTACTGCAATCACACTAATAATAATAAGAAGAATAAGACTTAAGAAGAACAATACTGTGATTGCATTACTGCAATCACACTAATAATAATAATAATAAGAATAAGACTTAAGAAGAACAATACTGTGATTGCATTACTGCAATCACACTAATAAGACTTAAGAAGAACAATACTGTGATTGCATTACTGCAATCACACTAATAAGAATAAGACTTAAGAAGAACAATACTGTGATTGCATTACTGCAATCACACTAATAAGAAGAAGAAGAAGAATAAGACTTAAGAAGAACAATACTGTGATTGCATTACTGCAATCACACTAATTAACCGGTTATCTCTAAATTGTCTTGTATTTTTGATTGTCTTGTAGTTATCGCAGATAACTCCTCCTCTTAATCCTAGTTTATAGCGCTGATATAAAAATATTTGTGCACATCAATTTTAAGTTGGGTCAACATTATGGTTTTATATGTTTTATATTGTTTGTACTAAACTTTATTTGTATTAAACATGTACATCTTCGTATTTTATTATACCTTGTACTGACATTCTGGTGTATAAAGGGGAATTTAAACAAAAATAATAAATTATATATTATTTGAAGGGAGTTTGTCTAAAAGCATTGTGAGTGTAGCGCTTGAGAGTGCATTTCCGGGGCTTGACAGTGCATGTGCACTGTGAAGCCCCTGTTGCACACAGGCAGTCTTGGAGAGTTGGAAAGACAGACCTTTATTCACTGCTCACTAATGAAGAGCTGGACCACATTGTAACTGATGTCCACAGAAGCCACCCAAACACGGGCTACAAGCTAACGCATGGTCTTCTGAAAGCCAGAGGTGTACATGTTCCAAGTAAGTGTGTAGAGAAAGACAGCCAGCATCGCCAAGGCTTAAAAAAAAAAGGACAGATGTGTAAACAAGAGAGCAAGAGACCTCTCTCTCCTGAGCGAGTGTAGGTGTGCCTTCTGTACATGGTTCAGCAAAATTCCTGCAAATGAGTTCCTCTCTCTCTCTCTCTCCAACTCCTCAGTCTGTCTTTCCTCCCTACTCTTCTGTCTCCCATTGCCACCATCTTCCCATTCCATCGCCCCCCTTCTTCCCACCCCGTCTGACTTCCTTGGTCACTCCTGCTACGCGACGTGTGTCAGCGACTTCTTTTTGGGGCTTTTAAATTACATGTACACCATGTGCATCATTCCTCATGTCGTTGAAGAAAAAAAAAATCTGTGTAATTTCTGCAAATGTGTTCAGCACCACCTGCTGGTCACATGCTGCCAGTTTCAGTGTAAAAGAGTGCATATTGGGAGACCCCAGCAGTCTGAGATATCCCTGCTGTGGGCCGGCTTGCTGGCCAGCCCGGAACTGACGTGCACATGAATGCTGACCTCCTTTCGGTATTGACCAATCATCCAAACGTGGTGTCCATCCTTGGAGCGGGACAGAGTGCGAAGGTCACATATGCTCCCTGCTTCCCATCATAATCATCTTTGCCATCAGCATCTTCACCATCGTAATCGTTGCCACCATATTTTTGCCACCATCGCCGCTGTTGCCTATAATTTGCCATTGTCCTCATCGCCACAATCCTTGGCATCCTCATCATTCTCACCTTCACCATCACCATCGCAGTCGTAATTACTATCACAACCTTCATCGTCTTCACCATCTTTGTCATCATACCACCATCTCTGCCTTCATCACCATTATCGTCGCCTTCATCATCATTGGCATCGTCATCATCATGGCCATCTTCACCATTGTCTTCATCACCACAATCTCTGCTTGCATCGCTTTCATCATCACCACCATAGTCTTCATCATGGCCATCTTCATCGTCATCATCGCCACCTTCTCTGCCTACATCACCGCCATTATCATCATCGCTGCCATCTTCTCGCCTGCATCTTCATCGCTTTCACCACCTGCATCTCCTTCACCTTCATTATTGCCTTTGTCTTAAGTATAATCTCGCCCTCATTATGGCCATCTTCATCATCATCATCATCATCGCACAATCTCTGCCTACATCACCTTCATCATCACCGCTGTAGTCTTCATCGCAGCCATCTTCGTCACCCTTGCCACCATCTCTGCCTACATCACCATCATTATCGCCACCATCTTCTCGCCTACTTCTTCGGCACTTTCACCTTCTTCGCCTGCATCTTCGTCGCTTTCACCTTCTTTGCCTGAATCTTCGCTTTCATCAATCCATAATCTTGAGCATCATCTCGCCCTCATCTTGGCCACCTTCATCACCTCCCTGCCCGTCCTCTATCATCCCAACATCAGTCTGGCTGTCCTCCCTGCCCGCCCTCCATCATCCCAACATCAGTCTGCCTTTTTCCCAACCCACCTCCCATCCTCCCCCGTCTTCCCACCTCGTCAGCCGTCTGCCCACCGGCCTCCCTCGGCTATGCCTCTGCCTTCTTCCTTCCTGAGCCACGTCCCTGGCCATGCTGTCCCGTTTAGAACTTCCTGTCTGTCTTCCTCCATCATCTTCGTCATTGGCCTCATCGCCTTAATCAAAGACATCATCATCAGCAGCATAATCACTATCCTCATTTTCGCCATCAGCATTACATTCGCATTACATCCGCATTCAGTACCGCCATCTTTGTCCTCTCCTTCGTCATCGCCATTATTGCAGTCATCATCGTCTTCATGACAGTCATTGTCTTTATCACCATCATCATTATCATCATTGTCATCATTATCTTCATTATCATCATTGTCCATCATCATCGCCTTCACCAACGCAAAGATTTCCATCATGGTCATCTTTCTCGTCGTCTACCAATCTTTGCCATTATTCTCTCCGCTCTGCCTTAATCCTCTCTCAACTGCTACTCAGATCTCCTCACCCTTTCCAACCACCAAATATTCTTCGGTCAACAGAGACCTCAAAAGAGAGCTTGACGCTCTCAATCCGCACCTTCTTCTCTTCTCATTTTGTGTCTCACTGCATTCATGCTCTGCACAGGTCATGTGCCTCCCTACTTTCCACGACACTTTATCCTTCTTCCACTTTCCCTAATTCCGCTCTTTATGCTCTTCTGGCAGTTCTCACCATACTATATGCAACAACACATGATCCCGATTTATATACAGCAACTCACCAGCTTGCATCGGCTCATCCTCTGGCTTTCTCAAAGACTACAAGGTCGCACTTCCAACACAGACACTGGAGTTCCCATGCCTTTCACAGTCAGACCTCTTCTTAAATCCTTGCAGTGGTCGAAAGTTCTGATTTAACTTTTGGGGCTTCGGCTTCTCGCTTTACAGCGAAGCTGCCCCGAACTCAACCCCAAATTCTGAGTTTGCTCCCCCTCTTTTCTTCTTCTCTGCCCACTCAAGGGCGTGGGTCAATACTAGCAAAGTGGAGCTATGTATTATAGCTAAGATTTGGGAGTTGATCCACGCCCTCACTCCTCCCACTTCCTTCCCTATTTAAACCATCACTTCCTCTCTAAATGCTTGTTGAACAACCTCGCACCCACCTCCTCCCCATATTCTTCCTTATTTAATTTAATTATTTTTCTCATGTTTCTCTTCGTTTGGAGGGGGGGGGGGGCTTCACGCTTTACAGGGAAGCTGCCCCGAACTCAACCCCAAATTCTCTGAGTTTGCGACCCCTCTTTTCTTCTTCTCTGCCCACTCAAGGGCGTGGGTCAATACTAGCAAAACACCAAATATTGCTTTGTGAACCTTTACAAATATAAAACCTCAGTATTGTTGTTTCTAAATGATTATGAATTGTTTTCTTTGCATTATTTGAGCTCTGAAAGCATTGCATCTTTTTCCTCAATTTTATATTTCATATTCATGCTCTAAATTATTATTTTTATTTTGTTTGAGAAATGTTGTCAATAGTATATAGAATGAGACAGTTCAATGTACTCACATACATAACTTGTAGTGGTCTCTTATTTTTTTCCTTAGTTTTTCATCTATATTTCTCTTCAGTCTCAAGGTTGCGAGACTCTTTTCGCAGAATTGATGCAGAGGGTGTGTGCATGAGACGTCTACAGTTGCATACACTAAGACGGTGGCAGTATTCTGTGCCTGGCCCAAATTACTTATGACACATCGATGGCAACTATAAGCTCATAAGGTATAAAGTATTACTGGCAGAAAGAATAATCTATGTGCAGATATGGACACAAATTTGTGAGATAAGCTAGCCTGTTCACAATTGTCTCTTTCATACACATGGAGGTTTATGGTTTATGGAGGGGTGGATGGATTCAGTCGCTTAGTGGTTTACCTTACTGTGGCTGGCAATAACAGAGCAAGCACAGTCTTGCAGAGCTTTCTCACAGCTGTGGACGAGTATGGATTGCCATCAAGTGTACGATCCGATAAAGGTGGGGAGAATGCAGAAGTTGCAGAATTTATGATTAGGAGCAGAGGTACCAACAGAAACTCCCACATCACAGGCAGAAGTGTTCAAAATCAACGGTAAATATTAGTTTCACTTGTCTTACGTTACAGTGTTAATTAATTGTACAAGAGAAGATATATAATCTATGTTAAGTCTTTCATACAGAATTGAGAGGTTGTGGAGGGATGTTTATGAGCATGCTCCTAGACCTCTTCTACTAGATCTTTGTCTCTCTGGAGGACCATTTAGCACTGCACCCTGACAATGAACTCCATCTATTTGCCTTGCATTGGATCTTCCTCCCACAAATACAGAGGCATCTCAAGTCTTTCAGAGATGCTTGGAACTTCCATGGCCTTAGAACTGAAAGGGGTCAGTCACCGCAACAAATCTGCAGAAGATACAGAGAGCAAATCCCCAGAGAGGACTCAACCGAGGTATCTATTAATTGAAAAGTCAATATTTTAATGTAATGAAACACTGTGTGCATTTGCTTATATTTGTTGCTGGAAAACTATTAGTTCACTATTCTAATACTATAATGTATTTCACAGGTTAATGAAGACTATGGGATTGACTGGAATGGGCCTCACACCCTTCTTGACAACACTGTATCTGTTCCAGAGATCCAGCTGCTCCGTGAGCTTACTGACGATGAACTTGCTTCTTTGCCAGTTCCAGGGGGGCCTTTGGTTTGCACAATTGGCATGCACTTAGAGACTTCAGATTTTGTCAAGAATCATAAGAGACTGAAATAATTTGCTATAATTTATTTTTGAAGCACCTCTAGCTCAACATGCATTGCATTTTCAACAACTTTTTTAATAAAAAGCAAAAAGATAAACATTGTTTTAACAGCATAAACTTCTGGAACTAAAATAAACTACTTTGTTAAACAGCCTTATCCTTTTTTTCCACTTCATTACAAAAATGTAGGCTAGAAAATCAAAATGATGCTTAACATGGGTTAAAATCTTCCTTTTGCAAGCCTCATCTTGTTTGTCCAGACTATCAATTTGATCCGCCAAATTACCAGGTGCACAAAGGGTGCCATGAACCAAGGTCTGGCCCAATTAACCAAAGTTTGGTCCAACCTAAAGAGGTGGGCTAGGGCCAGAACAATTGAACCATGGTTTAGTTTATCTGCAGTGTGGAAAAAAACTGAGATGTTTTGTGCTTTTGGACTAATAAGAAGAAGTTGAGACATGAAATTGTAATGCATTCAATAACAGCAGTAGAAAAATTACTCTTTTTAGGAACAGAAATAAAAGTAATTAGAGGGGATTCTGCTACCCTCATTCTGCTGCAGGATGGGCCTGCAGTTGGATTCAGAACAACACCTGGAACGGTAACACTGCTGAACTGATAACATTCTACACATCAATCAGTGTTGAGTATAGGGCGACTCTGCTCCCCTAGGTGATGATGGTAGTATGCAGTAAAGTTGTTTAGTGCGCTTAGTCACTAAACTGCAGAGTGAAACAAAAAGTAAGCAGACTAAATACAGTACACACAAACAAATAACTGAGGTTTGAATTTCAAGGCCCTGTCCCACTGCGATTGCGTCTAAATATCCACTAAAGTACGTCCAAATTTATCAGAAAACACTGCGTGCACTGAGTGAACGCGCTGCGTCCAAAATATAGACGCACTGCGTCCAAATGGACGTCGACTTCCACTTTTTGGAAGTCGACGTCCACTTTTTGGACGTCGACTTCCAACTATATATGGTTGTTTTTTCTAGTGAATCATCATTTCTTCTTGAGCTACAAGAGAGAGCACATCTATTCTCTTCTACACAACCATGGACCACAGATTCCTTGCAGTGATGGTGCAGCAGCAGAACATACTCCTCCATGTGCTGGACCAGACCGGGAGGAGGAGGAGGCGGCAAAAAATATTTTTATGGACGTCGACGTCCACCTGAACGTGCCGTCCAAATATCCACTAAAATAAGTCCGTACTGCGTCTAAATATCCACTAAATTACGTCCATATTAGTCGCCGTCTATTCCGAAAATTTTGGGAGGTACCAAAACCACTTTTGCATCTAAAGTGGACGGCAACGTCTAAACTTCGTCCACTTAGACGGTGCCGTCCAAATATCCACTTAACTACGTCCATATTGCGTCTAAATATCCACTAAATATCCACTAAACTGCGTCCACTGAAGTTTGGACGTACTTTAGTGGATATTTAGACGCAATCGCAGTGGGACAGGGCCTTCAGACTTCTGGGTATAAAAAAAAATGCCTAAGGCAGGCGGGTCTGATCTTATTTGAAAAGATGTGGCTTCAGGCTTTTATTCTAAACAGCCAGCAGCAGAGTGGGTTTCATGTATAATCAATAAATCACTCTTCAAACAACTGATCACCTGAGCTTAGGATTGGCTGGAATGAAAATCTGCAGTCACACTGGCACTTTGCAGACAAGATTCTAAGGGAAAGTTGTGTTAAACTAGTCCAAATTCAGTGTTTGTGCTATTTATGGTAGTCATAATGGCAGCCTCTAAATCTGTGTAGGTCTTAAAATGGACTGGCAGCTTCAAAGTTTCAAAGCATGTGGTGGATGTAGGAAAGGATCCTCTGGACAGCTCCAAAACTGTAGTGCAAACATTTCATTTGCTCTACATATGCATGCATTTTCTATAAAACCGCAAACTGCACCTGTGATAAGGACAACAGAATAGTTATGTATTAACACAACCATCCCTGTTTTGATAAACAGGTGCAGAAAACCAGTAATGCGACATGTGGTCTCAAATTCATCATTATCATTATCATCGCTGTCCCCAACAGGCCAAATTATTTTCTCAAGGAGCATCTGAGGGGTAAAACATTCAACAAAGTTAATTGGATGCATAAATGCAGATCACATGACATATATAGATTTGCATCATTTTACACAGAAAATTCTCCCAGTTGGTTACAAAACATTCCGATTACAAGTGTAACAAAACGGAAAATACTACAAATCATAATACGAAACAGAGGAAAAATAAATCACCTGGGGAGTGTAGAGCATTTCATCTAATCTGGGGAAAAGCAGTGGAACAACGTCGGGTCTAAATATCAGGAAGGGCCATACCATCACGTCTTTCAGACCCTTTCTTAACTGCTTAATTTGGCGCTTGGTCCTTCCAATGACCTAAATGACATAGTCAACACAAATTAGAACTTTTCATCAGGATGGAAACATTTTACTGTCATTTTTTAATTGCTCATTTATTTAAAGCCCTTACAAATGATGTGGTAACAATTTGGTGTTTATATGTAATAGCTTGCCAAGTTCCACCCCTCAACACTGCACATTAAATATAATTTCACTGAAAAAAGATGTGTGTAGTAGCATGAACTTACAGCATGGACCAACAGTTTGTTCTGTAGCCATCTCCTATTTGTTTTTGTGACTGCTGGAAGATCCCATGACATGGATAGATTTGAGACAGTGTCCTCCTGCTCCTAAGTTCTTCAGTTTCAAGCTAAAATTGAGATTATTATATAAAAGTTATTACACTATAGACACAATAAAAAAGTACATGAATTTTGAGAAATATGTGATGTGCTCAAGTGCTGTCTTCATTTATGGGCCTGATTCAACCAAACCATACATTGTCTATTTACAAGGACTGTCCAAGAGTACTGTATTTATATAACATCACACACTCTTTGAACACAGGTCTTAAATAACATTACATTTAGGCATATGTTTTCACATCTGTCTTGTAAACAAGCCCAGTAAGCTACCCTATAAAATGTTTTATTAAAAACAAAATAACTGCATCAATGATTACTAAGGATATTAATAAAGTAAAACAAAATGATTACTAATGAGCAGAAAGCTCCTTCTTCATTCTGAAGTTGTGCACCATAGGCATGCCACTGACCCAAGGAAATACTGATTGATTAGGTGTAAATAGCACCCAATTTGCAAGTCATATTTTAAATAAATAAACTTACACCATGTACAAGGCATAACCAAGTACAGAAAACCAAACCAAAAACCTTTATACTTAACCCTTTTATGGTGTTCATTTTGTATCAAATAAAAAAATACACACTTAATTATTTTTAAAATCTCAAACTCATTGGCCTTGGTTAATTTTCTGGGAAGAACATATACCAGAACACATTTTCAATTAACAAAATTCAGTGGGTTCATCGAACCCACAAACACTAACATAGTAATAAAAATATCAACACCACACAAGGGTTAAAAGATGCAAATTCACGTACCGTTTCTATTATGCTCCTGATGTGCAGATCGGGACAGTCTTCTGTGACAACTGTTGTAATTTCTTGGTCTCCATTAAACAACACATGGATTATAGCCAGACTTAATCCTGTCACACATGAGTATGGGCCATCATGCAAGAAGGAATTACCCAACATCCTTCCAGCAACCTGGAAGACATTGCTTTCAATAAGGGCCTCTGATGTGGCTGGAACAAGGTGGTCAGGTTGACCCTCAAATAACAGCGTTCGACCTGTGCCACCTGATAGTAATACAAAAAGGGGCATTACAGTGATTAACTTACTGACATTCATATACATTTTAGGCTATTTTACATGTGGTTAATGTACACACCGAGATTTAGACTGAATTATTGTTGTCAGAAAGTATCGCACCACTCCCTGTCCAACAGCTGCATCCCCTGCCATAAAACAAAATATTAATTAGAAATAAAACTTGTGTCTGACAGATTTTTGTGTAGCTGTCATTTAATTTTAACTCACTATATTACTAACCATCAAGGGCACATTGAAGAGGACATGCCCATTCACGTTGCTCTTTATAGAATGACAGAAGTGCACGCTCTCTGTTTTCCTCAGTGTCCCTTATATCCATCTTTAGTTTAAATGGCTTTCCAGATGCATGTTCCCTAAGTAAGCTCTCCTTGAAAACTTTGGAAGCTTGAGCTGGATTTTCAATCAGCCCCTATTCTAGACACACAAAAAACGTGCACAACACAAGACATACTATACTACTCATAAATGTTATACCATGTTGAAAATCACAAACAAAATCAAAACTAGTTTGTCACAGCTTTATGGCTACTGTATCAATACAAACCACAGTCTAATGCTTTGTGCTCAAACTCTTCACTGTCAGTCACAACTACTGCACTTGCAACAGATGTCCCTGCTGACTCAGGCCTTACTGGGAAACTCTCACTGACCACATTTGGTTCCCTAACATAAGCCTCCCAACGACTTTCCTCTCCATCCCTATCTGATTCCTGAACGGATGTCCTTAAAGTAGCAAAACAAGATTTACTTAACATACTCACTAGAATGTAGAACAAGCCAAAACACAAATCCAAGCACAGAAATTGGTTGTGTAGCTACATACCCTATACAGAAAAGCTGAAATAACTGAAAACATGTTTTATTTTCTATTTTTTTTTTCTTCAAAATAGCCACCCTTTGCTATGATTACTGCTTTGCACACTCTTGGCATTCTCTCAATGAGCTTCAAGAGGTAGTCACCTGAAATGGTTTTCCAACAGTCTTAAAGGAGTTCCCAGAGGTGTTTAGCACTTGTCGGCCCCTTTGCCTTCACTCTGTAGTCCAGCTCACCCCAAACCATCTGGATTGGGTTCAGGTCCGGTGACTGAGCTGCTGTTAACTTGTGATTTCTGAGGCTGGTGACTCGAATGAACTTGTCCCGAGAAGCAGAGGTGACTCTTGGTCTTCCTTTCCTGGGTCGGTCCTCATGTGTGCCAGTTTCGTTGTAGCACTTGATGTTTTTTGCGACTCTACTTGGGTACACATTTAAAGTTTTCCGGACTGACTGACACTAATTTCTTAAAGTAATGATGGCCACTCATTTTTCTTTAGTTAGCTGATTGGTTCTGGCCATAATATGAATTTGAACAGTTTTCCAATAGGGCTGTCGGCTGTGTAGTAACCTGACTTCTGCACAACACAACTGATGGTCCCAACCCCACTGATAAACCAAGAAAAAAGGCTATTTCAGTTATTTCACCTTTTTTTGTTAAGTACATAACTGCACGTGTTCATTCATAGTTTTGATGCCTTCAGTGAGAATCTACAATGTAAATTGTCATGAATATATATATGCTACTGCTTCTGAAAACGATAAAAAAAACAGTGTTCACCTTAACATGCCTGCTACGCAAAATACACTTAATGCCCAAAGGGCTAATGTCAAATACATTTTTATTAATTCGGCCCAAGCTGATTTAATCAATTTATTAGAAACATGACACACTACTTAATACAGAACAAGGAACTAAACTTCTAGATGGATTTATGGAAGTTATTTATCTCAAATCATCTGAATGTTTATTCAAAATAGCTTATTAATTTATTTTCTTGTTATGATTAGACTCACATGACTTCTGTAAATACTAAAGCAAAAAAAAACATATGAAATGTTTTCCTTAAGAAATAACTGAGAACACTTACAGTCCAGCAGCACTGCTGTATCTAATCCAATCACTGTACCAGCTCAACGCTCACTAACCCCTCACACATCGCCACCATGCTAATCACTGCTGTATGTGATCCACTCACTGTACCAGCTCAACACTCACTAACACCTCATACACCACCACTATGCTAATCACTGCTAATCACTGCTGTATCTGATCCACTCACTGTACCAGCTCAACACTCACTAACACCTCATACACCACCACCATGCTAATCACTGCTAATCACTGCTGTATCTGATCCACTCACTGTACCACCAGCTCAACACACACTAACACCTCATACACCACCACCATGCTAATCACTGCTGTATGTGATGCACTCACTGTACCACCAGCTCAACACTCACTAACCCCTCACACATCACCACCATGCTAATCACTGCTGTATGTGATGCACTCACTGTACCAGCTCAACACTCACTAACACCTCATACACCACCACCATGCTAATCACTGCTGTCTCTGATCCACTCACTGTACCAGCTCAACACCCACTAACACCTCATACACCACCACCATGCTAATCACTGCTGTCTCTGATCCACTCACTGTACCAGCTCAACACTCACTAACACCTCATACACCACCACCATGCTAATCACTGCTGTCTCTGATCCACTCACTGTACCAGCTCAACACTCACTAACCCCTCATACAATACCACCATGCTAATCACTGCTGTATCTGATCCACTTACAATAAGAGTTCAATCCTCAAACGGCAATTGGCAACAGGTAGGGACATCCACTGGCACCTGCCATTCAACTGTGGCAACAGGAAGTGACACCTACTGGCACCTGTCTTTGAGGAGTGGCACTGGCCACGAACTATTTCAAAATCGTCCAGGATTTTGTTTGACTGCCCACAGTACAGTGCATTGTGATTAGAATTGCCACGCCGTTCCATTCCACTCCATGTGTGACGTGTGTCCTCCGGTCCTACACCTTTTCTCTGCGTGGTACGTTCAGACTGGTGTTCTGAAAATCTGTACTACCCATCAAGATGTCCTACCAAGGCTACTGCGCATGTGCACATCACTTCTACGTCAGCGTTCAGCGTCCACCCATAATTTTGCGCTACTAGCTGTGTTTTCTCTTGGATTTACGGTGAGTATTGTGCGTTTATCGTTGTTAATCGGATTATAACATATGTCTTGCAGTATAATGTATTTTGGCGACAATTATGAAACATTTTTGGTGTACATGCTGTGAAATCAGAGCTAAATATTACTTTTTGCTTGAATGTTTTTAACACGTGGCTGGTCAAAATGACTGCTAGTCAGTTTGTTTTACTCGTGCCAACAAATAACCACGCTTTCTTCTATCATTTCATTCTACACTAACTGTTTAGTTAATTGAACTTGAAAAGAGCACTTCTTAACGTTAAACGTTGGTTCAGTTTGTCTATTTTACATTTCCAGACAGGTTGGTTAGCATTGCTAACTTACCTGTGACTCAGAAGGCAGTGTTGTTTTGCATTGCATGTAAATAGTTTAAACTGTTTCATTAATTAGCTAAGTTAACTAACTACTGTTAATATAAATGGTATTCAACAGAGTCGTGTTTAAATGAGATCACAGTGTGTAAATGAGGCTGCATTTTCATACAATTACGAGTAAAAACATGTAATAATGTTTGCAGTAAATGTAGGATGGAGGAGAAATGGGACACAGTGCTCCATTACAGTATAAAACCTGGTAGCACATTCTGTTAAGGTATTATAACCTATAAATCTATCCTACCAACAGTATAAATCCTGGTATCACATTCTGATAAGGTATTATAACCTATACATCTATCCTACCTACAGTGTAAAACCTGGTAGCACATTCTGATAAGGTATTATAGTCTATAAATCTATCCTACCTACAGTATAAATCCTGGTATCACATTCTGATAAGGTATTATAACCTATAAATCTATCGTACCAACAGTATAAAACCTGGTAGCACATTCTGATAAGGTATTATAATCTATCCTACCTACAGTAGTGATGCTGAAAGCATGTTCTGTTAAGGTAATTTTGTCACTGGAGTAAGCAGAAAGGGTAACAAAACAGGTGCTTTATTACTTTTTAGGCGAGTTACTGCCACTTTAAAAAAAAATCGCTTTGCGGTAGGACATTTCGATACGGTAGAAAAATTGCAAGTCATCTCTGTCATCTGCCTGGCGCTCATATTGTAATCCATATCCCCATAATTCCGCAGTTTCTCAGTGTTTTCTGTCGTATTTTGCGGCTAGCGCGAGCGCTTTAACCAAGAACAAAAAGAGCTTAACGTCCTTAAATCGGAACTTGGCCTGTCCGCGACAATCACTTAATTGATTAGAGCACGCAAATTGTCACAATTGTGCCTCACTTCACCACGCCAAACCACAGGCACAGCGGCCAGAAGCTCAAGTTCATCAGAAAGAGGAGGGGTTAACCAGGGCAAAGCGAAGTTAAAAAAAAAAAACGGTCATTGAGCGGCTAAAGTAACGTGCAGTAACGGTGTGTGGGAAATGGTAACGGCGTTATAGTTACAGTCAGAATAATTAGTTAGATTACTTGTTACTGAAAAAAAGTAATTAGTTTTAACGCCGTTACTCCCAACACTGGTAGCAGGTAGTACCGTTGGTAAAGTTAGGATAACACAGGGACTTTGAGACGATGGAGGTAACGTTAGCTCTATTACATGAGAATGATGAGCAATGGCTGATAAAAATAGCAAATGGTGAAGAATAAGAAGTGTTGGATGAGCAGCAAGTGTGTATTTTAGGCTGCATTTTATTTTAGATATTTAGGTTAAAGCTGTTGAAAGGCTGCATAGTTTGAGGTTTGTAGCCTCTATGCTGTGGATCAACATGTTTTAAAAAGCACTAAAACTAGTGAAATAACATATTTTGAAACTGATAAATGATCAGTTAACTTAAAAAGTAAGTGTAAAAAATATAAAAGTAATATTAGCAAACAGGTATGCCCACACTGAATAAGAGTAAAACAGTGTCAAATTCTTTTAAGACAGTTGCATTGCATGAATTCATAAAGCAGCCCTGTCTGTAGCCTGATACAAATAAATACAGAGAATATATATTAGACATGAATTCATCCCCCCCCCCCCCCCTCCTCCTCCTCCTCCTCCTCCTCCTTTTCAGAAACACAAATCTGTTCACCCTACCACAAACGCTACTGTCCAGCGGCATCTGCCATTCAGAAACGGATACATGCCGCTTAGCAAAGACACTTGCCACAGCGCCTGTGGCTGCTTTGCACACAGCCATTTGCGATCGGGCATATTAATTTGAGGACTTTCAGGAATGAGTCTTTCACAGCTTAGTTGGTAGTTGCATTTATTATTTTAAACGAGCAGATTACACGTTTGTTTTGGACTTCCATGGACAGCTAATGGGCTATTTTGGACGTGTTTGTGGTAACTTGATTTAATAGAGCAATTGTGGTAAAGGTAACATATTTCAATGCTTATTAAAAACAGAAGACAGTTAAGCTTGTGTTCTTGTTTTATTTATTTTTTGTTCTTGGGCAAAGACCTAATGTTTTATGTGCACGTATTATGTAACAATACTACTGTCTCCCTCATAGGCACCTGCCTTTCAGTAGAGGCCACAGGGAGCTCCCGTGGCACATGCCATTAGATCCTTAGGCACCTGCCTTTCAGTAGAAGCTCCCATGGCACCTGCTAAGTCAAGAGCGAAGTTTTTAAATGCCTGTGTCATTCAGCGCTCACAGATATTATTTGCTCACGTGTAAAGTGCAGGTGTGCTCTGACGGATTTTATTTGCTCACGTGTAAAATATAGGTGCCCTGATAGCAAACTTACTCTGGTTCTAATCTGGTCCAGGCGAGTCACAACATCTGTAACAAATCTGGCAGACGAATTTGGGCCGGCTTATTTTTGCACAATGGGCCCAAACCGGCACAGATGTGTTTTGCATATCTGATTTGAATTTGAGCACTGAATTTCATTACATTCTGCCCAGATTTGGCTCAGATCTATGACTCATGTTACGACCCAGCTCGTTCCAGGATCGCAACATAAAGAAAGGGAGGACAACAAACTAGTAGCAAATATAAAATACTTTATTTATTTATCAAAAATAGGAAAAAGATCAAAATGTCTAGGGGAGAAGTATTAAAAAGAAGAACTGGTCAGCTGTTTAAACATGGGAATCCAGGACTCCTAAAAGAGAGACAAAAGCAGAACAATAGCAGAACAATTTTGTGAGGCATGGTGGTGAAGGGGGAAAACAAGAGAGTGAGAGCTCAGCTCCAGAGAACCTAAGTACTCTCACTAATTACTTAATCATTTGCAACCAATTAAGACTCTCACCACGCTAACCTCCCTTGGTCCAACCTCTGGGACAAACCATCCTTAGAGCAGGTGGGGGGAGGTCGTCACACCTCCCTCCCCAAAAAGAGTTCCACCAGGAACTCCACCAAAGAGGGCAGCAGATCTTTAACGTGCAGCACCAAACCCTGAAACAAAAATTGTTCTATACCCATAACAATCAGCCATTACATTCTCTTTACCTGGCACATGTTTAGTTTCCAAAGTAAAAGGCTGAAGAACTCCAGCGCATAATCCTCTGGTTTTGGTTTCGCATTCGATCAATAAACACTAGAGGATTATGATCAGTGTACACAATGATTGGACTAGATGAGGAACCCAAATAAACCTCAAAATGTTGGACAGCCAGGATTAGGGCAAGTGCCTCCTTCTCCATAGTAGAATAAGCTCTTTGATGACGATTGAACTTTTTTGAAAAGTAACAGACCGGATGTTCTAAACCATCCGGACTTACCTGGAGAAGGACGGCACCTGCACCATAATCACTGGCGTCCACAGCAAGTTTAAAAGGTTCAGCAAAGTTTGGAGCAGCTAGTACAGGAGCACTCAAGCAGGGCCTTGGCACCACTAAAGGCTTGCTGTTGCCTCTCCCCCCACTGGAAAAGAACCTTGGGACTCAAAAGATTTGTTAGTGTTCTGACAAAAAGCCCTGTAATACCCAACCATACCCAAGAACTCCCTGCGGTTTCTGGGCTCAGGAAAATTACAGATGGCTTCCACTTTCGCAGCAACAGGTCGTACCTGTCCCTGCCCCACCATCTTACCCAAATAAGTCACGGTGGCCCTCCCAAATTCACATTTTGCTAGATTCACAGTCAAGTTTGCCTGTGCCAAACGTGCAAAAAGTTATTTTATCTGACCCAGATGTTCTTGCAAGGAAAGGACCACATCATCTAGGTAAGCCTCACAACCCTTTAACCCAACCAAGAGCTGGTTCATAAGGCCTTGAAAGGTAGCAGGAGCATTCCGAACCCCAAAAGGCATAACCTTGTACTGTAGGAAGTTATCAGGCGTTACAAATGCAGACAGCTCCCTAGCACGTGGTGTTAATGGCACCTGCCAATACCCCTTCAACAAGTCCAACTTGCTTATGAAGGCAGCAGACCCAACCCGATCTACTCAATCATCAATTCGGGGTAAAGGATAACAATCTGGCTTAGTGACCGAGTTTAATCTCCTGTAGTCTGTACAAAAACGGTACGTGCCATCTGGCTTTGGCACCAACAAGCATGGAGAACTCCAAGCACTACTACTAGGTTCAGCAAAATCATGAGCCAACAAATAGTCCACTTCCTTACTCAACAACTCACGTTTCTTTGGATTTACCCGATAAGCATGCTGTTTTACAGACTGTGAGGAACCGATATCAATATCATGTTCAATGACAGTGGTGCGAGTAGGTACGTCAGGGAAAAGGGAAGGAAAAGCTTCCACCAACTTGACAATATCTTTCCTTTCCTGATCTATCAAGTGAGAGATACTGAGGCAAGTTAGCTAGTACTTCAGAATTCTTGAGACGCCCCTCAATAATCCCATGAGAGGGACAATTAACACAATCAAACTCTGGGGGACTGACAAGATCACCACATCCCTGTTCCTTCTCACTAAAATTGCCAGGTGACGATTGTGAAGATTGTGACTGGTTGTCTAACTGCAGATGTGTAACCATTGCACAATTCACAGGACTCAGTACAGGTGAGAAATAGGGTTTCAATAAATTAACGTGACAAACCTGAACCTTCTTTTTTCGATCAGGAGTTTTGATCAAATAGTTGTTATCTCTCAGGCATTTCATAACTGTATAGGGACCCATAAATTTAGCTTGGAAAGGACTGTAAGAAAGAGGAAGTAAAGCCAAAACCTGGTCTCCAGGCTGACAATTACACTGCTTGGCTTTCCGATTAAACAACCTCTGCATCTTTCCCTGAGCTTTACTCAACTTTCGCTGGGCAGCAGCACAAGCTTCATACAAGCGTCGTTGGAATCCCCTCACATAGTCCACAACATTTTCTGGTACAGAGTCACTACCCCACTCAGCTGCCAAAACAGCCATGGGACCACGAACAGTGTGCGCAAACACAAGTTCATTGGGACTAAATCCCATGTTCTCCTGAACTACCTCACGAATGGAGAGCAACAGCCAAGGAAGACCTTCCTCCCAGTCACCATCAAGCTCAACACAATAGGACCTCAATAGTGACTTCAAAGTCTGATGAAATCTCTCAAGGACTCCCTGACTTTGTGGGTGATAAGCACTAGAGATATTGTGCTGGATTCTAAGTTGTTTAAGAGCCTTAAAAAACTGCCGGGACATAAAGTTGGACCCCTGGTCAGACTGGATGACCTTTGGGATTCCAAACACAGACATGACGTTTGTTAAAGCTTTAAGGATACTTCTAGCAGTTATTGAGCGTAGTGGATAAGCTACAGGGTACCGTGTAGACTGACACATAACAGTCATCAAATAAACATGTCCTGCCTTAGAACGGGGCAGAGGACCAACACAGTCTACTACTAAATGTTCAAAAGGAGTGGAGATGACAGTAATAGGCTGCAGAGGGGCAGTAGGAACTGTCTGGTTTGGCTTCCCAGTAAGTTGACAAGTATGGCAAGTTTTAATAAAAGCAGCCATATCTTTCTTCAAACCAGGCCAAAAGAATTGACGTGCAATCCGATCATAGGTTTTACGAACACCCAAATGTCCAGCTAATCCATTATGACTCAATTCCAACATTGCTTTCCTGAACTTAGATGGTACCACAACCTGAACAACTACAGAGCAGAAGGACTCTCTCTCAAAGTTCCATTTCCTACACAGCACACCATGCTGAAGAAAGTAACAGGAAGAAGATTCTTTATCCTGCTTTTCCTCAGACCCTGCTAAAGAAAACAGTTTCTCAAGAGAGCTGTCATTTGCTTGCTCTCTAATCAACTCGTCACGTGAAACATTTAGCAAAGATAAAAAATTCTCAGACAGCTTATCATTAATGTCAAACTGGCTCTCCCTCACTACACCTTCAGAGTCACCAAGAGAACTGGTAGCATTTGTATCCTCTAGGACAGAACACAGCTCATTTTTCTCCACCTCTGACATTATAACAAATCCCCTACCTCCATGTTCCTCAGAATCCATAGTAGCAAAGAATGTGTCTGCAAGAGATAAATCTACATCCTCACCTACAACCTGTTGTCTGGCCATTTTCCGAGTTACAGCACAAACTGGGAATACGGTGGGAAATTTCTGACCACACTCATCCAAATAGTCACGAGGCACAGAAGTCACAATGGGCAAGGCCCCAACATCAGACTTCTCCCAAACACTACCCCCTGCCAAGTCATTCCCCAAAATGAATGCAACACCAGGTATAGGAAAGGACGAGCACACTCCAACAGTAACATCCCCAGACACTAGTTTAGAGGAAAGGTGAATTCTATGTAAAGGCACTTCAATGAAACTCATCTCAATACCTCTAACTAGCACTTGTGTACCAGTAGCTGTATGATTAGACAGAGGCAAGACACCCTCTAGCAAAAAGGACTGGGCAGCCCCAGTGTCCCTCAAAATGCGTACAGGCACCCTAGTCTCACTTCCAAGCATAGACACAGATCCGTCTGTAATAAAAGGAGAATAATCTGTCTGATTACCACTACAGTTCTCCTGAAAAGAAAGCAGTGAAACCATTTGAAGCCTCAACTAAAGATTGACTAGACTCAACCAACCCCACAGGTTTCACATTTTTATCCCTCTTACTGAGGGTGGGACAATCAGAAACCTGGTGTCCATACTTTTTACAGTAAAAACAAGTCACCCCTGATTTCTGGCTGGGCACTCTACTGTAACTTACAGGTGATGTACTTGACGCAACACCCTCGTCTAAACCTCTCTGGACACTTTTCACTTTGCCCTGTTCACCTCTATTTCTAGAAAAAGGAGCCTTATGGTGGGGGGAGGTCGTCACACTCATTTTTTAAATCTGGTCCAAATACGGCACAGTCTCATTTACAGTTAGACCGACACTGGCCCAGCTCCGCCCCACCTTCTATGCTAAACATCTTTATACCCAAAGCTGATATGGTCCAAAACCTATAGCCTTACTTGTAAACGTGCTCTAATAAAAGCTATATTTCAACATATATTATTTTTGTTACCCTTCCTACAACCACCCAAATACAGTTTTCATACTTACTCTTACTCCTTATTTAGTCATATAGGCATGGACATAAACACAAAAAACAACAGAGTTTGAGTTGATTTAAATTTTATTTTGTAGTTGAAGATACAAGCTTTAACATATAGTATATGCAACAAAAAGACTATTAGAAAAGTGTGTGTGTATGTATAGATTTGCATATTTACATTTTTTCCCATTGTTACCATGTCACATGTTACAGGTCACGGCTCCAATGGCTGCCAGATATGAATCCTAAAAAAGAAAATTACTTGTTTTAATTATTTTCAATACTCAACAATTATGTGTTTTTAAACCACAAACTGTTGTAGGTAACCAAGTTTAAATGAAAATAAATATATATATATTAGGTTTTATTACATTGATCATTGAATATTCTACACAAAATGCATTTGCATGATATAATACAATCTTAAAATAGGGAATGCCACTTAAAGTTAAACTGTATTTATAACTGAACTGAGCCTGCATAGTGTGGTATTACCATGAAAAAGAGCATAATATAAATTATTGAATAAACCTGACCTCACTCAAATGATAAACATTTTCTAATTTGTTTTTTTCACGTGATTTGTACAGCCCCCAGTTGCGACAGTCAACGGTCAATAATTATTTCTTGGAAATAATTATAATTGTTACAAAACTCAAAACATGTAAAAAAAAAAAAAAAAAAAGTAACAAAATATAACAAGCACTCAAGGTGACAGATCAAATTGACCTATTCACTCACACTAACCTGGGCCACTTCTATAACTGCAGTTTTATTGTGGAGGTTAAGTAAATAACACTAATTCTGCTTTGGAGTTTTTTAGGATATTTAGGAAGTTTTTTTTTTAAGTAATTTAAATTAGACATAAGACATTTTAATCTTCTTGTTGTACATATTTTGTGAAGGATTTGAACATGTGCATGTGCATTTAATTAAATTATTTCTAAATAAAACTTGGGAATAAACATGAAAAATACAAACACAATTAACTGAACCTCAGTTGGGCTAGTGGGATGGCTCGAAGCGGGCAGTGGAAAATTCCCTAATTTTTAAGTCCAAGAAGTTTTTCTGTGCACAAATGCACACACATTAGTAGTTGAGTTCAGTGAGTGCAGGCAGACTCCAGGTCTCACGCTGGATCCTCCTCAGTAAGTGAGGAGACGCTATGAAGCTGCGCAGCTGCACAGAGCCTCTAAACTAGCTCAGCTAACATAGCAAAAAAAAAAGCATAGATTTCAGTCAATTATTATTAAAACGTGTGGTAAATGTTATGTTAAAACTTGCTAAAGTACAATTTAAGTGGCTGTGAAAGTTTTTCCCACCCCATTCACATCCCCATGCAGCATTCCCCACCTGCCATTTTCAGGTCACGGTGGTGGACAGTCCCTTACACAGACGTTCAAACTCGGCTTACATGGTCTCACCAACCGTTTTAATGAACACAGGAATATATGGGCAATGTTTCTAATATATAAAGATGATACCTAATAAGAAAGTGTTTTATTACATAAATGGGAAAAGTGGCAAGTATACAGGATACTGAAGTATAAAGCTCTTAGCTTAGCTGAATCAAATGGAACAAGGTCAAATTTGTTAATTAAAATTTTAAACACTCAAGAAGTGTATATTATACAAATTACTGCTCTAAGTAAGTGTTTGTGTGTGCCTCTTTGTGCTTTTTCCCCTGCTCCTGTGCCTGCTGTTGTTTGCTACTGCTACAGCTAGTTAGCGTTAGCACTGTTAGCTCTGAAGCGTTAGCATTGTTAGCTCTGACATTTCACAGAATTTCTCAGTGTAACAAATATGCAGAGTTATATATGTTGCTTTATTAACAAATGTATAATATTCAATAGACATATTTAAAAGAACAGCTTACCTGGAAAACAGCAGCTCCCTCTTCAGGCTTTTTCTTTTCTGTTTTCTTCTCTTTTCCCCCTCAGTTTGTCCTTGCAGCTAAATTGGTGCCTAAAATGGAGCTGTTAAAATATCCATGTGCAGTGACCGGAACTACTTGATCAATTTATTTGTTTGTAACTAGAAATAATTACTCATCAGAGAACTAAATAATTAATATTTTAACCATTAAAATTTCCCACACCAAAAAAACAAAAGCTTTGTTTTTTTGCTCTATATTTTTAGGCAAAGGGACCCAATTATTGTGTGACTTGGCTGCTGAATAAGTCATTACAATTACCCCAATCCACTCAAACAGGTATTTTTTTTACTCAAAAGTGTCAAATAATGTGTAATAAATTAATTAATGTTGAAATAAATAAATGAATAAATAAATAAATGCACATAAATATATGAATAAATAAGAAATGTATTTAATAATTTATTTATTTACCTATGCAAATATTTATGCTTGTATTTATTTATTTATTCATTCATTTATTTGTGCATTTATTTATATATGTATTTATTTCAACATGCATTTATTTATTCATTTATTTATGTATATATTTATTTATTAGTACATTTCTATGTGCATTTATTTATTTATACTTATGTCATTTTTGGTCCTCCACAGTACAACTCAAACACACACACAAAAACGCTAGTTACGAATGTAACTGTGGTTCTATGAATGCTGGATGACCGCCAGAGGGCGGCTTAGCCTAGTGGATATTCCCTTGGGCACAGCAATGGACCGAGCAATTATACCAAAAAAAGCATGTGACCCACCCCTACAAGGGGCCGTCACACCCACCTATCTTCCTCGGAACAACTTCTCGCGCAACCCGCGGACTGACCGAGTGACGACAGACTCTGGCGGTCATCCAGCATTCATAGAACCACAGTTACATTCGTAACTAGCGTTCTATTTCATGCCTCCTGACCGCCAGAGGGCGGCTTAGCCTAGTGGATGACGCATACCAACTTTGTCACGAGGGCAGCACATCCAATGGCAGATTCTTGGCTGAGAGCACGGATGAGGCCAGATCCATTTGCGCAGCCACATTCAGCCGGTAGAACCTCGAAAAAGTGCAAGGAGACGACCAGGTCGCGGCTGAGCACACCTCTGACAGGGGAACACCCCGAAGTACCGCCCAGGATGTGGAAACTGCACGAGTGGAGTGGCATGTCACAGATGCAGGTAATGTGATACCAGCTGCATCATACGCCATCCTGATGACTCTTACCACCCAGTGTGAGAGACCCTGTTTAGAGAGCGGCCCACCCACTGTGCGGCCACCAAAACACACAAAAAGTTGATCAGTGGAACGAAGAGGTTCCGTCGCTGAAACATATTGCCTGAGTGCACGAACAGGGCACAGAACTGAAGGCTGATCCACAAGCTCGTCCTGAAACGCAGACAGAGCAATAGACTGGTTAACAAAAGATGATTCCAGAACCTTTGGCAGAAACACAGGATTAGGCCACAATGTGACACCGGAACAATCAGGCCACCAACGTAAACAAGCAGCACTAACTGAAAGTGCATGCAGCTCACTGACACGTCTTGCTGAGGCAACAGCTAAGAGAAAGGCAGTTTTGAGTGACATCCATTTAACACCCGCTTGTGATAGAGGTTCAAAGGGAGCACACTTTAAGAGGCTTAAAACACAAAGTAAATCCCACTGAGGGCAGCGCGGGGTCCTGACAGGCCTGAGGCGCCTAGCACCCTTAAGAAAGCCACAGATCAGTTTGTGAGAACCTAAGGATGATCCATTAATGTCCACATGACGGGCCGATATGGCAGCGACATAAACTTTCAATGTGGAAGGTGCCCTACCCGCATCAAACAGATGCTGGAGGAAATCCAGCACTACAGGAATATTACAGTGCACAGGAGAAACCCTGAACTTAGTGCACCAATCAGAAAACAGCTTCCAACGGTTACCATATAAGAGACGGGTAGACTGAGCTCTGGCATTCTCCACAGTGTATTTCACAGAGGCAGAACAAGCCATTAAAACATCAGGGGGCCCAGAGGCCACACCCAGAGCTGGAGGCGTTCCGGACACGGGTGCCACAGTCGCCCCCCCCATCTGTGAGAGAAGGTCCCTCCTCACAGGAAGTGGCCAGGGCTCGCTGCTGAGTAGGCAGTGAAGCAGAGGAAACCAGGGTCTGGCAGGCCACTGTGGAGCTACCAGCAGGACACTGTGTCTGCACTGTTGAATTCGGAGCAGGACGCTCAAAAGAAGCGGAATTGGGGGAAAGGCATATAAAAGGCAGCGTGGCCATTCGTGTGCCAACGCGTCTGTCCCCATCGCTCTCTCTTCGTCCATGCGAGAGAACCATCGCGGGCAGTGTGTGGTGGTCGCACTCGCAAAAAGATCGACCGCAGCCATGGCATAACGATCCCATATTTGACGCACCACATCCGGGTGTAAGCACCACTCGCCCGGGTCCAACCTCTGCCTTGAGAGAAAATCCGCAGTCAGATTGAGGGTCCCAGCAAGATGAATCGCCCGCAGCGATGCCAGCCTGTGATTTGCCCAGGCGAGGATGCTGCGTGCCAGACGCAGAGCAGGCAGGGAACGAGTACAACCTTGGTGGTTTATGTTGTAAACAACTGTCATATTGTCTGAACGAACAAGAACATGACGACCCTGGAGTTGTGGCAGAAAATGCTGGAGTGCCAAATAAACCGCTCTCAGCTCGAGGAGGTTTATGTGGTCCTGGGCTCGGTGAAAACTCCAAGAACCCTGCACAGCGCTGCGTTGCCATACAGCACCCCAACCCGTGAGAGATGCGTCGGTGGTGATTATCTCCCGACGTGATGCCACGACCCCCAGCGGTACCCCCGCCATGAGAAAAGAGCGGCGCCTCCACGGGGCGAGAGCCTCCTCGCACCCCTGATCGATCAGCACCAGCCTGTGTTTGTGACGGATCGGATCGAGCCCCAAATGATTCATCCAGATCTGAAACGGTCGCAGTTCCAGCAAACCGAGCGGCAAATGCACACAGCCGCTGTGGACATTCCCAGCAGACGTAACAGGTGACTGTAGCGGACGCAGCGGCCCACGTGAACTCTGGAGAGTAATCCCAGAATACTCACCACACGCTGTGTCGTCAGAGATGCTTTCATTGCTCGCGAGTCTAAGTTCATGCCTATGAACTGAACCGACTGACTCGGGCAGAGGGAGCTTTTCTCCAGGTTGATGGAAAGCCCCAGCCCTGCTACGTGAGATCGCAACACTTTGAGATCTGCCATCGCTCGCTCCCGCGAGAGTGAACAGATCAGCCAGTCGTCCAGGTACGGCAAGATCTTCATTCCAGCGCGAGTCAGCGGAGATAACGCCGCCGCCATGCATCTGGTAAAGACCCTCGGAGCTAGCGAAAGCCCGAACGGAAGAACCCGGTACTGATAAGTTCGGTTCTGAAAGGCAAAGCGGAGAAAACGCCTGTGTACAGCTGCTATGGGAATGTGGAAATATGCGTCCTTTAAATCCAGAGTGGTGAACCACTCGTTTGGCTGAATCACCTGGAGCACATCCACGGGACGAATCATTTTGAAAGTGAATCGTTTGAGGTGTCGGTTCAACCCCCTCAAATCCAGAATCGGGCGGAAGCCGCCGTCTTTTTTCGGCACTAGAAAATATTTGGAGCAGTGTCCCTGAAAAAACACGGGACATTTCACCTCCTCTATGGCACGTTTTGCAATAAGAGCACATATTTCCTCCTGAAGAGTGTTTACATGAACTGAACTTTTTACACGTGTCTGAATCAAACGTGCGACTCGCGGGGGTCGACTCCTGAACTGGAGCCGATACCCGTAACTCAGAGTCCGTGAAAACACCCACTGGCTGCCCCTGCTTGTCAGCGCGAAGCGCGCGGTCCTTTCGTTCCAGCGGGGGGGCGCCGAGGGGGAGCTGGAGGGCGGCGAAAGTGTCCAGAGATCCGAGGGGGAGATCGCCTATTCGCCTGAGTTGGCATACGCCTGATCTGATCAGAGCGAGCCTGTGGAAGAACTGAACGCGGGCGTGTAAACACACGCTCAGAGCGGTGTGATTTCGGCTGCTGCTGTCGCGTCTCGGTCATACGAGCTCGGCGCTCCAAAGCCTCTGTGGCCGCCGGTCCGAATAACTGGCCGGGCATTAACGGGAGATCCCGGAGCGCGGTTCTGCACGCATCAGACAACGGCGCTTGAGAAAGCCACAAATGACGGCGTAATCTCACAAGGCTAGCCATAAGACTGCCTAACTCCTGTGTCAGGAATCCCATTCCGTGTAGAACAGTGTGCAGAGCACCTCTAAAGGCAGAAGGCATATCTACCAGCTGAGGTGAAGACTCCATTTCCAAAAGGAGATGAGAAATAGTATTATCCAGCCGGCCAATGCGCGCTGCGTGATTGTATGCTTTAGCGATACCTTCATCAGTGCGTCTGCATGCCTTGCTTGGGCATCGGACATCAGAACGCAGCGCTTCGTCAGGAGAAACAACCAGGGAGGCGACCGAAGGCTCCACTGGAGGGATACGATCCAGTCCGTACTGAGCCGCGTCGGACATGTTCCAAAACGACCGAGCCAGGGAAGAAGGTCGAGATCGCGAAGCTGTAGCCAAAAAGGCTGACTGGAGCTCTCCCACAAATGCGCTGCAAGGAGGAATGAGAGCGGGGCTATCCGCCGCGGTTAGCTTAAAGTAAGCACTGGAGCTGGGATTAGGCTGTGCTGGAGCGGAGCCAAGCCGAGCCAGAGTAGCGCGAACCATAGTTGGGAGGGGAGAAGTGTCCTCCAACGCACTTCCATCATCCACAACCGAGCCGGAGCCGAGAGGAGAGCCCGCTGCAGAGAGGGGCGATCGTGGGAGGGAAACAGCCCGTACAGTGTAGTCAGCAGCATTGCCTGAAGTAAAGAGGCTATCCGTGGCTGCAGTGGAGAGTAAATCATCATCATCCTCCACGGGCTCGGAGTCGGCGGTCTCAGCGCCGAGCTGGAGGGCAGCGGGCAGCTGGTGACTCTGAAGCTGAGTAACAAGAGCTTCCAAGCGGTCCAGGCGTGAACGTAGAGCACCTGCCTTCCTTTTTGGTGCTGGCTCGTCCGCAGGTCGCGAAGAAGAGCGCTTAGTTCCTGCTTTCACCATCGAGGAACCCGAGGAGGAGAGCATGGCGTCGTCGTTAATAAGGACGGACGCAAGCCGGTGTTGGCGTGAGGCGAAGGGAATTGTCGCACAATGCACGCAAGGGTCAGACAGAGCTTCACGGAGGTGAGAGACCCCGAGGCAGGAGGGGCACAGGGTGTGCGGGTCGTCTGGCTGCAGCGGCGCGAAGCACGCTCGACAGGCAATAGGCTCCATAGCAGGCGGTGCACACAGAGGATCCACGGCGGACGGGAGTAATACGCACGCGGTTATTGGACCAGCGATGCAGTAGGCCGTGGCGAGCGAGTGCAGGTAAGGTGCACTAACACTCAGCGAACCCGGGCAAGCGGGGTCACCGCAATACTCACCGCCCGGGCCACGCTAGTTCTCAGGAGTGAAAACGAGTAAATCCGAAATCCAGTAGAATCCAGTAAATCCAATAACGAAACAGCTCGTGAGGGCAGAAATTCTGCAGCTCCGTGAGCTATGAACGGTCCAAGCGCGAGAGGAAAAAGAGGAAGATAGGTGGGTGTGACGGCCCCTTGTAGGGGTGGGTCACATGCTTTTTTTGGTATAATTGCTCGGTCCATTGCTGTGCCCAAGGGAATATCCACTAGGCTAAGCCGCCCTCTGGCGGTCAGGAGGCATGAAATAGAACCTATACAGTATGTGTGTATATGTACATGTAACCCCCATTTCATGAGAACTACAGACTGCATAGTTTAGAGTCTTTGGGAGTTAAAGGGTTAAGTTAACTGAGTCTGGTGTAATAAACTGCAGCCAATCATATTAGGAAGCTTGGCATGTCCCGCCTTAGTTGCTTCTGATTGGACAGAGCTACTGCAGCTAGAAGCCCGGTTCCCCTCAATCAGTCTCTCTCTCTCTGCGTGCTCTGGAGGAAGAAGCTATGCCCCAAAGTTAGCTAGAAAGCTGTGTCTCACAGTTAGCTTAGGAAAGTGACCAAAATAAGCCTCTTTTGATAAAAGAGTGAACTATTTAAAGCTAGAAGCATCACCTGTCCATCTAATGGGCTGGAAATTCGTGAATTGTGCAAAAACCTGACCTATGAACACCGACTACCTGCTGAAGCTGGTTCTAGAGCTATTGAGGGTAAAGAATCCGTGTATCATTCGTTCATTTGATATTCAATTGAGAATCAAAATCAGAAAATTAAAAAACCAATTCGTTTTTTCGTTTTTTCGTTTTTGAATATAATACCAAAAAACGAATAACGGCTTGTATTTTGTATTTTTATTTGGTTATCCAAACAAAAATTGGAAATTTAAAAAACGGACCAGGAGCCGAATTTGATTTTGATTTTGAACTTGACCCATTTGTGTGCCCCGGAAGTTACTGATTTGTTTATTCTTGGTGGGTTTCTGTTGCGCGGGAGTTCACTGCAGTGTTATCTACACAGTCTGTATTGCTGTAGGCAGCATGGCCGGACTGGAACCACATTCTGGCCTAATTAAAGATCTTTTTGAAGGTGGTAAGACGCATGAAGAGATTTCGTGCACGTTGCAGCAAATGGGGATCCAGCGATGTTCTGCAATGAGTGTTAGAAGGTTCTGTGTTCAACACGACCTTAAGCGAAAAAGACATGTATCGAACACAGAATTGGAGAGGGCCGTACTTGGATCAATATATGAGGTACGTTTCATTTAGGCTTTCACCTTATATGTCCTTCCTTTCTCTCAAACTTTAGTGAATGGCTACATTTTTCTTAACAGACGGGTCCATCCTATGGCCGCAAGTTTATGACCGGCTATCTTTCATCGATGGGAGTGCGAGCAGGGGAATGTCGTGTTGGAAAAATCCTGAAAGAGATAAATCAGCCATACCATGAACTACGACGTCAGGTAGCTACGTTTTTTTTTTTTGTTATTTAATGTTTTATTGGTTTTAAGGTAATTACAGTGTACAGGAAAACAACACATTAATCAATCTCAACGAACAAACAAACAAAAAAACAAAAAACATTTGCTGGTAGCACACCAAATAGAATAAGCACCAGTGTTATAAGCACTAAAATATTCTATAGAGCAAATTAAACAATTAATACAGAAGTATAAAAGATGTTACATAGCTACAAATCAATCGAATTTAGATACTCTACTGCCTTGTCCCACATTTCAAAGTATAATTTATATTTTGGCTTAAAAGAATAGGACACTCGTTCCATCAAAATGTTTTCCATTAAAAAGTTTTTCCATACAGTTAATGGGGGCGTATATGGCTCTTTCCACGCAAGTAAAATATTTTTTTTGCCTATTAATGCAGAAGATAAAATCATTTTAGCTATTACTTTGCTGAGTTTACATACAGATGTGTCACCTAAAATCATTAGTCTTGGAGACAGTGGTATATTAACATTTGTGATATTAGATAAATGTTCAGTAATACTTTTCCAGAAAGGTACTACACATGGGCAAGACCAGAACATATGGATAAGTGTCCCTTCTTCTCTTTTACATCTCCAACACAGATTTGAAACATGAAGACCGTAAGCATGTAATTTCTGAGGAGTGTAATGTATTCTATGTAATATCTTCTTCTTTAGCTACGTTTTAACCTACGCTAGGAACTCAGTATAATAAGTATACTAACTGTGAATATTAATGGACTACATTACACTGTATTCTGTTACAGTAAAAGTAGATTACTTTACGTGGTGATTACTAACACGTGCGAATGTCAGATTCTGCATTGATTCAGCTGTCATGTATATGCAAATTAGCCATGTGGTTATTTTTGTACTGATTTGAAGGCTTTGATGACGCATGTGCAGTATCTCCACCCCCTACTGGTTCCTCTCCTCTTCTCCTGCTGTTTACTTTAATTCTCCACCTCCGTTCACAAACATTTGTTCACCTGAACTCCGTTATGTCCGCAGCGTAGTTGTTTAAATGTCATACAAACACCGTGTAACAATACATTTTTCATGATTAACTTGTGTCTTTCATCTTGGGCTCACCCGCCCCTTTAAGAAAGTAAACTCTGATATGTGACATCTCAAAGTTTTTTTTTTAAGGTCACATTTCATGTAAATCATTAACTCATTTAGAAGTAGCAGCAACACATCTCCAACGCACCTGAAGGCTTGAAAAGTTAATGGTACTAATAAAACACACTTAACACTAACTTGTTGCCCTGTTTTAACGTGAGATTCAATTACATGTTTTAAATTAGTTAATGTTTTTAATGATGATAAAATGTCTCACTTTCATCATCTGATGTGTGTTCTATTGTGAGTACAATTTTGGTCTGTGAAATGTGAAAATTTGTTTTATTTACATTTATTTACCTTTCATTCAATGGAATTGGGGTTGAACATAAGCTTTAACAATAAATTACACACATTTAGGAAATGCAACTTTTTTTACTTACACATGCCTATCATAATTTCCTTGTTTTAAAAATGTTATGGGAATATTGTGGGGCAATGTAACAAAGATGAGAGCCTGCATTAATCATAATATTTACATTTCTTTAGGGTGCTCGTAACCTAAATCCAGTCCCTTATCATGCTGAATGTATGGGCCACAAACTTCACCTTGATCAAAATGAGAAGCTTGGGATGTTTGGAGTGACACATGTATTGGCAGTTGATGGCTACAGCAGCAAAATTGTTGGTAATGCCACCATGCCAGTGAAAAACAACCTTGTGATCTATGAGGAAGTTTACAGGTGAATTCATTCATACCCAGTGTTATTCTCATTATTGGTTAACATTTTCCTTACTGAAACAGTTCAGTAAAACCATATGCACATTATTTTATTTCAGATCTGCAGTTGTCAAGCACGGGATGTGGGATCAGCTAAGAGTCGATCATGGCAGGGAGTTCTTCATGTGCCTGTACATGCAAGAGATACTGTCAGGACACAGACACAACCTCAGCAGGCTACCATATCTTCAAACAACATCAACAAAAGTAAGGTTTTTGTGCTACTGGCTAACAGTATAACTGATATGAACAAACATGACAGACTGATTCTGACAATGTTTTTCCTTAAAATAAGAACTGAAAGCATTTAAACAGAAACTGTGGGATATGATTTTTTGTGGTTAACAGAATCTTCGAGTGGAAAGGCTGTGGCCTGAAGTGAACTGCCGGGTAAACTATCCACTGAAACAAGCCCTGGTACACATGCTGGACCAAGAAGTCATCAGTATGGAAGACAATGTAACTAAATTCTGCATCTCAAACCTGACATGTCAAGTAAGCCAAATTGGATTATGCAGAGTGGTGCAGTCATGGAATGCACACAGAATCCCAGGTATGCTAATCAATATGCTCAAACATTTGCATGATCCTGGTTAAAGTACATCTTTTCTTTTGGCAAAGTGAAAGTAAATTAACATCTAATCTTTGTTTACGCAGCAGCTATACATTTTAACACACACTTACTGCTTCTATACAGATTTATAATATTGGAACAAAAAATAAAAAATGTGCACATAGATAGGTTAAAGTACGGTAGATTTGATGTTTCGATTTTCCATTGTATTAAATACAGCAAATTTAAACTGTGCTTAAAAGAGAAACATGCAATATTTAGATTTGATAAAGGAGGTTAACTTACTTCTACTTATAAATTCAACTAAATATGTAATTTGAGCTGAAGGCTATTCCACAAAGTAAGCTATAAAAGCCACACTTTAGGTTAGCCAAAGAGTAAGGATATGATGGATGAACTAAGCCTCAATTTTAGCCAGGTATGGAGCAGATCCAAATGTATATGTTACTATAGTTGCTGAGCATAAACTTTCTTTCATGGGACCAAATTTGGGCTAAATGAGCCAGACTAACAGGCTCACTGAGTTTGCTTGCTTAATACCCTCTGGGTTTGCAAACTTATAGCACAACTGTAGAATATGAATAGCATTGATTTAGTTATTTTTTAATGCTTTTCCTTGTTTTTAGGTCGCGGCATACCCAATGAACTTGCTGCAGATGGCTGTCCAGCTAAAATTTCTCCAGAGCTGCTCCCCTCTGCCTCTGTTGTAGCAAGCATGTATGAACAAGAGTTTGGTTCCTCGCTGACTTGGGTGCCTGTTTTTGGAACTGACCCCTTTTCATCTGAGGAGGATAGGTGTCATGCAGAACAGGACTTTGCAGAGAACTACCCTGACATCTCTCTTCTTCTTAATCATGCGGTAAACAATGACTATACTCCCTTCCAGGATGCTGTGTTGCACCTCTTGAATGTAACCCAAAGATATGCCTGAGAAAAAAATCACTTTTTGTGTGTGTAAAGTAGTAGTTTGTAAGTTAACACACTGCTGATTACTCTGCTCTACAAGGTGAGTGAAAAGTCACAGGACAGGACAGGCGCTGGACCCAATCATTATGAACTCGCATGAGAATCTCTGGAGAAATGGCAATGTTCTGGAAATAGCCTAAAATATAGGCCACTCAGCCATTATTTGGAGTATTTAGATGTAATTTTTCCTATCGCTGACTTGTCTCAAAAGGGTGTCCTGCGACTTCTGACTCACCCAGTATATTGTTCTTAAACAAATAGTCTGTTGAATAACTTGGCAAAAACTTTTATTGGTTTAAACTCTGGAATAAAATGTCATATAAATCCATAAGTATTGTATCAGTATTTTAAACTGTTCTTTTAATGACTTTCTGAAAATAACGTAGCATAAAGGTGCAAATTTTGCTTGTAAATTACTTTCACAGCAACATCAACATTTAACAGCATTGTACAAAGTAAATAACACCATATTTAAAGTAAGCACATCAAAGAGTGCAAGTGTTGTGCAAAGAAACAGAACAGTTAAGAACATTTATGCAACTGTGCACATACTCTGCATAGAGTATTACTCGCTGAGTATGTTACCTAGTGCATCCAATGCATCAGAGAGTCCATTTAGTCTGTGTGCGTTAACACTAAATTCATCAGCGCGACACTTTGGGCAAATGGCAGAAGTTTTCTGCCACTCCTCAATGCAGATCCTGCAACCAATAAGGCTCTGGCAGCACGATGAGACCATGGGATCAGCCATGACGCCTGCAAATCCAGTTCAGAAAACATTTTTATACAGTAATAATGGTTTTAATTACATTTTTGTGATATGGATGTCAGTTCTCTTTAAGTCAAATCAAACTTAGCTGCACTGATATCAGTACAAAGTCAACAGAGGCTTGTCTATGGTAACAGCATTTTATTTACTCTATGTACATCTGTGACTGTTTAGATTAGCTCATCCTTCTTAAAAAAAACCTGTCAGCCACTGCTAAATAAGACATTGTAAAGTTTAATTTTTTTAAACTCCTTGTGTCATTATACTCTATGGCTGTGACCAAAATGGATCTCTATTTACGTTTTAGGGCACTGTTTAGTATGTATGCCCTTTTTCTCTGCATGTCCAAATTTTAAAGTAATTGTAATGTGATTTTGAGGGCACGATTAACTCACACAATGAATCAGGTTTATAGTAAATATTACAGCAGCTAAATGTGTCCCAAAATGCAATACATTAATAAGCAACCCAACAGTGAAAGGAATGGAGCGTATGGTGAGACTCCGATTGTTATACTGGCATCCCAGTAAAACTTTCAAATCCGGCACAATGCAAAGAAAACCACCCATAAATTCAACTAAATATGTAATTTGAGCTGAAGGCTATTCCACAAAGTAAGCTATAAAAGCCACACTTTAGGTTAGCCAAAGAGTAAGGATATGATGGATGAACTAAGCCTCAATTTTAGCCAGGTATGGAGCAGATCCAAATGTATATGTTACTATAGTTGCTGAGCATAAACTTTCTTTCATGGGACCAAATTTGGGCTAAATGAGCCAGACTAACAGGCTCACTGAGTTTGCTTGCTTAATACCCTCTGGGTTTGCAAACTTATAGCACAACTGTAGAATATGAATAGCATTGATTTAGTTATTTTTTAATGCTTTTCCTTGTTTTTAGGTCGCGGCATACCCAATGAACTTGCTGCAGATGGCTGTCCAGCTAAAATTTCTCCAGAGCTGCTCCCCTCTGCCTCTGTTGTAGCAAGCATGTATGAACAAGAGTTTGGTTCCTCGCTGACTTGGGTGCCTGTTTTTGGAACTGACCCCTTTTCATCTGAGGAGGATAGGTGTCATGCAGAACAGGACTTTGCAGAGAACTACCCTGACATCTCTCTTCTTCTTAATCATGCGGTAAACAATGACTATACTCCCTTCCAGGATGCTGTGTTGCACCTCTTGAATGTAACCCAAAGATATGCCTGAGAAAAAAATCACTTTTTGTGTGTGTAAAGTAGTAGTTTGTAAGTTAACACACTGCTGATTACTCTGCTCTACAAGGTGAGTGAAAAGTCACAGGACAGGACAGGCGCTGGACCCAATCATTATGAACTCGCATGAGAATCTCTGGAGAAATGGCAATGTTCTGGAAATAGCCTAAAATATAGGCCACTCAGCCATTATTTGGAGTATTTAGATGTAATTTTTCCTATCGCTGACTTGTCTCAAAAGGGTGTCCTGCGACTTCTGACTCACCCAGTATATTGTTCTTAAACAAATAGTCTGTTGAATAACTTGGCAAAAACTTTTATTGGTTTAAACTCTGGAATAAAATGTCATATAAATCCATAAGTATTGTATCAGTATTTTAAACTGTTCTTTTAATGACTTTCTGAAAATAACGTAGCATAAAGGTGCAAATTTTGCTTGTAAATTACTTTCACAGCAACATCAACATTTAACAGCATTGTACAAAGTAAATAACACCATATTTAAAGTAAGCACATCAAAGAGTGCAAGTGTTGTGCAAAGAAACAGAACAGTTAAGAACATTTATGCAACTGTGCACATACTCTGCATAGAGTATTACTCGCTGAGTATGTTACCTAGTGCATCCAATGCATCAGAGAGTCCATTTAGTCTGTGTGCGTTAACACTAAATTCATCAGCGCGACACTTTGGGCAAATGGCAGAAGTTTTCTGCCACTCCTCAATGCAGATCCTGCAACCAATAAGGCTCTGGCAGCACGATGAGACCATGGGATCAGCCATGACGCCTGCAAATCCAGTTCAGAAAACATTTTTATACAGTAATAATGGTTTTAATTACATTTTTGTGATATGGATGTCAGTTCTCTTTAAGTCAAATCAAACTTAGCTGCACTGATATCAGTACAAAGTCAACAGAGGCTTGTCTATGGTAACAGCATTTTATTTACTCTATGTACATCTGTGACTGTTTAGATTAGCTCATCCTTCTTAAAAAAAACCTGTCAGCCACTGCTAAATAAGACATTGTAAAGTTTAATTTTTTTAAACTCCTTGTGTCATTATACTCTATGGCTGTGACCAAAATGGATCTCTATTTACGTTTTAGGGCACTGTTTAGTATGTATGCCCTTTTTCTCTGCATGTCCAAATTTTAAAGTAATTGTAATGTGATTTTGAGGGCACGATTAACTCACACAATGAATCAGGTTTATAGTAAATATTACAGCAGCTAAATGTGTCCCAAAATGCAATACATTAATAAGCAACCCAACAGTGAAAGGAATGGAGCGTATGGTGAGACTCCGATTGTTATACTGGCATCCCAGTAAAACTTTCAAATCCGGCACAATGCAAAGAAAACCACCCAGAAACTAAACGGGCAATGTTCTGCACATGAGCAATATTACAGAATTTATTCCAACATGGCCTTAAAATAACATTATTTTATCTTATGTACAAACCAGAATAAAAAAAGGACATTTATTAAAGGGCAAATTATTTAATCTGCATGTCTGGATTATTTGTGTGCTCAATGCACTTTGATATAACACATGAACCTATGCAAACTGCAGAATTAACTCTGTCTCTGCCAGGTCAGCTATCTAGAACACAGATGCATCAAATTTCCCCACAAGGCACAGCAGTGTCTTGGCAATTGGCAGTTTTGTCCACCTGTCAAAGTGCTTTCCCTCCCACCAGCCAATTTTAAACACAACCCATCCAATCTGGCAACATCACAAGCCATTGGAAGCTGTGAATTTCACACATTTTCCCATGTAGTTCATGTTTCTAAACAACGTAACGTAGCTGTCATACATAACCTGCTGAACAGCACAGTGCTTTTACTAACTTTAATTCAGAATTCAGTGTTTGTGTGTACACAGTTCAGCCATTAACGTGTGCTGTGATCAGTACCTTTATGATGAGGTAGTGTGCAAATTTACTCGTATTTTCACAGCTGTTTAGTAAACTAAATAGTCTCTCTCTACACAGTCCAATACTAATGAGAGAGTAGGGAGCCATTTCAGTCACAGCCTATGTGTAAATCAACAAAAGCCTCAATCGGCTAGAACAAAAGTCCCTGTAGTTACTGAATAATATGCTTTAGTATATATTAGGCTTTGGGGTTTAGGGGTTAAAATTTTGAGTTACAAGCAATACAGGTTTGTAAAGGAAAAAAAATTACTTCTGCAGATGACACAGGCAAAGCCATCTCTAACTGCTGCTGCTTGGGCCTCTGTCAGACACACGTCTGTTCTCCGGTTGGAATTTGCCAACTCTTGCAGTTCCTTTATTGTACTGGAGACTCCTTTAAGACCCTGAGCTGCAAGCACTACCTCCTCTATTTGATCGAAAATGTAATCAAGGCTAGTATCTTCTCGTCGACTGAAAAACAAGCAAAATACACAACCAAATTATCAAATTACCATTTCGAATCCAGACATTTTTATGCACACTATTACCTGCTGTTACTTCCACTGATCTAAGAAATCTAATGTGCTATTTTTGATTAGCACATTAATCAAAATCTAAGTCCATAAATAAATGTTATCTTTGCAACTCTTACTATCATCCAAAGCATTCACATTCATGGCATAACACCTACAATGAAACAAAGGTTGTGAATAGGTCAAGGAAATGTTATGTATTAGAATCTCTTGTCTTTGGCTGTGACCGAAATGGCTCCCTACTCCCCCAGTAGTACTGTGCTATATAGGGAGAGACAGTCCAGTTTACTAGGTAATGTAGAAAATATGAGTGAATTTAGACACTGCACCATTCGCGTATACACAAATGAATGGCTGAACCGTATAGAAACCCAAACACAATAACTAAAATTAGTAAAAGAACTGAGCTATAAATGGAGGAAATATAGAGATTGGTAATCCAGGTCCAGCAAGTAAAAATCCATGCTGCAGCTGAGCTATACACAGAGCCAGCCAGGCCGTTGGAACAAAATCCTGGGATAGATTTTATTTTCTGTATTACCCACCTCTATAAATATGTGAAATTTACCTTGTGGCTTCCAATGTGGACAATTTGGGCATGTTCATGCCATATTGGTTGAGCTTGTGTTTGACAACGACTTGGAGAAACACACTTTGTTCCAACACCTTGTTGTGTGGGAAATTTGACTAATCCATGTTCTAGATAGATGACCTGGCAGAGACATAGTTAATGCTGCTGTTTGCATAAGTTCATGTGTCATATCACAAATAGCACCTTTTTTATAATTCTGGTCAGTACATACTTAAGATAAAATAATGTTATTTTAAGGTCATGTTGGAATAAATCCTGTAATATTGCTGGTGTGCAAAACATCTGCTGTTTTGTTTCTGGGCAGTTTTCTTTGCATTCTGGAAGATTTTAAACAGGTTTTACCTGAACGCCAATGTAACAATTTGGCAACCCTGGTGGCTTTATGTCTGATCTGTTTGCTCTTCTGTTTGCTGCTGAGAAGTGAGGCTGCATTTTGGGACAAGCTTAGCTGATGTAGTATGCTACATTATTTACTATAAATCATGATGCATTGTGGGAGTGTCCTCAAAATCACTTTACGATTCGGACATGGCCAAGAAAATGGCCAACATACTCAACAGTGCCCTAAACCGTAAATAAGGATCCATTTTGGTCACAGCCACTGAGTCTTTACCTAGAACAATATACATATAGATATTAATATTCTTTAGTTAAAAGATACTATTGTACCTCAGTCTTCTCTTTTTACTTGCTTGTAACTGCAGTAAGTCTTCTTCCTTCACAGCAAATACTTTCCTTGCATTTTGCTTCCAAAATGCTGATCCTGTATTGAAAATAGTCAAATATTGCTGAAAATAGTCACATATTGCTGACTACTGAAATCTATATTTATTTGCTGAATTTAATATATTGGAAGAAATAAAAAATAGCCTTTCTGAAGTGTAAAATGGTTATGGCAAATTAATACTATGTTTAATTTACTTCCAATATGTTAGTCTGTTAAAAAGCAGTAATTTTGCTGTATACAGGGTCTCTGTATAAAATATGTTTCTATATTGTCACTTACAATGTTAAGAAAACATACTGTATTGTGTTTGAGCACAATCCATGTAGTCTGAGGTAATCAAACAAACCAGGAATATTCAAATTTTGTTACGGAGTTTCATGTTTTTCCAGCTCAATACATCTATTTCAATTCATCTGTTAATTGGCAAGTTAACTAGGTGTTGGACACTAAACTGTGCTGGACACAGCCCTCCAAGACAAGATTTGAAGATCACTGCTAAAAACAACATGTTCCACTATACCTCTGGTTCCTTCGGAATCTAGGATTTTGTTTCCTTGACCATCTGTAAGGACGCATGAGTCATCTTGTTCAAGGGCATCAGTGACCTTACTGGTGATACCCAAAACAGAGGCTTCAAATTCAGAAAAACGCACAGTTAGCGTCCTGCTTGTTTCCAACTTGCCATCCACAAGCTCACCAATGAAGATGTTCCTGAATATTGAAATGGAAAACTTTAAAACTCATTTAACATTATGTAGTCTTTACAGAGTTGGTGCATTCAGGTAAGTTATGCAGATATAGCCTGTGTGTGTGACATGCCATACCATACCCATAGCTACATCAAAATCACATTATTCTACAGAAACACACTACCAGTCAAAGGGTTTTAGAACACCTAAATGATTCCAGTTTTAATTGATGTTTAAGCACATGTGCAAGGGTCCAAATTAAGTTCTGGTGAATTACTTGAAGTAGTTCAAAGGAAAGCAGTAAACTGCCAGAGCTGCTGATAGATTAAGTGACTTTTGGTGGGCGGGGGAACTAAATTATAACACTATAAAAAAGAAACTCAGAACATTATAACTTCTAAGCACTTTACATTAGAGAAATTACAAATACAGTCAAAGTGTAGTGAGCACAGTTTCCTACACCATAAATAGATTCCTAGAAACTGGAGAAAACTGCAGAATCCTGGTACTAGAGGCCAGACATACTCAAATCAAGAAAACAAGTATCTGAAAGATAACAGCTTGTGAGATAAGCAGCTCCCGTGACAAAAACTTGTAGCTCTGCTTAACATTGTACCAAGTCTTAGTTTTAAATGTGAAGACTCAGATCTGCAGGTTTGACAGTGGCAGTCATTGCTAAAATGGTGAAATAAAAATGCAAGCTTGCCTAGTTCATTCAGTACTGCCAGTGGACTACTGAAAAAAGTTTATTTTAATTTGACCGTGACAATTAGCATGTAATTTAACATAAGTATGTTAAGTCATGGCTGCCATAAAATTATATCAGTACATATTACAAGGGAAATATAACAAGTTCTAATGTTAGTGCGTATAAACATATGAAGAATTAAAAGTTTATTAGTATACCTTTGGAATGCTTTTGCCACGGTAGGTCTTGGACTTGCAGTTGCTCTTGTAGCAGAAGCCGCAGCAGCGCTGGGTGGGCGGTGGAAGGAAAACCGGGTAAAATTGTTCATTACTGGCACACTAGGTGATGATTCCACGCTGATACTTTCACCATGTACCTCGTAATGCCCCCTTACTGTTAGCTCCAAAGAGCTAAATTGGCCATCAGCTCCAGGAAATACAGCTACGTTGTTGTCATCAGTGATGTAGACACTGGGACCGTGTACCTTTTCAAATGAAAACAGTGAGGGAAGAAGTTTACTACACCATGTATAGACTAACCAGCTAGCTAGCTAGGTTAGTTAGCCAGCTAGTCACGTATATAAAAAAGTATGTAGGCGGCAATTCACAGAATAACATTAACTAAATATGACATTTAGCTACGGAACGTTAGACAAACACCTGAAAGATCCTGCCGATTTTTTCTGTTGTCATATCGTCTTCTTTCACTGCAACGCGTTTAGTTCCTCTGAACAAGATAAAACTCTCCATCCTCAACTCCATCCAAAGCCTACAGCAATACAGACTGTGTAGATAACACTGCAGTGAACTCCCGCGCAACAGAAACCCACCAAGAATAAACAAATCAGTAACTTCCGGGGCACACAAATGGGTCAAGTTCAAAATCAAAATCAAATTCGGCTCCTGGTCCGTTTTTTAAATTTCCAATTTTTGTTTGGATAACCAAATAAAAATACAAAATACACGCCGTTATTCGTTTTTTGGTATTATATTCAAAAACGAAAAAACGAATTGGTTTTTTAATTTTCCGATTTTGATTCTCAATTGAATATCAAATGAACGAATGATACACGGATTGTAAAGGACCAAAAAGGTTACCCATTCATCCAAGGTCAGGTTTTTTTTTGAGGGCGCTGGAAACCTGGGAGAGCAGATTCCCTCAGCACGACTTCGGACCCTCTTCTGTGAAAGCGATGGCGAGCCACCCAAAGGAGAACTGAGCTAAAAGACTACTCTTGAGTCCATTTCAAATTACCTGGCCATGTGGAAGGACAAAGAAAAGTGATTGAGAGACTGAACTTATCTTATTTTTATTTTATTTTATTTTATTTTATTTATTGTTTCAACACATTTGTATTTGTTTATTGTGGGTTTACTGATTTACTAGTTGTTGGGTTATTGAAAAAAGTAGAACTAAAGGTGTATATTCTGAACTAAATTATATTAGTGGATCTAAGTAAACAAATTAACTAAACTAGCAACTAATAGTAAATTAAATAATATTAAACTCTGTCAATGTAAAAGTTTAAAGTATAAATAGCTAAACTGCCAACTTAAAAGATAAATAGTACATCCTAAAAGTAATAATACAGAAATAAAATCCAAATAAGCTTATATATTCCTATTTTCCCTATTAATATTCTATTCCTAAACTAAGAAGTGCAAAGTAATAACAGATTTATTTTATAACGGCTAATATATATATATATATATATATATATATATATATATATATATATATATATATATATATATATATATATATAATATTTAACATTTATTGTTTTTGACATTTATTCAATGTACACCTTAAGCTTGTTTTGGTTGTTTTATTTGTCTTCTAAGTAAAGTAAATCCCTTTACTTTAACACTGTTCTCGTTAATGCTGACACACACCCGCACCTCCTTTACGAACCTAGACATACTGGTCCTAGAGTGGCAAATTCCTTTGTTACCTGTAATTACCCAGCTTCAGTGTTGCTGGATAGTAGTCAGTCATCAGCTAGCTGTTAGGAGTGCTACATACAGTACTGTGAAAATGTTTTAGGCCGATGCAAATTTCTTAAAACCAATTATCTCAATATAAAGAGAGTTTTACGAGGCAAAAGTACCACGTATTAAAACAGATGCAAATAAAAATAAATATGGTAAAAAGTAACAAGAAGTCCACAGGTGCCAAACCTTTGTTTGGGCTAACCTATTAGACCAATGTTATTCATAGTACAGAGTAGGGCTGTTTAGGAATCCCACAATTCGGTTTGCCGGAGGAAAACCCGGATCTGGATCAGAGTCGTCTGCTTTCAGGGTGTGTTCGCACAAATTTACCATGCTCTCTCTCAGATTAACTCTCCTCTTGTACGAATCTGCGCGCGCTCTCGGATATATCGTCCTCGTGTGCTATCTGGCTGTTCTTAATGTTTTGAGAGTGTGCGCGCGCGCTCAACTTCCCCCTGTGTGCTCACGCGGAGCTTTTCACTGCAACAAACCTGAATGTTCAACTGGCTGAATAGTCCAGAGTAAGCAAACTGCTTGTAACTGAAGGTACTTTGTCTTTTACTGTTGGTGAATTTGTTTTCTAAGAACTAGGAGGTTCAGGAACCTACAATGTTATTCCTACTACTACAAGTTATTTGTACATAAAATTTATGTAAATAACCACTTCATACATCAGTACATCAATATGATTATTATATATTATTATAGGAAACACTAATAAGGAACTCACCATTGGTTTAAACAGAGTATTCTGTTTACTCAATTAGTGTTAATGAGAGAAAAAAAATTGTCTGGAAGCTCAAAGAAAGACATAAAACAAAGATTTATATTAAATTTATGTTTAATTCATAAAGTTTACATATTAAAAAAAAAGGGAAAAAAAGAAAACAGAAACAGAATACAATTTGCAAATCCTTTTTAACTCATTAAATTGAATACACTACAAAGACAAGAAATTTAATGTTGCAAATATTCACTCATTTTGAATTTGATGCCTGTAACATGTTCCAAAAAAGTTAAGACAGGGGTAACAACATTATGCATGCGTTATGAAGATCAAATACGAGAATGGAGCAGTGACAATAAAGTTGAAGCTGAATCTGAATCTTTACTGAGAAAATTGGGCAAAAAGCGCTGCGCTCGTCTTTCACAGCATGGAGCTGAGTTCAGAGCGAGGCTACAATTATAATATAAACTAATTTCAATTAAATAAACTTAAGATTAGTAAGGACCTGTAAAGTTAATAACATTTTGTCAAATATATAGAATAGGTTGAGGTTTTATTTATCAAATTAGTTTTTTAATTATTTTTTTATTTTGATTTTCTTGTTCTTAGTTTATTTTTAATTTTATCATTTTTTATCATTTTACTTTTAATATTATTATGTTTTTCTTCATAAGATATGAATTCTTTACTTTTTATGTGTAATTTTTTTCTTTTTTATTTCCTATTTTTTCTTTTTACATATATATTTTATTAATCTACATTAAATGTCGGTTTAAAATTGTATTTTTTTTTTTTGTTCCTTATCTTTTCTAATTTCGTATTAAATATATTCAATCTCTTTTTAAACTGTAAACGCTTGGCGGCATTGTAAATGAGGGTCACCCTCAATGTATTCCAGCGTGAAAATAAAGATTGATTAATTGACCTTCAGTGTTGCAAACCCAGGTTTTACATAAACAATAAACAGAATAAAGAATAAAATAACATTGCTGTTCCCTTTAATGAGCTGCTGGGTCAATATTCTTCCCAAAGCACACACCTGTGTCTTAAAGGGAATGACAACTGGAACATGGACTGGTTTATTTCACGTTACACCCAAAATACACCCACAAATAATTTCGAGCTGTGCAAGGCGTATTTTTTGCACCGTCACGATATCAAAGACACAGGACACGGCTATAAATCCAGCTGTGTGATGTGCTTTTGACTGGTGCTAAAGAACGCTAAGATAGGGCCCTATGTATGTCTTTTTGTCTGTACATTTTTCAGTAAACTTATTTCTTATTACAATGACTGGGTGTCTTGACTCCATGAAATTTCTATCAGATCAGTTCCACACTAAATGAATGCTGTATCCTGTTTAATGTACTGCTTTGCGCCTTTTAGTTTTGACGTTATGTTTTTATGTTTTAAACACTAATAAGTTTTAGTAAAGAGTTTTTCTTTACTTTACTGCATCTATATATTCCATATATTCCAACATTTAAACACTCTTACTGTTAGGATAAATCATTTGTAATAATGTATTTAAAACCTCTGTACAGTATTGCATATAATGGATCATAGAGAACCTGTGGGTTTTGTAGACAATAAGAGAAGTCGAGCAGAAGAAAACACTTAATGCATTTATTTTTCACAGTCTGATTACAAGATGCCATGAGAGTACAATGATTAAAAAATTATATGGCAAAAACAAGTTAATCCATTTATAATATATATAGGTCCTTTTTCTATTGTGAAAACAGGTTGGTGCTAATAGAAGTAGTAGTTGATGGAGCAAATTATTGTTCTGTGCAGTACAAATACACTATGGTTTCTTTTTGCCAAGTAAAATGTTTTGTATCATCATTTGTGTAACAAATTTTCTGTTAGCTACAGAATTGTTGCAGTTCATACATTTATTCCTAAACTTGCAACTGCATCAGACTGAGTGTACTTTTTCCATTCAGACGGAATCTCTCCTTTTCCACTAAAGGTTTTTTGATGGTAATTTTCAAGGTTTTCCTGGAATTCACAAACAAACCATTTCCAGTAGGCCAGAGAAGAAAAATCAGGAGAGATGCTCCATTCAGCGTATTTTCCTCCTGCAGTCCAGAACTCTCTGTAAGGGTAGCACTTCTCTGGGTTACCTGCTGAAAATTCTAGGTTATCTGTCGCTACTTTTGTTGTGCAAACGTTTATAGAAAACTCAGTTGTATCCCTAAAATGCTTTCCAGTTATTCCACCTGAGCGATGGAATTCAGCCTGGTGTTTTTCAGTGTGATTTTCTTGACTGTTGGTACAGACGGCTCCACAGAAGGGACACTGCTCCCAGCAGCACCTGCAGAAGTGTTTAATCAGAATCTGCTCTGGCTTTTCTCTGAACATCTCCTTTTTCAGATCTGAAAGTTTACAGAGGTTTGCTTTTAGCTCTTCAACAACAACCAAGAGCTCTTTTTTTATAACATCTACAAGAACATCATAATCAGTGACATCATCACTCAGGTGAACTCTGGTATCTCCTAACTCATCTACAAGACTGTTGGAGAAAATCTCCAGCCACTTGTTGATATCTCCACTGATGAGTTTGACTTCATCTCTGGCCTCTTCTGCTGCACTGATGATAATTCTCTGTTTGTGGTCGATGTGTTCTTTTATTACAGAAGCTGCCTGAGGATTTTCTGCTGCCATGTACTGTCTAACTCTGTCTCTGGTGAAAATTTCAAAGTGGTAGTAGGGGTAGTTCATGTATGTCATGAATGTGTCAAACTTTTCATTCTTATCTCCCTCCTGCTCTGCCAGAGTCTTCAGAATGTGTTTCTCCAGATCTCCTCTGTTCCCATTAAATGGAGGTTTTCCTCTCATCTGATCACAGATGAATTTAGCGGTCATGCTGTACACACTCTGCAGGATTGTTTCTTTTAGTTTAACACAGATTTGATCTCCAAGCACTGCTGCAGATGTTGCTCCTTTCCTGTAATTCTCAAAGATGTTAAAGTACTCAGCTTTTTTCTTTTCAAAGTAAAGAACTGGATCATTTGCTTCTCTGTATTTCCTGTGAAGTTCTACAAAGCGTTTCTCAGCTTGTTCACACACATAAAGAGAGAGATCAACAAAGAACTCTTTCTTAAACTCAAAGGAGTCATCTCTTGGTTTAAACTTCTGCACTCGTTGTTTGATATCACGTACAATCTCCTGGATGTAGACTGAGCTGTATCCCTGCACTGAGACTGGAAATGATTCCACTTTTTCTGTTGTTTTTTCAATAACTTCAGAAATTAGCTCTTGTGTTAATTTTTGATCATCTACTTCAAAACACTGTTCCATATAAGGTAATGTTTCCAAAACAGGAAAAGCACCTACAATCCTGTTCTTTTTGATTGAGACATAGTTTTCATGATCACTAGCAGTGCAAATCCATCTGAAACCAGCATGTTCCTTTTGTCCAACAACAAGGCTATGTTCATAAAACTCTCCCAGAATGTTAATAACATCATTTGAGATGTTTATATCTTTAATTTTTGGAACATCTTTACTTAATTCAGAGACCCACTTTCCCCAAACTGAATCAAATTCTGTTTCTGGGTCTCTATTTTTACTGTCATCTTCTTTAATGTTCAGAGCGAGTTCTTTACTCTTTTCAAAGAGGGTCTTCTCATGATTTTTCAGCTGCTTATCCAGATTTTTCTGAATGTTTTTCTGTTTGATGTTGTCATCCAGTTTTCTTTTGGCCTCATCTACTAGGTCATCATGGAGGTGTTGTATTTGTTTCTCAAATCTGCTTTTCCACTGAATCAGAGTTTCTTTTTCACTGTCTTCTTCAAAATAATTTTTAAATGCTGTTTGGACTTTTTGCAGTGTCTCTGACATTTCTCTCATCAACTCTTGTTTTCCCACTGGTTCCACTTTTCCACTGGAGATTCTGTTTAGCATTGTGTCTTCAATACTCAGCATGGCACTCCTGAGACTCCAGGTCCATTTCTCATACTCCTCCTCCAGTTTCCTGTACACTGATATTTCCAGTGTGTTCCTGAAACTGAAGACAAAGTTTTCATTCAGCAGAGCCTCCCAGAGGTCTTTCACTCGCTGCTGAAACTGTGATAATTTCATGCAGTTTGTTTTTGATGCGCGAGAAATAATGTCTCTCTTCAGCTCCTGAACATTTTCACTGTAGCGTGGGTTTGGTGGAGCCATGGGTGGGCTGCCCTCCCAGAGGTGGGAAAAGTACTTCACATCTTTCTGTACATCAAATGCAATGACATCACTGAAACATTCTGCATCACACATTTCATCTTCTGCAGCTAACTTGGTCATTTCATCCAGTCTGTCTTGCAATCGTCTTCTTCCCTCCATTATTTTCTCTCCAGCTGCAACATCAGTAACATTCTGATGAACAAACACACAGCTGGGCTTCAGTCTGACCTTCTTCATCCTCATGAAGGCCTGAACAACAATTTGAAGAATGTCCTGCATCTCTGATGGGTTTTCTCCAAAGATGTTGATCAAAGTCAAGTTTCCAAGACCTACAACAAATGTTGCCAGTTCATTATCATGATGTATGGTGTCTTTTCCAGCCAGCTCTAAAGCTCTGAGACCTTCAGTATCAACAACCAGAATGTAGTCAAACTTCAGTTCCTCCTTCATCTCATCAGACACTTTCACCAGCTGCATGAAGGCTCCTCTGGTGCATCTTCCAGCACTGACTGCAAACTGGAGTCCGAACATGGCGTTGAACATGGTGGATTTTCCTGAGCTCTGAATTCCCAGAACTGACAACACAAAGACTCTCTGGTCTCCAAGTTTTTCTATTACCTTATCCAGAACTGCTGAAACCCAGATCAGAGGAACATGAGCAGCATCACCATCCATCAGCTCCAGTGTATTGCCGGAAAGCATGAGTTTAGCAGCAAGTTCAGGAAGGTAACAAAGAATCCCATGCTTATTCCTTTCAGTATCACTTCGTTCAGAGACTGAAGCTTCATAAATCTGCCCCACCTCTCTCAGCATGTGTTCCAAACCAAAGGGAGCAGGGTTAAGCTTTTTGAGGATTTTTTCTATGCTCAGATGTTCAGCACTCAATTTATTTGTTTTGTCATGTTCCAGAGTCAATTTTGTAAAGCTATGCATTATTGAAGTGTGTTTGTTTTTCTTTAGGTTATCATGTGTTTTCAGAGCCGGCACATCTGACCATTTTTGATGGGCAGATATTGTGTCTGAAGTAAAGTCATCCAGCATGATTGTCATCCACTTGAGGAAATACTTTTTTTCAGTGTCTGATGGTGATCTTAATTGTCTTACAAATGACACAATGAGATCAGTGAAACCATGTTTCTTCTGTTTTTTTCTTATTTCCCTCATTTCCTCTAGCTTTCTGCTTTCCTCTATTTCTATGTTGTTGCTTTTAAGACGACGAAGATCTTTGTTTGTTTTGCACCAGTCATGCCACAGTTTCCCCTGGCAGGGCAGGTACTTTCCTTTGACTGTTGATGGATCTTCTCCTTTCAGGAATCTCATTATCTCCTGTGCAGCTTCCTTTCCTCTCTGACAGTCTTCATTATCCTCATCCACCTTCATCTCTGAGTGTTCTGCTATCTTCTCAAGACTAAAAGTGACAGGCTGTTCTGAGAGGCAGTTCTTGATAAGTTTGAGCACAACAGAAACATCAGACTGATTTCTGCCCTTCAGTGTTACTCTGTATTTTCTGTCTCCGATCTCACACACATCATCTTCACCCTCATCATCTTCATCAGTCAGAATAACAATAAGTGGAGTTGAAGACTTCCAAAGTTCCTTCACAATTACCATTTTGTTGTCATTCCGATCAGGTTGAGGTAATAGTACAATATTCACAGAGGACATTTCAGTAAGAATCTTTCTCTGAGTCTCGTTGATGCTGGAATCTCCATGTAGATTACAGAACGCTACACAGTCTGAGAAATGATCAGAACCATTCCCAGATGGGAGGTACCAGGCGATCTCCACCACTCCGTCCATCAGTAGATGCTCTCTGCTGCTGCCTGGACAGTCCCTGTGGAAGAACGTGTTGTGCTTCTCATTGATCAGCCTGTTCATCAGCTGAGACTTGGATGAGGAAATGGAGCCAATCCTGAAGAACGCCACCATTGGAGTTTCAGCTTTGTACATGGGCAGGGTCTTACTGGTGAATTCGCCTGAAGTATCTGTGCTCTTCCAGCTTTTACTGATCTGACGCATCGTCCACAGTGGGAATTCAATATTTCCAGTAAAAGGATTTGGAACCAGCAGAGGAACTGCATACTGACACTGAGACAACTTAGTTACCATGGTCTGCTGAAGAAAGGGATCTGCACAGAGGAACACTGCCATCTGAACATCCATTGGATGACTCTGACTTTGTTTTTTTTCTGTTTTCTTATCTTTTTTTTCGAATAGAGCATCAAAGCCAGCTTTTCCAGCTGCCTGCTGAGACTTTGTTATTCTGGGTTCAGATTTGACAGAGAGGTGTCTTGCTTTGTAATCTGTTGTTAAAAGCCGCTGCATGAAGGTGTGAACAAGATCTTTTTCTTTGTTGGACTCCTCCATTAATGATGGTGTTAGATCAAGAAAGTGAGTTGTGGAAAGTGTTTGCTCATATTTGCCCTCCAGACCAAGTTTTCTCAAGAGATCTTCTAGTTTGAGGTTTGATTCTTCTTCCTAAAAAATTAAGCAAAGCAAAATATTATATAATTATAATAATTATATAAATATTATATAATTATTATATAATATTATATATTATATAATATTATAATATCTTTCTGTGTTGAGGTTAATTCATATTTCAATAGCTATTTTCTGATGCATGCAAAAAGCCCCCAAGTGCATATTGCTATAGGTTTATTTAATTGTGTAGGGCATAGTGTTTTAATAATAAAAATATTATTTATGTTTAGTGTATTTTTGCACACACACCCTAAACTGATGATTAGTCCTAATACACCAGCCTTGTCCAAACTGCATATTAATTTCTATTGTCTACAGTCAAGAAAGTTTTATTTTGTCAAAAACTAAGCAGAAACTATGAGCTGCCGGCAGGGGCGTAGCAGCAAATTCTGGGTCCTGTACGTTCTCAATATCAGTGGGCCCCTATCAATTAAGGTTTAAAGCTACAATCTCTGGCAAAATGTACGGCAAAAAAAACATAATCACAAATATGTTTATTAACTGATATCTGCTTTTTGGCCAGCATTATGTCTCTAGCGTACAGATCATTCAATCTGGGCTCACTGACGTTACACTTGTCGCCGCTCGCTGTCGGGCGGACTAAACCATTTTGCACCTCCAAGAGGGGGCCCCCAGAATGTCCAATAAGTTGAGAGGACTGTGACTAAAGTTCATTTCCTCAGTGGATGTTATCAATGTATTTGAAAGATTAATTAACATTTAGTTAATTGAAGGGCCCAATTCAATAATAAAACCATCGCAAAAAAAAAAAAAAAAAAATCAGGATTTTCATGGGCCTCTCCCTACTCGAGCCCTGGATAGTGAAGAGTAACTGTTTATTATACGTTGGGTTTATTGACAAATATCTTTCAGTTATGATTACTTATCTTAGTATCTATAATTACATAATCATTGTGTGAAACCTTGTATTCTATATTGCATAACCAATACTCACATTATATTTGATCATCTTTATTACTCACAGTGTATTTTACACGCATTTATATAGAAGATTAACCAATAATCACAATATATTCTTTACATATATAGTAAAACATTGTTTGATCAGGCATGTGACTGACACAGACTTTATTATGACAAATTAACCCACATGATACATAAGGCGTATACTAACACATAGGATCTATTATATGGCGGACTAACCACGCGCTGCTAACACAGTAACATATAACATATAGAACCCATTGTGAGACGCGTATAGCTTATGCTTGAAGCATTTAGTTTACTGCATGTTTCTGACTAACAATCAATCATCGGCTAGTGCACTCTGTACGAACTGAATTGAAGTTCTTCATCTCCCAAAGCGGGATAGGGACACGCGCACATAGGGAGGACGGCACTGTCTAATTATTGAAACAATACCACACTGTCCGGCTGGATACAGTCAAGGCCAAACACTAGTGGTCTGATCAGACCTGTGAAACTTGAGCACTAACACATGAAATTACGCACGCTAACATGAGATGATTTTAGCAACGCCTCATCAGCAGGTTTCACGTCATTTGGGGTATAAACATGGAGTCAGATCAGAGGGGGGTCAGAACTTATGCTGGGATGGCTGTTAGATGGTCTTTCATGTGTTGGTTCTCCTGAATATTCAGTACTTTGTAATAAATACTTGGTTTGCTTTCAACTTCACTCCACCTGTCTGCGACTCTCTATCAAACGAACACGCAGGGGAGTTGTACCCCGGTCGAGAGGTGGGTGTTGACCCACCTTTCATTTTCTTTTCTACAACAATAGTCAGGTCCACTTTTCCCACTACTACCATGCCCAGGGCTGTCAACGTTAAAGCATTAACGCGCACTGTTAATTTGGAATCAGTAATGCCTTACTATTTTTTTAATGCAAGTTAATTAAGGCAGTAAGTTTGACCCCTACTTCCGCCGTAATCTGCCCCGCCCCCACCCAACGCACTGATCTGTTGTCTGTCTGAATGATTGAACGGCATCCTTTTACGGTGTCCAGCAGTAACACTCCAGTTCAGACTTCCATCTTCGACCTGGTTAGAGAGCTTTGTTTCTCTCTCTCTCTATTTTTCTTTCTCTCTCTCGGTCTTAATCCGCCAAATAGAGAGCTTTAATGCAGGAGGTAGGACACACTGACTCGCTCTGGCGCTATTCTGGCGCAATCTTATTCATTAATTCATACATGAACTAATGCAGCACTAATACACACTCTGTGAATTTAAAGAATTATAAAGAATCTGTTAAAGGGACAGTGTATACTGCAGCGTCTGCCTGGGCATTGAAAGAAGGCAGTTTTAAGTCAGTTTATTGTAAACTTAGAGCACTGGTTGTTGTTGGCCGCAACCACACCGAAAAACAATAAATAGCTAGTGCTAACCCGTTAATTCTAGCACTTAATGTTACTCAGAACACTCACACTCACAGGCAGTCTCTCTCTTTCTCTCTCTCTCTCTCTCACACACACATGCGCACACACAGAGACCCGCCCTGCTCCTCATCCCTAAGATTTTTATACTTATCAATTTAAAATTTGTCTGAAGAAAAACAAATGTAATTATTCACAGTTAATAACAGAATTTTGTTGTGATTAATCTAATTAATTTTTTTTAATGGATTGACACCGCTAAAATTAACAGATAAAGTAAAAAAAGGAAAGCAACTCAAATAGTAGGACATTAATGTATCAGTTGGGGCTCCCTGCTTTCAGGTATAGAGGACCTTCTGGGCTTCTGAATATGTTCCATGGTTCCTGACCTTTAAAGTGTTTCACAACTGAAATATCTGTTATTCCCTACTACTGCATGATGTCTGTGCATGCAAAGAGGAGTCTGTAGATTGAGGTAAGTGGGATCACATGGCCTCATTAGATTTCTCCAGCTGTATGTTTTCAGCAAACCCCATGAATTTAAAGTCCTGCTGGTCTCCAAGTGCACCCTTGTCTTTTTTAATGTCTGTGACATCCTGAGTTCCTGTGTTTCAGCCTGCTGGTAGGAGTTTTTTGGAAGCTCGGCCTTTACAGATATCATTGGCTGGTCTATGCACGGGCCACTGCCTGCCTCCAGCTTACTAGGCCAACTTGGAGATCTACTGCTTGTTATTTCCTATAAATTTCCCTCCTCTCTTCTTATGCACAAGTTCCTCTTCATCAATGCAGTTTCCTCTCCATCCATTTGTGACCTAACCTCACTGGTGCATGCCTTTTGCCATTAGTTGTAAGAGAAGATGCTCATCCCTGCTACCTAAGTTGAGCACTGTGGCATTTCAAGCGTACCCATGATGACCCCCTTCCTGTCTGGATTTTTCATCCACCCATGTTGTACCAAACAACTCTTTTCCTTTTTGGGGCATCTTAATTTTCAACATGCACAATAATTCTCAGGATTGGGATTTTTTTGCACATCTTCTTGCGATTTTCTCTTCTGCTTCTGGAGCTGGAACAGCATCTTTTTCTTTTAGTGGTGTCAATCAATTCAAAAATTTGATCTGATTAATCACAACAAAATTCTATGATTAACTGTGATTAATCGCATTTGTTTTTCTTCAGACGCAAATTTGTATAATGGATATTTAAATGTAAATAAAATAATTAATGTAAGAAATGTAAAATGCAATTATATGTATATTAGTGGTGTCAATTAGATAAGTATATACTTGTATGTTTGAGGAGAGGGGGGCAGGGCAGATTACGGCGGAAGTAAACTTGGTGCCTTAATTAACTTGCGTTAAAAAAATTCCAAATTAACAGCGTGCGTTAATGCCTTAGCGTTGACACCCCTAATTTCTTCAACAGAAATTTAATTGCCAAAAATATTAACTTAAACTACTTAAAACATTCTTTGTTGCTTGACCCACATTTGAATAAGATTTAGCTCTCAAACTAGGGTTTGGCGCACAAGACAAGGCAAACTTTCAGATAGAACAGCTTGTAGAATTGATAGAAAGACAAATTGGTATCACATTCAAAAGCAAAAGACATTCAGGAAGACAGATCCGATTTTGGAGTGTTACATGGGGGTTGTCACCTGCCCTTGGCTGAGTGTTACTTTTCTTTGGATAAAACAATTTTTTGGATGAAACAAATTTTATTTCATTTTTTTATTATTTTTTAAAGTTATATTACTTCATTTCTTATTTCTTATTATTATTTCTCATTTTCTAATTATTATGTAATAATTAGTGTTGTTAGACAATAATAAATAATCTAATTAATTACATTCTCTGTGATTATTTTATTAAATTAAACACATTTGATCACATTCATCATCATCATCACTGTACAATTCAATTTAATTGTAGTTGAGAAGCAAATAAAAGAATGAATAACTGGCAAATACATTAAGGATCCCAGTAATGAACATCAGTCAGTAACACATGCTGTAAATACTGAAGAAAGTCACTTTTGTGATGAAGTCCTTTCCAAACCTGTGTGTAAATATTTCTCATTTTAGAATTTTACAGTCTTGGAAAATGTATCTTTTTACAAGGGAACAAGCTACATTTGTACTATACAAAAATATTTTCATAATCAATACACTCTATGTCCAAATGTTTTTGGACACAGTTTCAAATGCACACCTTCAGTTGTAGATGGGCGTGATGACTTAAAGTGAGGTGTGTTAAGGTAAATTTCTGGCGTGTTACTATCTTTGTTCTATTCACCCGTCAGATGTCCATAATAAGCTATGCAGGTGCAAAGCAGGCTCTGTGCGTGCTCAACACGCACATACCCTCGCTCATTACACACAAGGACACGCCGCAGAGCGCATACCCACTTTTACAACAACAATAAACAGAATACAATATACGTAAGTAACCTGCTCACGCACCTTTACAGGAGAACGAGCAGGCCAGTTTCCTCTGCTGAGAAGCACAGTACCAATTCACCAAAGTGCACCTGGCTCTTAAAGGGAATGGCAAGTGACATGTTGATTGGTTTATTTCATGTTCCACCCAAAACACATCCATGATTAATTAAGAGAATTAGTACATGCCTTTTGCGCATTTTGAGTAGAGTGATAACAAAGACACACTGACACGCCCTAAATCAAGCTGTGCCGTGCGCAATTGGCGGCTCACGTATAGATCACTAAAATAGGGCCCAAAGAGCATTTTGCTAATATTGACCCACGCCCTTCACTGGGCAGAGAAGAAGAAAAGAGGAGGAGCGAACTCAGAGTATTTGGGATGGAGTTTGGGGCAGCTTCGCTGTAAAGCCTGAAGCCGAAGCCCCAAAAGTTAAATCAAAACTTTCGACCACTGCAAGGAGTGTTGGAAGTGCGACCTTGTAGTCTTGAGAAAGCCAGAGGATGAGCCGATGCATGAGAAAGGCAGTGTGGAAGTCAAAGGAAAGAAAGGTAGGGAATTAATTCATTAAGGTGTTTGAAGGTGCTGCCAGCCTATTCAAGTATAGGAATGTACTGGAATAACAGCATAGAGGGTGATATCCTAGGAGGCAGGAATCGGTTGAAGTGGAAAGGTGGTGTTGAACGACTTAGTGGAATGATGCACATGTTGTACATGTAGTTTAAAGGCCCCAAAAGCAGCCACCGACCCACATGCGTAGCAGGAACGACCGGGGAAGGTAGAAGGGGTGCTCATGACAGTCCAACAAGAAGGGGGCAATGGTGAGGGAAGACAGGGGGGGCGATGGAGTGGGAAGACGGAGTGGGAAGATGGGGGCAATGGAGTGGGAAGACGGAGTGGGAAGATGGGGGTGATGGAGTGGGAAGATGGCGGCAGTTGGGAGATGGAAGAAGAGTAGGGAGGACAGACAGACTGAGGAATGGGAGAAAGAGGGAGAGAGAGAAATTGAGTGGCCACGCCCGAGCGACGCCCTACGAGACTGCAAGGAGGTGGAGCCACAGCCTGCCAGCGGGCCGGGCGGAAAAAAGACGGGTTGCACAGGAAAAAGGGGAGGGCGGGCCGTGGGACTAATGTTAGGATGATGAGGATGGGCAGGGAGGACAGACGGACTGATGTTGGGATGATGGAGGATGGGCAGAGAGGACAGACGGACTGATGTTGGGATGATGGAGGATGGGCAGGGAGGATTGACAGACTGATATCGGGATGATGGAGGGGCAGGGAGGACAGACAGACTGATGTAGCGAAGATGGGTAAGGAGGCAAAGACGATGGCGGCAGCGACGACGATGGTGACGAAGGTTAGTATGGTGAAGGTGATGGTTATGATAGCAAGGATAGATTGGAATGATGAGGGCGAGATTATGTCCCAGATGGTGGCGATGATGCGGAGGGTGAAAGTGAGAGCGATGAAGATGCAGATGAAGGAGGCGATGAGGACGATGGTGATGAAGATGGCCATGATGAGAGGCGAGATGATGCTCAACATGGCGTTGAGGAAAGCGAAGAAGATGAAGGCGGTGATGTAGGCAGAGACTGTGGCAATGGTGATGAAGACGGCCACGATGAAGACTGCGGCGATGATGAAGGTGATGCAAGCAAAGATGGTGGCGATGATGACGATGGCGATAAAGATGGCCATGATGAGGGCGAGATTACGCTTAAGACAATGGCGATGACGAAGGCGATGACAATGCAGGCAAAGAAGGTGAAAGCGTCGAAAATGCAGGCGAGAAGATGGCGGTGATGATGGTGATGTGGGCAAAGACGGAGGCGATGATGACGAAGATGGCCACGATGATGCCGACTATGGTGGTGATGACGAAGGTGATGCAGGCAGAGATGGTGGTGATGACTACGATGGTGGAGATGGCCATGATGATGACGACTATGGTGGTGACGACGAAGGTGATGCAGGCAGAGATGGTTGCAAGCTTACGCTCAAGACAATGGCGATGACGAAGGCGATGATGATGCAGGCGAAGAAGATGAAAGCGATGAAGATGCAGGCGAGAAGCTGGCGGCGATGATGGTGATGTGGGCAAAGATGGAGGCGATGATGACGAAGATGGCCACGATGATGCCGACTATGGTGGTGATGACGAAGGTGATGCAGGCAGAGATGGTGGCGATGACGACGATGGTGGAGATGGCCATGATGATAATGGAAGGGATGATGAAGACAATGGTAATAGTGATGAAGGCAGAGGAGGTGGTATGATGACGGAGGGGATGACGGTGATGGAGGGTGTGATAGTGATGACAACTACGATGGTGATGACAGAGGTGAGGATGATGAGGGTGCCACGGATCGTGGTGATGATGACAATGGCACAATATAATAGAGCAGCGATGGTGGCAGAGATATGGTGGCAATGATTACGAAGCTGAAGATGCTGATGGCAAAGACAAATAAGATGGCAAGATAATTACAATCATGGCGAAGATGATTATGATTTTGGCGAGGATGATTATGGCGAGGATGAATATGACGGAAGCAGGGAGCATATGTGACCCACGCACTCTGTCCCGATCAAAGGATGGACACCACGTGGGATGATTGGTCTTCAATTCCGGAAGGAGGTCAGCATTCACATGAATGTCAGTTCCGGGCCGTGAGCAAGCCGGCCCACGGCAGGGATATCACAGGCAGCTGGGGGTCTCCTGATATGCACTCTTTTACACTGAAACAAGCAGCCTGTGACCAGCAGGCGGCGCCGAAAAGGGGAGAAGAGGAGTCCGGTGAAGACGCGAGAAGGCCCCGCGAGGGTAGCAGGAGGGGTTTAGCGGCAGCGGAAGCGCTGAGAGAGAGAGAAAAAGAGAGAGACTGCCGCGGACGAGAAGGGCGCGTGGAGGCCTCGCGAAGGAAGCAGGAGAGGACTAGCAGCAGCAGCGGCGCCGGCAAGGTTTGTTCAATGAGCAGGTAGAGAGGAAGTGACGGTTTAAATAGGGAAGGAAGTGGGAGTAGTGAGGGCGTGGTTCACTCCCAAAATTTAGTTATGATACATAACTCCATGTTTGGGATGAGTTGAAGACTTGGAGATGAGGAGAAGTAGTGATCATCTCATCCAAAATCCTGATATCACTAATGCTTAAGTTGCTGAATTTAATAACTTACAGCAATATGAAAATCTATTGTAATGGCCAATGGCAGATTCACACTGCCTCCATACAGTAAAGTGTCCTCAGAGAAGGTGGCAAAAAAAGAATCAAGGTGCCCTGGTGGCAGCATTCTTGTAGGGAATACACCAGCACACAGACACCTTGTGTTGACTCATCACCTTGGTCTAATGTTGCAAGAGATAGACCGTACAGCATCTGTTACTGAATTATGTTCATTACAGGGAGCTGCCATCAGTTCACTGCATTTAAGCCGAACAGAAACAGCAGAACACTGTAGACCTTCATAGCCTGGCAGTGTCAGTATGTGATGATGTAACTACACTGCAGGCTGTGGCTTTTTGATTGTTCATATCCATTTAAAATGTTTATTGCATTGAATGAAATTAAGAAATAAATTGTTATATAAATGTTGACCATATCGTCCAGCGCTGACTTTTAGTGAGAAAGCCAAACTACAGGAGCTGGGTCATGTGACTGCAACTATTTTTGAAGCACTGTTTTTAACCAACGCTTTTTCAGTAAATTACCATTTGTAGAATTGTGCTTCAAATAAAGAATGTTATGTTAAACAGATAACTAACCCTATATGGACAGCGAATAAAAAAGTGAACGTGTAAAACTGTAGTGTTAAATGTGATGTGGTCAAAAATTTAGGTCACCAAACGTTTTTTTAAACTTAAGAAAAAAATTAGGTGCAAGTGTAACAGAGTTCAAATATACAAGTGTTTTATTGTTAGAATTCCCCAAAATTCTTCTCCTTATATTTTGCCTGTACTGATATAGAGTGGCTAGGTTGGAATGGCTCCTCCCCTTTCACCCTCTTATATTTCCTCCCCTCACCCTGCCTCTTCCCTTTTTGTACATGATGTGTAATGGAGAGGTAGGTGTCAGGAACTGCTTTAATTTTAATCCAAAATAATCCTATATTTTAATATAATCGTAAAACTCCAAATTGCTCTATATATGTCTCCAAGTTTATTAACAACTATTGTACATTAAAATATCTGGCTAGTTAATTATTCCCTGTTTTTATATGCTTTTATACTTAAGAGAGGAGCAGAGAGGAGAAAAGAGGTGCCAATCTAGCCAGAGCTAAAGCCTGTTTCTGTTTATCTGTTTATCAGGTATGAGGAGTTGTATTTTATGTGTTAAGCTAATTATGCTAGTTTGAGCATGGTCTAACCTATTAAATGCTAAGCTAAATATCTTTGACTCTGTTATTAAGTTTATTATCTTGTAAGCCTGTAAATCTCTGCAAATATTGCCCTTTTTGTACATGATGTGTAATGGAGAGAGAGGAGCAGAGAGGAGAAAAGAGGTGCCAATCTATCCAGAGCTAAAGCCTGTTTCTGTTTATCTGTTTATCAGAATAAAATCCAGCAAAGACACAACGCAGAGTCTGTCATCTCTAACCACCGGTGTCACAAACAATAAAAAAAAGTAAAAAAAAAAAAAAAGTTAGTCTAGAATGTGTTTTTTTTTCTCCTTTAGTCACATAACTATTATTTCAATATCAATAACTAATATATAGAAATAAGTAAAAAAAAATGTATTAATATATAACTCATTTATATACAGTAGTAAAAGTAGAGTTACAACATGAAGCTTTATTTTCTAGTATTTCTAGATCAAACTGACAAAATTGATTAGTGGAAATTTCCACCTGGGGCTGGTGTAAACCACAAGAAGAGAAAGTGTAAATACACCAACTATAAGTGTGAAAGATTAATGTAACATCAGGACCTACAGATTACACATTTAACATATTTTTTATTTTCACGTTGCCTGCTTGTGGCTTTCACTGGAAACGCATAGCAGCATTTCCTGTCTTTAACCTCATGTTATTCTTAAATGTTAAAATGTTAAATGTTTTTTATTTATTGATTAATCATGCTAGAGGAGTAGTTATTATTAGTATTATTTAAAATGATGAAAGTTACCTGAGATTTCTGCTCCATCTTTTCCTCTTAGCATGTCGGTCTGAGCAGAGAATGAGGAAACCACACAGTTACAGTGTGATATCTAATGCTGTAATTGTGGCAACAATGCTTGGCCACAATAACAGACTGAAAACTGTCAAAATAAAAGTCTACAACAAGAAGTACTCCGTTCTCACCTAAGTAAACTTTACATGTCTTAAAACTTAATATTAATAGTATTAATTACAAAAGCACAACATGAAGAAAACCTTTATATATATATATATATATATATATATATATATATATATATATATATATATATATATATATATATATATATACATTTCTTTTCTATAGAACAATGTGTTTAGAAACATTAAGTCATAAAAGCTGATTCGTCAGTCTCATAAAATATTGTTGGTGTTTAGTTCTTTAGCTTTTTGGATAGTGAAATTTTCAATATTTCTACATTAATTCACATAATTTACAAACATAATTGTATGTTTAAAAAGTCCTAAAAGTAAAAAAGGAAAATTAAATCAAACAAATAAGATAAAAATGTTAGTATGTGAACTTTTAGTCTGTGAAATTCTGACAACATTTTAGGTCACATTTATTCAGAAATATAAAAAATTCTAAAGGCTTCACAAAACTGAGCACAACTGAGCACAGATAACAGTGACATAAAAATTAAAAGATATGATTGTTGTCAAAATAATATCTTTATAAAACTGAATAATAATGGAATGCATAAAATAATGATAAAATCAAGAAACAATTATAAACATTTTTTTCTTTTCTTATAACATAAATCAATACTAATACATTATTGTTAAAAATAAAATGTGATTAATAATAGTATGCCATTTAAAAAATATTTAATAGATACAATAGTAATAGAAATAATACAATATTATTTATTATAATAACAATATTATAAAAAATAATGATCAATAATACTATAATAGATTTGCACACAACTCTGAAAATCCAAATTTATCTAAGTGTAGGATTAACCAGAGTGTCTGAAATATTTTAGCAGTTGTTTAGTGAGTTTAACAAGAGCAGAAACTGCAATACAGACTCATCCTTTAACAGAAACAAGATGCCCTTACAAGGAGACCCAGTTATCAGACTCAAGTAAAGCTGCCCTAGAGCTAGAGCTCATAAACAGCTGGAGAATCACAAAACAGGCAGTATTGTATCTGTCTTCAAAGCTATGAAGCAGAAAACATATTCTGAAAGTGTAAAAATAAACTGTAAACTGTTTACTATAAATTTTAATTGAGTGGTTCCACAGCGTGAGAGCATATTTTTATAGCCGTACTTTTAGCAATAGCTAATATTGTGTAATATTAGAAAACCTCACTTCTTAAGCTGTTAAATAATCACCATTATGTCACTGACATATCATTACATTTATCTGTCATAACATGCTTTTTAACCAGTATATTTCATATGTTTGCTTGCTGACAGGGCTAAAAGTGGTGTAGGACCATCATTGTCACCAACCCATGCCTACCCTGAAAACATGTGACATGAATTCTTGTAAATCAGAAATTTCCTGTAACACATACAGGAAGGATGTGTCTAACCACTATAAATGGCACTGTTTTGCTTGTTTACTGATAAAATGCAAGTTTATATTATTTGTACTAAAGTTTAACTGATTCTAAATAGGTTATACAATTGTTAAATACTGAAATAAAGAAATACAATAGATGTGGATGCCTTTTATCTTGTACTAACTTAACATTATGTAAACTTTAAGGAGTGTTGCCTGTTACAAAAAAATAAAAATAAAATTGTCTTAGGAAAAAAAAAACTTATTAGATGAAAAAATAAACAAAATCTTGTTATTATTAAAATAAAAGCTTAAGTGTATATATTGTCCAGTTAATATAGGGTATTTTAAGCTGAATGTAAAGTGGCCGAAAATAGGATACCTGTGTAATTCCGCAGGTCTTGCCTCTGGTGGGCACTGGACTTTAATCTAAACAGAGTTCTGAAAATTGTTTATTTGGGTGAGTAAAGCTCTTACGTTTATTAACAGTAAGCTTAAATTTCCACAATTTTGACTAAAAAGGCAGAAAGTAGAGGCCACCACACTAACCTAGCAACAATGCAGAGCTTACAGTGCAGCTACAAGCAGAACAGCAATGGAACTATTTTAACTCACAGAGTGTTTATAACCAAACAGATCATATTTTCTCATCCTCTTTAACTCAAAATCTTTTAATAAACAGCAATAATGAAACTGTGGTATAATCACAATAATACACTCAAGGTTTGTGCTATAACGTGTAATTTTGGCACTGCTTTGCTCCGGTCGTAGACCGCAGTGCCATTATCACTTGTTATAGCACTCCCTCTCATGTATTATGGCTTCAATGTAAGAGTATCTGTACGTCAGTGATTCAACAGGACAATGGCCCAAAACACTGAAGCATGTCCACAACAGAATAAAACAATGAAAAAAAACTAAATCTGCTTTGGAATGGCCAAGCCAGAGCCCAGATCACAACCCTACAGAATACTTATGGCGTATATATATATATATATATATATATATATATATATATATATATATATATATATATATATATATATATATAGTCTCTGTGGAGTTGAGATATGGGTTCTGTCTTGGCCACGGCAATTTTTGAGAAATTTTTAGAAGTTTTAATCTGAGAAATAAACCAAAAAGACAAAAATTGTGAAGTCTTCTGTGTCTGGCACATACTGTCAGGCCTTTTCCCATAATTCACATCACCCAGCCATGAGCACACTGGCCTGTGTTCAGACGTACTCTAAAACAGGTGTGGGCATTCCTAAGCTAGATGTGAGGAGATGTGGGGAGGACAGGTTTGTTGAAAAGCAAGATGAAGGGAGAGAATGTAGCACAGTAGGCTTTAAAGGGTAGTGTAGAAATTAATTAGATAAAACTGCACTCGTGTGAAACTGCACTCGGGTAAGATTCTGCTGACAAACAGAGCCGTTCTTAGAGGTTAGACACATCCTTCCTGCCTGGGTTCCAGAAAACATTTGACCTACAAAAACACATCACGTTTTACAGAACACAGTTTTCACATCGCCAGTCATCATCAATGTCTAAATTTAAAGTGTTGCTGGCAGATTATATTACTTAAATTGATTAATTAAATCATAATTACTGTAATAATTATCTACATAAAAAATGTAATGCATGGACTATGATTATTTGTGGATTAATGTGTAAATTATCATCATTTAATCAAAACAACAGAGCCATAGATTTGTCGTGAAATACAAAAAAACCTACAACATACACTATATTGGCAAACATATTCACTCACATATCTAATCATTGAACTCAGGTTCCAATCACTTCCATAAGTACACACTGTAAAACCTAACTGCATTTCTTACTGAACTAACTTGATTTACTCAATTCTATATAACAATGATTGTGCATTATTCACACTCATTAAAAAAAAATTATGCTCAAATTGTTTGAGTTATTATACTTAAATGGTTTCTTCAAATCCTTTGAGTTTACTTAACTCGTCTGGTTTAACAGCGCAGGTGTAACAAAAAACAATCATTCAGTCTGCTTCTGCAAACATTAGCGAAAGAATGGGTCTCTCTCAGGAGATCAGAGAACTGCAGCGTGGGATGCAGCACCTGTGCAAGTCCAGTTGTGAAATTTCCTCACTACTAAATATTCCACAGCCAACTGCTACTGTCTCATTGATAAAACTCTTGCGATGACAAAATAAACAAAATTTGTGAATTTAATTCACATCTGATTTGACCTTCGTGTCAGACAATGTTTGTTTAACAATTCTAAAAGAGTTAATTGTTGTGTAATGTAATGTCTGGGTTTTAATTTTAATGATGTATTTCTTAGAGCATGTTTGAATATAAGGTGCTATTTTTTCTGCCATTCTCATCATCACATACCTGGTAATGCAAAAATAAAATTTGCTTCTTAATTTAAGTTCTGTTAAAGAGTTAAGTGTTTTAATGTATTGAAGTGTATTGGTTTTATTTGGTGACACAAAAATGATCCACACTCTGGCTGTAAATTTTTTTTGTAAAAGTTAAATCGATAAATTCTCCACATGATTTTTACTTTTCATTTCACTCTGTCCATCTATCACCAACCTTTCGTATTCCCTCTATTAAAACATCTTTCAGGACGAGTTGGAGCATCAATGCACCACTGTCTTCCCCTTTTCATCATACACAACTCTTCATCTTTTTAGAGTGAACAAGTGGTAGTCTAATGAGGAAAGATCAACACTCTATGGAGGAGCTTTAACACCTCTTAGCCAAGTTTTTGGAGTGTGGTCAGTGTAATCAGTGGTGTTTGGACTTTGGATAACAGTTTTTCTTGACCATGTTTCACTACTAGACCTTGAGAAGTCCAAAAACTGTAAGTGGCACTGTGTCCAGCTGATGGTGACTGTTGACCTTTTTCTTGGTCTGTGATTGGGGATGTTTCTATTTCGAACTCTGCCATTAACTCACTTACAGACGTTTTAATATAATCGGAATGTGGATCATTTTGACTCACCCTCACAAAGTTAAATTGACATATTATACAGTACAGGCCAACAGTTTGGACACATTCTCATTCAATGTGTTTTCTTTATTTTATGACTATTTACATTGTAGATTCTCACTGAAGGCATCCAAACTATGAATGAACACAGTTTTATGTACTTAACAAAAAAAGGTGAAATAAACTGAAAACATGTTTTATATTCTAGTTTCTTCAAAATAGCCACCCTTTGCTCTGATTACTGCTTTGCACACTCTTTGCATTCTCTCAATGAGCTTCAAGAGGTGGCCATCTGAAATGGTTTTCCAACAGTCTTGAAGGAGTTGTTTAGAGGTGTTTAGCACTTGATGCCCCTTTACCTTCAAAACCAAACCATCTGAATTGGGTTCTGGTCCGGTGACTGTGGAGGCCAGGTCATTTTTTGTTCAAAAAATGTACAAAACTCCACATGTGTTCATTAATAGTTTTGATGCCTTCAGTGAGAACCTACAATGTAAATAATCATAAAAAAAACGCATTGAATGAGAAGGTGTGTCCAAATCTTTGCCCTGTACTGTATATTACTATTTTTTACCTCTGCTTTCTATTGTTTTCCTATGTATGTGTGAATTCTTCTGATATTTGTGTATACTGACTTCTGTACACTGATGTCTTATTTGTCAAAAGTGTTGAATAAACAACTTCTTTGTTTTTAGATCATGGATGCTCTTTTCCACCTTAAGAGCAAGGTAATGTGCTATTTCATATTCTTGCATGTTAAGGAGAAAAGGCCTCTGCAACATTCATAGGGTTATTTGGATCGATCGTTGGATCGTTGACGTTACAGTTTTGGTCCCATCAGTGTCCCGTGTTAACTAATCTAAATGTTACAATACTTTGATATATATACACACACATATATATATATATATATATATATATATATATATATATATATGTGTATATATATTTGTTTTCTTCCGACTACGATGCCTGTTCCCTTTTTCATTGGATTTCTTGTGTATGACCTGGATTGTGTACCCCTTCTTGGATTATTGCCTGCCCTGTGTTACTGCCTGTCTGGCCCTGACACACACACACACACACACATATATATGGTGGTGTCATGTGATCGGGAGTGAGTGAGGTGTCATGGTGTGGTGCGTTCTTGGTATTGTAGTTAGAAGCGTGGGAATCGCAGATAGAGCTGGATGTGGGAACTTTCAGCACCAGACATGACAATACATGTGTGTGTGTGATTGTTAAGACACAATCCTTTCCAATATTATTTTGCCTTCCAAGACTGACAAACTACAAAACTACAAAGATCACTGGACCTTTGTTGTAAGTAAATCAGTTTTTCAAATCCTTATCCTTGAGTGTTTCCTTGCAGTTCGGTTGAGTATTTGAGGTAATTGTGATGTCACAATGAAGGTTTGAAATTTTAATAAGCAAGGACCAGATGGATCAAGCAGTTGTGGATCTTTTCAAATTTAGATTACCCTTTTAATTGGTTCAGTCCTTACTCATTATCAATATAATATTTTAGATATAACTTTTGAATTTTTGATGCTAATTAAAATCTCTAGAATTGTGACATGCTTTTGTCACAGTTTAGCCCATGTCTGTCTTGTGTTTCTCCCTTATTTGTTCTCTTGTCCTCCTGCCCCTCTGTTTATCTGTCATGTGTTTCCCAGCCATGTGCTTCTGTTGTGTTTTTGTACCTGTCTCTGCCCTAGCTCCACTCCAGCCCTGCCCTAGCAATTAGTGTTCTCACCTGTGTCTTGTCTGTAACCCCGCCCCCTCGTCATCCAAGCCCAGGTGTTTCTCACTCTCCTTGTGTATATAAGCCCCTCTGTTTGAATGTGCAGTGTTGAGTCTTTTGTATCTTTGTCTTCCATGTACTCTAGTTTTGTGTTCTGTGGTCCCTGAATCCAGGTCTGTTGTTTTGTTATCTTGGTTAGTTTACAAAGTTTGTTAATTATATGTTTCTAGTGTTATTATAGTTATTCTGTGTTTTATTTATTTAGTTACACCTAGTTTTGTTCATAGTTTTCTTAGTTCTGAGTTTTTTTGCGTTTTGATTTATCTTGTTTGTTTAATAAATATATATATCACTATATTCTGCACTTGCGTCCATCCTCTCATCATGTGTGACAGCTTTATACTTGTCTTTGTTTTAGTATTGCAACTTGCAAAATAAAGAGATTGTGTATTGTAATTCCTTTGGGGAGTCAAAGGAGAAATGTCAGAGACACCTGGGAGTAGGCAAAACCTTTTATTAATATTTCCTGTCTTTCATATCACATATGATTTCACTTTCACTGTGACATTTCATATTCTGTTGTCTTTTAATAGACTGTTTGTAAAAAGGAGAGATATTTTTGGTCCATGGACAGTCAAAACCTTTCCACATTCAACATGGATTCCGTGTCATGTGGATTTTTCACCATAATGGAAAATTAATGTGGCAAACTTGTGTTATTTTAAGTTTGAGAACCTATGCACTTGATATTTTTGGATTTTAGTTTGCAGAATGTGTTCTTGATAGTATGGAGTTTCCCAACACCTTTATACTAAAGAAACATAAAGACATGGCTTCTGAGCTGTGGGCAGGACTAGGTAACTACTAATTTTGGATATTTCATTTATTTATTTAACATCTGTATTCATAATTTCAGCTTTTTTCACACGACTAATAAGATAATTGACTTACTCAGTTTGTAAGTTGAGCAAAAGGCCAGTGTGTCATATTTGCAGGTATGTGCAGCTTTTTTAGTTAGGGTTTTTAAGCATTCCTATTCATTTGGTACCCTCCTCTACCTGGTTGGTTGTGGCTTCCTCTGTCAAAGGATAAATTCTTTGGATCTTTTCAGTAGGCTGTAACGGCACAGAGCAGGTCAACACTGATGTCTGTGAGACCAGTCAGTGGGTATTTGTGTAAGCTCACTGGATGTTTAAATTAGGAAAAGAGACGAAAGAGAGATAAATCAATGCATTTTATGGAGCCTATGATTATGTATAGGCATGTTTACGGTGGCCGAGAAAGCCCAGCGCAGTGCAAATTGAAAAGCGCTGCAAAAGCACAAAACACATCCATCAAAATTACAACACAGGCGCAGCAAATAGAAAAACGCGCTGCAAATAGAACCACAACACAACGGAAGTGAGTCACAACAATCACAACGGAATTTTCCCGGGGGACCTTAAAAGATGCTGTACCAGCTGTGTACAAAGGACAATAAGTGGCAAACAAGCTTCTGAAAAGTAAGTTATGTTTATTACCTGTGATTACCACGGTTGTGTGCATATTATTAAAAGTTCTGCTTCACAAAACGCCTTGTTTGCCACTTATTGTCCTTTGTACACATAGTGAAGTCCGAGACGTTACTGAAGACGCAGCTTAGCTGGTACAGTATCTTTTAAGGTCCCCCGGGAAAATTCCGTTGTGTTGTGACTCACTTCCGTTGTGTTGTGGTTCTATTTGCAGCGCATTTTTCTATTTGCAGCGCGTTTTTCTATTTGCTGCACCTGTGTTGTAATTTTGATGGATGTGTTTTGTGCTTTTGCAGCGCTTTTCAATTTGCACTGCGCTGGGCTTTCTCGGCCACCGTACATTTTATACTATACAATATGAACTTAAATGTTTGTAATACATTTTTTCCCCGTCTTCAAAAAGGTGTGGATGCAGACCAGATCACCCTCAGGGTCTGTGACATGGGTCAGTATCAGCTACTACATTATGCAGGCTGTGGTGCTACACATCGTGGGACTTCAGTCTTTATTGGTTTGTATAGTTTTGCATTTTTGGAAGGTTTGCCAAAACAGCTGTCAATCTCATTATTTACATGTCTGTTTGTTCTTTACAGTCAGCTGTGAAACTGAGGAGGAGCCACATGAGGAGGAAAGAAAAGGTCTTTATAAAAAGTAATAATACAAAATAAAGATGCAGTGTCTGTGTAAACTGCTTATAATTCATGGACATGACACATTTACACATGACTTTACATCTGCTATTTTTGTGGTTCTTGCACAAGTTAGGTTAAATTGTAATAACTCATTGTACCTTGCCATCCTACTCTGTTTCAATGTGTACATTTACTAATATTGCAGATGGGTTCTATGTAGAGAGCCTTCTCAAAGTTGCAAGCTCCAAGAAAGTTAAAAGGTACATACAGAGTGCTTATTCATCAACTTGTTCTTGCGTAATAAAGATACATTTTTATATGGAATACATAATTAAAGTACAGGGAATGCAGCCAAAAAAGTGTCTTATTATATAATTTTGGGATGATTGTACTGATTTTATTGTACAGGCACTTTGTAACAGTTGCAGAGCTACAAAGGAGATGCTCAGCCCCAGAAAACTACTCTGCCAACCTCATGGTCACATACTTGAGGTAGGCAAAACTTAAGAAAAAGGAGTTAGAAGGGCAGTTGAGATAAGCAGTGCAACCTTCTAAATATGCAGCAAACACTACTATGTGCTCCCGACTGGTGGAAGGTAACATTTAGGCTTAGGCAGTACTTTCTGAGGTTGTAAAAAACGTGTTTCTGTTCAGTATATAGTTCATAGTTCATTCTTCATGTAATGTTGAAGTAATATATTTAGTGTTTCAGTAAATGGATAGACAGTTTTTATTTTTTCATATACATCACAGATGATTGCAAAAGTCTGGCAGAGGACTTCGGACAGCTCACTAAGCACATCCCCTTTGAAAGAATTGGGAAAAGACTGGCTGAGGGCAACAAAAACATACCATCTGCTATTGTAAAAGTTGAAGAAATTAGGTAAATATCTTATACTTCTAGTTCCCTTGTGTCTTCCATACAAAAAGTGCCACACAAAAAGTACCACTGCATTTATATATACAGGACCATCTCAAAAATTAGAATATCTCAGTTTCAGTAATTCAGTTCAAAATGTGAAACCCATATATTATATAGACGTATTACATACAGCGTGATATATTTTAAGCATTTATTTATTTTATTGTTGATGATTTTGACTTACAGCCAATGAAAACCCAAAAATCAGTGTCTATTATATAAGACCAATTGATACTTTCCGCAGTAGTTTGCTAAGTCCTGCTGGAAAATGAAATCCGCATCTCCGAAAAAGTTGTCAGCAGAGGGAAGCATGAAGTGCTGTAAGATTTTTTGGGAAAACAAAACTGCACTGACTTTAAACTTGATAATAAAACACAGTGGATCAACACCAGCAGATGACATGTCTCTCCAAACCATCACTGATTGTGGAAACTTCACACTAGACCTCGAGCAGCTTGCACTGTGTGTTTCTCCACTCCCTCCAGACTCTGCTCCCTTGATTTACAAATGAAATGTAAAACTTACTGATGATCAGTGATGGTTTGGAGAGACATGTTATCCACTGTGTTTTATTATCAAGTCTAAAGTCAGTGCAGTTTTTTTTTTTCCTACAAAATCTTACAGCACATGCCCCTGTGTGGACCCAGGGTAGAATAGGTCCTCCTCAAGATCAAGTAAACGACGCAATCCTTGGTTTGATGAGCATTGTAAACAAGCTGTTTATGACCATAAATGAACATAAAGGGTCTTCGATAAACACCCAACGGCAGAAAATCTTATTCAACTTAAAATCAGTCAGGCCAAGGCAAGGAGAGTGATACGATCAGCTAAAAAGTTAAGATGGTAAGATTTTGTAAGTAAGCTGACAAAGACTACTCCACCTACCAAAGTCTGGAATCTGGTATGCAAAATGAAAAACAAAGGTGATAACATACAGACCCAGTATATTAAGCAACTGGGTCGGGTAGCCACCAGTGAGGCTGACATTGCAAACCTTCTGGCAGAAGCCTTTGAAAAGAACTCTGGTGGACATAACTCATTACCAGAATTTCAGATCATCCGACCACAGATGGAATTGAGGGGACTCAATTTCCTATCTGATAATTCAGAGCCGTATAACAAAGATTTTTCTTTGGAAGAACTGCAGATCTTACTAAGCAAATCCAGTGATACCGCGACTGGGCCAGACCAGATACACTACCAGTTCTTAAAACACTTGCCACAGGAAGCTTTGACACTGCTACTGGCTGCTTACAATCAGGTGTGGAAGTCAGGACAAGTTCCACCCTCCTGGAAGGAGGCAATTGTCATCCCCATTCCCAAGCTTGGAAAGGACCACAGCGACCTTGTCAGGCCCATTGCCCTGACAAGCTGCCTTTGCAAGACCATGGAGAGAATGATTAATAACCGCTTGGTATGGCAGTCGAAAAAAAACAGAGCCCTCACCGAAATGCAGAGTGGTTTCCGAAAAGGTAGAAGTACAACTGATAATCTGGTCAGATTGGACTCCTTTGTCAGAAACGCTTTAATTCGGAAGGAACATGCAGTGACTGTGTTCTTTGACTTGGAGAAGGCATATGACACTACATGGAGGTATGGAATTCGGAGAGATTGTCTCCCATTATTTATATCCAATTTCCTGACTGACAGGTACTTCCGAGGTCGAGTCAATAATACTTACTCAAACAGACACCCTCAGGAGATGGGGGTCCCTCAAGAAAGTATTCTCTCAGTCACACTCTTCAACCTGAAAATAAACAATGTCATAAATGTCATCCCCCTATCTTTTCTAGTTTGTATGTGGATGACTTGTGCATTGGCTTCCAAGGGAAGAAAATGCACACTGTTGTACAACGCTTACAACTGGGCATTAACAAAATTTATCAGCGATCCATAGTCAATGATTTCAAAATTTCAAAGACCAAAACCAAAGGAATACATTTATTCCATATAAGAACAATGCATCCTGAACCAGTTCTCTACCTGGATGGGATACAAATTGAAACTGTCCAGGAGGTAAAGTTTTTGGGCCTCACACTGGACAAGAAACTGACTTTTATCCCTCATCGAAAAGATCTCAAAATCCCTTCACTTCTGAGAGTGTACAGAGCTCTAGTCCGATCCAGAATGGACTATGGGAGCATCGTCTATGGAGCAACTAGGAAGTCTTACCTAAAAGCACTCAACACTGTACATCTCCAAGGTATACGGCTAGCACTTGGAGCATTTCGTACCTCCCCTGCACTGACCTTGTATCTGTCCCGCAATCTGAAATCATCAACTCACCCACTAATCTACCAACAGAAGTTTGCTGATATTAGGGCTATGTTCCCTATGTTCCCACATCCCGGTCTATACAGATGGCTCCAAAACGGATAAGCAGGTGTCTGCAGCCATGGTAGATGGACAACAAACCACAGGAGCAGTCCTCCCAAGACACTGCTCACTTTTTACAGCAGAGGCCTATGCACTGCTCTTGGCCCTTGACCATGCCATGAATACAGGGCGACGGAAAGTCCTTGTGTGCACAGACTCTAAATCTTGCTTTTAAGCTATGAGTGCTCTAGATTTGGATCATCCCTTCATTGTGGCTGTACTGCAGAAAGCATACCAATTACAACCTTCAAAATATGATGTTGTCTTTTGCTGAATCCCGGGTCATTGCGGTCTCAAGGGCAACGAAATGGCGGACCAGGCTGCAAAGAAGGCTACAGCTCTAATGGCTACTGTGTGCAAGACCCCACCAACTGATGCCAGACCATTACTTATTTCTTATGTATTGAACAGTTGGCAGGCCGAATGGGACAGACAGACCAGCAATAAACTATATGAGATCCATATATGTTGCTGACTCACCAGAAATTTTGAAAACCGATGAAGTTGTATATTTTTACTTTTATGGAGATGCAGATTACATTTTCCAGCAGGACTTGGCACACTGCCTACTAGGGGTGAAACGATTACTTGAGTAATTCGAGTTACTCGTTTAAAAAAATTGATTGTTTATTTAATTTAAAAACTTAACACGAGGTAATTCACACATTTAATGTGACAATGCGCTCAGCGTTACGTCACCTGCACACAGGAAGAAGAAGGCAGCGGAGGTTTTAGTTGAGAAGAGGGTATTTTAAAGGGGCGAGCGAAAAGAGTGACAACTTACGAGGAAAACGGGAAATAATAATGGAGTTTTTTTTATGCTGGACAGTGTGTATTTGCTCCTGCCTCCCACAACAGCACACTTTAAAGCTGCACGGTCTCAGCCGAGGACACGTTAGCGGTGGAGCCGAGAGAAGGTTAATATAACTTATAACAAATCAATGAGATTAACATAATGGCAGTGCTGATTATTAGAAATACTGTCTAATGTGTGGTTAGTTTATAAAAAAAGACCATTCTGGATTCAATACAGGCTTTTTTCACTTACTTTTTTGTAAGTGAACACAGAGCTGTGGAGTTTATAAACAAATACATGTCACCAGCTTGAAGAGACGAACTGGCAACATCTCTGCTGTTCAGAAGCTAAGATCAAACATAATGCAAATGTTTATGCCTTTTGTAGTTTTGATACTTAAAAGAAATCCTTGTTAAAAATAATTTCATTTAATTTAGTAAAGTACTTATTATTAAATTATTAGTATTCCTTTATTTATTTTTATTTGTGTTGGAAATGTATGTTGTGAATTTAAAAATATAACTTATCTAAAAAAGGAAATCAATTGATCATCCATTATTAACTGAAATGTCTTGTTTCCGCTTGTGTATTTTTAATTACTCTTTAAGCAAACAAATGTTTTATCGGATTACTCGATTAATCGAATCGATTTTTTACTAAAATAATCGGTAGCTGCAGCCCCACTGCCCACACTGCAGAAAGTACCAATTGGTTTTATATAATATTTAAATTTTCTGAGATACTAACTTTTGGGTTTTCATTGGCTGTAAGCCAAAATCATCAACAATTAAATAAATAAATACTTAAAATAGATCAGTCTGTGCGTAATACATTTATGCAATATGAGTTTCACATTTTTAACTGAATTACTGAAAAAAAAAATTACTTTTCAAAGATATTCTAATTTTTTGAGATGGCCCTGTACAGGCAGGAAACAGTGTGAATATATATATATATATATATATATATTTTTTTTTTTTTTTTGAGTACGTATTTCACAAGTATGATGACTTATTTTTGTATGTTTGCAGTGCTAAACTACAGGAAGTGGAGAAAACCCTTAATGAACACTTTGAGACCTACAACAAGGTCACACACACGCTTGGGCCCAGTGTCAGCCATGTGGTGTTCAGTTTTATAAAAAATGACTGCTCTAGAAGAGATAAACAGCTGCTGATCAGCTTGGTTGTTTGTTTGTACGTATGCACATTGTTCAAATATATAATGCATATGTTAAAAAAAATAAACACACACAAAACGTTTGTTACCTGGTGGTTCTTGCTTGGCACAAACTGAATAGTCAATTCTGTGATTGGATAGCTTTTATGCCCAGTGGGTTGTCAATGCAAAGGTCTGAACGTTCTGGATGAAAATTTATCTGTAGTAGGCCAGTGTAGCTGCTGATTTCTGTTCAATTCACTTCTTTTAATCAGCTAGGGCGAGTACCACAAATCAGAATTTGTATCCTCTTTCTAGGTCTCAGTACTTTACTACATTTTCATTGTCATTGCACTTGTCATGTAATTCTGTTTTTACCTTTCTAAGTGTTTTTTTATCATTTGCTCTGGCTGTATCTCAACTGGAGTTTTTGACCTATTTGTACTAGACATTCGGTGACAGAACACTAAGCATTTGTATAAGTTGCTGTAGATAAGAACATCTGCTAAATGCTGTAAATTTGAAAATTATATATACTCTTGAATATCTTGTTTCTTTCCTCTGTCGTTTGTTTCTATATTTCTATTACTGCATTTGAAAGTAGTCCAACTGTGGCGTCATACTGAACAACCTGATTGGTATAATGATGAATTTACATTTAATTGAATACTTGATTAGTTAGATGTGATTAATTACACTGGCAGATGAAATGTGCCACTCTGTGTAGAACTTTTTAAACACATTTAAACAAAGCTTGAAAAACAAAATAATTAACAATTTATTTACATTTATAACATCCATATGAAGAATTAACATCCAAATATACACTTGCTGGAGTTTTTAAACACTGCATTCTGTTGAGTTACTACCTTGACCTAACTAGTTGTAAAGTCAGAGATGATGGCTCATTTGTTGTCTCTCTAGCTTCACGTTTGGCCTTCTCAATGTGTTGCCAATATGCATGCAGGGCAGCGATCTTGGGTTTCTTAGAAACTATTCCAAAGTTAGCAAAGGCCATTTTGTGTGCTTTCTGGATTGTATTGTGCAGTTCTCTGCTGTACTTGTAGTTTGGTGAGTGACTCCATTCAAGCAAGTCTGACAGCATGGTCTGCACTGTAGGCTTTGGTTTAGGACACAGCTGATGGGCAATCTCACTTTCTGTCATGGTCATGCAAAAAGAGGTCATGTTAATTTCAAGGATATCCGCAAGATGTAGGCACACACATTTTTCTTGGTAACTGTTGGCTGTACAAGTGCAAAAAGCAGGTTCACCTCTAAGGACAAATATGGCATTCCCATCTTGATAGTATACTGAAAGACAGTCTCCATCTATCTAAATTTTGTTGTGCCACTCTATTGCGTAAAACTTTTTTTTTTTTGTGCCTCAGTTTTGGCCAGCATGGTGTGCTTGCACAGATTTCCTCTGTCATAGGTTTTGCAGTCACAGAGCATCCAGGCTAAATCTGTAATTATATTAGGGTCTGACACTGTTGATATGAAATCTGCCGGCAGTGAACATCTCCCATCTTCACCTATGTGAATTTTTTCATGCAGACCATCCCCCAGCATACTTGGAGTAGGTACAGAAGTAGATGATACTGAAGTGTTAAGTCGTCCAGCATGTACGAGGTCATCCAAATAACTAGAAGAAAGTAATAAATTGTATAATATCACAACCAATGAATAACAAGTAAACAAAAGTACAATAGCCTAATTGAATCTGACCACTTTCCTATTTTTTTCTTCAAGGAAACAATAAAGAAACAGTCTTATTTATTCACGTTTCTCCATGCAGCTAACATAATAGCTAACTGATGAAAACCAAGATCTAATGAACTTACTTGTAATAGTTTTGGACATCTCCACAAAGCAGTTGAAGAAGCTGGTCAGCTCGTTTGTTTGCCTGACCTCGCAAAAACTGGTATTTTATAAAGAGGAAGAATCTGAAAAAGGAAAGAAATATACATGGACCTGTAGTAAAATTCTGAATAACAGAGTAATTCCACATCTGAAGCTTCTTGCTAGGTGGTTGTTAAAATGGTTGTTCCTGTGGCATTTGTGTTTTTGGGATTAGAAACTGGAGTGATGGTCAGAACAGCTGTGGATTAGAAACAGAGGAGTGATGGTCAGAACAGCTGTGGATTAGAAACAGGAGTGATGGTCAGAATAGCTGTGGATTAGAAACAGAGGAGTGATGGTCAGAATAGCTGTGGATTAGAAACAGAGGAGTGATGGTCAGAATAGCTGTGGATTAGAAACAGAGGAGTGATGGTCAGAACAGCTGTGGATTAGAAACAGAGGAGTGATGGTCAGAACAGCTGTGGATTAGAAACAGAGGAGTGATGGTCAGAACAGCTGTGGATTAGAAACAGGAGTGATGGTCAGAACAGCTGTGGATTAGAAACATAGTAATGCAAGTTGCTGTCAAGTAATAATAGTGATGCAAAATTCTTTGCTTTCGACACCATCACTTTAATCTACATTATGCCAATTTACAGTTGCTGAGATTAATCTGTGGAAACATACGAGTTTGCTTTATTTACATAATTCCTTAACTGATTGCAGGTACTTTGTTGTTGGTGTCACTGCTTTTGTGCTGAAACAATCGTCCAAAATTTGCCCAGAGTGCGGCGAAAGAAAACCATTGGTCCCTGAGGTAATGGGTTACACGGCTACACACTTCGAAGCAGAAACACTTTTAAAATCTTCTTCCTGAAATGTGTTACAAGCAGACAAGTATCTTTTACAATTTATCTTGCAAACAACGGAACATATAGAAATCTATATTTTTTCTTTGACAAAGTGAAACAAGAATAATAACATTCAGATGCAAGATGTCACAGAAATCCCTTCTTTAGTACCGTCATGCAGGCTTTCATTGCTATCATGGCATGTATAACAGTGTTTCTTTGGGCAGGTGATAAGTTTCCTCCATCTTTTTTCACCAGCCAGCGATGCACGGCCTTGATCATACAATACAAATACACTTAGTACTGGGCGATAAAAATTATTGTTATTATTTTTGCTGTCAATTTTATTAGTGTCAGTGTAAAAGTTGGTGAAACAAGTTTTGGTTTGTGTATCAGTATTTATTATTTATGCATTTTATTTTTTTCAACACATTTAAACGAAATCACTATAATACGATAACCGTGACAGTTTTTATCATTATACTGCTGATATAAAATGTTAATATTGTTTCATCTCTAGTAGAAGCACAGAGTGCAGAGGGAGCAGTGGTTTAATCCACATCCTAATGTTTTGGTTACTGCAGACGAATGAATCACAGATATTTGACATTGCGCACCCTGTGTGAGGCATCAAAATGACATCTCGATATCTTTACTCATCATTTAGGAGTACAAAAATATTAGATGTAACAGAAATATTTGATAATATCGTGATATATATATATAGATATTGACTGATGTAAAAAAAATTATATATAGTGATATGTTTTTTTTTTTTCATATTTTATGTAGAGGGTAAATTGTTGGAGAAAATATGACAAAATGATGCTGAAAAGTACATTTTATATATTTCTGTAGACCATAGGTGTCAAACTGGCCCGCGGGCAAAATTTGGCCCACAGTTTTATCATATTTGGCCTGTGAGACAATACCGCATGATTAAAAGAACTGGTCCACTGGTATTATACAGTGCTTGTATCACTAATATCACTGCCATGCTCTGGAGCAGATACCTTGCAACTGGAGTGCAGTATGACACAATAACTACAAATCACAGAATGCTCTGCTTGTGTTTTGGTAGGTGAATCAGGACAAAACCTCCCTCTCCTCTGTTGAATGTAGTCAAAGCGACCCCATGCTACTACTACTACTACTTCTTTAAATATTGGAAATAACTGCCCAATTTTTAATCAAAAGAAAAATAAAATGATAGTTATTGTAATTGGGAAGTAGTAAACATTTGTTTAATATTTTTTAACATGTAACTGATTGTGTTGATTTGAAAACCAGAGTCTGCCAGACCCATGGACACTGGCTGAACACAAAAATTGGAACACCACACAAGGGTTATGTTATATATTATACAGTATTAAGCTTTGCTTGTTCCGTTTAAGCAAAAATTGTTTATGACCATATGAAAAGGTTAATTGTTATATATCTGGAGGAAGATTTTTTCAACTATCAATGTTGGCCCACTGTGTATTTGAGTTTGACACCCCTTCTGAAAACCATTCTGAACAAAATTAAGGGAGGCAAGTAATGCATCAGGTAAAATTGAGAACAGGCAAAATTATTTATTATTATAAAGTTGATTGATATTATTACAATATCACAGCTTGTTCTTTAATTACACTTTATATAGGGAAATATATAGAAATATATGTATATATAGAAATATATGTATACTAACTAACTAACTGAATACTACCTACAAAAATAATGCAATTCCTCCAAGAGATATTTGGTAATTGTTAAAAACATTAAGTAGTGTTTTTCTACTTAATGTTAAAAGTAGTGTTTTTCAGAGCAAATAAAACATTACTGTACAGATAAATATTTTTTTCATTCCTGTTTTCTCAGATAACATGTTTACACATTATTTGTTTACAGGTCTGTCGTATGGCACCAAGTTATTTTAAGTCACAATCTATTATTACTGACCTACAGAACACACACACACACACACACAGAAACACACACACACACAAAAAAAATATATGGGGTACAGCGGTATGGCTGCAATTATAATTGTCACGTCAGGTGGTTGGTGACAGGGTATGGGGGCATTGAACATGGTTTTTGAGAGAACATGACTAGTGGGTACAGATAAGTGGACAGACAGGTGACTGGGTACAGGTGGGTGGGTGGACGGGTGACTGGGTATATGTTGGTAGGTGATCAGGCAGTACCTCTTGGTGGGTATTTGGGCGAGCGGGACTAACTGGGTATGGGTGGATGGGTATTTAGGTGGAGTAGGTGTGAACAGGTACAGTATGATCAGCTCTTTATATTAAAGAAAATGCTTAGACATTTGGTATCACATCATTTTTTCACATGCATTTGCACTCACCTTGGGTAAAAGCCTGGGTTGCACAAGGATAGGCTCTTGAAACAAACAGTCAGTGTTTCAGATTATTCATGGCTTACAATAAAGTAGGCAAAAGTAGACTACTTTTTCCGTTTGATTCACTAATAAAAGGGCATAACCATATGAGGTTAAACCTTTGTAGGACGCATCCATGAAAATCATGGGATTGGGATTTTCTTGCAAAAGAGCCTTCTGTGCTGGTGTTTGAACAACTATGATCAAAGGTTGATCTTTTGTGATTGGCTGATAAAAACAAATGTTTTCCTTCAGGTCAGTGCTGATCAACTTGTCAACTAAAATAAAATCAAATAAATCAAAACTTGTCAGCGCAGAGAACTTTCTTTCAGATGAAGCAGCTGAAAATGGAAGGCTGAGCCAAAGCTTTAGAAAGTTTTCAGCTTGTTTAAAAAACACCAATGATTTGAGAATAGAGCTTAGACATGTCTAAGGCTAAAAAAATATTTTATTGAGCTGTTAAGTGATAGACCAACACAGAGTAGCACAAAATTGTGAAGTGGAATGAAAATGATATGTGGTTTTATAAATTTAAATCAAATAAAAATCTAAAAAGTCTGACTTGCAAAAGTATTCAGTATACTCTGAAACCACTACATAATATTCACTGCAATCAACTGCCTTCAGAAGTAACTTAATTAGTTAATATGGTCCTGCCCTGTGTAATTTAGTCTCAGTACGAATACAGCTGTTCTGTATTGACCTCAGTGAAGAATCATCATAATGTATGATTTAAAGCATTACTCACGGCTTTAAAAGACAGTCTGGTGGCGCTGATTTCCTAAATAAGACAAGGGCACACTAGCAGGGCTTGCAGGAACTTCAAGCTACACCAGACTGCTCTTTTACTTTACTTTCACTTCAGATACGCTGTAGCAGCAACAGCAAACGCGTTTTTTAGCGCGCTTTTTCCGACACGGTTGGGCGAGTTTTGCTAGAGCGGGGCGTGGCAAACCCCCTCTTTCACACTTTCTCTGTTTGCAGACCTCGGGGGCGTTACTCACGGCTTTAAAAGACAGTCTGGTGGCGCTGATTTCCTATATCGCCCGCAGCTGTGCGCAATCTAGAGTCCTATTTCGTCACTCACACTCGCCGAGGCGTCAGCCGAAGGCGTCAGCTGTTCTGTGAAGACCCTCTCGTGTGAAGACCAACGCGGGTAAAGCGAGTCCACCGAGCAAGGCCACTGACAAGGCAGCCCGTCCTACTGCCTCCTAAATTGTGCTCCCAACACATCTCAGTTATTTCCGGCACGCACAGAAGGCGTAAAAACACAAACAGGCGCCAGGATCATACTAACCTGCGTCCACTAAAACAAACCACGCCCACTACTACCTCATTCTCTGTTGGGCTATGGAACTGCCAGTCAGCTGTTAATAAAGCAGACTTTATCGCCTCTTATGCGAATCATCAGTCATTACAACTGCTGGCACTGACTGAAACTTGGATCAAACCTGAAAACACTGCTACTCCGGCGGCTCTTTCCAATTATTATTCCTTCTCCCACACTTCTCGTCTCTCTGGACGAGGAGGTGGAACGGGCCTATTAATCGCTAATGGCTTGAAACATACTCCACTATTACTGGCAAACACATTCAATACATTTGAGTATCATGCCACACTGGTTAATACTCCAGCAAAACTTGCCATTATTGTTCTCTACCGTCCTCCTGGACAAATGGGCGAGTTCACGCATGAACTTGACATGCTACTGTCTTCTATCCCTGAGCAAGACTGTCCCATGCTCATTCTAGGGGATATGAACATCCACCATGACAGTACCAGCTTCACAGACTTCCTATCCCTCATGCAGTCTTTCAAACTGGAGCAGGTCCCCAGCCTTCCAACACATAAAGCTGGCAAACATCTAGACCTGATCTTCACTCGTAACTGTGACACCGACTCTCTAACTGTCACTTTTTGCACGTCTCAGATCACTACTTTATGAAACTCAATGTTCATATTTCAAATAAACCCACAGCTACTCCTACTTTGGTCTCGTTCCGCCGAAATCTTCGAGATCTCTCAGCAGACCAGTACTCCTCGCTGGTGACTGACAAAATGCCTCCACCAGGCTCATTTTCATCACTCAATGTAAATGATGCCACTGACACTCTCTGCTCCACACTAAGCTCCTGTTTGGACAACCTCTGTCCTCTTACATTTCGAGCCATTAGCTCAAACAAACCGCAGCCATGGCTTAAAAATGACACACTCAGGGAACTACGCTCCAAACTCCGAGCTGCCGAAAGAAAATGGCAAAAAACCCAAAAACAAGCAGACCTAAAAAATTACCAACTGCTCCTGGCTTCTTTTTCAGCCAACCTCACTACTGCTAAAGCTGAATTTTATCACAATAAATTCTGCTCTCTCACAGACTCCCGGAAACTATTTGCTACATTTAAATCACTACTCAACCCTCCGCCTCCTCCTCCGGCTACATGCCTTACGGCTGAAACTCTTCATTCTTTACTGGCAAAGTGGCGGCCATCAGCAACCAGTTTACTGATGCACAATGTAGCAGTCCTACTACATCCTCTACTGCCCGGTGTCCCTCCACCGAAGGCGTCGCTTTCTCCTCGTTCACTCCTCTCACTGAGAACGAGACACTGGCTCTCCTAACACGTAGCCGTCCTACTACGTGTCCGCTTGACCCAATTCCTTCAAACCTACTGCAAACTATCGCACCTGCAATCATTCCGGCTATCACTCACACGATCAATGCCTCTTTAACTTCTGGTGTATTCCCGACTGCTTTCAAACAAGCTCATGTGACACCACTGCTTAAAAAGCCTTCTCTCAACCCCGCCCAGGTTGACAACTACAGACCGGTCTCACTGCTACCCTTTCTCTCTAAAACACTAGAAAGAGCAGTTCTAAATCAGGTCTCTGGCTTCCTCTCCCAGAATGACCATCTGGACCAGAACCAATCTGGGTTCAAAAAAGGACACTCTACCGAGACGGCTCTGTTGTCTGTGACTGAAGCGTTGAAAACTGCCAGAGCTGCAAGTCAGTCCTCATTCTGCTGCACCATGTGGCCTCAGTTGCTTGGTCCTGCCGCTTTGCGCTCTATAACATCCGAAAAATTAGACCGTTCCTGATGCAACAGGCCACCCAACTCCTGGTGCAAGCGGTCGTCATCTCACGCCTCGACTACTGCAATGCCCTGCTAACTGGCCTCCCGGCCTGTGTAGTAAAACCACTCCAGATGATCCAGAACGCAGCAGCACGTCTGGTCTTCAACCAGCCAAAACGGGCACATGTCACCCCGCTGCTCATTGAGCTCCATTGGCTACCAGTTGATGCTCGCATCAAATTCAAAACTCTTACAATCGCCTACAAGGTGATGACAGAACAGGCACCTTCCTACCTGCACTCGCTCCTGAAGGCTTACGCTACCTCCCGGCCGCTGCGCTCCTCCAATGAACGTCGCCTCGCTTTGCCAAACATTCACACAAAGCTCTATCCTATTATTCCCCTTTGTCCTCCTTTTATCCCTATCCAAAGATGTTTTACCTTTTAACTTATTTTACATTGTACTTGACTATTGTAAGTCGCTTTGGACAAAAGCGTCTGCCAAATGTAATGTAATGTAATGTAATGTAATGTATGCTGTCTGGTCCTCAAAAGAGTTCTTCACACATCAATTGAGGAACTGTGCAATACCTGGTTGATTTGAGGAAGTTTAGTCTTCCTTGCTGTTGTGAAGTTCTGTGCTTCGAACCTTGCATAGAAGTTGTTCAGTGCATCTGGAAGAGAGGCATCACTATCACAAGGCAAGGTACGTTTATTTATATAGCACCTTTCATACACAACGGTCATTCAAAGTGCTTTACGAATGAGATAATACAAAGAGAAATCAAGTTAAAGGCATGTAAAAGAATAACAATACATTGGAAATAAAAATAAAATAAGAATAAAGCATGAATAAAACATGATTCAAACATGATTTAAAAATATTATAAATATTATTAAAAATATTTTTAAAGAAGGAAAATGAAGAAAATTAATTAGAATAAAAGTGCCGTTACAGAATAAAAGTGTGTGGAGTTGCAGTGTTTTAAATTGAGCTGAAGGCCTGCTCAAAAATGAAGATTTTCAGTCTGGATTTGTGGTCTGGAGGTGTGTAGTGTTGGGGATTTCCTAACGCTCTCCATCAACTGATTCCATTTAAGGGCAGCGTAGTAGCTAAACGCTCCCTCTGCATGTTTAGTTTCTACCTTTTTGTAGCACAAACCGACAAGTTTCTGATGATCTGAGAATTCTGCTTGGCTCATATTGCTGCAGCACATCATATAAATATGCTGGTCCTGCACCACTAAGACATTTATAGACCAGTAACAGTACCTTAAAATCTATTCTGTAACTTACTGGTATCCAGTGTAGGGATTTAAAGATGGGGGTGATGTTCTCCCTTCTTTTACTCCTAGTGAGAACTCTGGCTGCTGCATTCTGAATCAGCTGAAGCTGTTTGATTGTTTTTTTGGGAGTCCAGTTAGGAGTCCCAAAAAAGACCGAGCAGGTGGAGGTATCTTGTAGTTGGTGAAGGCTTGTATTCCCTTCCACATGTGCCAAGTGTCAGCAGTGTCCTGGACGTGATTATGTTTTTGTTTTTTTGTGTGTGTGGATGTCAGACATCCCAAGTTGCAAAAGTTGATTTCAGGGTTGACTCGCTGGCATCCGGGAGCCACTGCCGAAATGCGGGAGACTCCTGCAGCTTCAGGGAGACTTGGTTTGTCTGGGATGTGCTTTGGCTCTCTGATGCCCCAGTAGAGCTTGACGCTAGGTGTTCTGAGGCCTGCCTTATTCCCTGACTTGAAGGCCTTATTCATGGCTTCTGGTTGGGGCGGGTTGTGATGATTTTGGAAACAGTAACATCATAAGTGTACTTGCTGATGTAGCCAGTCACTGAATCTGTGAACTCCTCCAGGTTGATGTAGCAGCTTCTCTGAACATGTCCCAGTCTGTGTGCTCAAAACAGTCCTGAAGAGCAGAGATGGCTCCTGGAGGCCAGGGGGGTATTCCAGAAAGCTGGTTAAGTGACAAAACCGGGTAAGTAAACTCAGAGTTAACGCAAACTCAAAGTTTTCCGTTCCAGAAACTGAGCTTAGAGAGAACCTGAGTCAGTTACTATAGCAACTTACGCTCTGACAGGTTAGCTTACTCCGAACTCAGGGTTACGGCCACTTTTCTCATGCAAACGGATCCAGTTGATATTGAAGCGCAAATTATTCGCAGAGCTCTCCGTCCTGAACGAGTAATTAGACCCAGATTAGACGTGTTTTTTAGTTTCGGTACTGTTTTTCCTCGCAGTCAATGTTTAAATATATCTAAACAATATTTTAAAGCCACACATTTAAAATATCCCGCATCGTGAATCAGCCTTTTAAAGTATGCCTAACTTTAAAACAGTTCTTGTCCAGTTTTGTGGTGTTCCTGGGCATAAGCCTTTAATGAACATTAAAGAGGAATTCCACAGAATTGCAGGGTTGTCTTTATAACAAAGATTACAAAATTATCAGAAAAATGGGAAGTGGAAGATAAGTAGCTCTGCAAAATTATATTTATAAAATAAATAAATAAATAATAAATATTCCAATTAAAGCACCTGCCTTAAATGAAGGGGATTACACAACACAAAATCCTTCCACAGCATTAATTTACAAGTACTGATCATAAATTTACTACTTAAAAAAAAATAAAGGACTAATATTTAACACATTACACAAACTTATTTATTATATCTCCTCCATTAATGATTCCATGAGTGATGGGCCTCCCACTGTTCTGTGAAAGTGCCAACTCCTCTGCCTGGGTTAAAGGTGGCAGTGGTGGAACCCCTCCTGTTTTTCTTACCTCAGCCTTTTTCCTATTAGCTACAAAACCATAATCAACTGTAGGGCAAACTAAGCTTGATAAAAGTAACAATATTAGGTAGTTGTGTACAAGTCATACCACTGTGGACTATGTTTTTTATATTTCATTTTCACTTGCTGCCATGTGCCATGTTTAATCCCACTTGGATTACACCTAAATTAATTTAAAAAAGAAAAAAAGTGTACAAATTAAGTCAAATAAAATGTTTAAATAATAACAACTAAACAATTACATTAAAGAACAATTAAAATATTTTCCATGTTTTTTAACTAAGTGTATTGTTGAGTTTTTTATTTTTATGTTAACTCACGCATTTACACTGTCAGCTATTTTTGCCCAAACTGACTCCCTTTGCTTTGCTGCTTTTATGCCTGAATATGATTTCACACTATGATTTAATACTTTGCATATGCAGATATTAATATTTCCTGCTCAATGGGGGTGAAATATGATGCCTTGTGCTTTCCCTCATTCATTTTCATGGTCAATCCCTGTTTCAGCGCTCTGTTGAGAATGCCTGTTTGTAGGTAGCCGTGAACGCGCTTCAGCTGGGTTTAACTTAGAGTTGAGTAACCTAACTCTGATCAGCTGCTGTGGAACTGAAAACTCGGAGTATGACGCGGTGAGGTAAGTCAACTCGGAGTTCAGGGTTAGGTTTGGAGTTGGTTGAACCAGCTTTCTGGAATACCCCCCAGGTTGTCACATGTTTCTGTTTTGATTTGGAACCTCTGATGAACTATCTGTATGTTGGAACAAGCATCACAGAGATGTGGTCTGAGTAGCAGTAGTGGGGGTGGGGCTCTGTCCTGTAAGTAGCCAGCACATTAGCACCTCAGCACACCATACGTTGGAAAGTCCACATGCTGGTGAAAGTTGAGCAGCAGAGCCTTCCGGTTACTGTGACTTAAATCTCCAGCAACAATAACCAGTCCATTAGAGTGTATGTTGGAGTTTGCTGATGACACTGTACAGCTCATTCAGAGCAGCATTAGCATAAGTGCTATATGCTACATACACTGCTATTATGTACACAGTGTTCAGTTCCCCTGGAAAATAAAATAAGCTGGCTCTGATCACAGCAAACTCCACCAGTGGGGAGCAGGAACTGGAGACCAATGTTGTGTTTTACTGTAATGGGGTTGGTTACCCATGAAATTAACACACAGTGGTCTCTAAACTAATGCTGGGTTGTCCACTGAATCTGAAGAATGCAGTTTATTATCCAGGGAGCAGACGTTTAAGAGCAGGATGGATGAGACCAAAATACACAGTGTAAGGTCTGGTGGCCGATCGAGGCATCCTCCAGGGCATCGGAGGGCGTGCCGATGCTCCCCGCAGTTCCCCCTTCCTCCCCCCCGGTGGAACCGCAGTTCCCCCACAAGCACCAAGAGTCCTACCTTGTTTTAGTTGGGAAGTTGTTCCCTTTATCTCGCCGAAGCCTTGCTTCCCAGGCGATCCTCGGTTTCTCCCTCACTCGTGCTTTGCGCCATTTTGTATTTGTCCGCCCGTTTTCGGGTTCTGTTTTCCGCCCATTTTCGGGGTTTTTTTTCGTCTGTTTTCGGGTTTTGTTGTCCTTTGTGTTGAGGGGTTCAATTATTAGAATTATATATTTATTATCATTATAATTATTATCTTTATATATGTGGCCTCAACAACTCAAGTACCAATAAATATAGACTACGCCACTCTCTAATTATAAAGGGTGAGAGAGCCCTATTTAACTATTTATAATAATTGCAATTTTCCCCACAAAGGTTTAATGTAAAATGATCACACAGCTGTTTGAATACAATAACAGTTTATTTAATAAATTATCAAAAGAGTATCAAGTGTACATTTGAACATTATCCTTTTGTTACAGACTCTATAATAGGAGTCAAACAATAAAAACAGGTTTCATAGGTGGTAGCAGTAGCCCCTAGCCCAATATACACAATATCACTGCAATCAAAGTGCCATTTGACTTAAACCCACACACCAGATATCCATTTTCCACTTCAAAATATCAAAAGTAAAAAAAAAGGTTTTAAGTCACCGAAAACACCACAAACAAATGGGCCTAGAATTAAGCTAAGCCACCCACCCAAACAACCACAGTTTGAACTCTGAATAGACTGAATAGAGGGGTCAATATAGAATAAAATATAAAGAGGTACTGAACATAGTTTACAAAATATTATGTAGAATTTATTATAAAATACAAAAGTAGAAAAATAATTTAAGGGAATAGCCCACCTAACAAACGGGCAGTGCCCAAAAGTTATAAGTACCTTATATCAATAAAATACACTCCCAATATTAAAAGAGGTCAAATAGATAGTTGTAAATATTAAACTGTACTCAACTAATTAAAAATGATCATTAATAGCCCATTAGCATTACAAGGAGCAGAACCTTCTTATATAAGACCAAGATACCCTTTAGAGTCTGAAATGTCAAAGAAAATAAAATAAAAGCAAACAGATATGGGAAAAAACAGTGGCTACACCATATGGTTGTCTCCAGACATTCCTATAAAGAGACAAACATTTATATTAATACTAATACACATAACCCCAAATCCCCATTAGCCTAAACAGCTCAATAGCCATATTAGGCTAACGCTAATAGCCATATTAGGCTAACGCTAATAGCCCCACCAGTTTACAAAAAGCACCCATGTACACATTACCTCCTTGTAGTTTGCTCAGTAATTATGTCTGCAAATGCCTCTACACGCTCTTCCACTGGCCTCGGTCTCCTTAAATAACTGAACATAATAATAATAATAATATTAATTAAAACACAGCTAGCCTAATAACAGTTGAGGTAAACAGTTCTAAACCACTAAAATATAAAAACTGCAGCCCCACACTCTTCAGGCATTATCCAATATTAACCCATAAGTCATAGTTACCTGTAACTCCACTCCTCTCTCCAATATTACTGGCAGTATAAGCAGAACAAACTCCCAGCACTGCATCCAGCTACAAGATAAACAAACAGCTCATTGAGCCTATGTACTACAGTCTGAGCTACTCAGGTACACTCACAATAAATAAAGCACTAAAAGAGTTCACATACCGTTTCTCGAGGGAGCTCAATATATTCGCGTTGGTTTATTACTCTGCGCTGGTGCCACCTACTGGGTCCTAATGCCCCTCATCTGCACTGGGATTATGTCCTACAGCCTACATATACTACATATAATAATAATTATATCTATTCTTGTTATAATATTATTATTATTTCCATTTTTTTCTTGGGTTTACCTGCTTTGAGATGCTGCTGCTCTGCACTTGGGTCCTACAACCTTCTGGGCTAAAGAGCTACTGCTCCCCACCCATTACAGAAAGATCTATAAAGGTAAATGTTAGGGTTTGTTTCTCATCATCAGGTCACATTTAAAAAAAGTAAAGTATAGTAGTTCATTACTATGTTTTTCCAGTGCTCTAAGATGTATTTTGTTATAATAAATAAAGTCGGATCAAGTGTAGTTTAAACAGCAAAGCAATGGCATAACACACACTAAAACCACCATCTTTACTGAAATGTTATATTGTTGTTTGACCAAGACTGGGGCAAAATGCGCTGCGCCAGCTCGGGGCCCCAGGCAATTGCTTGGTTTGTCTGTCCGGTTGCAACGGGCCTGGGTCTGGCGGTTGTAGAAGTGGGAGCTGTTTTTTCTGGTAGCAAAATCTTTCATGATTGCAACTTTAGGTCGGAGTTTAGCAACAATTACAAACAAAAAAGCACAGTGTCAGCTGCAGCTAATTGTTTTGCCAACAGGAAGTAAGATAGACACTAATCTGGTACAGTGGCATGCAAAAGTATTCATTATGATCTTTTTCACATTTTGTCACCGTATAACCACAAACGTAAATTTATTTTATTGAGAAAATTCAAGTGATAGACCAACACAATGTAGCACATCATTGTGAAGTGAAACGCAAATGTTAATGATTTTCAAACTTTTAATCAAATAAAAATCTGAAAAGTGTGACGTGCAAAAGTATTCAGCACCCCTATATCAACACTTTATATATTGAATGGAGAGCATCTGTGAACAGCAATTTCATGTCTTGCTACAGTCGCTTAATGGGATTTAGGTCAGGACTTTTCAAATATTCAACAACACAAATATTCTTTGATCTAAACTACTCCACTGTAGCTCTGGCTTTATGTTTAGGGTCATTGCTGAAAGATGAATCTTCTTCCCAGCCTCAAGTTTTTGCAGCTTCCAACATGTTTTTTTCCTCAGGATTTCCCTGTATTTCGCTCCATCCATCTTCCTATCTGCTGTCCCTGCTGACGAAAAACAGCCCCACAGCATGATGGTGCCACCACCTTGTTTCACAGTTGGGATGGTGTGTTCAGGGGAGTGAGCAGTGTTACTTTTCTGCCACACATAGCACTTTAAACTTTACAAGTTTAGCTTTGGCCTTATCTGACCACATAACCTTCTTCTTCTTCTTCTCTTAAGTTTGCTGTGTCCCCCACATGGCTTGTGACAAACTGCAAACAGTACTTCTTATGTCTTTCTTTCAACAATGGTTTTCTTTGCCGACCAGATTTGTGGAGTGCAAAACCTGAGTTGTGGCAATGGGCCTCTTTGTTGCTTCTCTGACCAGTGCTCTCCTTGCTCGATCTGTCAGTTTGGGTGGACAGTCATGTCTTGATAGGTTTGCAGTTGTAGAATACTTTTTTCCATTTTGGATGATGGATTAAACAGTGCTCACTGGAATGTTAAAAGCTTGTTTTTAAAACCTAACCCTGCTTTAAACTTCTCCACAACTTTATCTCTGACCTGTCTGGTGAGTTCCTTGGTCTTCATGATGCTGTTTGTTCAATTGTGTCTTTTGTCTTTAACAATTCACTGAGGCCTTCACAGAACAGGAGTATTCATACTGGCACTAAATTACACACAGCTGGACTCTTTACTTGCTGAGGTAGCTGATTCCACTAGTTTTATTTGATAAATTAGTAGGCATATTTTTTCCACTTTACAATTATGTGCTACTTTGTGTTGGTCTGTCACTTAAAATCTAAATAAAATTTTTGTTTGTGATTGTAAGGTGACAAAATGTGAAAATTCAATGGGTATAAATAATTTTGCAAGCCACTGTGTTTTATGTGGCCAAAAAAAATTCTGCATGTTTAGGTGGACTGAGGCTATCTCTAACCATAGCTACTGTTGAACTTGCTGACAATACTACTACTACTACTACTAATAATAATGATAATAATAATAATAATAATAATAATAATAATAATAATAATAATAATAATAATAATGATAATTATAATAATAAACCCTCAAAATGACGTTTTGTGGTTTGTAGATCTTGGTCTACTTTGTCCAGTTAAGTTGCGCTACTCATCAATAAGTACGGTGACCCAGAAATGCACATCACAACATGTATAAGGCAAACAAAAAGATAACAACACAACTACATTAAGAAAACGCAGCAAACAAAAATATGACAACAAAACTACATTAAGAAAACGCAGCAAACAAAAAGATGACAACAAAACTACATTAAGAAAACGCAGCAAACAAAAAGATAACTACACAACTACATTAAGAAAATGCACCATTTCAGAAATGCAGCATTAAGGGAAAGCAAATACATGTGCTACACCATAAATGCTCCCGGCCGCTAGAGGGCGCGGTTTAGCTGTTAATGTACCAAACTTCTGTCTTCTGCTCACCTGTCTAGGCTGAGCCAGCACAGCAAGGCAAGCTTCTGTTGCGGGCTTTTGGTATTATGCAGCTGCTATAATCACGCTGATTTATTCTATATACAGTGGTGTGAAAAAGTGTTTACCCCTTCATGATTTATTATTTATTCGCATGTTTGTCACTCTAATGTTTCAGCACATCAAACACATTTAAATATTAGTCAAAGACAACAAAGGTAAACACAAAATTTTGTTTTTAAATGAAGGTTTTTATTATTAAGAGGAGTATGAGATACTCAAAAGCTACACATCGTGCTGAGAGAAAGAAATTCAGGAACAAATGAGAAAAAAAGTAATTGAGATCTATCAGCTTAGAAAAGATTATAAAGCCATTTTCAGAGCTTTTTTGGAATCAAAAACAAAGTGAAGACTTTGGAGTGACTTATTCAAAGTCTTGACCTAAATCAGTGGTCTAAAGCGCTGCCACTATGAGCAGGAGGTCGCAGGTTCGAACCCCAGCTTATGCAGCTTTGCCATCAAGCTGCCGGCGCTTAGAGGGAGCACAATTGGCCCTGCTCCCTCCGGGTGGGCAGATGGCGCTCTCTCCCCAAATCCCTCCTACGGTGATGTCTGTAAAAAATTATAAAAATGCAATTCATGCTCAAAAACACTCCAATATGGTGAAATTACTACAATTCTTGTTATTCACTTTTTGGATTTAAAAAAAAAAACTTAAAACTGAATTTTGTGTTTACTTGTGTTGTGTTTGACCAATATATAATCTGGAATATTTAAGAGTGACAAACATGCATAAGAAACCAATGAAGGGGACAATACTTTTTCATTCCACTGAAATAATGATTAAAAATGACAAGTTATTAAAAAAATATTAGTTATAGTTATATATTTCACAACAAAACAAGCAAAAACTGTTTATAGAGTTTTTATTATGATACATTTTATACACATACAATACATATGTCCATGGGGTTTCACATTAATTAAAATTGATATAGATGTTAAGAACAAAAAGCAAAAAATGGTCACCTTACTAAAACCAACCCTTTCACGAAATAAATTTTAAAAAACTGAAAAATATGCATACAGAAAAATATATCAGGTACCTTAAAATGGAACCCAATATAATCAGTCACTAGCAGAGGCTGTGTACGTAAAAATTCAGATTAAAAATGTTCTGTATAATGTGAATATTCTAAAACATTAAATGTATATATATATAACAAATATTCATCTAACTAAAATAGTTTAGTAATGTTTAGAAATATTCAGTTTTGTTTGCATCTAATTGTTGTTTTTTGGCACAGAAGCTTTGCTTACAAGCTGTTTCTTTTTATTAAAATATCAAATCTCCTTTCTTTGGTTGCTGTCCTATTTCTCATGTTACTCAATTTATAAATTTATTTTATAAATAAACTACTTCTAAACATTATGTAACCTGCTATTTTATTTAGATTGATTTACTGCAAAATATATAAACATTGTTTTAAAAAATGTCAAACAAATAATGCTTATTATTATCGTTGTTATCATAACTGGAATTCGGGTCAGGTCTAGGTTCAGCAATGTTATGTGCCCAAAGAATGAGGTCAGCTGACTACCTGAATATACTGAATATAGACCAGGTTATTCCATCAATAGGTTTTTTTCTTCCCTGATGGCACAAGTATATTTCAACATGACAACGCCTGGATTCATAAGGCTCAGATTTTAAAAAAGGATTCTTTCTGCTCCTGTCCTCCTGTGCACTGAATACAAATCAGGAGAACAGAGTACAGGAACAGAAAGGAACAAAAAATGAAAAACACAAGACAGATACAGTCTAAAGTGTGACATATGTCTGGCCTTTTGTCTGTGACAGAACCCCTTCAAGAATCTTTGGGACGCGATGGAGACCTTGCTCAGTGCACCAAATTTCCCATCATCAATATCCTGGGGGGAAATTTTTGCAACTCTGGATAGAAATAAATGCTGTGATATTGCAGAAGCCTGTGAAAATGATGCCCCAACAAATGTGTGCTGTAATCAAATCTAAAGGCAAAACAGCAAAATATTAGAGTGTGTGACTTTTTTGTGCCTGGCAGTGTATTACAGCTGTAGTGTAGATGATGTATAAATATAGAATAATGAAGTCCATAAATCAGCCTGGGGACTAGTTATCCTTTCACACTTTAACCAGCAGAACACATTATTTAATCTGTGCTAATGAAATGTAATTCTTTACTATCAAATGGAAAACTTTTAAAAGAAGTGTACACAGTGTTGGGTTTACCAGTTAAAATCACTTCGACCTCTAGCAATGGATTGTAGTGTGGCCCAAAACCTCAACTTTATTCATCCTCAACATTTGCTATGTGAGGGTTTGGCAAAGATAGACAGTTGGAGGACAGTTAGATAGGTATAAAATATGATGAAAGCTCTACAGAATGATTTTGCTCTTCAGAATGAGATACTAACACTAAAATATGGTGTCGGATAGCTTGAAAAATAGTTCACATAGCTGTAAATGGGAAAATAAATCATTTGAGGCAGGCATTATCGTGGACATTTGTACTAAGCCCAGGATGTTTAAAATGTCTGGCTCTGCCCCAAGCTGATATTATAGATATAATTATATTGTGAATTGTTCATTTGTGTTTCTTTAATTTTTGTAATAAAAAATGTCCAATTCCAGCACCTGCTAACAACTTAACTCCAGCTCCACCTGTAACACTAGCTCCAGCTGCAGCACCAGCTGCTGATGCAGCACCAGCTCCAGCTGCAGCTCCAGCTGCTGATGCAGCACCAGCTCCAGCTGCTGATGCAGCACCAGCTGCAGCTCCAGCTGCTGATGCAGCACCAGCTCCAGCTGCAGCACCAGCTGCAGCACCAGCTCCAGCTGCAGCACCAGCTCCAGCTGCTGATGCAGCTGCTGCTGCTGAACCACCTGCTACAGCTGCTCCATAGACAAGAAAAGCTCCTGCACCTACTGCAGCAACACAAAGTAAGGCGGCTCCAGTCAGCAAATGTTTACCCCATTTGTCCCAGAATGTTCCTGGTTTTGGTTCATTACCTTTATTAGGTAGATTATTGTTCATGTCTTCAAAACTGGAATTTGCTGCATCCACAAACATCTCATTAGAGTAGCAGCTTCCTCCATTCCTCTCCACCATTCTGTCTATCTTCTCCAGAATATCAGTGACTTGCTTCTTCTTTCTTGGATCTTTATTATTAAACACATGATATCCTCCACACTGATCTACCAGCCTGCTGAGAGACTCGTTTTCTCTAATCAGATTCTCCACACTCTCTCCCTTTAACTGATCTCCGTGAGTGAAGAGGATGATGGTGTATTTCCTCATCTCTTCTCCAAAGATCTGCTCTAATTTATCAAAAACCTCTTCCTCCTGCTGTGTGAATCTGATATTAATGGGCTGAACGTAAAGGAATGCGTGAGGTCCTGGACTGGAGAGATAAACACTCCTGCCTATCTCTACAGCCAGATCCTCAGGAGACATATATGTATCAAATAATCCTGGAGTGTCCACCACACACACTCTCCTCCCTGCTACCACTGCCTCCTCCATCTCACACTGAGCTGTAACAGAAGATAAACTGAACTGAGATCTGAATTTGTGCTTCTTTCTCAGAATGGTATTTCCTGCTGCACTCTTTCCTGCTCCAGTCTTTCCCAGCAGAACAATTCTTCTCTCAACAGGATCTTTCTCTGGGTAAGGGAGGACATTCCGAAGAAGTCTCATCTCTGTTGCTGAACGAGGATAAACAGAAGAATATCATTGTTCATAAGTTTATTTGTGTAAAGATTTAAATACATCTGTGCATTCCCAAACTAACCCGTGGACTTAATACTAATCCCATTTTTTTTAATTGTGGTGTCCAATCAGCTGTTTCTTCCGCTGCATCTTTTAAACTATACTCCTTAACTGCACAACGAATAGAGGTAGGGATAAGGATAAAGATAACAACTTGTTTTTGACTGGCTATAGAACTGTCAGTCACTGTTTGGCTGTAAGAAGCTGGAGAAGCTGGATCCAAGTTGGATCTTATTACTGAAAATAGTCTGAGACAAACGATGTGTGTCTCCTAAAACGGGAAAGAAATCACCTGAATTGCGACTGACAGCTTTTATTCAACTGTTGAATACAATGTTATTTATTTAACTTATTAAGTCAGAAAGAGAAAGACCAAAAAAGCTGAGCAGTCCACTGTCCCATGAATTCCCATGGCATTATGGCATTAAGGCATTTTTACACATATATGAAATATGTCTAAACAATGTCTACCCAGTGCTTATAAAGTAGTTTAAAAACATAACTTTAATTTTACAACATTATTAATATATAATATTATTAGCTGTGAGCTGAGTCATTTTATTTCGTTCTCTATGTGTGAAATAAAATAAATTAATTAAACATTCTCTACAATTTTCAACATGCTTTCAGGCTGGGAGCCATAACATTAAGTGTATACACTTATTTGGATTTAAAACCCAGATTTGACTGTGACCCTCTGGCTGTGAGTCTGGTTAAAAAGACGTTGACTAAATATCAAAGTTGTTTCCATGTTGGTTAAATGTTAAAGCTGAAAAGACATTTGAAAGTGGTTGAAAACACATCTTTATGAAGACAGTTTCAATGATATGTTATGTTGTTCTTAAAGTTTTTTAAATCGATTTTAAAAGATTTTTTGATAATTGAAAACACACCTATGTTTAGTTTTGACGCTGTGAATTCTTGTTTTTCACAGTCCGAAATGATAAAACTGAAGAAAGAAATAGAGAAAACACTACCTTTATGAATTTTATTAAGTACAATAATTTATTTTAATGAAATTTAAAGGATGAAGAATAAATGATAAAACAGATTTGACAATTGTTGTTTGTGTGAATTGGACCAAATGTGTTTATTTTTGTTTACGCATCTAAAGTCAAAGTGACTCTTGGTCTTCACTTTATAGAGTAATTCCTGTTCATTCTAAACTAAATAAGCAGTCGGATTAGATAAGGATTAAATTACATTAACATTTCTCATGTCTCATTTTGTCTAAGCACTGTTAAGAGAAACATCTGTCAAAAAATTTATCTCTAAACCACAAATATGTCTCCAGACTTGTCAAACATCAGCAACAATTAACTTTGATTTGTAAAAAAAAGTCTTGTAAACATATTTGTTCTCTACACCTCTAAAACTTGAATAAGACCCCAAATATGTGTCCTGAGACATCAAATATTAGCAACACTTGAGGAATAAAATTTTCCTCTAGGCTGTGAAAAAGTCACATTTGATTAGTATTAGTACACAGTTTCATTTTCATTTTCAAAACAAATCAATTTGGTGTTGGGATGTTTCTGACTGGCTCCTCTGTTCTTCTGCTCTACTCTAACTGAGTGCCAGAGATGATAACCTAAAATTAATGGTCCAGGATCCAGACTTAACAAACAATGTACAGTGGCTTCCAAAAATATTTATACTTCTTGAAATATTTCTCATTTTGTCACCTTACAACCACAAACAACAATTTATTTTATTGAGATTTTAAGTAATAGACCAACACAAAGAATCACAAATTCAGCCCCCCTTTTGCAATACTTAGTAGAGCCACCTTTCGCTGCAATTACAGCTGAAGTCTGTTGGGGTATATCTTCCAGCTTTGTGCATCTGGAGACTGCAATTTTTGCTTATTCTTCTTTATAAAACAGCTCAAGCTCAGCCAAGTTGGATGGAGAGCGTCTGAGAACAGCAATTTTTTTATGTCTTGCCACAGAAGCTCAATAGGATTTAGATCAGGGCTTTGGCTGGGCCATTCTAACACATGCATTTTTTTTACCTAAAACATTCCACTGTAACTCTGGCTGTATGTTTAGGGTCACTGTCTTTCTGGAAGGTGAACCTCCACCCTAGTGTCAAGTCTTTCGCAGATTCCACCAGGGTTTTTTTTTTTTTAGGATTGCCCTGTATTTGGCTCCATCCATCTTACTATCAATTTTGACCAACTTTTCTGTCTTTAATAAAGAAAAACATTCCCACAGCATGATGCTGCCACCACCATGTTTCACAGTTGGGATGGTGTGTTCAGTGTGATGAGCAGTGTTACTTTTCGCGCACACGTAACACTTTGCATTTAGGCCATAATGTTTCATCCTGGGCTCATCTGACCACAGAACCTTTCACACGTTTGCTGTGTTCCCTACATGGCTTGTGGCAAACTGCACTTCGTATATGTGTCTTTTAACAATAATTTTTTTCTCGCCACTCTTTCATTAAGGCCAGATTTGTGGCGTGCACAACTTATAGTTTTCTTATGGACAGAGTCTCCCATCTGAGTTGTGAATTTCTGCTGCTCCTCCAGAGTGACCATGTGCCTTTTCGCTGCTTCTCTGATCAGTGATCTCTTCACTTTATCTGTCTGGTAAGCTAATTGGTCTTCATGATGTTGTTTTTTAATTACTGTTCTCTACCAAACCACTGAGGTCTTCACAGAACAGGTGTATTTATACTGAGACTGCACTGTTTATTTAGGGGTTAAATAATAAAGGGGACTGCATTTCACACTTATCAGATTTGTATTTAATATATATATATATATATATTATATAGAAATTATATTAAATACAAATCTGAAAAGTGTGAAAAGTATACATATATTGAGGTTGTAAGGTGGTCCGTTGTGGTCAAAACATGAAAAAGTTCAGGGAGTATAGATACTTTTGCAAGGTACTGCAAAAATGGTTAAATAGATGAGATTTCACATTTATTTATTTTAGGGCAAAATAAGCTGTGGTGTGACAAGACACTTAAATGACAAGACATCTCTCTACATTGGGTTACAAGAACAAGAAGAGATAATATTTTAACACTATATCTTTTTTTTTTCAAAGTTTAAATATTTAATTATACTGAAACTGCAAATGATTTTTATGAAATATTTTGTAAGTAACCATTTTGTTATTTTTTTGTCAGGTTTAACTCTAATTAAGAATTAAGAATTATGTATTATGTATATTTATCAAATGCAATAAAATAGAGTATGTACTACTGCAGCTGCTTAGACGATTTATGGTCAGCAGATAAAGAAGTGTGTGTGTGTGTGCGTGTGCGCGCGCGTGCGCTGCTGCTTGCCACCCAAAAACAATCAAAGATTTGCTTTGGTTACCAGTTAAATAAGCTACACATTTGACCGCCCCCCACCCCAAGTGCACACACATTCCAGCTTATGCTAAACCTTGTTTTCTTTATACTTTTACTGGCAGACACTGCATATACAGTGAGCCAATAACTTGAAATAACTAAATTCTTTTATCTTTCATATTATTTGCCTTAACTATTACGTGTCAAAGGTTATCATATGAAACAGTCACATCAAATAAGAATGCATATTTGACAGATTTTACTGTAAGGCAGAAACACTGCAACAGTCAGGACTAATCTAAATTCACTACAGACTAAGACTGAAAGAGATGAAGCTGAAGCTTACCAAGTGGCTGCTTCTCCAGATATCCTGTACAGCGCTTCACCAGACCAAGATGAGGACAGCCACGCTCTCTCAACAGCAGAAATTCAGTGTGAACACTGTTCCGCGTGTCTCGGATGTCTTCTGAGAACAGTGTATCAGACTGCTTTACTTTACTTTCACTTTCAGCCTGCAGTGTGGAGGCAAAACACATCAGATACGCCCCTCTTTTCAACCCGTCTTTTGACACCCTTTACCTTTTTCTAAGTATTTTATTATATCTATCCCCTCAAAATAACTCAATACACAGTCAGTTATATCTAAACCACTAGCAACAAAAGTAGGTACACACCTAACTTGCCAAATTGTCATTTTCTGTGTGATCAGCATTCATTTCTAGCCTTAAGTCTCTTGGACATGGAGTTCACCAGAGCTTCACAGGTCACGTCTTGAATCCTCTTCCAGTCCTTCACCTTCCATTTGAGGATGTCCCACAGTTGCTTAATATGGTTTAGGTTTTGGAGGTTATAATTGTGGTGGAAAACTGCCACATGGCCCAGTTTTAGAAGGGAGGGGATCATGCTCTGCTTCTGACTGTCACAGTACATGGAAGATGGAAGATCATGATGCTCTCACCACCATGCTTCAATGTAGACAAGGGATAGTTGCTTTGGTACTCTTCACCAGGTCACCAGCACACATGCTGGACACCATCTGAGTCAAACAAGTTTATCTTGATCTCTTGATCAGTATTCCATGCTCTTGGACTGCTTGTCGTCAGCAAACTGTTTACAGGCTTTCTTGTGCATCAACTTCAGAAGAGGCCATCTTCTAGGACACTGCCATGCAGACAGTGTTGACGCAGTGTGTGACATATGGTCTGAGAACTGCAGGCTGACCTCCCACTTCCTAAAACTCTGCAGCAATGCTGGCAGCACTCATGTGTCTATGTTTTTAAATTACATCAATATTTAATGGATCCTCCTTTTGCCAAAATAACAGCCTCTAAACACTTCCAATAGCTTCCAGTGAGAGTCTGACTTCTGGTTGAAGGTATTTTGGATCATTCTTCTGTACAAAACATCTCCAGTTCAGTCAGGTTTGGTGGTTTAGAGCAGTGTTTCGGGTCATTGTCTTGTTGAAGTATCCAGCCCCAGTGCAACTTCAACTTTCTCACTGATTCCTGGACATTGTTCTCCGCAGTTTATTCTCTCTGGAAGATGCTGAGAAGCTGGTATGTGCTTTCATAACCTTGAGGCTGGACTACTGCAACGCGTTGTTGGCTGGAAGTCCACATAAATTACTTCATAAACTCCAGCTAGTTCAGAATGCAGCCGCAAGAGTGCTTACTAGAACCAGAAAATTTGATCATATTACACCTATTCTTTCATCCCTACACTGGCTACCTGTTAATTTTCAAATAGTTTATAAATACTTCTTCTGACATATAAATTCCTTAATGGCCCCGCATTATCTACAGGAACTCCTTACTCCTTACAATCCGCCACGTTCACTCCGCTCCCAAGACGCTGGCCTGTTATTAGTCCTGCGTATTAGAAAAAACTATGCAGGAGGAAGAGCGTTCTTTTATAAAGCTCCCCAACTTTGGAATAGCTTCCCTATTAATATACGGGACTCAGACACACTCTCAATCTTTAAATCTAGACTCAAAACATTTCTATTTGAATAATGCTTTTGAATAATGTCTCATCGCAATTCCTGTAAATTCTCTCTCTTACTGTTGTCCTTCTTACTATTCCTTTTACAGCTTATCCAGCAAATATAAACCCTGCCCTAATCATCTGCTTTCTCTTTCTCTCCCCATGTCCTGAGCTGCTGCCTTCAAGGGCCCATCCCACTCCAGCAGTTTAATAAAACTATTCTAACCCCTTTTTCTTCCCTCCTCCTCTGTTCTCTCTCTCTCTCTCTCTCTCTCTCTCTCTCTCTCTCATGTGTTTAGATGCCTGCCCGGCCGGTCTGCCTGGATTTGTCCATCTGTGGTTCCAGCTTTCCGAAATCAGCCCTGTCCTACTATTTACACAACCTTTCTAACTCCTGTTTTTATCTCTTTCTTTCCTTTCTGTTTTCTCTATCTATCTCTTTTACATGTATATAGATGCCCTGTTCCTGATGTTCCCAGCCTGGCTCTCCACTGCCCGCTGTGTTGTGTTGGCTCTACAACCCTGCACTGATTAACATTAACACACTCAGAATCTGCTTCTATATTAGCCATAGCTCTATAGTTTGTGCCCATCATATTTTTATATTCATAAATTAGTACCCGTTACATTAGCTATAGCTCACATTAATTATCTGTACTGTTGTTTTGTTCTGTTGTTTTCTTCTGTTATTTGTTTGTTGTTTGTTTGTACTGAGCGGGTCAACCTGAGTAGGATGGGTTCCTCTGACTGAGTCTTGGTTCCTTCCAAGGTTTCTACCTCTTAAAGGGAGTTTTTCCTTGCCACTGTGTCACCATAACAATTGGCATCTCTGTGGTGCTGCTCATAAGAGGCGTGGACCTGTTTTTCTCTGTAAATCTGCATTGTAAAAAAAAACTGTTGTTGTAAAAAGCGTTATATAAATAAAATAAAATTGAATTGAATTGTTCTCAAGAATCTGCTGATATTAACTGGAATCCATGCAACCTTCAACTTTAACAAGATTCCCAGTACCTGCACTGATCACACAGCCTCACAGCATGATGAACCACCACCAAATTTTACTGTGGGTAGCAAGTGTTTGTCTTGGAATGCTGTGACCTCCAAATATCTTAATGTTAGTTTCATCAGTCCACAGCACCTTATTCCAAAATGAATCTGGCTTGTCTAAATGTGCTTTAGCAAACCTTTTGTGGCGTGTGCTAAGAAAAGTCTTCTTTTTTTTACTTACATTATAATCCCATACAGCCTCTCCATGTGTAAAGTGCGCAGAATAGTAGAATGATGCACAGTGACTCCACATGCAGTAAGATGATGTTGTAGGTGTTTGGAGTTGGCCTGTGGGTTGGCTTTGACTGTTCTCACCATCCTTCTCCTCTGCTTATCTGAGATTTTCTCTTTAGAGATGATGCAAAGATGAGAAACCCTTAAACTTTTCTCATAGTTGGATTCACCTGTGTATGTAGGTTAAGGGTCAATGAGCTTACCAAATTAATTTTGTGTTCTAATAATTAGTGTTGAAGGTATTTAAATCAATAAAACTACAAAGGTGCCAATGTGAGAAAGCCCAATTGTGGAATGCCATCTACTGGTGAAACAGCGGTACTGCAGTCAAGACATGCAGTCAGGACATGTCCAGGGCATGCCCAGTCACACTGATGAGCAATAGAGCAGCCAGTGAACTGACTGAAGCTGCTGGGACTTTCTTTGCGTGTTTCTCATATCGTGTGTGCGTTCTTGAGGAAATGTGAGTAATTTCCACCTTCTTAGTTATGGATATTTTGATTAATATTGCAGTTTGTGTTAGTTTTAATTACAATATATGTTGTTGTTGAGTTAGCTAAGAAGCCTGCGGCTAAGTAGTTTAGCCCTGTCTCTTGTTAGCATTGCAGCTAAGTTTGAATGCCTGATGGCTTAATAATGATGAATGTACTGTTTGTAGTGTTAATATTGTTACACAGTTTATTGTTATGAGTGTGACTAGCTTACTTTGAACTGTTTGAATTTGTAAATATTCGTTGTTTATTCTCATCACATTATGCTGTTAAGTATCTGCTAATATTATATTGGCAATTGTATAATGACTAACATTACACCTCTGTCACTGTATTATGCTACATTACAGTTTATTTATTAATGTGTTATTGTTGAACAATATTATAATATCAGTAGTCTAATACATTGTATTACATTTCCTTTATGTTTCAGACCACACACGTCACACACGCCACACACACACTCATATACATACACAAACACTTTGTAAAGTGACCAACAACCTTCAATAAAGAAGAAAGAAGGGATCTCTCTGTCTAGTGCCTTGATCTTTTAACGGGGATCATAGTCCATGGTCTACCACCTCAACCAGCAATCCTTATTCCTGAGTCTCGCCCCTCAAACATTGGTCCTTCGAGCCGGATTGAGTGCAACCTAAGAGGAGGATCATGGACAACGCAGCATCAGGCAACACAGAGCCCCGAAGACGTCCACAGAGAGAACCACCTGCGCACATGGACCTACCAACTGCTGTTTCTCGCTCTAGCAGCCACCACAGCAGTAACCATAGCAGGTCATCCAACAGAAGTTCATACATTCATAGCAGATCAAGTAAGTGTACATGTTACTCAGTTGGTACGTATCCCAATCAGGGTCTCTCCACCGCACAAGCTGCAATCCTAGAAGAGAGAATAAAGCAGTTGGAGCTGGAAGATATGCGTCGTATGATCGAGCATGAAACTCAAGCTGACTTTGACCAGAGAAGCACTCACTAAGCGGCTAGAAAGAGAGAAGCGCCTGACAAGGGCTGAACAGGACCTTGAGATCGCTAAGCTTCGTTCTTCTATGCTTTCCAGTAGCTGGACATCTGCACATTCATCTTCACACTCTGACAAGTCAGTACCTTTCCTGGGCCTACCCACACCAATGCAAGTACAACAGGTTGACGTACTTCCAGCCACCTCCCAGCTGCGGTCAATCCAGTCACTTCCAACAATTGCTCCTGTTGTTCAACCACCTATTCCTTCCCCACAAGTGATGCATCAAGTCACTCCAGTCTCTATGGCGCTTCCTGTTGGAACACAGCATCTGCCGCAACCTGTGGTCACCCCAGCTAGACCAACTCCTACAGCAAACCCAACAGTTCAGCCCCAAAGTCCAGGACCCATGGCATCTATGTCTGTGAAACTACAACCTGGCCCAGTGGTAACACCTGCTCCTGCGCCACAACCAGTGCCACACCCTGCAATGCATGTCATCACCTCAGCACCTCTGGCTCATCCTGCACCTCAAGTGGCGTCATCCTTTGAGTCAAAACGTCCCGGTGGACCAGCACCAGTAACGAGTGCACACTCTAACCAACAATTTCCTGCTTATCCAGTAGAGTCTCAGTTTTCAACAATGTACCAACCAGCCTATAGCTACAGCCAACCAACCATGGAGCTCCTCAACACTGCTCAGCATGCCAGCTATGGAGCTCCACCACCTTCTTCGACTCACCATGGGAAACTGCCTGCTCCAGTTCTCTCCGCTCCCTACCCTGGCTACACACCACTACCCGGAGCCGAGTTACTCATAGCATCAGCCCTTGGAATCCCTCGACCTTCCCTTCCAGTGTTCGAGAGTGGTCGGGAAAGTGACTTTGCTCTGCTCAAGCTTGCACTAGACAGTGTACTGGGGAGCAACCTTCACCTCAGCGAGCAATATAAATATCAAGTGTTGATTGGACACATAAAGCTCCCAAGCGTGCTGCAGCTTGCCAAGGCGTACATGCATGACCCAGCACCATATACGAGAGCGCTTCAGGCTCTACAAGATAAGTACGGGCAACCACGACAGCTGGTTTAAAGTGAGCTAGGTGCCATACTTAACACGCCTGCTCTAAAAATTGGTGATGCCAACGCCTTTGACTCATTTGCCTTGTCTGTTCAGTCTTTGGTAGGCATGTTAAAGACACTTGAAGGACAGAATGGATATGAGCTCCACTGTGGTTCCCACGTTGATCGTCTGCTCAGTAAGATGCCTCCTGCTTACCGTGATGGCTTCGTTGAGTATTGCCTACGATATGGTATTCTGCAGACTGGCACTGACAAAACCTACACCCTTCAGGACTTGGCTACCTGGCTCCAAACAAAGTCACAAGCAAGGCGGATCTCCAGTAGAGCAGCAGCCCTGTATCAGACGGATACCCCCTGACCAGCTAGGAAGGATCAGCGAACTGCTCAACCCAGAGAGAAGCCAAATACTGCGTGCTTCAATGTAGCTGACAGGGTAATCAGAGAAGAGACATCTTCTGCAGAGTTTGCACAGACAAAGGTCAAACCCAAGATTAAACCGTTCTGTCCATATTGTGACAGTCAGGACCACTACCTCAATTCCTGTGAGGAATTCAAGAAGTTGACCACTGATCAGATCCTGAAGTGGCTCAAGGATGGCAAACGGTGTCGAAAATGTGGACGTAATCACACCGAGGACCGGTGTACGCTTAAGCGCCCCTGTAAAACCTGCAAGGAGACACACCTTACCATCTTGCACGAGTCAGTCCAGGAAACCAAACGAAAGGTGTACACGGTCAGCCTAATCCCCACAAAGGTGTATCTGGATCGACCCAACAGATCTCAAAGAGTAATGCTGAAGGTGGTCAAGGTCCTCCTCCATAACGGTGACCGAAGGATGGAGACTTATGCAGTTCTCGATGACGGCTCTGAGAGGAGCATCGTCCTTCCTCAAGTGGTGCAACAGCTCAACCTCGTCAGCATTCCGGAGACTCTACCCTTGCAGACTGTGCACCAAAGCATTAAGCAACTCAGTGGCGCCTCAGTCTCCTTGGAAGTATCATCACTGCTGCGGCCATACGAGAAGCACCTGATACCCCATGCCTTTACCGCAGAGGGATTGGCTCTTGCTGAGCACACCTATCCAATCAGTGTGCTGCAGCAGAAATACAAACACCTCAGAGGACTTCCTTTACCCTCCGTGAACCGTGCCCAACCTCTGCTCCTAATCGGGTCTGATATGCCCCACCTGATAACTCCAGTCCAACGGGTGCACGCAGGACCATCAGGTGCACCTGTTGCCATCTGCACGAAGCTGGGCTGGTCGCTTCAGGGGCCAGTTGATACTGTCCAGCTATCATCTGGACTCCAACAGTGCCTGCACATCGCCACAGCCTCAGCTTCCAGCGAGCTTCTCAGGAACGTGGAACATCTGTGGCAACTGGATACCTTGCCCTACAATGAGAAAGCTGTCACTCGCTCGAAGCAAGACCAATAGAGTGACTGTAGATGGTGTCCCCCGCTATGCAACTCCTCTTCTTCGCCGTACGACTGACATAGTTCTCCGGGCTCCTGCAGACGCAGTACTCCCCAGACTTCGCAGCACAGAGCGGAAGCTTGCTAAGAACCCTACACAAGCTAAGTCTTACTGCACTGAGATCCGTAAGCTGGAGGAATCAGGCTATGTGTCAAAGGTCTCATCAGAAGAAGCCAGCCAGTCGCTAGAGTCGTGGTTTATACCACACCACATGGTCCACCACAACGGAAAGGACAGAGTGGTCTTTGACTGTTCTTTCCAATACCGAGGGCTGTCACTAAATGAGCTCTTGTTGCCTGGACCAACCTTGGGGCCTTCTCTGCTTGGTGTCTTACTGAGATTCCGTCAGCACTCAGTTGCCGTGAGTGGGGACATAAAGGCAATGTTCCATCAAAACCGCTTGCAGCCCACTGACACACCAGTGCTGAGGTTCATCTGGAGAGACATGCAGAGGGAGGAAGAGCCAACTATCTACGAATGGCGAGTGCTGCCGTTCGGCACTACATGCAGCCCTTGTTGCGCTGTATATGCCCTCCAACGGCATGTTCGAGATAACTTGGTCAACTTGGTCAAAATTTGTGGAACTGTCTACACAGCACCTACACTGCTGCTGAAGCCAAAGCTCTCATTGAAGACCTACGCAAGCTACTCCTGGAAGGGGGATTTGATCTCAGGCAGTGGGCGAGTAATGTGCCAGCAGTGATCAAGCATCTTCCACCAGAAGCCAAATCAGACCGATGTGAGCATTGGCTGTCTAAGGGCAGTAACAACATGCAGGAGTCGACCTTGGGCCTCCAGTGGAACTGTCTCACCGACTCGTTAAGCTTTAAGTATCGTCCAGTGGACCACCTTAAACCAACCCTGAGGAACATCTATAGAGCCCTAGCGAGTCAGTATGATCCACTGGGCTTTATTAATCCCTTCATCACCAGGGCTAAAGTCATCATCCAGGATATCTGGAAGCAAGACATCGGATGGGATGATCGAATCGAACCTCAGTCTCTGATAGAGCAGTGGACAGATTGGGTGAAGGAGCTCCCTGATCTCATCCACCTCCAATTTCCACGAACTTACACACCTCCATGTGCTGATGAGCCTACTGCATCCAGGGAGCTTCATGTCTTCTGCGACGCGTCAGAGAGAGTGTATGGTTCAGTGGCCTACCTACGCACCGTTGATGACCAAAATCATGTTTACATCTCCTTTGTGCTAGCCAGATCAAGAGTGGCACCGAAGAAACGCCTGAGCATGCCACGTCTGGAACTTAGTGCAGCGCTCACTGGTGCTCAGCTCGCCAAGCTTATCCAGACAGAGCTGACCGTAACCATCCAGCAGACATTCCTCTGGTCAGACTCCACTACGGTGCTCCAATGGCTGAGATCAGAGTCGTGCCGTTACAAGGTCTTTGTTGGCACACGCATCGCAGAGATTCAAACTCTAACTGAGGTAGCCAGCTGGAGGTATGTCGATTCAGCGAGAAATCCGGCAGATGACATAACGCGAGGCCTGAGGCTCTTGGATATGGTTCATCCACACCGATGGATTAATGGTCCAGATTTCCTCCATCAGCCTCCAGACCGGTGGCCAGCGATGCCCATAGCAGCAGAAGACGAACCTGACTCTGTCGAACTCCGGAAGTCCACCCTTGTTGGTATCACATCAGCGGTTCGCAACCCAGACCTACCTGATCCAGCGCAGTTCCATACCTGGAAGGAGCTTGTCCAGGCTATTGTCACATCCCTTCATGGGGCGGCTGCCTCTGGTGACTGTCAGGCCGTAGATGCTGCAACCTACATCTCCGCTGAGAAGTTACTCCTGGCCCAGGCTCAGCAGGACTCTTTCCCTGGGGAGTTAAAAGCCCTCAAGGCCAATCGACATGTCCCAGCTGACAGTCGGCTGATCACACTGTCACCTGAATATGACGAAGCCACAAGACTACTTCGTGTTGGAGGTAGACTGCGGCATGCAGAGGATCTAGAAGCAGATGCTATCCATCCGATTATACTGGACTCAGCACACCAAATCACCAAACTGCTGATCCAGGACTTCGATGACAAACTTCTCCATCCAGGGCCTGAACGTGTGTTGGCCGAGATGCGAAGGCAGTATTGGGTCCTGCGTGGTAGGGAGGCGATACGGAAGCATCAGCACAACTGCAGGGGATGCCAGCTCTGGCGTGCTAAGCCAGACGTTCCCAAGATGGCAGATCTACCACTCTGTAGGCTGCGCATCTACAAACCCCCATTCTACTCCACGGGAGTGGACTGTTTTGGCCCATTCATCGTGAAGATCGGCCGCAGGAATGAGAAACGGTGGGGAATTATTTACAAATGCCTAACTACCAGGTGCATCCACCTTGACCTGCTAGAGAGTTTTGACACGGATGCCTTCCTGCTGTCCTTGCGCAGATTCATAGCCAGGCGTGGCACTCCGTTTGAACTCCTGTGTGATAATGGTACCAACTTTGTTGGGGGAGAACGGGAGCTACGGGAGGCCTTTGATGCCATGGCACCTGAGCTGCGAGATCAGCTTGCAAAACAGAAAATCTCCTTCCACTTCAACCCACCAAGTGCTCCCCATTTTGGCGGGGCCTGGGAGCGAGAAGTTCGATCTGTGAAAACTGCGCTCAGAGTCATCCTCCGAGATCTGTCAGTACCAGAGTCGGTCCTGTACACCCTTCTTGTTGAAGTGGAAGGGATTCTAAATGCTAAACCACTCGGATACGTCTCAGCTGACGCCGCTGACCCTGACCCAGTTACACCGCATGTTCTACTAATGGGACGTCGTGATTCCTCATTGCCGCAGGCCTTGTACGACTCAAGCAGTATTCTGGGGACACGACGATGGAGGCATAGTCAGGTTCTAGCAGACAACTTCTGGTCGGTCTTCATCCGGCGGTACCTGCCAAGCCTACAGGGACGATCTAAGTGGCAGACTGATGGAGGCAAGCTGGCCGTGGACCAGGTCGTTCTAATAGTCGATCCACAGCTCCCACGAGCTCTCTGGCCAGTGGGCACAGTGGTCAAAGTCCATCCTGGAGCTGATGGGAACATCAGAACAGCCACGGTCAAGGTTAAGGAAAAGACCTACGTCCGACCTGTCGCCCGGCTCATCCAGCTGCCCAAGATCAGTGACTCTGAGGTTGACACCAACTGATGGACTTTCTCTGGGAGTTCAAATGTCCTCAAGACAGACATTTGGGGGCGGCTGTGTGAGAAAGCCCAATTGTGGAATGCCATCTACTGGTGAAACAGCGGTACTGCAGTCAAGACATGCAGTCAGGACATGTCCAGGGCATGCCCAGTCACACTGATGAGCAATAGAGCAGCCAGTGAACTGACTGAAGCTGCTGGGACTTTCTTTGCGTGTTTCTCATATCGTGTGTGCGTTCTTGAGGAAATGTGAGTAATTTCCACCCACGTCACCACACACACACTCATATACATACACAAACACTTTGTAAAGTGACCAACAACCTTCAATAAAGAAGAAAGAAGGGATCTCTCTGTCTAGTGCCTTGATCTTTTAACGGGGATCATAGTCCATGGTCTACCGCCTCAACCAGCAATCCTTATTCCTGAGTCTCGCCCCTCAAACAGCCAAAATTTATGCACCTGCCTAATTTTGTTTAAAGAATTATTGCACACTTTCTGAAAATCCTATAAACTTCCTTTCACTTCTTAAATATCACTCTGTTCATCTGCTATATGATATATTTAACTGAAATTGCTGATCTGATAATTTATAAAGGAAAATCATGAAAATTCTCAGGGGTGCCCAAACTTTTTCATACCACTCTAGGTAAATAGGGAATTATCCCATTAAGTAATTACTACAATTATTGCATGGTTATGTTTCAAGTTATTTTACCCAACTGATGCAGTGAGTAGCTTCTCATTTGATAAATGTCTGTGTGGAAAGACACATCGTCTGGTTGTGGAAAATTGTTAATCTGTTTCAGAAGGGTCAAATTATTGGCATGCATCAAGCAGAGAAGACTGCAGAAACTACTAAAATCTGGTTAAAACCTGTCAAATGCATTGTTAATGAGCAGAAGGACAGTGGCAAAACTTCATCTTCCAGGAAGGAATGTGGTCGTAAAAAATCTTGAAACCTGGTCATCAGCATAGTGCTCATACTCAGTATTTTTTTTCACAAATGGTATTCTTTATTATTGTTTAAAGAAAGTGTATTGCAACATATCAGTAAAATAACCCATTTACAGTATAGAGATATTAGGGTCTATTTACTGTTTACTTCTGATGGGAATCCAGTTCTTTATTCTCAGCTAATTAAAACAGCCAAATATTTCAGCTCCCCAGATATTTCTTAATTAATTTATTAAAATTTGTGTGGAAAATGTAAAACATACATTATATAAAATGTGTATTATTTATACACTTTATTTATGTACCCAACATGGAACAACATGCTACAAAAATATATTATAAAATACAAAAAACAAAGTCCCACCTAAATTCCTAAAGGTCCAGATTCTGAGTGTATATATTATTTGTAAATTGTGTAAACGTATTTTATAAATTACTCCTACCTTATGTTTGCGTGTGTGTATGCTGTGTGTTTGAAACTCCTCTGCTGCATTCATAAGTGGCAAGGTGTTCTATAACATTGGTTGGATGCAAATGCAGAGAATTTTCAAGCAAAAATTGCAAGGTCCAGAAAAGAAAAGTCCAGAAAAGTCCAAAAAATAAAGCAAAATTAATTGGGTGTACAAAAGCACAAGAAGAATATTCTAAATAAAAACAGAGTAAATGTTAATACCTTACAATGAGGCAGTGTCCAGGTATATGTAGGGCTACTGAGCAAATGTGATGTAAACTGGGTAGTAGTAGTAGTATGAAGTAGTAGGACTCAATGGTTATGCAGTTAATAAATGTCATATCCAAGAGGGTCCTATCAAGTCCTATTGATTATTCTGTTCTTCTACTGTGATTCTGTAAAATTTGGACAGTATAACACAAGAGTTCATTACTGTTTATTGACACCAAACTATATGTAATGGTAGTAAACATAATTACTGATGTTGCATTAAATGTTATCACAATGTGTGGTTGAAAACAACTGTAAAGATGTGTTAGGCTTTTGAACACCATAGGATTTCCACCATAATTGTCTGGCTCCCAATGAGTGGCTTAAACATCTTAAATAAGCTTGTGTTATTTGGGTAACTGGCTGAGGATGATTGCTTATTTATTAAATATTTGAGACTTTTTGTAAATAAAAATAAATAAATTCATTTTTTTTTCATAAAGTCATTTTTTGATTCTATTAACATTTATTTAGGAGCAGACTGTAAAGTTTTTTGTCATGGGGACTACTACACTGTACACATCCTTGTTAAAATTACTGATTTTGAGTAGGCTGTCTCTCCACAGTCTTTCGCCAGGATCGCCAACATGGCGGAAGATTTTAGCTTCATTTTCATTGAAAGAATGGGAATGGTAACACGGTGTCCATCTTTTTTACAGTCTCTGGTCTCTGGACTGATATAGAAGTATATTTTGACTTATTGATGTGCTGAAAATTGAAATCTCTTAATCTTCTTTTTAGCAGAGGCCTAATATTTTGTGCCAAAATTGACTGACATTTCTAATTTCATGTACTGTCCCCTTCAAAACAAACACACACATTAACTGAATTATATGCTTTTACTTAATTAGGACATGCTGTAAAAGGTCCTAAAATTGGGTAAGTATGTAATTGTAATTACATACTTATGTAATTACTTATTTTACAAATATAAAGCCAAAACCAATACGTGGAAACAAATAGGTACACACTTGCAGATGTCATGGCAATAAAAGCCTCTTGAATTGCCTCTTGAAATGTCCTTAATTAACTCTCTATACAAGTAGAGGCTTCCATGATATTAACTACATCAGCACTCTATATTATAAAAGAAATTCAATTGAATACTGATAGAAAATGTGAGACAAGACAAGTCAAAATATCATCAACATCATCATCTGCAATTTTACATTTTGTGAGTTTGAGTAAAATAAAATATATATTATTAAAATCTTGTCTTGTTTTCATGAACCTATATAAATTCTATAATAAATTAATGTTTTCACATATGGCACATATTGTATAATATAGGACTTACTGCGCTAGTCAAAATTGTAAACACATCGTCTCATTTAATTGTTTAATTTTTTTTTTTTTTTTTCTACATTGTAGATCAGGGGTCAGCAATTAAGTTTGGCCGCGGGCCAGATGTTTTCCAAGCCATTACATGGCGTGCCACAAGCACTTGTCCGGGGGGGGGTTGGGGGGGTGATCGGCGGGCGCGGTGGCGGGAGGGCCATTGGGGGCGCTATTAATGATATACCTGTTTGTTAAATAAAAAAAAACAAACGAATAAAAAAAAATAACAGAATAAAGAAGCTAGCAGTTATCTAACAGCCCGTGGCTCTATCAAAAAATCTTTCTTTTCTGTTTTGGAAAATTAAGTTTCTAAATAAAGAGCATTTTTGAGACGGACAGTCCGATTTTTTTTTTCATTATAGTTCAACCTCACGGGCCAGATGTTTCTTGCTTACGGGCCGCATCTGGCCCGCGGGCCACCTATTGCCGACCTATGTTGTAGATATTATTGTCAATATAAAAACTATGAAACTATAATAAATATGGAATTATGTATCACACAAAGAAACTAGATTAGACTATTTAAAATTGTTTTAGATTATGCTGAAACGAAGTGTTTTATCCTCAAGTTTGAAAAATTGCCAATATTTTTTTTTGTGTGTGAAATTATATAAATCTAGGCCTTTTTTCTATGTTTTTTTGTGTTGTCCCAATACACAAAGAAAGTAACCATGCATATAACTATACATGTGCAATTGCAATAGTTTTTTGGGAGAAATATCTTTTTTTCTATACAATTTGGAACGTGGCAATACTTTTGGCCTTAATTAATAATTAGTAATGTTACAAACATTTTTATGTAGTTTAAGAACTAGGGGTTGTAATTCACAGATAATGTCTAATTTCCAGAGAGCAACTGCACTTAAAAAAGGATGTCTACTGCAAAAAAAATGTAAAATTAGAATTATTACTTGCACAAAAGTAGGATAGGTACACTCTCTGTAAGCGTCTGTGCAGAATTATTAATTGTTTTTTACTAATAATGTCATCCATCATCATTCATCATTCAGCCAAATTCAGGAAATCTCCTTTAAATTGAGTGAAAGGGCCAACAGAGTCCAGACTTAAAAGGGGAACCCATCCTTCATATCACTTTCTTTTTCCATTAGCTCTCTAACAGTTATCCCATTGCCTCTGTGACCATGAACTGAGTTAATGCACCTTTGTAGATATTTTATTTCCTTTTTCCTTTCATTTGTAAAATCACTCTGTCTTAGATGTATTCCTGTATTTACTTTCACTTTTCTTTTAAAACGTTTTTAACTCACCACACCAACAGCAGTGAACAACACATGCCTAATTAACCCCAGGTGTATTTAATCTAACAAACAAGATGACTTCAGCATTTCCAGCATCCCCACCCCCTAACACTTCAGATCCTTATAACTATGCTGTATATTGTTTATTGCTTTAATAACATGTATAAAACATAAAATTATATCATAAAAGTAACCATCAAAACTTTGACCGCTGAAAATATTGTTTTGCAGAAAGAATCAATCAAAATCCTTTTAACAAAAATAAAAATCTCTGCTAAAGAAATTGTTTACAAGCTGTGGAACTCATTTAAGGGGATGTTACTATATAGCAGCGATCCTCACAGAGCTGCACAGTCTACCAGCACAAGAGAGGAAAACAGGATAATTAGCCTCAGATGAGTTTAACCTGTTGGGTGCATGATGGTCTCAAATAACAAGGCGTGTCTCTTGTTTCTAGAGATGTGTGAGAAAATAAGAGTCACCTTGAAAACACACACACACACACACATATATATTATTCAGTAAACTATTCTATTTTTATTTTTGAACAAATATCGATTACCTGAGAATTATTTTAAAATGAATAAGTGTGGACATAAACGAGGTTAATGTAATTTTGAATATTTATTATTTTCTTTTCCCTTTCTTTTTGTAAAATCACTCTGTCTTAAATGTATTTAATTTATACTTTCAGTTTCTATTTAAATGTTTTTAACTTTCCACACCAACAGCATTGAACAACACATGATTTAAAACCTGCCTAATTAACCCCAGGTGACCCCAGGTTTAATCTGACAAACAGCATCCCTACCCTACTCAACACCCAGCAACACTTCGGATCCTAAATACTGTGTTTTTTGCTTTAATAACACATCATTTATAATACAAACATGTTAGTCAGAATGACAGTTCCCTGTTCACTGTGAAAAAGTATTTTAACCCTTATAAATTTTGTTACAAAAAATTCTTTATTTTTTTTATTACATTACATTACATCAACGTTAAAGCTATAACGCAAGCTGTTAATTTGGAATCAGTAACGTGTTACTGTTAGTTAAGGCACCCTATGTTAATTTTATCTCCCCTCAAACATACAAGCATATACTATTATTTTAATTGACACCACTAATATACATATAATTGCATTTTACATTTCTTACATTTATTCTTTTATTTACATTTAAACATCCACTATAAAAACTTTTGTCTGAAAGAAAACAAATAAACACATTTTTAAAATTGTTCAACAAATAATTAAAATAATTGTAGTTGTTTTCTGAAGGTTTTAATTGCTGGTGTCAAATTAACCCCAAGGATACAAGATGTCACGGTGGGCAATGTGGAAAAACTTTCCACACCCCAATAATGGCATAAAGTGCATTGAATAAAGTGCATTGAATGTAGATCCGAGAAGAGCTTTATGCAAATAAATCTGTTTTTGATGTATCTATTGAATCAGAATAGAACAGGCATTTGCCTGATATGCATCCTCAGAGCAATGTATAAAACATTTGTTCTTTATAACCCATCCCTGCAAAATTACAGGGACTCAGATCATGGCTAATCATTTCTACAGTGTGGAGAAAAGTTGCAAAAATTGTTGAGGTCTCTGGTGGGTTTTAAAAATACTAATATATCATACAATTAGAAAAGTTTGCTTTTGTGAGCCTACATGATGCTCCCTAGATAATGTTATAAAGTTCAAACATTTATAGGCTAAAGGTTATTAGTTATATATATAGCTGGTATAAACCATTTCCCATTTAAACACCCACATGTGATTTAACTGAATGTGTAAGATAGACCAGGACCAGGGGAGACAAACACTGGTTAGAAAACACAGGTTTATTAACAGGGTTTGGCAAATAAGAATAGTCGAAAACAGGCAGAGTAGTAACCAGAAGGGAAGCAGTAAATAATACCATTCCTAAGAGTAGTCATACAGCAAGCAGAGTTCGGTACACAGAAAATCCAGTAAGCAGGGAGCAGGCAAGAGAGTAGTCAAAGAGGATAAATGGGTCGATAACAGTAAATCAAACAATACAAAAGGGATAAGGCTAACGAGAAAACGATAGGCAAAACAAGGTCAGAAAATAGGGAGTTAAAAACAGGATTTGAACACTTTGCAGCAACAAGGTAGTCTTTATACTGGCTAGACCAGGTGGAAATGATTAGCCATCGGTCAATAGCTGGGTGACGTAGAAAGCTTGAGAGTCACGTGATTCTCAGAGTCACTGAGGCTCTGAGCCAGAGCCTGCTGGGAGTGGCTTCAGGAGCAGGCAGATTGACTGAGTCAGGCGTGACAGAATGATGCAGGGAATACCTTTTTTTAACGCCCACATGCGGCCAAGTAAACGGAGAAACATGTAAATTTTTTTGCATGGTGCTCCATGAAATTTACTATGTTATTGTTTATATGCAAAAAAAATTGTCAAAGAACATTTATTTTTCAGTAATAATAGATAGTTACCATGTCTACCAAATATGATTGTTTTTTTACATAAATAACTGCTCACTCACTAAAAACGAATGGATAACTTTAAATAACAAATAATTCAAATAACAAATACTTATTTTAAGCAAATAAACAATGAAAGATGAGAATTCATTATAAATAGTATTAAAAGTAACAAAAGTGAGTACACTATCATATTTCCGCAAATATCTTATTCTATCTTTTCATGGAACGCAACTATAAGAATGACAATTGGACCTAACTTTGTCAGTCATCAGTGTATTGTTTAGATTATAGCAGAATAGATTTACTGTCTTCTGAAAATACTCCAGCAGACAGTCATACATGTCTAAAAAGCTGGCAACACAAAGGAGGTACACCGCAAAGTGAACATGTCCAAATTGTTAAAATGTGCAATTTATTTTGTCTGACCACTTTTATTATCCAGCACTGCCTTTACACGCTTGGTAATGAAATTCACTGAAACTTCACAAGTTTCTTCTGGAATCCTCTTCTAGTCACTCATGATGACATCACAAAGCTGGTGGATGTTAGACCCCTTGCACTCCTCCACCATGCACTTAAGGCTGCCCCACAAATGCTATGTTGGGTATATCTCTAGAGCTTCCTCAGCAAATCAGTTGTCATCTTAAAGGTGCGTTTAGGGTCGTTGCCATGTTAAAAAAAAAAGGGGGATCATGCTCTGTTTTAGAATGTGACTGTACATGTGGGATTTCAGCTCCTCAGTTCTGGTGGAACTCATTCAGTCCCAGAGCATGACCCTACCACCATTATGCTTGACTGCTAGTAAGTGAGAGTTTTCTTGGTACTCCTATCCGGGCCACTGCCACACATGCTCGACACCACCTACATGACAATGGTTCCAGTAATCTATTCTCTTGGACTGCTTGTATTTAGCAAACTGCCTTTCTTTATGCAGGCTTTCTTTTCTTCAACATCTGCAGCAATGCCGGAAGCACTCTTGTGTACATTTGTTTTTTAGCCAACCTCTAGTTATGACACTGAACATGTGGGCTTCTTTGGTCAACCCTAGGAAGGCCTGTTCTCAGTGGAACCCATTCTGGAAAACTGCTGGATGACCTCAGTCACCATGCTGTAGCTCAGTTTCAGTTCTTCGATTCTTTTTCTGACATCCTCAGAAAGTTCTTTGCTATGAAGTTCCATGATGAATATCCAGTGGCCAGTATGAGAAAATTGTACAGTCATATGAAAGAGTTTGGGCACCTCTATTAATCTTAATCATTTTTAGTTCTAAATATTTGCGTGTTTGCAACAGCCATTTCAGTTTGATATATCTAATAACTGATGGACACAGTAATATTTCAGGAATGAAATTAGGTTTATTGTACAGAAAATGTGCAAAATGCATTCAGCCAAAATTTGACCAGTGCAAAAGTATGGGCACCCTTATCATTATCAAAATTGGTTTGGTAACCTCATTGAGCTTTGAACTTTATAGCCAGGTGTATCCAATCATGAGAAAAGGTATTTAAGGTGGCCAATTGCAAGCTGTTCTCCTATTTGAATCTCCTCTGAAGAGTGGCATCATGGGCTCATCAAAACAACTCTCAAATGATCTAAAAACAAAGATTGTTCAACATAGGTGTTTAGGGGAAGGATACAAAAAGTTGTCTCAGAGATTTAACCTGTCAGTTTCCACTGTGAGGAACATAGTAAGGAAATAGAAGACCACAGGGACAGTTCTTGTGGCAGGCCAAGAAAAATATCAGAAAGGAAGAAGAAGAATGAAGAGCTGCAGCATCATCTTGCTGCAGATGGAGTCACTGTGCATCGGTCAACAATACAGCGCACTTTGCACAAGGAGAAGCTGTATGGGAGAGTGATGCGAAAGAAGCCATTTCTGCAAATACGCCACAAACAGAGTCGCCTGAGGTGTGCTTTTGCTTTTGCATACCTCATAGGAGAACAACTTGCAATTGGCCACCTTAAATACCTTTTCTCATGATTGGATACACCTGGCTATGAAGTTCAAAGCTCAATGAGGTTACCAAACCAATTTTGTGCTTCAGTAAGTCAGTAAAAAGTAGTTAGGAGCATTCAAATCAATAAAATGATAAGGGTGCCCATACTTTTGCACTGGTCAAATTTTGGTTTAATGCATATTGCACATTTTCTGTTAGTACAATAAACCTCATTTCAATCCTGAAATATTACTGTGTCCATCAGTTATTAGATATATCAAACTGAGATGGCTGTTGCAAACACCCAAATATTTAGAACTAAAATGATTAAGATTAATAGAGGTGCCCAAACTTTTTCATATGACTGTAATGTCCATCCCCACCCATGAGTCCCAGATTGCTGAAAGCCTCACACTTTAGCCAGACCCTATTGGGGAAGACGTGATCCATATTTTCACCAGTATGCAGAAGTGTGTTATAAATGTGGACAAATTGGCCATTTTGCACGTGAGTGTAAAAACCAAGAGGGAATTTCTGAGAAAACTACAGAGACAATTTCAGAGGAAGATTTAGACCATCAAGGGGCTCAGTGAAACTTCATAGGGGCCTGAAATCAGGATTCTAAAGGTGCCCAAAAGATTTGAAAAAGTTTTGGCAGATAGCAGAGCTGCTTTTACCTGTATTTGGCCTGAAGATGCTATAAATCTCCCCATGTCCAATCAAATAATTCAGACCATCGGGTTTAAGGGGGTAAAGCAGCTGATTCCTCTCGCATTACCAACTGAGCTCTGCTATTAAAATCAGAAGATGACAATATTCATACTGGTATAGGAACATATGCTTATTGTACTTTTGGGCAGAGATGATTTGTGTAGACTTAATTGTACAAAAAAGTTCACAACACATGGTGGTCTGTTGAAAGTGCCAAATAATATAGGCCACCAAGTATTTATGATAGTAAATTGTACAGTATTCTGGATTGGAAATCTCAGTGCAGTGTCTTGGAACCAGCCAAGCAGTATGAGAAGTTCATTGTAGCAAACATACCTGAAATAAAACCTCCAGAGTATCCATTTCACTGCACATTCAAATACTTCAAGAATGCTGCTGAGTTAAATGCAGAAGAACAGTTGAGTCTGCAACCAAAGCACGTTAATTTTTCTTCAAGCTGCATACTGTTGGGACCCCAAGGAGTAGCTATTGAAACAGACAAAATGATTATCTATATAAAGAGTCTGACATTGGAAAAAGTGTGCCACATGTGAAGTTGTTGATGTCATGATGTTGGACATGATGAGAGTCAAACTTTTTTGGTTTAATTGGATTCACATACATAAACAATTCTATGAATATAAAACGATTCTGGGTATAGCTGGCTATTTCTCAGCATGGATAGAAGAGTATAATAATTTTTAACTTGAGAGTTATAATTAGAGATACAGACAGTGCTAAACTCCAGAACAACATTGTATGGACACAGGATGACTTATAGGTTTTGATACAATTAAATAGAAATTACAGGAAACTTTAGCATTGGCACTTCCAGACTACCAGACTAGAATTTCTGGTAACACTTTACACAAATTAGGCGCTTATTAATGTCTTATTATTTGCTTAATAAAGCCAAAATTAGACATTTGTAAACGATTTATTCACTACTTATTTGGCTTTATTCTGTGTAAGCGTTATTGGTGCTTAATAAACGGCTTGTATTCTTGGGAATAATTTGAATATCTTAATAATTCTATATATTTAGGAATAATTTAGAATATTTGGGAATAATTTAATATATTTGGAACAATTTACTATATTTAGGAATTATTTGGTATATTTGTTTACTTTCTGGTGCTATGTAACTAAAATCCCTTACGAAACAATAATAAATGGCAATATATTGGAAAATATAGTGCAATATATTAAATAATAAGTTTTCATATATGGAATAAAGGACATCTATTGTTTAATATATGACAATTTATGCATGGACCATTTATGTCTATATATTGGTAAATATAAAAACATACCGCAATAAAGACAAAATCTCTAAACTGCTAAACTGCAATATTTTTTTAGAACAAATGCTTTTTTTTTGTATTTATTAGTGTCTTTCTTAGTTAAGCATTTCACAAAAGAGACAAAAGTGTACAATGGTTTAAAATACATCCTGAATGTGCCAATAAAGGTCCACAGTTACAGACCCAATAAACAAAATACATTTACATTTACATCATCTACAATTACTTAATTAAAGCGGTCATATTCATGTTTGCATATTAAAAATTTGAATGTAACAAAGATTGACAAGTTATTACATTTTTTTTTTTTGCTAGCCCAAAATCTAATATTTAGGTGTATTACACGTATACAGTCTATTAATTTTACTTTGTGATTTTATCATAAATTTTGTGTATAAGGGCATACGAATATTATTATATTATATTATATTATATTAATATTTTTATTATATTGCTAATAATGTATTACATTTTTAAAATCATTTTAAATAATTGCAAGAAAAAAAAAGCATTAGCTATGGTCAGTGTGAGTGAATCACCACATACAACAGTTCCTGTGAATGTGCTGTGTCTTAGTTGTAACCTGCTGAAAATACCCTCCCTCTCCTTAAATCATAATTGTTACATTTTCAGTTTGAAGATGCAAAAATGTACCTGTAGTTTTCAGACAAGCCAAATTTGGCAGGATAACCCCGAACCAATGCAGTGAGCACTGTGTCAACCAGCTGGATACCTGACTCTGACCCAAAGAAACCTCCATGCAGTCCTTCTACAGTTATCAGGCAAGGTGAGTCCTTAATTCAAACAGTAACTAATCATAACACAGTTTAAAGAATCCACATGCTGATAATAAGGCTAAGTTTTTTTAAGCAGTTTAAAAATTATAGTGAGGTGTACATTCTTGCTAAACTGCTTAGTCTACGCAATTTAAGTTATGAGTTATAACTAGCTACCTTAGCTATAGTTTAACTAGCTAACCTAGCTTTAAGTTAACTAGCTACTTTATCTTTAGTTTAACTAGCCAACCTAGCTACCAGCTAACCTAGCTTTAAGTTAACTAGCTACCTTTGCTTTAATTTAACTAGCCAGCCTAGCTTTAATGTAACTAGCTAGCTTAGCTTTATTTTAACTAGCCAGCCTAGCTTTAATGTAACTAGCTAGCTTAGCTTTATTTTAACTAACCAGGGGTACGTTTCCCAAAAGCGCAGTTGCTAACTACGTTAGCAACTTACATGGTCTGGACGATGCAGCTGTGACGCAGGTGTTTCCCAAAAGCGTGGTTGGAACTATGGAGGTAACCACGTTAGTAACTTGCATAGTGCGAACCTTAGTTAAGCTACTCAGGTGTTTCCCAGAACCGTAGTTCCAGCGAATGTTCGCAACTACCGTGGTTCAGCTGCGTCGTTCCAACTACAGCTCTAGACCTGTCGTTAGGAGCTTAGTTCCTGGTTATTAGTGCAGACGATGGACGGTAGGACTCAGAAAGCTGATAAATCACATTAATATTGCTGCACGAGGATTTAAGATGTCAAGTGTACCTATTTTTTAATGTTTGTGTTAATTACATTAATTGAGCCACTTCACTTTTACCCATGTGCGCCCAGGTAAAATAATAAAATTCAGTCCTTTTTTAATGTATGTCTTTAACATTTAGCTTTATTTGGCAAACATGAATTCAGTGTAGTGAAAAGAGTGCACTGAAGTGCTCTTTAGCTAAAATGTATTTTACAGTCTTGGAAAGATGTATGTCAATTATTCAAGCAGGCATCTCTTGAGTAAAGATAACTTGTGCTGTGCACATTTATGAAATAGTTAATAATTATTTTTTAAAACCCACTGTGCTATATGCACTCTATGAATAAGGCTATTAAACTGTCACTGGGGTAATACTCTAAAATGGCTTTAACGTAAACACCTGTACCCTAAGGACCTTTGAGGGTATATTTGCATTGTTTGTACCCAGTGAAACAAATATATCCATACAGTAGGCAAGAAGGTGTCTTTTAATAATATATTCATAACAAGAAAAAACTGTAAAAAAAAGTAAAAAGTGTCTTAAAATAAATAGAGACATGTAATAAGCAGGTGTTTTGAATTACCTAATTATCCTCTGGAGGTAACAGGGCCAGACAGAGTGTGAATAGAGAAAATGTATCATTTAGCCAATACAACGTGTGTTTCTAGGCCTATACAAATGTTATCAATTAATATTTGTTAAATAATATATTACAGGAAATACGTAGAAATATGTAGGCTACATTAATATATATGTAAAAAATAATAACATTAATTGCCATTATGAAAAAAAAACATTAAGAGAATAAAACCACGACTGGGATTCGAACTAGGTTTCCATCCGGTGTTCTGTCGAGTTTTGCTACCCTGTCAAACCGTACTACCCTAGTGCATATTTAATTTTTAAATATAAAATTGCTAGAAAAAGCCCCATATTTAAACATGCTTTCGGTAGATTATTTGGAAAGCCTGAATCAAAATATCAGGAGACAGTTTAGGGTTATTAGGGGTGATTATAAACCTTATGTTTTTTATTATTGCTAACTTATTATTACTTTCATTATCATCAGCTGTCATTTACGCATTTGTAATACTCAGAAATAATGGCAAGGGGTTTCTGGTTGTTTAATGCACCCAAAAAGAACAGAATTACCATAAAAAAACAATAAATAAATAAAAAATGTTTCCACGCTTGGGCGCTGGTGTTGAGAAGCACATCTCGATCGGTTGCACAATACGACAGAACACCGCGCGCTGCACCGTCGTAGGCGCTCTGCTGAACCACTGAGTAACACACATTTCTCAGGTCTCATTTGAATAAGACTCATTCAGAATGGTGATTATTTTATTTAAAAAAAATATTGCAATAGCAAATATGTGTATGTTTTTTTTTAAGTAACACTGTCTGTTACAAATAATAATTAATATATAGCAATTATTGTGTACATTTTACTTGCAGTTCATTGTTATTTTATCAATAGTATTGTTGTCCGTTATGTTCTGGTGATAATTACAATATAAATAGCCTAAATTATACATTATTAACATATTTTTTGCATAATATTTTAAAGATTGTGAGTTTTGCACGTTTTCTGCTGGGAAAGTCTGGCCGAACACATCTGGAAACACCTTAGTTAAGACCACGGTGGTTCAAACCAACATAGTTCAGACTTCTGTGGTACCAACAAAGTACGATGGTTTCGGGAAACGGTCGTACTTCAGATGTTAGTTAGTTTAACGATGCATCGTACCACGTTAGTTCAATGCTAGGCTCCTTCGTTGTACGGGAAACGCACCCCTGGCTAGCTTTAATGTAACTAGCTAGCTTAGCTTTATTTTAACTAACCAGCCTAGCTTTAATTTAACTAGAGAGCTTAGCTTTATTTTAACTAGCCAGCCTAACTTTAATTTAACTAGGTAGCTTAGCTTTATTTTAACTAGCTAAACTAACTTTAATTTAACTAGCTAACCTAGCTTTAATTTAACTAGCTAACCTAACTTTAATTTAGCTAGCTAGCTTAGCTTTATTTTAACTAGCTAAACTAACTTTAATTTAACTAGCTAACCTAGCTTTAATTTAACTAGCTAACCTAACTTTAATTTAGCTAGCTAGCTTAGCTTTATTTTAACTAGCTAAACTAACTTTAATTTAACTAGCTAACCTAGCTTTAATTTAACTAGCTAACCTAACTTTAATTTAACTAGCTAGCTTAGCTTTAAGTTAACTAGCTACCTTTGCTTTAATTGAACTAGGTAACCAAGTTTTAAGCTATAATTTATAGCTAGCTAACCTAGCATTCATTTATAAGTTATAATTAGCTAACCTATCTTTAATTTATGTTATAACTAGTTAACCTATCTTTAATTTATGTTATAACTAGTTAACCTATCTTTAATTTTGGATTTATTACTAGCTAACCTAGCTTTAATTTATAAGTTATAACTAGCTAACTTAGCTTTAAGTTAACTAGTTAGCTAGCTAAATTAGCTTTGAGATATGTTATAACTAGCTAATCTAGCTATCTCACTTTATCCCATGAAATAGCTATGCTAATTTATTTTGTATTAAGGATTTAGCTGTACATTATTAAACTATCACACTTTACCTTTAAATTAAGCATGTTAGGAGTGGGTTTCGAATACTGAAACTTGTTTTTAATCTAAGAGTATTCGGACCCACTTGTAACTAAGTAGCATTGTGTTGCTGGTGGTCATTGTTTGTTTATTTCTCATTTTCTTCCTTTGTTATAAGATGAAACTGGGGAAGGAAGGCACCATCACTGTCTCAGCCCGTTGTTGGAAGACTGCAAAAGCACAAGCTACAGCCAACTCTTTAATGTTGATTTTTAACTTTAAGCATACCTTTATCTGTTTTTGTATTATACATATAGTAGTATATGGTAGTCAGTGTTGGGAAGGTTACTTTTAAAATGTAATCCCTTACAGATTACTGATTACATCACTCAAAATGTAATTTGTAACGTAATCAGTTACATTACTTCAAGTGAGTAACGTAATCTGATTACTTTGGATTACTTACAATATTGTCGTTTTTTTTTTTAAGCCTGAATGAATGTAGCAACCACATATTGCATATTATCCTTTTATTTTTCTTTCCAGTTAACAAATAGATAAACAAATAAAACAGCCTTTTCAATCACTCTATAAAAATACTTATGAAACCATTTCATCAAACAATTTTATGAAACACTTCTATAAATTGATAATAAAACAATTTAAAACCAAACAATGTAACAACAACTGTAAGCTATCTACTTGCAGGTTTGCCACCAGTGTTAATTTTGACAACAAATTTTGATTTAGTCTTAGTTATAGTCTTGTGACGAAAATAGCATTTAGTTTTAGTCATAATTTAGTAATTTAGTCAACTTAGTTTTAGTCGACTTAATGTCATAAGAATATAGTCTACTAAAATTACAGTAAATTTAGTCGACTAAAATGTAAAGGGTGTAAATGTAAATGCTTTTTCATCAGTTCCCTTGAATTATTAACTATACACTTATATGAAATGAAACGTTTAATAACCACTTGAGTAATATTGTTAATGTTTGAATGCGAAATATATTTATATATGATTTAATGTATATTATTATTATTATAGGTGTGTGACTATATATATTTTACATTTAAAATTTTGCTCTAGAAATCAGGTCATAAAACAACTGAATAGTTAAATTATAGTTTAAACAGAGCTGTAGATGCAAAAACAGCTTTTAAATTATCTAGTTTTATCTCCAGCACTAACCCAGCACACCTACTGGAGCTACAGTCTATAAATGAGATCAAAAACACACCTTCACACACTGTCCTGTAGAGATGCTCTCAGGATGTACTGAGAGACTTCATGAGTTAAAGTGAGAAACTTATGAGAAAGTGCTGTAAGGAACTTTACACAGACTTTTGGGTTCATAGATTGACTTATTTTATTGTTTTATTTTGGATATATTATTGAGTTCCTTTCTGAACTGTTCCTGCTTTAACACTAGCTATATCTTTCCCAGTGTGAGACTAAACAGATGATCTGATCTTAATGAGTGAGTTCTGTATCAGTTCTGTGTTTTAGTGCACTGCCGAGTTAAACACATCAGCTCATGAAATAACATCAGCATTAAAACGCGGATCTCTGCATGGAGATCTGTGTGACTCTGGTCTGCAGAAGCTGAAAGATTAGTGGTGTTTTTACCGGAGATTGAGTCGCTCCACGCGGTTTACACGTTATCTTGTTTTTCGCGACGTCAAAGGAGAAATATATCGCCTCTCCTCTCTCTCTCTCCCTGCTGAACACTGTCGAGTTAACTTCCAGTCGAGCTCCGTAACGACAGGTTAATTCCCGGGTTTGTAACTGAGCGCGCGGCGCTACTGCAGGAGAGGCGGGTACTGATTGGATGAGTACCCCGCTTATCCCGCCTCTCCACCTTCGCTAAAGTAGCAGTGATTGGATCTCTTCCTAACTGGTCCCTACCTTTCACAGAACTAAATCAGTTCTGATTGGATTTCGTCCCTGCCAAACATTTTCGTCTTGTTTTTATTCGTTGACCAAAATGTCAGTTAATTTCGTCTCGTGTGTGCGGAGCCGCTGTCTGCCCCTCCTCCCTGTGTGTGTGTGTGTGTGTGTGTGTGTGCAGCGAGATGGGACGAGGGGCAGACAGTTCCCTTTCATATCAGAGCGATTTCACCGCAAAATGTAATTTGCGTTATGTCAGTGTTGGAAGAGCAAAAATAGGAAAGTACCGCAATGTAATCCTTTAATTTTAGCAGAGTAACTGTAATCTGATTACCATTTATTGAAGCAGTAACTGTAACTGATTACAGTTACTTATAATTTGTAATCTGATTACGTAACGCCGTTACATGTAATCCGTTACTTCCCAACACTGATGGTAGTATATATTCTTGAATTTATAGTGAAGTGTATTGTTAAATATATAATAAAATAAATTGTGATATGTGTGGTAATAGATGGTATGTGTATTATTGATAGTAATATATTAAAATATATTCTTGAATACATAGTGAAGTGTATTGTTCAAAATATAAAGTACAATATATAGTACATTGCAAAATATGTGGTAATAAATGGTACATAATAATTGCTGTTACAGTTGCCATTTTAGCTATATTGGTATCTGCACATTCGACCAGTCAGTCAGTCAATCTACATTTTAAATTTAACAGTTGAGAGTCTTAAACCAATAGAAAATAAAACTGCTTGAATTCAATAGAGAATAAATGTGCTAAAATGTGTTTTCTGTTATTTCATTAGGACAACTGCATTTTTGACATTCAACTTATGTAAATGTGAAGTCAAACACACAGTTCTTTTTAGTGTCTATTTAGTGACGAACAGAACCTCACTTTAGAATATGGTACACTTCTTGGTGTATAAGGGACTTATTAAGCACTTATTAGCTAAATTGTGATGGAGATTGACTTATTAAATGTTTATTTTGCGCTTTTTAGTGTGTAATTAGTGATGAACAGAACCTTACTTTAGAATATGGTACACTTCTTGGTCTATTAGTGACTTATTAACCCCTTATTAAATACATCGTAAGGGGGATAGGTTGATAAAATATTGAGTCAGTTCTTTTTAGGGTGTAATTAGTGATGAACAGAACCTCACTTTAGAATATGGTACACTTCTTGGTCTATTAGTGACTTATTAAACCCTGATTAACTCAGTAAACTCCAGCACAGCCATAACCTTACCAAACTCACATAGATCAAATTGCGACCAATTATACACTAATAACATGTATGATTTGGCTAATAGTTAATGCTTAATAACCTGCTTAACAGGGTGCTAACATAACTGTTTATAGTGCACCATAAGAACTAATACAGCCATTATTAATCATTTCCACATAACAGACCACTAATTAAGCACCAATAACACTTACACAGAATAAAGACTAATAAGTGGTGAATAAATTATTTATAAATATCTAATTAAGGCTTTATTAAGCAAATAATAAGACATTAATAAGTGCCTAATTTGTGTTCCTTAAAATAAAGTGTTACCGAATTTCTTATTGTATTGTATTGTATGTGTCTAATTCGCTAAGAGATATGCTGTGGAAATAGAATATGCATGTGCAGTCCTTTGTTAGCCTACAGGTACTGGAACAAATCCTCAACCTATGTCTTGCTATTCCCCTGCTTATTCAGAAGTAGAGCTGGAGCTGCCACTGTGCTACAGAGCAATAGTGGGAATTTACCTATTGTATGAAAAGCATCATCTGTTACAATGAGTTATCGAGAGAAATCTCTTAAATCATGGCAAATACACACGACTATACCTTAGAGTCGGCTTAGAGACTATTACAGGCTTTTAGAGCAGGAAGATGTCACCCTAGCAAGATGTGTCACAATAAATTCAGCTGAGATTTTAACCAACTCCAGAGGATGGAGAGCCACATGACTGTGTGTGCGAGCCAGAGAGATACTCAAGGCTTAGATAAAACTTATACACCCCTGCCTGAGGCCGACCTGGAATATTGGAGAGATGGGTCCTGTAATCAGTAGGAGATAAATTGGCTCTGCAGTGGTAAAAGCCCATTTGTTGTTGAAAAGGCTAAAGTGATACCACAGCCTGCATCTGCACAGCTGGCTGAACTCGTGGTGCTAACAGAAGCTTGTTTATTAGCAGAAGGTTAGCATGTCAATATCAACAACAGTTACAGGAGCAGATAAACCAGATGTGTTTTTTTGATAACTAATGAAATGAACCTTGAAGACAAAATAATACTGAGGGACGTGACTTTAATGTAAGAAGCCATTCCTAAAGTGGATAAACAATTATGTATAAATTGAGGTGCCACCCAAGATGGTGTTTGGAGAATCCAAGAAAGGCTGACAGCACCTTCTGACCTGTTGGGTCTAATGAATCTCGAAACACATGTGTTAGCTCTTGTTGCAAGGGGGAAATGTAAGGACAATTACATAGGAGTATGGTTTTTGGGCACCATATTTAATTGAACAAATTAATCAAGTCATAGTGAAGCGTAAGGCCTTTAAATGTAATATTCTGGATGTTTTAAGGATGGATGATTAGTATTTTTTAACTAAATCTTCGAGTGTATGTGTGAGAAGTGTTAGTTAGCTACAGCTGCCTGTGTTTAGTTCAGTCCTAACTCTCCCTCCATTTTGTGTGGTTTTGGGGATCATGCAGTGATTTGTGCAGGCAGACACGAGGCTGGATGCTATTTCTCACAGCTTTCTATCTTGTACATCCAGGTATGCTTTTTATTGCTTCATAAGTTTAAAGTAGTCAGCTCTTTTGATCGGTTTTCATGTTTTAAAAATGTTTTACATTAAAATACATTAAAAAGTTGGTATTAAAAAGGGAATTCATTAAAAATATTATATATAAGGTTAAGTTAAAAAGTTAGTTTAAAAGATAAATAAGTATTATTGCACATGTCCCAGTGTATTTCTATATTTTTATATCAGAATCTTGTTTTGTGTGTCTATGAAGTGAATCTGTCGAATGTGTATTATAAGTAGTCATTTTCATACTAAAATATTATATTTACTGTGGATTAATTTTTTTTATATATTTTTCTATTGGCTATGTCTGTCATTTTTGTACATTTTCTTATTTTATTAGTAAGTGAATTGTATATGTAACTATACTGCAAATTACTATTATACAAATACTGTTAAATACTCTTAACTCTCTGAAATAATATATACTATGTCAGTGGGCTGAGAGCTCTGCTGGAGAGAGTGATTTGTGCAGGCAGACACGAGGCTGGATGCTATTTCTCACAGCTTTCTATCTTGTACATCCAGACAATAAAAGATTCCCGGATTGGTACCAACAACAGAGGTCTCGGGTATTTCTTCCTAAAACACAACACAACGCAGAGAAACGGTGGCGGGGCTCCTGACCGTTTGGACCCGCTACATGTAGACAAAACAGTGTATCATTTAAAAAGTCAAGGGATCTGTGAAAGCATGAATGTTGTTTTAAAAATTGCATTGTCCAGATTTACTAGCACATGGGTCTGAATTGGATGGCAACACTTCCACTTGCGCTGATGGTTTCGCTCAAGTAAGCTGTGTGATCTGCATATGACACCTCAGGAATTGATTGCGGGCAGACGAATGCCAATGCCTTGTTTGCGTACAAGTGGTGCACTAAAGATTAAATGCGAGCATATGTTACATATCTGGCTAAACTGCATAAACAAATATGCAAATATATTTCTGACAGGCAAAGACAAGAGGAGGTACAAGAGGGCTGAAATTTTACAATTCAAGGAAGAGATAAATATAACCCAGAGTGGTTGTGTGTGGTGAAAGTTCAGACATCAGTAACTTGGCCCTCAATTTTGGAAATTTTGGTCCCCAAACCACTGCTTACAGGGGGGCGCTTTTCCACCGGCATGGTGCCGGTGCTGGTGCCAGGTTTGCGAATGGTTCTTTGCGTTTCCACCACAAAATCACAGGTTCTGAGCCAGAAAAGCCGGTTCCGTTCTGGCCCCACAATCATGCTGGTCTGGAACCAGCGAACCTGTGACGCGTGTGACCAAAGGGCGGGGAGTTTGGGGCAACGCTGTTTACAGACCTCACCTCCATTCACAGATAAGAGCAGCAGAAGCAGCTAAATAAATGAAAATGAATCAACAGTGGTCCACCGAGGAGAGCAGCACAGGTTTAAGAGGAGCTCTGGTTCCGCTGTGCTGTTTTCAAATCACCCCCCGACTTCTGTTTACGCCCACATTCACATACGTAGTGAGTGACTCCTTAAAGCAGTGGAAACACGGGCTGCTTTTTAAAAGGTTTGCAGGTGTTATGCATTATTCTGGTTATTTTATAAGCAACAAGCCATGCATGTTGTATGGTCGGCTAAATCGAAGGGTTTGGAAACAGCCAGAAAATGTTACCATAGAAAAGTTAAAATATTTGGTGAATTTGTAATAATAAAACATATATATTTCTACACCTTGCAAGGTGTTGCAAATGAAACAAAAAGGTTATGAACACTTGTCAAATATGCAAAAAACATGATATTGGTAATTTGATAATGTGTGTCATTGATTCCTGATAATTTGGATAATATGACTAGTTTCATAAAATAATTGTGGCATATAAGGGAAGAATTTTGCCCATCAAAAGGGGCTTGATCAGTCAGTGCTTGGTTATCTGAAAAATTAGGACCACTGGGAACAATGTTGGTTCAGGTTTTTGCACACTGATGATGACATGAGCACCTACCAACCAGCATAATGAATTGGTCCAAATATTGTTCATGTCACATCTTGGTCTTGTCTCTGTGTTATTCCGACGTGACCTGTGCTCTTTTGCGTCTCTTGTCAGTAGATGTCCACCACGTGTTTCTCATTTGTAGCTCCGCCCCTTCCCCAGGTGTTTCTTATTCTAGTGTGTTTTATGTTAGTATATTAGCCCTCCTCTGCCACTTTGTCTCCGTCGGTCTTTGCACCTTCCCATGCTGTATGGAAAACACTTTACAAAACACTTGAAATGTAAAAGGCTTGTACAACAATTTCTTTTATTATGTTTTTTATTTGATTTCAGAAAACATAATACAGAAAGAGAGATGGAAAATGAAAAATAAAAATATATAAATACAGTATATTAATGTATAGCATTCAGAATCTTTTCAAGAATGAAAAAGGTCTTGGTAACCTTTCTGTTATAAAGAAAATTATACAGGCAGTTATTGAGCTTTGGGATTTCACCAAGTAACAAAAGATATTTGCATTAAGCCTACGTAGGAGATGAAATAATTTAGGCGATATGCTCTTTTGTGACAAATTATAGATATAGTAGTTTTAGATAAATAGATAGATAGATAAATAGATAAATAGTTTTAGCTTTATGAATCAGATTATTTTATCAGAAGATGCTTTGATCATTACTATTTCAAAGTTCTAATGACAGGTCTACAGCTGCATTGCTCACAATATGTATATTGCTAACGTACTTAGCAACTGCACTTTTGGGAAACACACCCCTGAACTGTTAACAAATATTGTTGTTACTTGTTTTTCTTTTTTCATTTCTTCCCTTTGTTTTTATTATTGTTTCTTATTTTCTTAATTTACATTAGATACATAGTTTATAACTGTGCTTACAAAGGAAATAAAAAAGAACTTAGTTGTAACAGTCCCTGCCTCTTGTCGGGTTTTGGGGTGTTTGTTCATTTTTTTTCTATTAATTGTTTAAACATCTCTAAGTGTGTATTTGAAATGAAAAAATGTAAAGAGATATTTTATTTTAAAGACGTTTAAATTCACCACTGCCCCTATAAGACGCACATTTTATTGGTGCGATTGGTAGGATTGGGATTAAAATAGTGTCCAGTTTCCTGAAGGATAGTACCATTTTAACATTGTAACATTAATAATTATGATAGTTTGAAAAAAAAAATCATGGGATTTAAGAATTAGTTAATGCCGCATTCCCTCGTGGCAACCTGTACTGTTATCATTACCTTGTATCCTTTTTAGGGGTGTCAACGTTAAAGCAATAATGCTTGCTGTTAATTTGTAATCAGTAACGCGTAACAATTTTTTTAACGCAAGTTAATTAAAGCACCAAGTTTGACTCCTACTTCCACCGTAATCTGCCCCGACCCCACCCAATGCAGTTTTCTGGCTGAATGTTCTCTCTCTCTCTCACTCTCTCCTGTGCCCGTGCACACAGACCCGCGCTTTTAATGCCTGAGATTTTTTATAATCATCAAATTAAGTTAGAATTCAGAAATCCTCACAACCAAGCAGAAATATTCTCTAATCCAGAACCCTATAATGATTTTATCTCCCCTCAAACATACAAGTATATACTGGTATTTTAAGTGACACCACTAATATACATATTATTTATTTTTCATTTCTTACATTTATTATTTTATTTACATTCAAATATCTACTAAAAAAACTGCGTCTAAAGAAAAACAAATGTGATTAATCGCATTAATTCTTTTATCAATTTAGTTTCAGTGCTTTTGTTGTTACTTGGTTGTTTTTTTCCTTTCATTTTTATTATTGTTTATTTTATCTCTTTACATTTTTTAAGTACAGTTTGCTCGTAAACTGTTATATCAAAGAGAAAAATAAAGAATATCCTTCCCAATCAAATGTTTCCTTTTATTTGGTATAAAAAAATAATAATTAAATGTTAAATTAAACATATATGTTTTGGAGTGTCTGGTAGACTTTCCCTACATAGGGATAGTATTAATTTGTTGTACCAGATAAGGTCTTGTAAAGTCACTTGCTTAAATCCACCACCATCCCATAATACCTTACTATGCCTGAAAAAGTTAAGACATCACAAGCTGCGTCTGTGTGCTTGATATTGTAAAACGATTTTGTAGAAAGTGAATCACAGCAACATACAGGAGTTGGATAGTAAAACTGAAACACCTGGTTTTAGACCACAATAATTTATTGTGGTGACGGACAGTTCTGGTGTAAACAGGAGAGTTGAGATGCACATTGAATTCTGCCGTGATTTGAGCAGCCGTGGTTTTATGTTTTTTGGATACAATCCGGGTTAGCACCCAAACATCCCTTTCAGACAGCTTCCTCTTACAGCATCCACAGTTAATGTTGGATGTGGTTTGTTCTTCTTGGTGGTATGCTGACATTACCCTGGATACCGTGGCTCTTGATGCATCACAAAGACTTGCTGTCTTCTTGGTCACAGATGCGCCAGCAAGACGTGCATCAACAATTTGTCCTCTTTTGAACTCTATGTTGTGTGCATTGCAATATTTTGAGCAGAACTGTGCTCTTACCCTGCTAATTGAACCTTCACACTCTGCTCTTACTGGTGCAATGTGCCATTAATGAAGATTGGCCACCAGGCTGCTCCAATTTAACCATGAAACCTCCCACATTAAAATGACAGGTCTTTCAGTTTCATTGTCCAACCCCTGTAATAAAGTACTGTGTACCACCTGGCATACTACGATACAAGACTATACTATACTATACAACCCCCATACATACCACATTTTTTCTTACAAATTGAATACAATTAGAATTTATTTTGGTGTTGATTGAAAGGTTGAAAATCTAAAATGGACAACAGTAAGCACAGAAAATAACAAGTAAAACAAGCAGAATTAAATATAACTGTTGAGAAAAAAATCCAATAATCCCACATACTCCTCCAATTAGGAAACGGAGCCAGTTTTTCTTCAGGAAGTCTGTAAACCCCATTTTCTCTGCATCCTCAAACATCTCATTGGTGTAACAGCTGCCTCCATTCCTCTCCACCATTCTGTCTATCTTCTCCAATAGATCAGTGACCTGCTGTCTGTTCTCCAGATCTTTATTATTAAACACATGATACCCTCCACACTGATCTATCAGCCTGCTGAGAGACTTGTTTTCTCTAATCAGTTTCTCCACACTTTCTCCCTCTAGCTGATCTCCGTGAGTGAAGAGAATGATGGTGTATTTTCTCATCTCTTCTCCAAATATCTGCTCTAATTTATCAACCACTTCCTCCTCCTGCTGTGTGAATCTGATATTAATGGGCTGAACATAAAGGAAGGCGTGAGGTCCTGGACTGGACAGATAAACACTCCTTGCTATCTCTTTAGCCACTACCTCTGGAGAGAAGCTTGTATCAAATAATCCTGGAGTATCCACCACACGCACTCTCCTCCCTTCTACCACTGCCTCCTCCATCTCTGAATGTCCTGTTACAGAGGCAGAACTGAACTTAGATTTGAACCTCTTCTCTCCAAGGATGGTGTTTCCTGCAGCACTCTTCCCTACTCCGGTCTTCCCCAGCAGAACAATTCGTCTCTCGTTAGGATTATCTGGTCCTTTACACATTTTCCGTGGAACTTTTTTCATCTCCGAAGCTGTTGTAAAAAAAAAGTTCTTAGGTGATTTGGTAAAAATCATGTTTTGCATTATATTAATTGATTAGCATAGTATTAATATGATGTAGTAAATGCATTAATAAGGTCTATTATGTTTGGTTATTTGATTTGATGCTGCAACGACAAAACTCAAAATTAAAACAACTACAACACCAGCCAGCACCAATATCTGCCATTGCCTGCCTTGCTGCTGCCACCATCCATCACTACACTCAGTTAGACTGTGTGAGTAGCTTTACAAGCTAGGCTTGCCATGGTCCACTGCATTGTAGAAGCAGGGCTGTGCAGAGACATTTAGAGGGGCAGGTGCTCAATGTCAGACTGGGAGGGTGGGGAGGAGGGTGTTGGAGTAATGACGGAATATTGTAGTCGAGAAGGGTGGTGACGGAATATTTTAATGGGGGGGGGGGGGGGGGGTGTATTTTAGTTGAGAACGGGGCGCAAAAATACCAGTTGAAAAAAATTAGGAGCTGAACCAGGGCAGACAGTGCCGGAGAGCTGGTCACTCCAGGCACTAAAAAAGAGAGCCGGTCACGTCAGGCACTGAACCCAGGCTAACAGCACCAGAAAGCGAGTTGTTTGGATTTTATCATACGTAGGGAGCTCACTTTCCTGCTATCCTTCTTTCTCCACCCTCCTCCTGCTCTTGGAGGTAGGCGGTCCATTACAAACCCTGGAGATTTCAGTCAATAGTATTTGCTAAGGGTGGTGACTCTGACCCCGCCTCCAAATGGTCAAAACCACCTCTTTTAAAACTCAAGGGCAAAAGAGTCACTCAAGCACAAACAGCAGCTGCAGGTAATTCGCATGCCACGCAAAGACAACTGTGAAAGTGTGAAAAAACATACGAGAGGAGAAAATTAAAGCTCGAGAGTGATATTTTGTCACCATTTTTTTGCTTGTGAGCTTCACATTTGCGCTCACGAGAAACAAATTTACAGACGCAAAATGTTAAAACACGCTGGTTATTTTTTTTCACCTGGTATTTTTTGTTCCCCCGACTTTTGGCATTTAAAATCATTTTAGTTTATTTCCCAAGAGTACTATAGTAGTGGTGTATACTAGTGCATCTCAAAAAGAATATTATTAAAAAAAAATTAATTCAGTAATTCAGTTCAAAATATTAAACTCATATATTATATAGATGTATTTCACACAGAGTGATCTATTCTAAGCGTTTATTTCTTTATTTATTTTATTGTTGATGATTATGGCTTTGGACTGACAAAAGGACCAGTTGGTCTTTTATAATATTCCAATTTTCTGAGACACTGATTTTTGGGTTTTCATTTCATAAAATAGATCACTCTGTGTGTAATACATCTATATAATATATGAGTTTCACATTTTGAACTGAATTACTGAAATAAATTAACTTTTCAATGATATTTAAATTTTTTGAGATGCACTAGTAAAGCTCCTAGCACTAATGCTTATGCTACACTGAACAAACTATATGGTGCTATCAGTAAGATGCAAAACATTACATTTTGACAGTGAAAATTTCAGTCATTCTAATCTACAGTCTGTGCTTCCTAAATTCTACCAATATGTGGACTTTGTAACCCGTGGGCTACTGTGCTGGACCATTCCCAAAGTAAAAACCTTAGCCCGGCCCCGACCCCGGCTACTCAGACCACAATTCTGTGATGCTCAGGAGTATACAGAATCAGTAACTGTCAGGAAGTGAGCTGTTACTGTCACAAATTCATCACAACAAACCCCAACCAGAAGCCATGGATATCTGCAGTGGTGAGAGTGTTTCTAAAAAACCTGAAACAAGGTCTTCATGTCAGTGGATAGGGCAGGCTTCAGAACAGCCAGAGACAAGGTTCCCCAATCTCTCAGTGCCCTCAACTATTATGCGGAAGCCAGCTCCCCACTTGCTGGACCTACTGCAGTTTGTGTATCATTTCAACCATTCAAGGGATGATGGTATGAATACGGTCACCACTATCATCCCTCAGTTTCTGACTGCAACTGGGTCCTAAATTTCTTGACAGAAAGACCACAATCAGTCATAATTAGTAACATCATCTTCAGCACTGCTATATTGAGCAGGGCTGTGTACTCAGTTCTCGGCTGTTCACTCTGCTGACTCTTCCTTCCCAAGGCATAACATTGATTCAAACATATCCAAACAGTTTCAGTTTGTTAAAACTAAGTTCTGAGATTCTGTTCTGCAATGAAAATTAGCAACAAATAAAACTAAACAGGAACTTTCTGGGCCTTTGGATCAGCGGTAAATACTGAGAAAAATTACTCTGCCTATAGCATGGAGGTTGCTCAGTAATATTGTAGTAATACTACAGAACAATGATCCTAAGCAAACCACAAAGTCCACCTAGGTCTGATTTCAAAGGAAGTGCTAGAACATTCTGGAGTAGCTGTAACGGGCACCTCACAAAAAATCTTTGAAAGGAATTTAATTAGACATTTGCAAAATCCAGCAAATCCAGTAATACTTAAGAATGTAAAGTAATCAGCTTAAAGGTTGTACATTTTGCTAACACGTGTAAGAGGATATATGTATTAGAGGATATATGTTACATGTAGTCCTGAGCTGAGGTTTTAGGCACTTTTCTCTCAACAATAAAAGTGTTCCTGCTTGTAAAAACTCCAGATCACTTTAGAACATTGTTAAATACAACACAATATAAAGTAACGCTAATTTCTAATTCTTAAGGAAATTAGTTGATGTCTTGTAAATGAGTTTAAAGAGTAAAGGTACATTTGCAGATTTCTTCTGGATGCCTCCAGTCGGGACGAGGATTAATTCATTTCCATTGGCAGCTTACCTAATTCACCATTATTAAGCATTTACCAAATTATTACGAATTTCTAAACCAGCTGTATATAAAGCTGTATATAAATAGTACTAGATTTTCAAGCGGAGAACTATGGACATGTTTTAATGAACACAGTAAAATTGTATTTATCCTAATATTAGTGTTTTACCTAGTAAATATATACTAGGCAAGGGGCATTTTCATGCAACATTTTCACATGTGCCTAAAGCTTTTGCACAGTACTGTATATAATTGAGTAATTGAGTATGTATTTACTTACGCATAGAAAGTGGAGCTTTCTTTACAGCTGCAATTAGTTTTTGCACTTGATCCTTATTCTGTTGTTTATTGTCGAAGACATGACAACGGTTCTGGAATTTCAGTACTAGTTCTTTCAGTTCTTCTTTTTCTTCTATCCATTTTTCTGCTGTTGTTCCCCTGCGCTTTAGCACATCTTCTCTGGTGAAGAGGATCCAGGTGTTCAAGCACCAATTGCCCAAGCGTTTCTCAATATCTTCAACATTTTTCCTCTCTTTTTCAGTGTAACTGTCAATATTAATTACCAGCAGGAATATGAAGGGACCTGACAGATCTACATGACAGAACATTTTCAATAATGTAGAAGAAATATCTGACTTTGCTTCAGAGGTAAAGAGTGCTGGTGTATCATATACATCTACTCTGACCCCATCAATGATCTCGCTCTCCTTCTGAAAATCTGCTCTCGTAGAACTTTTCTCGGTAGCGAAAGCTGATCGGCCAAGGATAGTGTTTCCTGAAGCACTTTTCCCAGCTTCTGCTCCTCCAAGCAACACGACACTCAGACATGGCTGTGACTTCTCTTTACTCTGAGCCATATTCAGAACTGTAAATAAAATGCAACAAAGCAAAATGAACATGTCAATAATGGAACCATGCATTACTCTTATCAGTTTGCAATTGTCAACCTACAGGTAGAATTAAAACTATACTTTAACTAAAACAGAATTTGCACAGAGGGGGTAAATGTAAGGCGTTCCTACTCTATGGTGATGCTATGGTGCTACCTTGTTGTCACTAGGGTGAAATTATGTGTGCTGAGTAATTACTCTGATGTTGTAATGGTATTTCAGGTGGTTTCTATGGTGTTGCTAAGTGGTTGTTATTAGTGATGGGCCTATCCACAATTTTTCAGTTCTGATCTAATTCCAATACGCAATTGCTGATACCAATACACATTCAGATGAAAAATTATTTAATATTATAATTATTTTAATTATTTAACATCATTAGGGCCCAAATACTGACTTCTCAGAACCTATTGTTTTTGATTGTCCACACTAAACTTTATGTTGTAGAAAAGTTTTATATAGTCAATAATTATTAGTAACTCCAGCTAAATGTCATGGCCTAGGTGGCACTACATTGATGAACAATTCATTTTGGCCCATAACTCCTAAACCAAATTGAAAATTATTTTGTGCCTGATTGCAGGGGTTACTCAAAACAACTTTGAACCATTAAGCTCCGCACCCCTAGATTTTCTGCTCATTTGCATAAATAGCAAAACCTACCAAAGATTTTTGACCAGTCCTCACATCGTTGGTATAAAAATACTAAGTATGTATGCAGCAGTATAAACCTTAATGATCATCAAAAAACTTTGACAAAACATTGAAATTTGTAAACAATATGGCTGTCATGCAAATAAATCCTTCTATATCAGAACCAAATTTACTTAAACAAATATTTTTTGAATACTTTTGAATACTTATGTTCCACATCTATCTAGCTTCCTGTAATCCACAAACTTTAAAAGGTAAGTAATTTTGCATGATTTTTTGACATTTATAAACAATGTGACTAACATATGCACATGGATGCTTCTCAATTAGAGGAAAATTTACTTTACTTTACTTTAGTTCACTGAATTAGTGATCTCTGAAGAATGACAGGATTTTGAGTCTTGCTCATGAGCTAACAGACCGGTGTTCTGTTGAGTTGCACTACCATGTAAACCTCTCTAAACAGAGAAAATGTTTTTTTTTTTTCCTGACAGGATAAAAGAGGAAATAAACACACTTAAGGCTGATGCAGTTACAGATGTTTACGAGATTTTCAAAGTTCAATAACTTTTAACACGGGCCCGGTTTTCACACTTGCAGATTTTTCACACTAGCGTTTTTCCAGGCTCAGGTGTGCTTTCTTGCCTTTTAGTTTGTTTTTTTGCGACCAAAGGAACACAAATACAGTACATTCCAGTCATGAATAAAGGAAATAAACCTTTTACTGATGCAGAATGACTGTCTGTGTGTTATAAACTATATCAAGAGCAAATATACTGTGATGTATATATTATATGAACATCAGTGATCTCTACAATGTGAAATTGCATTTATTAATTTCTTATTTTAAACAAAAATATAATGTAAATAAGTATATATTTTTACATTTTCAATTTTAAGACTTATAACTGTCCACTGTAAAAATGAGGAAATAAAGATAATAAGGTAATAAAAAAGGTATAAAATGCCCTGCGTGACAGTTGTCTATGAATGGGTCATATAGAGCTGTTTTAAGTCTGTAACACTATATACAATTTAAATAGCTGGTTTAAAATAATAATTATATAATGTTTTATTCCAATACTTAAAAATGTGGTTTAGACGTGACCAAATGTAACTGTAAGATGTACATTAATATCATAAAATTACACTAACAACAGTTATCCTGTTCATACAACTATTTTGTATGTCTAATTTAAATTACATTTCTATGCAAATTAAATGTAAGTTAAACCATTTGAACATACTTTTTTCTGATACATCATTACAAACCAAAACTATAATGCAGATTACTGATCTCAGACACATGTACATAAACAGTGTAATCACAGATACTGTTTCTTGTGTTTATTTTAGTGATACGGCAGGACCAAGGCCTTTAGGCATCCCATATAATCACCTTTCACAGGTATATAATAATGGAAACATGGAATTTCATGTATAACATATTTTGTTTCTATACCTGAGAAAATAGACTGAAGATCTGCATATTGTCAAATCACAGTGTCCTGCTTAAGAAACATGTCACAGGCCTCATATAAAAAGACACAAACAACAAAGGATTATAAATTTGTTAAAGCTATATTTTCTGAATTATGTGTTTATTTAATTATGTAACCAGGTTTAAAACGGGGTGCATTTCCCTGGAGGCTGACTGAGTGTCTAATACTAAAAGAATTTCATGGTTGGGTGTACAGTTATAGGAGGTGCTTTATAAGGTACACTATCTTCTGGGAAATATTGGGTATATTTTAATATAAATTATATTGATTTAATTAATACATGCTAGCCCAATAGTACTAAATAGTTATTGAGAAATTAATAAACATAATTCAATATTGTAGAGATCATAACTTTGGCACGCATATCATGTTTCACAGTATTTTTGATCTTGATATAGTTTAGAACACACAGACAGTCTTCCTGCAACAGTTAAAGGTTTATTTCCTTTATTCGTGACTGGAATTTACTGTATTTGTGTTTCTTTGGTCGCAAGAACCGAACTAAAAGGCAGTGGAAATCTCTTTGAGCACTCTCCACACGGGAGGCTTCTCGCGGCAGGGGAGCCGAAGACTCGGCAAAATCTGGACACTGTATTATCTAACTGTAGCAAAAGAGCATTAATAATCAGGAGGTTATAAATGTGGATAACTGATGGTGATCAGCCCTGTAACAGATAATTACGACTTTAATCTCATAATATTGCGACTTTTATCTTGTAATAATATAACTTTATTCTCGTAATATTATTACTTTATTGTCATAATATTATAACTTTATTCTCGTAATATTATAAGTGTAATCTCGTAAAATAATAATTCAATATCGTAATATTATAACTTTATTCTCGTAATATTATAACTTTATTCTCGTAATCTTATAACTTTATTCTCGTAATATTATAACTTTATTCTCGTAATATTATAAGTGTAATTTCGTAATATTTAACTTTATTCTCATAATATTATCACTTTATTTTTGTAATATTATAACTTTATTCTCATAATATTATAACTGTAATCTCGTAAAATAATAATTCAATGTCGTAATATTATAACTTTATTCTCATATTATCACTTTATTCTTGTAATATTATCACTTTATTCTTGTAATATTATAACTTTATTCTCATAATATTATAAGTGTAATCTCGTAAAATAATAATTCAATGTCGCAATATTATAACTTTATTCTTATAATATTATAATGTTATTCTCATAATATTATTACTTTAATGTCGCAATATTATAACTTTATTCTCGTAATATTATGACTGCAATCTCATAAAATAATAACTCAATGTCGTAATATTATAACTTTATACTCGTAATATTATAACTTTTTTCTCGTAATATTATAACTTTAATCTCATAATATTAGAACTTTGATGTCGTAATATTATAACTTTAATCTCATAATATTAGAACTTTAATGTCGTAATATTAAAACTTTATTCTCATAATATTATAACTTTAATGTTGTAATATTATAACTTTATTCTCCTAATATTATAACTTTGATCTTGTAATATTATAACTTTATTATCATAATATTACAACTTTAATGTTGTAATATTATAACTTTATTTTCGTAATATTATAACTTTAATGTTGTAATATTATAACTTTGTTTTCGTAATATTATAACTTTAATGTTGTAATATTATAACTTTATTCTCGTAATATTATTACTTTAATCTCGTAATATTATAACTGCAATCTCATAAAATAATAACTCAATGTCGTAATATTATAACTTTATACTCGTAATATTATAACATTATTCTCGTAATATTATAACTTTAATCTCATAATATTATAACTTTAATGTCGTAATATTATTACTTTATTCTCGTAATATTATAACTTTATTCTCGTAATATTATAACTTTAATGTTGTAATATTATAACTTTATTTTCGTAATATTATAACTTTAATGTTGTAATATTATAACTTTATTCTCGTAATATTATTACTTTAATCTCGTAATATTACGACTTTAATCTTGTAATATTATAACTTTAGTCTCATAATATTATAAATGTATGTAATATTATAAATGTATGTAATATTATAACTTTATTCTCGTAATATTATTACTTTAATCTCGTAATATTACGACTTTAATCTTGTAATATTATAACTTTAGTCTCATAATATTATAAATGTATGTAATATTATAAATGTATGTAATATTATAACTTTATTCTCGTAATATTATTACTTTATTATCATAATATTATAACTTTAATAACATAACATTGCGACTTTTATCTCATAAAAGTGAACTGTTTTTATTTTTGTACGGTCCTGTGCATTTTGATTTGCTTTTGAACATTCACAGCACCACGCAGTGGAATACAGTGCAGTTGAGCTGATTGGGGGGTTTGTGTGCAATTCTGACAAAAAATCAGCATTTCTTTCTTTAAATACAGATACAAATACTGTTTTTTGTTCAGAGATTTGCTAACATCGATGTACAAATCTTTTACTTTTCATTGTGGCCCATTTTCTCCACATCAGTGTTTAAAAGGAATCTCTTGAACATTACATTTTGAGAAGACATTTATGTTTGAAGTACCTCATGGTTAAAAGGAAAACAGCTGTGCCTTGATTACATTTTGAGGTGTATTTTATTCAATACAGCGTTTGGTTTTTGATTCATTCATTCATCATCAATGCCCGCTTCATCTGTCAGGGTCGCGGGGCCTTTGGTTTAGAAAATGTTCATTGTTGTGTGTTGTTCTTCAATGAAGAGATTAAGTGCAGTAAAATGTATTGCAATGGTGGTTTTGCATTTTATTGATTTTAGCACAAATTCAGCTGTTACTGTAGAAAAGCAATGTATCTTGTGGATTGCATTTATATTTTTCCATTTTTGCTTGCTTTTCAATTTAACACTAATTACTATTCATATGAACAGTCAGTAACACAAAGGAAACTAACCAGCTAACAGGTAAATACATGCAGTTCTTTATTCTAAATTCCATTTATCTGTTTAATGTTTTATTATGTAGAGATGTTATCAGGAGTGTATAGTAAAGGAGGAGAAACAACTTCACTGGTGTACGTAAGTACCATAATGCTTTATCTGTATCTACTGGAGTATTATTATTTCTCCTACTTACAGCTTTACTACATAGCAGAGTACTGTTCTTTTACTTTCAGTAATTAAGCAGTAAGTTTTAGAATAAACTACTTGCAATACTTAAATAAAAAACATGTTGAATACTTTAGGACTACTACTTCATTGTGGTGCTTAAAGAACAATTCAACTTCTTCTCAAGTCATTTTGTCAAAGGTGTCAAACGTATTAACCTTCATTACTCTGGTAGAAATGTAGATACTAGGGTTTAAAAATAATAATTATAGTTATATTAAATGGTAATGATACAAATTACGATGCACTCCCTTTTCCAGCTGCATTTCTGCCCATTGAAAATGAATGCAGGCTATTTTACAATGTAAATAAATTAAAGATGCTCAGTTGGGACATTTGGTTTGAGTTCTCTTAAGTTTCTGCACGGATCATCTTCATCCTAATGACCAGTTAATACTATTTTTAATAATATGACACTGTTTTATTATTGTATCATAAAAAAAAACTTTTTAAAAATATCAACATCATTATTATACCTAGGTTTAGTTATAGTTTTGCTAGTATTAACCCACGCCCTGATGGAATAAGATAGAAAGAGGAGGGGGGCGAACTCAGTGGATATTTTGGGCTAGAGTTCGGGGCAGCTACGCAAGGACGCGAGAAGCTGAAGCCCCCCCCCGCGATGAGAGGTAAAGAAGAAGAAGAAAGAGAAAAAGGTGGGAGATGGGGTGGAGGCGGGTGCCAAGTTGTACCACACGCAGGAGGAGAGGAAGTGGGGGTTTAAATAGGGCTAGTGGGTGGAGTAATGGGCGTGGATTATCTCCCAAAATTTAGTTATGAATAACTCCACTTTGCTAGTATTAACCCACGCCCTGATGGAATAAGATAGAAAGAGGAGGGGGGCGAACTCAGTGGATATTTTGGGCTAGAGTTCGGGGCAGCTACGCAAGGACGCGAGAAGCTGAAGCCCCAAAAATTAGACAGTAAGGGAAGCCAGGCGCTCGTGAGCAGCTAAAAGGTCGCTTGCGTGGGTTCTGATGTATCCATGGTAAGCTTGGGAGGTCCAGCGACCGAGGATTTTTACTGTGTGATCGGGTAAACCGCGGTGAGATGCTGTGGATGCGGCGCCGATTCTAAAAGAGTGGGCTGAAAAGAAGGAAGGGTTAAAACCGCTGAGTGAGAGAATTTGCTTAAGATGAAAATGAAACCAGTGGCGAGTGGCAGGTGATCCGGATTCTATGACGAAAAGAGGGTCGTCTGGAGAAGCTTGGTGAGTGAGACGGTGGCTGAGGTACGCAGTGATGGGCTCATAGGGGCTGAGAGGGGAAGTGAGTTTGAAAAGATAGATAGGGGCAGAAATGCCGAGCTGGTCAGTTTTACTGCGTTTGATTCTGAAGGTCAGTGTTCTTTCGTCCAAAATAGATAAATCAGAAAGACAGGGGTGAAAAGCAGGATTATGGGAGGTAGTGGAAGTTGTGAATTCCGAGCAGCGGAGAAAGCCGAAGAAGGCGAGGAGAAACATAGATTCAAGCGTAGAGCAGATGGAGGGAGCAGCGTATCCGTGGCGGAGCGTAAAAAGACAGTAATGCAGTATATGGGAAGTGATGGGGAGGCGCCGATTGGGCGAACGCGGCTCTCGTCTTCTGATTCCTCTGATAAGTAGGGATATTTGGTGGTGTTTGGAAAAGGGATGAGGAGATCCTAATAGCAGAATAAGAAAAAAGTTGATAGCAGACAGATATACTTTTAAAGTGGAGGAGCGGATCGAAAGATGAGTGCTGGAGAAAGTGAGAAAGGAGGACAGAGTGTGAAGGTCTAAAGAAGGAAAAGGAAGGTTTTGGATATGGTGGAAACGTTTAAAACATTGCCAACCGGTCCAGTAGGTGGACAAGGTGTTAGGGGATACGGAGTCGATGATGAGATCTTGAGAAGCGGTGGTGAGTTGGTTCATGCTGGATGTAGCTAGAGCGGGAAGATGGTATCTGAATAAGGTGGAGTCGGAGTGGGCTGAGGGTCCATATGTGGTGCCAAGGTCCTGAATTTCTGCAGGTTGAAACGAGAGAGAGCGTCAGCAGTGGGATTAGAGAGGCCAGGTATGTGTAGAGCTTGGAGAGAAAATTGGTGTGTGATGGATAACCAAGTCAGACGACGGAGATAGAGCATGATGGATAGATTATTGGATCTGGATTTATTGATAATGTGTACAACGGTGGAACTGTCGGAATGGATGGAGACGATGCTTCTCTTCCAATGAGGACCCCAAAGCACGGCGGCTGCGACGACGGGATATAACTCCCGCAGGGCAGAGGAGTCGCCGTCTGTAGCCGACTGGTCGATGAGCTCCTGAGGCCAGGGAGAGAAAAACCAACGGGTGCCACAATAGCCTCCGTATCCAAAGGAGGGGGCAGCGTCGGTGAAGAGAAAAAAGTCGGGGTGATCCGACGCTTCGGGAAGGCGAAAGAGAGAAATGCCATTCCAGTGGGAGAGTAGGAGGAGCCAGAAGCGCAATTCAGACAGGCATGCTTGGTCCAGAGTGACTGTTTGGTAGAGAGAGGTGGCGGAAGAAGACAGCGTGAGAAGGTGAGAAATGAAGGATCTGCCTTGGGGAATAATCCGCATGGCGAAATTTAAATGCCCCAAGAGAGAGAGAAGCTGCTGTTTGGAGCAGTGCTGACGTTCAAGGAAGAGAGAGAGGGCATCCTTGATACGGACCAGCTTGTCACGGGGGAGGGAAGCCTGGAGAGAAACGGAATCCAGGGTAATGCCCAGAAATTCCAGAGATGTAGCAGGGCCGACAGTTTTGTCGGGAGAGAGAGGAATACCCAGACGGTCGAAAGCTGCAGACAGTCGGGTGATGCATCGGGCTGGAGGAGAGGTGGGGGCATCGAGGACGAGAAAATCATCCAGCAGATGGACGACGTACGGGATGCGATAAACGTTGAGAAGGATCCAGGACAGCGATTCGGCTAGGGAGTCGAATATCTTAGGGCTGCTCTTACAGCCGAAGGTGAGGCGGACCGCGAAGTAATATCGCCCGCGCCAACGGACTCCGAAAAGGTGCCAGAAATCGGGATGCAAGGGGACAACTTTAAAAGCAGATACGATGTCCGCCTTGGCCAGCCAGGCACCCCGCCCGAGGAGGCGGATGAGGGAGATCGCGTTGTCCACGCAAGCATACGACATGGAGAAGTCGGCGCTGGGAATCAGGCTGTTGATGGATGGTATGATAGAACCGTGAGGAGCGGAGAGGTCGATGACGATGCGCTTCTTCCCCGAGTACTTGCGCGTGGCAATGCCTATGGGGCTAATGCGATAGGTGGCAAACGGGAGAGAAGAGAAAGGGCCGATCATAAAACCCTCCGCAACTTCTTTGCGCAGAAGCCGGGAAACGACCTCCGGCTCGGCCTCAGCCGAAAGGAGGTTAGCGCAGGAGCAGGAGGAGGAAGGCAGGACGGCTAGACCAGGCGAGAACCCAAAAAGAAATCCATCCAGGAGATGAGAGACGAAAGCAGGGTCGGGATGGCCGGAGAGGCACGAAGCCAGCTCGGGCACGTTGACAGGTGTGGACAGAAAGCGGAGCAGTCAGCTTCCGCCGTGCTTGGGTGGGCGCCGGGGACAGCCGGAGCGGGAGTGAGCCAGCCCGCAGTAGGAGCAGGCGTGCAGCAGCTTGCAGGACGAGGCGAAGCAGCCGCCCCCATTGAAATTGTTGCACAGCATGCGATGGCCCAGGAAACTCAGGCGTCTGCCGCGGGCATCACGGGCATCGACGGAGATAACGCGCTGGGGGGAGGGAGCGTGGCCGGCCGGGGCATCCGTGAAGCGTGCAGAAGAGCTCGCGGCCACGCGCGGGCCAGATGAGGGGTCCACGAGGGAACAGGCAGAGGCGGGGTGGGAGGGATGCCCGCACAGCCCACAGGAAATGGAAGCACGGCCCGCGAAGATCCTGCAGTAAAGTTCCATATCTAAAATGCCCCAGTACGTGGAGACATTCTGCTGCAAGAGGCGGGCTGCAGCCCGAGCAGAAAACAGGCGGTGGTATTCCAGAAATCCCGAGCCACCAAAGCGCACGGCCAGGTCCATTATAACGGAAAGATAATCGTCAAGTTCCTGACGTCGAGCTGGGAAGGATGAGCAGATAATGTCTCTGAACAAGGCGAAAGCCAAGGCGAACTCGGGGACTGTGAGAAGCCCCGAGGCGCGAGGCGCCGCTGCGCGGAGCGTGAGGGAAAGATCTCCCACATCAACAGTGCGCGGAGCGGCGAGCTGGGAGGAGGGACGCAACAACAGCGAGAGATCTATATCCGCACCTTGCAGAATTCGCTGGCGAAGCGCAGGCTGGACCAAGGGGGGGGTGAAGACCAGAGCGCCCGGAGGGGGCGGGGCTGGAGCGGCGGTGTAGAGTGAGTAGGAGGGGTCAGGAGGCGGAAGGCGGAGCCCAGGCAGCGCGAGGGAAGAGGCAGGCATGAATTCAGAGGCTGGTGGGCGGGCCAACAAGGAGGGGATGGCGTGGGAAGATGGGGGGATGGCGTGGGAAGACGAGGGGATGGCGTGGGAAGATGAGGGGATGGCGTGGGAAGATGAGGGGATGGCGTGGGAAGATGAGGGGATGGCGTGGGAAGATGAGAGCACGGCAAGGGAGGATATGGGCGCGGCGAGGGAAGATAGGGGTAAGGTGAGAGAAGGCGGGGGCATGGCGAGGGAAGATAGGGGTAAGGTGAGAGAAGGCGGGGGCATGGCGAGGGAAGACGGGGGCAAGGTGAGAGAAGGCGGGGGCATGGCGAGGGAAGACGGGGGCAAGGTGAGAGAAGGCGGGGGCATGGCGAGGGAAGACTGGGGAACAGCGTGGGAAGACGGCGGGACGGAGTGGGGAGGAGGAAACAGAGAAGAGGAGAAGAGAGGAAGCGAAGATTGGAGGCGGGCAGGAGCCGAAGGGAGGGAAAGGAGAGGACGGGGAGGATCACCTAAAAGCGAGGAAGAGGGAACCCCAACGGGGAAGGAGGCCGGCGCCGGGCCAGGTGCGGGAACCGCCACGCTGGCAGGGGGCGCTGGAACGGGGACAGAGCGCCGGGAACGGCTGCGAGGAGGAAGCGACGCCGGGGAGGATCTGCCGCGGGCTGCAGCAGGCTGGGCAGAGGAGCGCCTGGAGCCAGGGCTGGAAGCCTGAAAGAGGGAAAACAGGCAGCGCTTGTTGGCCGACCGGGCGAAGGGAACGCCGCGGGACCGGAGCGCCTTCTGCAAACCAGAGACAGTCCAATCGCCAATCGAAGAAGCCGCCTGAGAGGCGGGAGAAGCAGGAGGAGGCCGCGAGGGAGCGGCAGAGGCAGCCGGAGGACGAGAACCAATCCTGGGGGTCGAAGGCCGCCGTCGAGGGGAAGGAGAAGCCGGCGAAGCCCGGCGGCGACGCGAGGACCGCGCGGAGCAGCTTCGCGGGAGCGGCCAGACCGGGTCGAGGAGCCGGAGGAAGCGACGCCCGCCGAGGAAGCCGGAACGGACACCACGGAGCGCAGTCGAGGAGGCCGGCCGGGAGCGCCGGCGGAGGAAGAGCCAGAGGCTGAGAAGAGCTCGTCGTCGGAAGCAGCGAGCTGTAGATCCATAACGAATCAGGTGAGGTGTGCGATACGAAGCAAATGCCAAGTTGTACCACACGCAGGAGGAGAGGAAGTGGGGGTTTAAATAGGGCTAGTGGGTGGAGTAATGGGCGTGGATTATCTCCCAAAATTTAGTTATGAATAACTCCACATTATAGAAGGTATTTAAATATTTATTTTATCCTACCTTTTGAAGAAAGCTGCGCTTGAGGACTTGCTGGCTGTGAGTGCTGCTGAAATGATGTGTATAAACTTTATCACAGTGCTTATAAAGACGGAGGAGGAGGGTTGTTTTTCCGCAAACACAGCTGATCATTGGTGGATTATACACACAGCGCGCGCAGCCTGGCACAAAAGAGTCAGAAATGAAAGTAAAGACTTACTTAACGGTTATCCCTGCATGAGGGCACTGCAGCGTGGATCCACCATCTGAGAGTTCACCTGAAATCGTGTGAGCTGGTTATCACAAATATCCACAGAAAAGACTCACAGAACAGATCTCCAGGTAAGAGTTTCTGTAAATTAATTCTTAACTGGAATTAGCTTTTCGGTTCAAAACTGTGAGGATTAGCTGAGCAGACCTCACAGCAGAATAACCTGTAACTATGTTTAAACTATGTTAAAAATAGGCATTTATGTGCACAGGTTCTTTGTTATTTCGATTATCTAAAACAGGACAGACTCAGCTGTGCTGTAGGTGTATCAGGGTAATTATGTTTTTGTTTTTTTTTAGCACAAATTATATCACTACTTTTACTACTACTACTACTAATAATAATAATATAGCATTTCCATTTAAATCGCATGTGTTTAGCATTTCCATTTAAATCGCATGTATTACTTGAAAATAGTTCTTTATTGGAAAATAAACATATTTTTATTCGGTATGCAAACTACGAATACGTCAACAGCTTTTTACACAGTGAAAGAAGAATATGGAAAAATCATCCCACTATGTTAAGTGTCATTATCACCTTAAATGGTGCAGCAGCATTGTTTTTCCCACAGCTTTTTGCAGCAAATCATATTCAGTCAGATAGATTGAGGCAAACATTTCTGCTATATTTTATGAGATGGAGGGGTGTTGATTTTAAATTCGCATAACTGTAATATTTTGTTCGTTTAAATTATTTTATTTTATATAACAGAAATGTTTGCCTCAATCTATCCATATCAATTTAGAAATCTGCTTCTTAGAGCACTAAATGCCTGCTTTCTTCCAGAGAAGGCATGTAAATGAAATAAAAGTATGTGGTTACTACATTTCAAAACAGACTAATTACTTTAAAATATTAATTTAACTGCCTTTTGGAAAACATGTGGATAAGGGGAGTAACTGTTTGCTAGTGATATCTTCAAAATGAAGGAAATGAGAGTAGATGTATTGATTAAAGGATGGATAAAGGGAGTGAATATTTATCCCAATATTGATAGCTTCTACAGTGAGCAGATAGGGTAGTAGAAGTTTGTATAAGAGGAGGAATAAGGAGAGTACGTATTTGCTAGTGACAGGTTTTAACCCTCACACAGGCAACCTAGTTAGTATTGCCTTGTTTCCTCATGAGTGTGAAGGGGAATTGTAAAATAATGCTTAGCTTTTCTTATTTGCTTTTAATCATGCAACTAAATAATTCAATTTAACAAAATTGTACTGCATTACATGCAACATTGAATTTACCTGGGACTTGTATGTCAACCAGAAGCTCAGGTATGCAACAGTGCCACCTGCAGTTCAAGAGAACTTAATTACATTACTTACAAATTATTTTTTTTGTTCAAATTGTACTGAAATTTTACAACCCTGGTGTTAATGATGGGAACTTAATATTAAAGATTTGAATTCACATTGAAAAGAAAGGACTCTGAAATTCATTATGTGAGTGTGTGTTTGTTTTCAGATCTCCAGTGAAGCGTGCTACAGTGAAGTCATGGCTGAACCTGAGCTCCGTCTTCTGTTGGTGGGGAAAACTGGTGTAGGAACGAGTTCAGCTGGAAACACCATTTTAGGCAGAACCATGTTTCCCTCAGCCACTGGCTTCTCCTCTCAAACTCAGAACATCCAGAAACAAAGTGCTGTTGTAGAAAACCGGACAGTGACAGTGATGGACAGTCCAAATTTTTATCACTCAGCACTTTCTGCGAGAGATTTGAGGGTAGAAATGGAGAGAGGTGTGAAAAGCTGTTCTCCTGGACTCCATGTCCTCCTCCTCACTCTCACTCCACACACTTTCACTGAGCAAGAAGAAGATATTGTAACATTGTTTAAGCAGATGTTCGGGGAAGAAGCCCTGAGATACACCATGATTCTCTTTACTCATGGAGATAATCTCCATGGTTCCACAGTTGAGGAACTGATTAGAAACAACATGAGACTCTCAAACCTAGTAGAACAATGTGGAGGGAGATACCATGTGCTCAATAATAAAGACCCAGCTAACAGGGGTCAGGTTACTGAGCTGCTACAGAAGATAGATGTGATGGTAGCTGATAATGGGAACCAGTATTATACACCACTACTGTTCCGCTCTGCCCATTCCATCACAGCATACTGTAAAAGAGTATTACTGACTGTTCTGCAGAAACCACAGTACCTGTGTGTTATCTTTATAATTGTAATAGCAATGGGGGGGATTAACATGCAGAACAAGAGGTCTGTAGATGTTGTGACTTTTCTTCGTGGCAGTCTGACTGGATTATCAGCAGCAGCAGGAGGAGCTCTCTTAGGGAAAGTGTGGCTACCGACATGGGTAAAATCAGCAAGACAGCGTCAGAAGGGAGTAAAACTGCTGGGGGGACTTTGTGCTTTTACTGCAGGTGTGACCATAAGCTATTTGATTGGTCCAGGGGGATTTCCTTTAACAGGATTAGCTGGGTTAGCTGCAGTTGCTGGGGCTAATGTCCTAAAAGAATGAAGAAAGTCCTCAGTACAATTTTTTTCCCACATTGGATTAAATTGACGTTAAGGATTTAACAAATAAATAGCTTATTAAATTAGTATTGCTTGTACTGTATGAGTAGTGCTTTGTTGTGTATATATAGCGTTAGATTGTGAGACATAGTGTTATATATATATATATATATATATATATATATATATATATATATATATATACAATAATCCAATGATATCCAATGATCTAATCTTTAATTGTATTAACAAATATAATGAGTCTAAAATAATAACATACAAAAAAAATAATCATGAATGTCTTCAATGAGAACAGTCCTAAAAAAACAAATAGTGCTGGTGGATGAAGAATGTAAACCCATGAAATCAGTAGCTGGTTGACCTCCCTGCAGCAATAATTTCAACCAGGCAGAGTTGTAGTCAAATGTAAAAGTAGTTTGATCAAATCTGTGTCCTGGCAGTGCATATAGTACAGTGGTATGTTCTATATTTCTGCATAAGTATGACCTAAAACAACATTAAATGTTCAAAGTCCTGAAAGTAGATAGAACCCAGTTAAACAAATGAGACAAAAATATTATTGTTGGTCATTTGTTTATTGAGGAAAATAATCAGACATTACATATATGTGCGTGGCAAAAAAAATGTAAACCTGCTTTCAGTACTTGGTGTGACCCCTATTTGCAGCAACTAAACATTTCCAGTAGCTGTTGATCAGTCCTGCAAACCAGTAGGTGTCTGTTCTGTACAGATTTTTGTTTAGATTTGTTCAGTTGTCAGCATAAATCTCCTCAGTGTGTAATAAAGCTGATATGGTGTATATTTATATGTGGTATTTTTATAAAATCATTTGAATGCATTGATAAACACACCTACATAACATGTATTAAGATTAGTTACAGTCAATATATTACACATGCACCAAATCGCTGATAATTTTTTTTTTTAACATAAAAGCGTTTTTAACTACATGGTGGTGCGGACACGGCTGTCAGACAAGACAATGGAAACTTTTAGGGACAGAAAGTAAAGGCAGAAAGGCAGTAGTAATACCTTAGATATGCACAGCAAGCAAACATAAATACATCTTTGCTGCAGGGAATGTGGCCTCCTTTCATGCAGTTCTTGATGCAGAGAGTATACAGTCATATGAAAAAGCTTTGGCACCCCTATTAATCTTAATCATTTTTAGTTCTAAATATTTGGGTGTTTGCAACAGCCATTTCAGTTTGATATATCTAATAACTGATGGACACAGTAATATTTCAGGGGACTGTGTAGGGTACTACAATCAAAAGTGTTGCAGTACTAAATACCACATACTGGGCAGTGTGTAGTATGCAGTACATACTTGTGCAGTATGCAGTATAGTAGTATGCCATTCCGAATACAGCCTCAGTCTCAATTTTCTTTGGTTGTGTCGAGTTTTTCGGTTTTTATTTCTTGAAATTCGTTAGATTATATTTTTGTCAACATTTTGGGTTTATTTTCATTTGTTATTTTTCTAATAATAATAGTTATTACATAATTTATTTTCTTTTGTTAATTTTTTGTTTACGGGGCGAATAACAAAAGTAACGCTATAGTTACTTTTACTGGTAACTAGTTACTTTTATAGTGGAGTAACTCCGTTAGTAACTCAGTTACTTTTTTAGAGAAGTAACTAGAAACTATAACTAATTACTTTTTCAAAGTAATGTGCCCAACACTGGCCCTTAATTTACCTCCCAGTCAAAATAAAGGTTAATTGATTGTTAAATGGCATTAGCATTTTTTTAATAAGTATAACATTCCCTCTGCTAATGTTCTTTTTTTGCTGCTTGCAGTAGAAACACTTGAAGATAATGAGTGATTTACATAGTGATGAAGGCTTAAAATCTTTTTAGGACCTTCAATTTCAATACGACTTACCTACTTCTTTCTTTTTATGTGTATTTATGTATCAGATCAGCACGTTGTACTAATAGGGCTTTAACAAACACAAATCAACCCCCTTATACTTTGCATAGGTTAATTCTGCAGGGTGACCATGTGCCAAATTCACTGTCTAACATTTATTTAAGTTAAATAGACATACAATACGCTGAGACTTTTAACTATGTTGAAAACCACAGTATTATAAAGTGTTACCAAAATATTCCCCTTGTAATATAATATATATATATATATATATATATATATATATATATATATATATATATATATTGTAAGCTATAAACTATACTATAAAGTATACTATATAAACTATACTAGATATGCTATGGTAGCCAACATTAACATATTTTGTCAGAATACAGAGGATGGCATTAGTTAGAATAATGTATTGTTTATTCGAAACCAATTAGGTAGCTAGCTCCAAAAAATTTTAACAATATTTTGTTTAACCATTGTTAGCTGAGCTTTTTGGCTACACACATACACACATATACACATATACACACATATAAACTGGCATTATCCAATTTAAATGTATACCCAATGACAAACCAAAACCTGGCTGGTGTTGGTTGTTGACTGTTGGTTGCTCGATCCTGGGCCCTGAACTGGAGCAAACTTATTTAGTATCTAAATGATCTAGTTTAAACAGTGACGCATTAAAAATTTATTTTTTATGCTCTAAGCTACACATAGACTGAGAACATTCCAGGAACTGTGGTACAACCTTCCCATAATGTTATGCTTTGGTTTCCCAAAAGAACAAAATCTAATGTTTTAGGAAGATCCAAACCAATTCGAAACCAAGTGTACGGTTTGCATCGTGCTTCTGTTATTTTTATGCAAATGTAATTTAAAAGTAACAACTTTTTTTTATTTTTGTAGTGCCTAAAACTCTTGTTTAATTTTTTTCCCTCAATTTTTGTGGTCTCTACAGAGATGCTCACAAGTCTTTGGTTACGAGTCTGGGTCAAGTCACAAGTCTTTGGTCACGACTTTGAGTCAAGTCTCAAATCTTTGGTCAAAAGTCGAATCAAGTCACAAGTTTTTGGTCACGAGTCCAAATCAATTCACAAGACTCTTAAAAAAAAAAAAATAAAGTATTACTCTGTGAGGCAAATAAGGCCTGCTCTTTAAAATAATGTAAAATTAAAAATTAAATTTAATAATAACAGAAAAATAAATATGAAATTAGAAAATAACCAACTAAACTAAGCCCAATAAAATCTAATCTAACGAATTTTAAAAGATAAAAACACAAAACTTAGCAGAAGAGTAGAAAAATAAAGTAATATTACAAAAAAAACGCAAACATATGCCTCTAAATAAACTGTGTCTGGAAAAGTTAGCAAAGCTATGCGCTTTCTCAACGTTTTGTTCTGCTCAACTGAGTGCTGGTATCAGAAAGAGTATACTACAGAACCCGAGCCTAAACCCGAGCCTGAGCGTGATCCTGAACCCGAGCCTGAAGGCGAGCCTGAACGCGATATGATAAATAGTATATAAAATTGGAAAATGTCCAACTAAAGTAAGCTCAAAATGCTAAAAAATATATAGTCTAAAAAATTCCAAAAAATAAAAGTGAAATAGTGAGCAGAGCAGTAGAAAAACAAAGTAATATAAAAAAAAACCCGCAAATATCTCAAAGTAAATAACTGATAGAACAGAATGACCGAAAAAATAAATAAGAAATTGGAAAATAACCAACTAATCTAAGTGAAAATGGTAAAAGAAATGTACAACAATTTAACAGCCACTAAAGTGGTACTAATCTCAAGGCAGCAGTTTAACAACCAGAATCTGCAGCAAAGACCAGCGCTATGAGACAACACCTATAGAACAGAAAGTGCAGTGGTAGCTTGACAGTTCTAAAAAAGGTACATTCTGTAGGAAAAGAGAGCGAGCGTGTGAAATATCTGGAGCTGTCCAATTTCAAAACATCACAGAGAGTAGTCTGCTCTGCCCAGCCCTCCCCAGACACCAGTTCAGCAGGCTAAATCTACACAATCAAGTGAGAGACGCGTTCAGTAACTTCTACCATGGCAAGAAAGTCTTATTATAAGCCAGCTCATCTGAACTTTATCCCAGCTAAAGTTGCCCTATGCACTGTTAGCTGTGTTAGCCTAAGCCAATCCTGTTATACCTGAAAAATCCCACTGCTCCAAAAACACACACCCCAGAGCTGGAGTTACTACTTTACAGGTCCTAGTAATTCACTGCTTAGCTTAGCAAAGCTAGTTTAGACTGGTAGGAAAGACAGAGAATGGAAAGAGACTCATCTTAAACCTGTATATAGCGTTATATTGACTGCTAAACAACTAAATAGATAGATAGTTGCTAGGGATGGCCATAAGTAACATTTACCTTTAATTGTTTTGGACGTAACAAATAACTCAATATATAAACACATGAGAGCTAAACTGAGTCACTATAGAGACTGCCTATCGGTTTCTGGCGTATATTTTGGAGTACTAATCACTGCCGAGGTATTAATCAGATGTGACACATCTGCTTCTCTGTTGTGTGACTGATTGCAGTTTATATTAGAATGTGTAGCATGAGTGCAATAGCCACCATAGCCAAGAGCACTTTAGCTAAACTTGCTAACCTAACTAGCTCTCTAAAGCACTATTTGAATTATTCACATGCATGTTGTGTTAATGCAGACAATTTGAAATGCCCACGGAAAAGAGAGGAATACAGGAGAGAGAGACTCTTCTTTTGTTGGAGGGGGTGGGGTGCCCTTTCTTCAGGTTAGAGCAACTGCCCTTCAAGATTCCTGTGCACGTCCCTGATTGGATGATCTGTCTGAGGCGGAGTCCCTTTTTGATTGACAGCAAAATGAGCGAATCAGCGATCTTTTAGTGTAAAAATCTGTGATGAGAGCATTTTCATTCTGTTCTGAGTTGAACCTGAGACTTTCCTAAACCTTATAGCTGTATTTTCTTTATTAAAAACAATGAGCGACAAATCCAGCTTCTATTTCTGGTGCTTTTCTGTAGCTGCTTGTGTTTGGAGACTGACTTCTGTTACTCTTTCTGACCTCTGCTCCTGAGCCCCTCCACCGTCACAAAGCACTCACAGACGGACACACTTCACACTAGCCTCGCGCCAGTGCAAGCTGCTCATAATGTCAGACAGTTTTAATGTTGTGGACCGGATTTTGGAGAAGCCATTTGATAGTCTTCCTTACAAAGACAAACTTAAGAGTTAAACAGCAGGGCAGATCAACTGCTCAGATTAATTTGGTGTAAAAGGTGGGAAAAAGTAACAGGTATTTTCAGCTGTCCTGGTATGATAAAGTGAGCTGGCTGACTGGAAGTGCTGTAACAAATAAAATGTACTGTTGTCCATGCCTCTTGATGAAACCATCTCAGGACATAAATGAACAGGGGCAAGTAGTAAGTATTGTCTTATCATTAAAAATAATTTAAATAATTAAAATTAATAAAGGGATTATTTAAGGAAAATAAAACTGTCCAAAAAGGAAATAAATTTACCTGCATTTTTTCCTTTACCAACTTTAAAGATTTTGCGTAATGTTTTTTTTACTGATCATTTTATGTTTATTCATGTCATAGCGTCTTTTTTATGTAAGTGTTCTATGTAAAGAATGGGTACCTTATTGTTGTGTAGTGAAAACTTGAAAATAATGCCTTTTGTTTACAAAAAAAAACAAAAAACCTCAGGGAGAGTAGAATTTACGTATAAATAAAACGACATATGTTAAGATGTAGGCTGAAATTGAGCTTTCCCTCCTTGCAAGACCAGCATCCGCCACTGGAGTGTACACATTGAAAAGAACACAATAAAAGTCAGAATAGTCAAAGCTGTAATCCAACTAAGAGTGGAGACAATATTTATGATTAAAATAAATTCCATCACATTATATCACAGAATGCTTTACAGTATGCTTTCATTAGAAAACATGAATAGCCCTGTTTAATTTAAGCAGCATTGTCTTAATCACATACTATTACAGATGTCCCAAGTCTCCTAGAAGGTGTGGGAGTCTACCACATATCATTAACGGCTCCTTGATGTCCAAGTTTCTTGGAAATCTAGAACGAGTGGCCCAAGAGTGAAAAGAAACACGCACACAGGCAACACAGCCTTTTTTCTCCCAATCGCCTATTGGCGCTCCCCTCCTGTGCATATTCAAGTAGTTCATGCAGAACAGAGATGGTTCTGATTGGCCTGTTCCCTGCAAAGAGTATGTGAGTATCCATGTGTACCTATGTATGATAAAAGTAAAAAACAAAAGTAAAAAACAATAAGTCTTACCTGCTGTACAGTTTTAATAGTGATTTTAGCATTGCCCACGGGGAGTAAATAATTGCAAAAGTCATGTTGAGGTAAGTTAATGTGACTACACATGTAACTAAACAATAAAATGTCATAATGATTATTTTTTTCTTCCACTTTCAATACGCAGCTCATCAGCGCCCCACAGCGGAATGCAGTGGAAACGCAGCGCCACTTTTTCACACAGATGATATCCTCCTGCGTTACCCTGCTCTGCAGGTTATAGAACATTTAATATATATGTATATATGTATTTATGTACTTAACAAAAAAAGATGAAATAACTGAAAACATGTTTTATATTCGAGTTTCTTCAAAATAGCCACCCTCTGTTCTGATTACTGCTTTGCACACTCTTGGCATCATTCTCTCAATGAGCTTCAAGAGGTGGTCACCTGAAATGGTTTTCAGGTGTGCCTTATCAGGGTTAATTGGTGGAATTTCTTGCTTTATCAATAGGGTTGGGACCAACAGTTTTGTTGTGCAGAAGTCAGGTTACTACTATCATCAAACGAAAGAGAAGAAAACGAGTAGCCATCATTACTTTAAGAAATAACGGTCAGTCAGTCTAGAAAATTGAAAAAACTTTAAATGCGTCCCCAAGTGGAGTCACAAAACCATCAAGCGCTACAACGAAACAGGCAAACATGAGGACCGACCCAAGAAAGGAAAGGAACCCAGAGTCACCGCTGCTTCTCAGGACAAGTTCATCCGAGTCACCAGCCTTAGAAATCATATTTTGCTGGTGACACTGTTGGGGATTTATTCAAAATTGAATGCACACTGAACCAGCATGGCTACCACAGCATCCTGCAACTACATGCCATCCCATCTGGTTTGCGTTTAGTTGGACGATCATTTATTTTAACAGGATAATGACCCCAATCACACCTCCAGGCTGGGTAAGGGCTATTTGACCAAGAAGGAGAGTGATGAGTGCTGTGGCAGATGACCTGGCCTCCACAGTCACCGGACCTGAACCCAATCCAGATAGTTTGGGGTGAGCTGGAGCGCAGAGTGAAGGCAAAGGGACAACAACATACAACTTCTGACAGAAGCATTTTCTAATATGGTTCTTTTGCTGTATTTTTACCTTAAAATATAAAGTAGAAACATTAGGGTAGCACGGTTTGACAAGTTAGCACAACTTGTCAGAACACTGGAACTGATACTGAAAATGTAGACACGCTTGTTTATTTCAGTAACTGGGAGAGGTGTGGGAAGCAAAGAACAAACAGTTTGTGGTAAAAACTGCATTGGGATAATGTTAAATGATAATTTTATCATTCAGAATATTTCAAAAATATGTGAAATATAGTGTTTTTAAGTTGTTTGGAAGTGGAAGAGACTGTTAATGTATTGTATAATTCAGGTTAAATTGTGAAAATATTTCTGGTATGTTCTGTGTCTGAAATAAAGAGATAATTTTAAACCTATGCCAGATATTAAAATACTTTTACACCAAAAAGTGATGAATGTGATTAATTAAATAACATTTTAAGCAGCACTGGTATGTTCATTACTTCAAAGGAACATATTTTGGCTATTCATGGAAAAAATATGGTTTGAGGGTAGTGGCTCCTTAACGTCTAAATAGCTGGCAACACAAGTGAGTACACCTCACAGTGAACATGTCCAAATGTGTACTCACTTTTGGAAGATAATATATCCTAGGAACCAGACCTTGTGAAAAGTGTTCACCCCTTGTGTTTTAATGATGCAGGTTTTCTAATCTCTATTATATCAATCTGATTGGTCATTACCAGTAAATACCAGTATATTTTACTGTAAACTAGTAAAATAAAGACAAATAGAGAAAATAACAAGAAAAAGGAGAGCAATTCTTATTTTCTTGTGCGTCTTTTGTTTGTTAATGACACTAGATGTCGCTAAAAACATTCACATGAACATTTCCGCATATTTACCAGATTGCTGTATTCTTTACATGAATTAACTGGTAGCGGTTGCCGACGATTGGGCACGGACTGGAAATCATTTTCTTACCAGTTATGAGCAGATATGGGAATTATTTGCTCGAAGTGTAAAGGTAAATCCCAGTTTCCTGTAATGTATAATAATCTTTGTAGAAATCATAGTTCACGTAGCTTTCAGATCATGACAACAGGAACTAATACAGAAATACACTATTTTTAAATGCACTATAGCGAAACCACAAAAGTTCCTTTGGAAATTGTTTTAATAGAATTGTGATGTATATCTGATTGTGTATATTATTTGAGCATTTGTTCATTGTTTTTATTTTCTTAGAAGGGACTCAATGAAATGCGCATCAATTTAAAAGTGAAAGTAAACGCGGAAATCGCCAGACTTCGTTTAATATTTTTACACACGTTTTTAATATTTCCAGCGGGGCTGAAGGTTATGTTAACGTATAGTAAGAGAACTTGAAGTCGAGTTGCTGGCCTTTTCCAGACTTGTGTGGTATAATATAACCAAAAACCCTGATTGAAATTACCCTTCACCTTAACCCAGTGAACACACACACACACACGCACGCACACACACACACACAAACAAAAAGTTATATACAGAGGTATATACAGTTGGAGTAACACTAACACACACACACACATCGAGTTATATACAGAGTTATATATACACACACACACACACACACTCAGTAACACACAGTAAGACAGTAAGCACACAGAGCCCTATATGCGAAATAAATTAATTTATAGGTACATTTGTGATTCTATTTATTTATATTTTGGGGGCAGTCTCCTATTACTTTTAATTTCTCAAACGGTGTAGCTTCAGTTCAAACCTGTGGACAGATAAGCTTAAGCTTTAGAGTAAATCAACATCTTTGCCTTTTTGCTCCCTTTCTGCTTTGTTCTGTCATTAGGGTGGAATTCTAATGATGACACTAATCAAGAAGGTCTACCTCTACGAGAGGCCCTATCTCCCACTGGTAAGGATAAGACATATATAATAATGGATAACAAGAAAAACATGTTAAGAAGTGTGTATGGACATTGTTACACTGTTAACATATAGTCATTTCTACTCCCCAAGCTGAACACTGTGAAGATGCTCCTGGTCAGATGGTGCGCTCGGAAAGCAAAGACATTGAGATTCCAAATTGTAAGTCTGTAAAGTACTTAAAAAGCTGATGTTTTGCTCCAATGCTCTTGTTTTGCTTAAAGGAATTGGTCCCTATCCAAAATTATTATTCTAGGCTTGGAAGGGAAGGCAAAAATTTTTATCAAGCGTAGCACTGCAAATATTCAGTAACATGTAAACGCTTGGGTAACGCTTTTTTGACAAAATGTGTTTACCATTATAAGTTACTCTGAAAAGGCATCTCAGCCAAATGCCTTAAATGTAAATGGTATTTTGTTTCCAGTGTCTCTGAGGAAAATGGTGTTGGTGGGGAAGACTGGCACAGGAAAGAGCTCTTCTGGAAACACCATCCTTGGCCGAAAAGCTTTTAAAGCTGCCACAAGCAGCGCCTCCGTCACACAAGTGTGCAGGAAGGAGACTGGAGAGGTGGCTGGGAGGGAAATTTTACTGGTGGACACTCCAGGTCTGTTTGATCCAGATCTCACTGAAGAAGAACTGAAAGGGGAGCTCATTAAGTGCATTAACATGACGGCTCCAGGACCCCACGCCATCATTCTGGTCATACAACTCGGACCCTTCACCAGAGAGGAGCATCGGTCTGTGGAGAAGATTAGAGCTGTCTTTGGAGAAGAAGCAGACAAATACACCATCATCCTCTTCACTCACGGAGATGAACTGACCAGTGATATTGATGAGTATGTTACACATGCACATAGAGACCTCCGTCAGGTCATCCAGCAGTGTGGAGGGAGGTACCACGTCTTTGACAACACCAGAATAAACGATCGCTCACAGGTTCTAGAGTTCTTAGACAAAGTGGAGGAGATGGTGGTCCGTAATGGGGGCGAGTGCTACACTAACAGTGTGTATCAGGATGTTGAGAGAATTCTCAGAGAAAAGGAAGAAGAATTACGGAAACATTACGAAAAGAAACTGGAAGAGCAGAAAGTGAAGCTGGAATCCAAGTTCAGTGAGGAAAAGAGAAAACTAGAAGATACAATTAAAACTCTGAAACAATCTGGAGAGGAAAAAGAGAGGAAAATTGAAGAGCTACAGGTTTTAGATGAACGGAAGAACAGGGCTATGATTGAGTATAAAAGGTATTATGATGAGAAGCTCACAAAAATCAGACAAGAGGCAGAACAAACACAGTTTCCAGAGATTTTATTGATGGAAATGTTAAAGAGATTAAACAGTCTCAGTATCTGAAAGACAACCGTATTAACAATATTTGTTTATGTATATACATAAAATTATATTTTTCTGAACACGGTCTGTGTCTGGGCTCATAATATGTAATATGTAAAGGTACACTGTATAGACTCTGTCTTCTGTTTTTCATCTACTTTAGTATAACCATTGCTGACATAAATGTGAAAATGCATACACACAGCTTGTCTAGTCCCTGTACAATATAGAAGAACTTTCTGAAGCAGATAATAAGATAGACATTAACGTAAACTCTAGGCCTAATGCCAGGCTGGGTTTGAGGTGTAAAGTCTCCAGCATTGAATTGTTGAGCAGTTGATCTGTGTTCTCTGGAGTGATGAAGATGTTTCCCATACTTTTATATGGTATGAGTTCGAGATTACATGGGGCGGAGATCATCCAACACCTAGACCTCACTTATGTTGTTGTTGTTGTTGTTGTTGTTGTTGTTGAATGTAAAAAAAAATCCTCAGATCAATGCTTCACAATCTAGTAAAAAGCCTTTTCCGGACAATGAAGACAGTTACTCCAACAAAAAGGAGGCTGGATAAACTCTTTTATTCCCCTTGATTTCTGAAGAAACAACGAACAAATAGGTGTCCCAAATACTTTGTTTATTGTATATTTAAATATATTAGATGGTTTGTTCATGTGAACTCTATTTCTAATAATGTGTAAAAAAAATGTATATCCCCACATTCTGTATATGTACCCCTATGGTGTAATTTGATATTGGGAATAAGTCATAAGCCATTCTCAGATAACAGTGGTACAACTTTGAGCATATTGCACATTCATGTGTGTTCCTGATTATAATTACAGTAAATAAATCGATAAAGGTAAGAGTGGGTCTAGAAACAGCATCCACTCCTGACATTTTTGGTGTACAGCAGGTAAGACCAGTCCTGTTTTCTTTTTTGTATAATGTACAATAAATTGTAAAAATAAATTATAAAAAATCACATTGTGTTTTTTATACACTGTTTATAATTGTTAAAAATGTATATGTGAATTGTGAATTCCAAGCTTGAGGTCTAGTGTTTGTCTAGTGTTGCTCTAGCATAACAGTGTAAAAAAATACAGTGTTTTTTTTTTCTGATGACCATCAATGCTGCACAATATTGTGGTAACTGTCACTAAGGACAGTGAGTAACAGCAGCCTGTGTGTGTAAGTACATAGGGAGCAGGTTGGATGGGGCAGCGAGGCATGTTGCATCAAATTCTAAAGTGTTCCGCTGGTCCACTTTCTGAGATAGATACAGCTGTAAGTACAGTTCATAGGTAATCGGAAATATTATCTACTAATTGGTTATGCCATATTGTAATATTTATGATTTGTGAATTGCTGTGGACATACACTGATGCTGGTTTCTAGCGCTTTTAGTCATCCCTCTGGATTCAATGCTTATCAGATATCATTGAATTCACTCACTTTGCACTTCTAAGTGTTGTACGCCTGCAGTAGACCCTTAATGAAGAGGAACCATGCTGACTCATTTGGATTTCACATGCCACAACTTTGTTCTTCGAACAGGATTGCTAACAGGGTGCAAATTGTACAATAATTATTGGGTGGAGGGGGTCAAGTTCTCCAGTGAGACCTCTTTCTAACTCACCTGCTTGCTATTAGGTCCTGTCTGCAATAAAAATGTATTCATTTTTTACTGTTTACAGTTAAAAATATTGTGTAAATACATCAATGTTCTGCTCCACCTTAAAAATTGAAAATATTTAATTTAAAGCCGCTAAATGCATCTTTAGCCTGAGGTCTGTGTGTCAGCACAGCAGCATTTAATGTGCAATTATAAACTAATTTCCTAAGACAATAAAGTGTGTTTAAGAAAGCTAGATAGCAGCTTCTTACACGTAGGGCTGTGGCTTGTGCAGGTGCTACCTTAGTGAAGATGCAAGCCATGTCACCAATTTTATGAGCCAGGCAGGCACAGGAGAGGAATGGTTACTAAAATAGAATGGTATGGACCATTTTTGGTGTGTTTGAATTCATGTTTGTATGTTTTCTTTCAGACATAAATACTGTAAATGTATTGTTAGATTTAACATTATAGAAAAAAGGGTATATCATTGTGTTTACAACTTTTGGAGGTCTATGTCTTAATAATATTAATTAATATTTTCATATTTTTTTACCTCATACATTAAAAAAGCAGCTTTTTAACATAGAGGGTCCGTTTCTTGGACAGCGAATAATCTATATTCAGAATGCTTTTTAAAGACTAGTCTAGACTAAATCCCTCTCTGGGAACTACCACATAAGCCTCTTTATATAAGATATAATATAAGTGGTTTTCGTATATAAAGTTTTCATATTTTGAATAAGAGGACAGGGTCTGTATGATGAGCTAAACCAGCTCATGTGTGCTTTTACTGTTGGATGAAAAATCCCTCTGAAATTAACCCTTACAGACCCTGCATCCCTTGCTACGGACATGGTGTGTTTTCTTCTATTTTGTGTATTCTTTCACTTCACACATTTATTAGCCAATCAAACAGCAGATTATTGGAAAAATAAAAATCTGCTCATTGAAGTAAAGCATGGTAGCATCCCAGCTAATGTATTAGAATAAACAACTTTTCCCTGCAGTGTTTTTTACTGCTTAGAGATAATTTTAAAAAATATATATAAATAAATATTACAATGGTTGTAGAATAAAAAAACGTAATATGTTATATGAAATAAAACAGCCTTTAACAAATGACTGCACTGCAATGAACAGACAAAATACAAATATTATGTTAGATTTTTTTATTGATGCTATTTCATGTATTTTTTTTTACTGAATCCTGTTTTTGAGGATTTTTTTTTCATCCGTAGAACATAAGTCACGTCTAAAAGGGTTAATGTAAAGTTTCTTTCAAATGGTCCTGTCATACCTGATCTGACTACGTCATGTGGCAGGAAACTTCGAGAAGGGTAACGCTGCAGACCGGAGCCCCAGTGGGCGTGGCTTAAAGGCGGAGCATGTGTCAATCATTTTCGACTGCAGCCAATCAGATACTACACTTTCGTTGTCAATCACTTTTTATTAAGCCAATCCTCAGACAGACCAAGCTGTCCATTATTTTTTACTGCAGCCAATCACCTTAGCAGATCTGTCAAAAGAAGGCGGAAACTGCGTTGCTACCGGTTAAACGTAGCGCGATTTAAGCTTCTGAACAGCGGTGAAGCTGAATGTGTATAAGTATTTTACAAAATACTATATTAACAGTTTAAACACATTTATGTGCTACTGTAGTTAGTCCTGCCTATATGCCGCTCTTAAACAGAAGTAACTGAATGAAAACGTTAGAAAAGCTCTGACTTTAGATATTTTTAAATCAAAGATTAAAATACTCGTTTTTCTGGAATGGCACTTTCGTGTTTTTTAATCGTGTATATATGTGTGTGTGTGTGTGTGTGTGTGTGTGTGTGTGTGTGTGTGTGTGTGTGTGTGTGTGTGTGTGTGTACATAGGCAGGACTAACTACAGTAGCACATAAATGTGTTTAAACTGTTAATATAGTATTTTGTAAAATACACATTCAGCTTCACCGCTGTTCAGAAGTTTAAATCGCGCTACGTTTAACCGGTAGCAATGCAGTTTCCGCCTTCTTTTGACAGATCTGCTAAGGTGATTGGCTGCAGTAAAAATGATGGACAGCTTGGTCTGTCTGAGGATTGGCTTAATAAAAAGTGATTGACAACGAAAGTGTAGTATCTGATTGGCTGCAGTCGAAAATGATTGACACATGCTCCGCCCTTTAGCCATGTCCACTGGGGCTCCGGTCTGCAGCATTACATAGATGGAAACTTCCACTAGTCCCTCCTACTTTGTACTCCGGCCTACAGCACACACACGAAACTTCCCCTAGAGGCTAGTTCAGCTGCGCGTTCGCTTTAAGTTCTGAAGAACTCGTTTCATTAAACCCAGTAGTGGCTGCAGCGCTCAGGTTAGTAACGCTAATTTACTGCTTTGCTTCTTTTTCACTCTAAAGTATAACGCTGAATAGATTTAAACTCTGTCTGTAGTTCGTATGTTGTGGTAGTGAGGTGGGTACGTGCTTTCCACTCTCCCGGTGGGGGCGGTGGGGTGGAGAGCGCTTTAAATATGGATTAAATATAATAGTAATGTACATAGCAGTTCACACGATCATCATCTCTCAATCTTATTGTATCCAGTGTGTGAGATGTGGCTGACGTGTGTTTATGCTGGAAGGCCTACGGGCTGTTCTGTTCTGAAACAGAAACTAAACGCAGTTTTGTGCGGGAAGCTCGTGCGGTGCAGTTTTTTTTTTTACTTTTTTCGTTTTTCGTGTTCCTAAACTGTCCCGAATCACATTTTCCACACAACAGAGAAACAGAGAACAAACTGCAAACGTTAAATTTTCTGAAAAGCCCGGATCAAGCGGGCGCCCAAGATGATAAGGACCATCTGCAAAGTCCGGATCCTGGCTAAAAACGTAAACATTAATAGCGCTAAGGAGCATTTTGTTGTTAGATATAAAGACTTGACACCATATAAGGAGATAAGGTAAAAATTTATTCAGCTTATTTAGTACTAAAGTTAATGGATGGGTATTTTTTTTTTTACCACTTTAGACATTTTAAACATGCAAGTAAGTGCCTTTCTATAACCAATAAATTGCTCCTGCGACATACAGATATAAAAAAATCAATTGTAGTCTATATAGACACACCTGATAAACATAATACAACTTTTAGCTTGGTGAAATATTAATTGGCTGACAAACCAATGGGCTGTACAGATAAAAAAAAAAACACTTTTAGTCTTTAAAGATGTACCTGTTAATCATACTATAACTTTTAGTTGGGTAAAATATGCCTATGTTCAATGTTAATACAGTTTTAAAGGTAATAAATTGCTACTGCGACACACCCAATGACATGCAGATATATAAAATAACTTGTAGTCTGCAGAGACACATTAGATGATCTGATAATGACAGATAATCATATCACACTTTAAGTTGAGTAAAATATGCCCCGGTTAGTTTTTAACAAAAATGACACACCTAAATTATATACCAATCTAAAATCTTTTGTCTTGTACAGTCTGCTTGTAGTTGAATATCTAATAAACGTACTGCTAGTTAGTTTGATAAAATAGACCTCAGTGTTTGTGACATACAGATTTCTTTTATTTTTGCTCTTTAATCATACTTTAATCATTCCTTTACAGCTCTTTAATCATCCTTGGCAACGCCAGCTTTAATCAAGCGTTGGCAATAACTGGCTATAAATCTTTCACATCTTTTGGAAAAATTTTGCTCCACTCTTCTTTGCAAAATATTTTTTTAATTCAGCCACTTGGGAAGGTTTTCAAACATGAATGGCCTGTTCAAGTCATGCCACAGCATCTCAATCATTAAATAGGCTACTCCAAACCCTTAATTTAGCTTTTTAGAACTTTTTTTTAATCAGCATGGCGCCATCCATCTGTTATCAAACCCCAGAACCTACTAATCTAACAAGCACAGCTCCATCCATCTGTTATCAAACCCCAGAACCTACTAATCTAACAAGCACAGCTCCATCCATCTGTTATCAAACCCCAGAACCTACTAATCTAACCAGCACAGCACCATCCATCTGTTATCAAACCCCAGAACCTACTAATCTAACAAGCACAGCTCCATCCATCTGTTATCAAACCCCATAATCTACTAATCTAACCAGCACAGCACCATCCATCTGTTATCAAACCCCAGAACATACTAATCTAACCAGCACAGCACCGTCCATCTGTTATCAAACCCCAGAACCAACTAATCTAACAAGCACAGCTCCATCCATCTGTTATCAAACCCCAGAACCTACTTATCTAACCAGCACAGTGCCATCCAGCTGTTATCAAACCCCAGAACCTACTAACCTCTCTCAATCTACCGGTAGCCAAAATCTGGACACTGTATTATTTAAATGTAAAAATAGAGCATTAATAAGCAGCAGATTATAAATGGGTTATATAATAAGTAATTAATCTACTTTTCCCTTTCAATATAAGACATTATTCTTGTAATATTATGACTTTACTCTGGGGATTTTTCCTGAAAAGCTACTGTATTTTTTTAAACCAGCCATGTCGCAGCACTGTTTACGGTATGTAACATTATTTGTGTACACACATGGACAAAATTGTTGGTACCCCTCGGTTACTTAAAAACCCACAGTGGTCACAAAAATAACTTGATATTGTTATATGATATGAAAATAAACAAATGAAAGTTATAAATTGCTTTTCAATCATGCTTTAAAAAGTAAACTAGTACCCCTAACTTAATATTTTGTTGCACAAACTTTAAAGGCAATCACTGCAATCAAATGATACCTGTCAGTGAGATTTCTTCACCTCTGAGCAAGTATTTGCCCACTCCTCATAAACAAACTAGTCCAGTTGTCTCAGTTTTAAAGTGTGCCTTTTCCTGATGGCATGTTTCAGCTCCTTCCAAAGATCAAAAATCAATAGGATTTAGGTCAGGGATCACAGACGTCCACTTTAGAATAGTCCAATGTTTTCCTCTTAGCCATTCTTGCATGTTTTGGATCAATATTCTGTTGCAAGGCCCATATATTTCACAGTAAAACATATAGTCTATAAACATAGAGCTGATGTGCCTTGCATTTTGTCTCATCTGTACATAGGACAATCTTCCAGCAGCTTTGTGGGTTGTCAACATGTAGTTTGGCAAATTCCAGTCTGGCTGTTTTATATTTTGTTTTCAACAGTGTTGTCCTCTAGGGATGCAACGCTACAGTGTGGCCACGGTTCGGTTCGTATTACGGTTCTTGGTCCACGGTATTGGTTCTTTTTTATATATTAATATTATCTAGCTCCAACATGCAGCATATTGTTAGCCCTTTCTATTTCAAATCAACAGGTGCTCCTACTCACACTGGCAGAGCCAATATTAAAAAAGGCACAGATGAATTCAAATCACAAAATTGATTATAAAAAAAGAACACTTATTCTTACCATTAGTCCAAAACAGGCAGCTGATATCACACTGTGCTTTATCTGCTGACTGCCTTTTGCCTTGATTGTCAAACTCAACGCTGAAGCCCAAACGGTCCCAAACAGCGGATTTATAAGCAGACAGCGCCATTTCAAATGTCCCTTTTTCCGTTTAGCTTCACTGGCCATGGTCACGCAGCTGAGAAAGTTTTGTTTAATTAGCCCTCAAATCTTCAGCATTTGCCTTCAGAGCTGATTTGTTCCTGGGAAATTCAGAAAAAAAGTCTGATTGGTTGTTGCATGGTTGTGGAGAGACACGCAGAGAGAAGTAATATATAAAAAACTATCAACTACAAAATATAATATACTTAAAAATGTGCACAGTAACTATAAGTTATATATTTTTCTGACATTTATAAGGATTATTCTCACTCAATAGCTGGAGTTTTAGAAATAAAAAATTAAAAGAGAAAAGCTTTTGACTGAACATGAATTTATTTTTATTTCACTTCGCTATTATGTAACTAAAATTCACTTTTATTTATCTGGAAAAATAAAGCACATTGTCACCCTGGCGGCTGCCCGTCAATCTCCTCCAGCGGAGTTTGGCAGCGCGCGGCTTTGCGGGCGGAATTGTCTCTGTTTTCTTAAAGAAAATACGTTTTAATAAATAACATCGGATCAAGTGTAGTTTAAACAGCAAAACCATTATATAAACTCAATATAAACAGCGCTGTCATATAACCAAGAAAGAAATCAGGCAAAATGCGCTGCGCCTCTCTCTCTCTTTCGCAGCGCGGAGCTGAATTCAGAGCGCCGCTGCAAATCACATAAAAGTCAGTTCAGTTTAATAAAATAATATGAGTGCGATAAAGTTAATCATAAATTGTCAAATATAAATAATAGGTTGAGGTTTTGGTGAGCTGTTTCAATTTTTTGAAACTGAAACTGATTTTTTTTATTATGAAGCTTTTTATTCAAAAAGCCTGTGGTTTGTTTTAAATTAGTTTTTTATGATTTAATATTTTTGTATTATTTAAGTTTTTTATTAATTTTATTTATTTATATTATTTTATTTATCAATAAAATATAATATAATCATTAAAAAATAAAAAATATAATAATTTATATAGTAAGATATAAATTCTTTACTTTTTGTGTCTTTTTTATGATCTTTTTAAAATGTCCTATTTTTCCTTTTTTACGTTTATATTTTATTCGTCTATAGTAAATGTCGGTTTTTATTTCTAATTTCATACAAATATTTTTTATCCCTTTTAAACTGTAAATGCTCAGCCGCATAGTAAATGAGGGTACTCCTCCAGTGTAAATAATGGTTGATTGCTTGATTAATATTCAGTGTTGCAAACCCAGTTTTTACATAAACAATAGACAACAAAATAATTCTTCAGTGTAACAAAAATCTTCACAGTGTAAGGGTGCAGTCCCCCAGCACGCGCTCAGCAACCCCCCCACCCCTCTCTAATCTCTTGAAACAACTATTTCCTTCATTTTCTCTGATCCATGTTGAGTGTGGTACACACCATATCACAAACAGCACAGTAACTACCATCTAACTGATTAACTGTGATAATAGACACCTGTGATGCTAATTAGTGGGCACACCTTAATTTAACCTTTGGTCACATCATTTTCAGGTCACAGGTGTACCATCATTTTTGTCCTGGCCTGTTTAATGGGTTTACTTTAAAACTCACTCTTTTTCATTTGTTCATATTCATAAAATTAAGCAGAAATACAGGAAAGGGAGTTCTATTATGTGTAACATTGGCACTGCTGTAATATGGTAGCAGGCACAAGGCTGCAGGTCAATTATACCATAGTTCCATTATCTCTGTTTATTAAAAGATGTTGAGATTACCTGTATATGGTGGATTAATACATGGAGAGCTTCGACTACAGTGCATTATCGGTAAATAATGTCACTCATAATACACCTCTCAGCCAATCACATTGCAGGGTCGGAACTAACTGTGGTATAAGTTTTATTAATTATTACTTTTGTCAGATTCAAGTTATTTCTGTGACCAATGGGTTTTTTGTTGTCACAGTAGCATATTCTATTGTAGCATAATTTAATTATAATTCTTCATTGTTTTAATTGCAGATAACTAAGAGATTTTTCTGGATAAAATAAAAGAAAAATGTTTTTAAAAAAATATATTTTTACTTGGTTATTAAATATGCAGAAAAAAATGTATTTCCATTTTTTTTTTAAATATCGTGGTAAAATCAAACTGTGATTTGAATATTGTCTATTGATTCAAATCATGAGCAGAGTGTATTGTTACACGCCAACACTACATGCAAATTTCTAATTTTCTAAAGTGAAAATGCCCATCCATTTACATGCGGCCCCTTATCTTTGATGCCCACTGCTATTATTATTAAAATATATTAATATTTTCAGCAAATATTTCTCAGGGAAACTAAAAAGTTTAATGCTTTGAAAGAATCTAATGCTTGTAGGGAGTTGTGCAACGTACAGCCTGTGCTGCATTAAGCAGTGCAATTTAAACTGTAAACACAGCTCCTATTTTAACTAGTCTGAAATGCAGCTTTTATGTTTACCATTAAACTGTAAAACTGAATACAAAATTAAGTTAAGCAATAAGAGGAGTGCTATAATTTGTTCATTATAGGCTGTGTTTAAATAAAACTTAAGCCAAATTCTCTCAATAGTCTCAACTTCAGTAACTTCATTATAACATATTTACAACCACTTTACAATAAGAATTACTTTATAAAGGGTTTATAATTAGTTTACAATTAGTTTATTAAAGGTTACTAATTAGCTTGTAAATGCCTTAAAAATCATTAATAATCAGTTATAACACATACGTAGAAAGGGCAACAATGACCTGTTGTTGCCAAATAGTGCGTATGCGTTATATGTGTTATAACGATGAGCTATAAGTCCAACCTTTAACATTTTCTTTAACATTTTGCATAGGTACCAAGTGTACCATTCTAATGGACTTTTGTTTGTGGAAGAACAACAGAAGCTCAGTGAGATCTCAACTCTGATGAACTGTTAAAAGCACTCAGTGATGGCAATTAAACCAGAGACACTACTACAGCATTTTTATTTAATCCTACTTGGGAAATCAGGAGTTGGGAAAAGTGCAACAGGAAACACTATCCTCGGACGAGAGGCTTTCATCTCCAAGAGAAGCTCCACATCCACAACTCTAAATGCACAGATGGAGAACGTGGTTAATGATGGGGTCAGCATTGATGTGTACGACACACCGGGATTCTTCAACACAGAAATGAGCAACGAGGAAGTGATGAAGAAATGCCGGTCTCTGCTTCCGTTAGACGGCCCTGTTCCGACGGTGTTCCTGCTGGTGATTCCGGTCAGCAGATTCACTCCTGAGGACAGAAGTGCTGTCGAAGAAGCTCAGAAGATTTTAGGAGCAAGGTATCTACAGAACACCTGGATCCTCTTCACCAGAGGAGACAATCTCGAGAGAGATGGACAGTCAGTAGAAAAATTCATTAAAGGAACCAATCACCTCACACAAGTAGTACAGAGATTTTCCAGCAGGTACCATGTCTTCAACAACAGGCTCCAAAAATGTGGACAAGTCAAAGAATTACTGGACAAAATAGAAACTTCACCAATGATTATGAGTAAGTGTTGAAGTTAACTGATGACAGTAATTTGACTGCCCTTCGACTGTTTACCATTTAATTATACAATTAATGTGATAATATTTTATTACTATTTTTAATATTTGCTGTTTCTAATAAACATTGTTACTATGCACGTTATACAGTTATTATTATAAACATTGTTATTAATAATTGATTTATTCTTTTCATCAAGGTGGACTGATGAAAATGGCCTGGACTGGAATGAACAAATCACCTACTTGTAATGTTATCCTGCTGGGAAAGTCAGGAGTTGGAAAAAGTGCTGCAGGAAACACAATCTTGGGTCATCAGAGTTTTATTTCAAAGAGAAGTTCTGAATCCATTTCACAGAAAACAGAAAGGAGAAATGTGAACATAGATGGTTTAACCATTGAAGTTTATGACACACCTGGACTCTACAACACAGCAACCTGTCAGGAGGACGTTATTAGGGAGTACCAGTCGTTGTTAGTGTTAGTAGACTCAGTTCCCACAGTATTTCTGCTGGTGCTGAAAGCAGAAAGACCAACCCAAGAAGACTTGAGAGCTGTTCAAGATGTGGAGGCACTTTTAGGAGATTATCTCCTTCAGAACACCTGGATCCTCTTCACCAGAGGAGATGAGCTGGAGAGTGAGGGTTTCTCTATAGAACAATTAATTGAAGACACAGTGGAGCTGAAGAGGGTTGTACAGAGATTCAAGAAGAGGTTCCATGTCTTCAACAACAAGATACACAACCCTGATCAAGTCAGAAGACTGATAAAATTAATGCAAAGTGCACCTCTGACTATCAGTAAGTTATCTACAGTACCATTCACTGGTTTTCTTTATTGTTTCTTTATTTAATTTATTCCCTACATTGTAGATTAATATTAAAGACATGAAAACAATTAAGGGACACATGTGGAATTATGTATTAAACAGATAAAGTGTTTAACTCCACAATCTCCTGACGTAAATCCAACTGAGATGAGTTAATCCAAAGTATAAAACATATTCTGGTTTGATAAACACTTTTTGTTTACTTCTGTAATTCTGTAATAATTCTGTATAGCTTTAATATAGTCTTTTATAAAAAAAAAATCATAAAAAAGAAAAAACACATTGACTGAGAAGATGTGTGTCCCAACTTTTGACAGGTACTTTGTGTATTTTGTAATATCCAAATGAAAATATTATTTGATTTATAATGTCTTGTGTAATTTGTATTGTTTCTTTTTAAAGAATGCTCCCTCAAAATGGCCTGGAGATTATTTGATGAGGAATCTTCTAATATTCCATTACATTTTAATGTGATCCTTCTTGGTAAAACAGGAGATGGAAAAAGCGCCACAGGAAACACCATACTGGGGAAGAAAGCTTTTGTATCTAAAAGAAGTTCTAACTCTACAACTCAAGAGGTTCAGATGGAGAGAGTGATTTTTGATGGAGTGACTCTGGATGTGTACGACACTCCAGGATTCTTTAATCCAGAAAAAAACAATAAAGAAATAATAGAGAAATGTAAGTCTCTTCTTCAGTTAAACCCATCAGTCTCCCTGCTGGTGATAAAGGCAGAAAGATTCACTCCAGAAGAGAAGAAAACTGTTGAGCTGGTTGAGAGAATGGTACCAGACTGGCTCCTTCAGAACACCTGGATCCTCTTCACCAGAGGAGATGAGCTGGAGTTTGATGGCATCACTATAGAAGAGTTCATAGAAAAGACAGAAGAACTGAAGAGAGTAATACAGCGATTTAACAACAGATACCACATCTTTAACAACAGAAAACACAATCCTGATCAAGTAAAACGACTGATTGAGAAAATCAGAAAGAGTCCACTCAATATGGGTAAGTACAGCACAATGTCACAGTGAAATAATATTAATAGTTAATAGTTAATTATGGCAGTCACATGGTTTCTGTAAATATTTTGTAGAGTGCTTATAGAACACAACTATTTAAAGAGGGGTAAAAACCTTACAAACCAGCCAGCATCTCAATCTGACCATTTTATCTGCTGTTTACAAATATAAAGACTTAATAACAGACACAAGCTATCATTTATTTCCCTGATAATTCAGTGTCTAGTCCCTGAAGAGTAGTTCTATGCAGAATAGTGAGTAGATATACATAAATCTGCTGGCACGGTAGCTAATGCCAGACGTGAAAATAGTTAATTGTATTAGTCCGATAACAGCTACTGGAGCTGCTTAAATACTTGACAATTATTATTGATTTAATCTGATTCCATTTGATCTCCATAAATATAAAATTTAAATAATTAACTGAATACTTTTAAATTGCTGGTTAGAGTAGTTTTTGTCTGCTTATAATAACATACTCATAACTAGAGGTGGGTGATATGGCCCAAAATTGTATCATAATACAACACTGAAAACACTGAAAAAATATATTAATTACAAGAATGTATTACTAGAACAAAATATCTAATTATATATTTATACATTTTAATTTATGTAAGTTTAACATTTTCAAATACTCAGTAGAAACAAAAAAATCTGTAAACAACAGGAACTTAGCAACACATTTTTTTTATTGTTTGTTTGCAATTTACATGTAGCACTAATATTAGTTTTCATATTATATACACAGCTCTAGAAAAAATTAAGAGACCACTTCAGTTTCTGAATCAGTTTCTCTGATTTTGCTATTTATAGGTTTATAATTGAGAAGAATGAACATTGTTGTTTTATTCTACAAACTACAGACAACATTTCTCCCAAATTCTAAATAAAAATATTTTAATTTAGAATTTTTTTTGCAGACAATAAGAGCTTTCAGAACTCGAATAATGCAAAGAAAACAAGTTCATATTTCTAAAGTATTAAGAGTTCAGAAATCAATATTTGGTGGAATAACCCTGGTTTTATTCACCGTATTCATGTAGCTTGGCATGTTCTCCTCCACCAGTCTTACACACTGCTTTTAGATAACTTTATGCCACTCCTGGTACAAAAATACAAGCAGTTCATCTTGGTTTGAGGGCTTGTAGTCATCCATCTTCCTGTTGATTTTAATCCAGAGATTTTCAATTTGGTAAAATCAAAGAAACTCATCATTTTTAATTGGCCTCTTATTTTTTGTAACAATTATACAAAAATTCCCTTAAAACGCCACAGTAAATAAACTGATTTCAGGACAAAATACTGCCATTATCCCAATATGGGTTTTTAAAATAACAGTATTAATGTGCCACAATAAACTGTGTAGTACAACATATATGGTGACACTTTACAATAAGGGTCACAAATAACAGTACTCTGTACACTCTCAATGTCACTGGGCCGCTATCCATGCCAGTACGCAAGGAACGTGAGCGAAAAAAACAAACAAACAAGATTTTCATGGGCCCCATGAAAGTCATCAGGATAAGGAAAGAAAATGTACTTACCTGTGTTTCTTAAAGGATGACTTTCATCCTGGCCAGCAGAATCAACCGGCATAGGAGTAAGAGAGTTGCTCAGGGGAAGAACCTGTAAAAAAGAAAGAGAATAGATTGTAGCTGCGTACAGGACCCAGAAAAAGTTGCCCCTTTTTCTACTCTCTCCTCTGTGACCCAGATTTTGTGGCACCATCTTGCCACCTGTCAAAATACTAGAGAACATGAAAGAACCTCCTCAAAGCATCTTCCAGCAGTGAAAACACCAGAGTATCCTACCCAGGAAGTCTTTTAGGGCTGTGCAGTAGAAAAGAAAGGGGTTGAAGAGAAACAGTAGTAAGAGAACCTCTAGTAAGAGAGGGGGAGGAGAGGACCAATAGTAGGAGAGTGGTGTAGGAGAGGTGCAGTAGTAAGGGAGGGAGAGGAGAGGAGCAGTAGCAAGAGAGGGGTAGAAGAGGGGCGGTAGAAAGGGAGGGGGAGGAGAGGAGCAGTAGTAAGAGAGGGGTAGAAGAGGGGTAGGAGAGTGGGGTAGGAGAGGTGCAGTAGTAAGGGAGGGGTAGGAGAGGAGCAGTACTAAGGGAGGGGAAGGAGCAGTAGTAAGGGAGGGGAAAGAGAAGAGCAGTAGTAAGGGAGGGGAGGAGAGGAGCAGTAGTAAGAGTGGGGGAGGAGAGAAGCAGTAGTTAGGGAGGGGTAGAAGAGGAGCAATAGCAAGGGAAAGGTAGGAGAAGGGCAGTTGTAAGAGAGGGTACGAAAGTAACATTAGTAAGGGAGGGGGAGGAGAGGAGCAGTAGTAAGGGAGGGGAAGGAGAAGAGCAGTAGTAAGGGGGGAGGGGAAGAGCAGTAGTAAGGTGGGGAGGGGAGGAGCAGTAGTAAAGGAGCAGTAGTAAGGGAGGGGGAGGAGAGGAGCAGTAGTAAGGAAGGGGAAGGAGAAGAGCAGTAGTAAGGGAGGGGAGGTGAGGAGCAGTAGTAAGGGAGAGGGAGGAGAGGAGCAGTAGTAAGGGAGGGGGAGGAGAGGAGCAGTAGTAAGGAAGGGGAAGGAGAAGAGCAGTAGTAAGGGAGGGGAGGTGAGGAGCAGTAGTAAGGGAGGGGGAGGAGAGGAGCAGTAGTAAGGAAGGGGAAGGAGAAGAGCAGTAGTAAGGGAGGGGAGGTGAGGAGCAGTAGTAAGGGAGGGGAAGGAGAAGAGCAGTAGTAAGGGAGGGGAAGGAGAAGAGCAGTAGTAAGGGAGGGGAAGGAGAAGAGCAATAGTAAGGGAGGGGGAGGAGAAGGGCAGTTATAAGAGAGGGGTACGAAAGTAACATTAGTAAGGGAGGGGAAGGAGAAGAGCAGTAGTAAGGGGGGCAGGGGAGGAGCAGTAGTAAGGGGGGGAGGGGAGGAGCAGTAGTAAGGGGAGGAGCAGTAGTAAAGGAGCAGTAGTAAGGGAGGGGGAGGAGAGGAGCAGTAGTAAGGGAGGGGGAGGAGAGGAGCAGTAGTAAGGGAGGGGAAGGAGAAGAGCAGTAGTAAGGTAGGGGAGGTGAGGAGCAGTAGTAAGGGAGAGGGAGGAGAGGAGCAGTAGTAAGGGAGGGGAAGGAGAAGAGCAGTAGTAAGGGAGGGGAAGGAGAAGAGCAATAGTAAGGGAGGGGGAGGAGAAGAGCAGTAGTTAGGGAGGGGTAGAAGAGGAGCAATAGCAAGGGAAAGGTAGGAGAAGGGCAGTTGTAAGAGAGGGGTACGAAAGTAACATTAGTAAGGGAGGGGGAGGAGAGGAGCAGTAGTAAGGGAGGGGAAGGAGAAGAGCAGTAGTAAGGGAGGGAAGGGGAGGAGCAGTAGTAAGGGAGTGGAAGGAAAAGAGCAGTAGTAAGGGAGGGGAGGAGAGGAGCAGTAGTAAGGGAGGGGAGGAGCAGTAGTAAGGGAGGGGAAGGAGAAGAGCAGTAGTAAGGGAGGGGAAGGAGAAGAGCAATAGTAAGAGTGGGGGAGGAGAGAAGCAGTAGTTAGGGAGGGGTAGAAGAGGAGCAATAGCAAGGTAAAGGTAGGAGAAGGGCAGTTGTAAGAGAGGGGTACGAAAGTAACATTAGTAAGGGAGGGGGAGGAGAGGAGCAGTAGTAAGGGAGGGGAAGGAGAAGAGCAGTAGTAAGGGAGGGGAAGGAGAAGAGCAGTAGTAAGGGAGGGGAAGGAGAAGAGCAGTAGTAAGGGAGGGGAAGGAGAAGAGCAGTAGTAAGGGAGGGGAAGGAGAAGAGCAGTAGTAAGGGAGGGGAAGGAGAAGAGCAGTAAGGGAGGGGAAGGAGAAGAGCAGTAGTAAGGGAGGGGAAGGAGAAGAGCAGTAGTAAGGGAGGGGAAGGAGAAGAGCAGTAGTAAGGGAGGGGAAGGAGAAGAGCAGTAGTAAGGGAGGGGAAGGAGAAGAGCAGCAGTAAGGCAGGGGAAGGAGAGGGGCAGTAGTAAGGGAGGGGAAGGAGAAGAGCAATAGTAAGGGAGGGGGAGGAGAGGAGCAGTAAGGGAGGGGAAGGAGAAGAGCAGTAGTAAGGGAGGGGAAGGAGAAGAGCAGTAGTAAGGGAGGGGAAGGAGAAGAGCAGTAGTAAGGGAGGGGAAGGAGAAGAGCAGTAGTAAGGGAGGGGAAGGAGAAGAGCAGTAGTAAGGGAGCGGTAGTAAGGGAGGGGAGGGGGAGGAGCAGTAGTAAGGGAGGGGAGGGGGAGGGCAGCAGTAAGTGAGGTTTAGAGTTCCTAAACTAAAAAAAAAAAGGTTCCTAGGGTTCTAAACATGATTAAGTTCTATGTATCTCTTGATCCTAGTCTACAAACTAGCTTTGGATATCTTAAGTAACTTTGAAGCACTGTTGTAAGTCGCTCTGGATAAGCGCGTCTGCTAAATACCGTAAATGTAAATGGGAGGGGAAGGAGAAGAGCAGTAATAAGGGAGGGGAAGGAGAGGGGCAGTAGTAAGGGAGGGGACGGAGAAGAGCAATAGTAAGGGAGGGGAGGGGGAGGAGCAGTAGTAAGGGAGGGGGAGGAGAGGAGCAGTAGTAAGGGATGGGGAGGAGAAGAGCAGTAGTAAGGGAGGGGAAGGAGAAGAGCAGTAGTAAGGGAGGGGAAGGAGAAGAGCAGTTGTAAGGGAGGAAAAGGAGAGGAGCAATAGTAAGAGTGGGGGAGGAGAGAAGCAGTAGTTAGGGAGGGGTAGAAGAGGAGCAATAGCAAGGTAAAGGTAGGAGAAGGGCAGTTGTAAGAGAGGGGTACGAAAGTAACATTAGTAAGGGAGGGGAGGAGAGGAGCAGTAGTAAGGGAGGGGAAGGAGAAGAGCAGTAGTAAGGGAGGGGAAGGAGAAGAGCAGTAGTATGGGAGGAGAGGAGCAGTAGTAAGGGAGGGGAGGAGCAGTAGTAAGGGAGGGGAAGGAGAAGAGCAGTAGTAAGGGAGGGGAGGAGAGGAGCAGTAGTAAGGGAGGGGGAGGAGAGGAGCAGTAGTAAGGGAGGGGAAGGAGAAGAGCAGTAGTAAGGGAGGGGAAGGAGAAGAGCAGTAGTAAGGGAGGGGGAGGAGAAGAGCAGTAGTAAGGGAGGAGAGGAGCAGTAGTAAGGGAGGGGAAGGAGAAGAGCAGTAGTAAGGGAGGGGAGGAGAGGAGCAGTAGTAAGGGAGGGGGAGGAGAGGAGCAGTAGTAAGGGAGGGGAAGGAGAAGAGCAGTAGTAAGGGAGGGGAAGGAGAAGAGCAGTAGTAAGGGAGGGGGAGGAGAAGAGCAGTAGTAAGGGAGGAGAGGAGCAGTAGTAAGGGAGGGGAAGGAGAAGAGCAGTAGTAAGGGAGGAGAGGAGTAGTAGTAAGGGAGGGGAGGAGCAGTAGTAAGGGAGGGGAAGGAGAAGAGCAGTAGTAAGGGAGGGGAGGAGAGGAGCAGTAGTAAGGGAGAGGAAGGAGAAGAGCAGTAGTAAGGGAGGGGATGGAGAAGAGCAGTAGTAAGGGAGGGGGAGGAGAGGAGCAGTAAGGGAGGGGAAGGAGAAGAGCAGTAGTAAGGGAGGGGAAGGAGAAGAGCAGCAGTAAGGCAGGGGAAGGAGAGGGGCAGTAGTAAGGGAGGGGATGGAGAAGAGCAGTAGTAAGGGAGGGGGAGGAGAGGAGCAGTAAGGGAGGGGAAGGAGAAGAGCAGTAGTAAGGGAGGGGAAGGAGAAGAGCAGTAGTAAGGGAGGGGAAGGAGAAGAACAGTAGTAAGGGAGGGGAAGGAGAAGAGCAGTAGTAAGGGAGCGGTAGTAAGGGAGGGGAGGGGGAGGAGCAGTAGTAACGGAGGGGAGGGGGAGGGCAGTAGTAAGTGAGGTTTAGAGTTCCTAAACTAAAAAAAAAAAGGTTCCTAGGGTTCTAAACATGATTAAGTTCTATGTATCTCTTGATCCTAGTCTACAAACTAGCTTTGGATATCTTAAGTAACTTTGAAGCACTGTTGTACGTCGCTCTGGATAAGCGCGTCTGCTAAATACCGTAAATGTAAATGGGAGGGGAAGGAGAAGAGCAGTAGTAAGGGAGGGGAGGGGGAGGAGCAGTAGTAAGGGAGGGGAAGGAGAAGAGCAGTAGTAAGGGAGCAGTAGTAAGGTAGGGGAGGAGAAGAGCAATAGTAAGGGAGGGGAGAGAGAGGGGCAGTAGTAAGGGAGGGGAGGGGGAGGAGCAGTAGTAAGGGAGGGGAGGAGAAGAGCAATAGTAAGGGAGGGGAGAGAGAGGGGCAGTAGTAAGGGAGGGGAAGGAGAAGAGCAGTAGTAAGGGAGCAGTAATAAGGGAGGGGAGGGGGAGGAGCAGTAGTAAGGGAGGGGAGGGGGAGGAGCAGTAGTAAGGGAGGGGTAGGAGAGGAGCAGTAGTAAGGGAGGGGGAGGGGAGGAGCAGTAGTAAGGGAGGGGAAGGAGAAGAGCAGTAGTAAGAGAGGGGAGGAGCAGTAGTAAGGGAGGGGAGGGGGAGGAGCAGTAGTAAGGGAGGGGAGGGGGAGGAGCAGTAGTAAGGGAGGGGTAGGAGAAGAGCAATATTAGGGGGGGAGAAGGAGAGGGGCAGCAGTAAGGGGGGGGAGGAGAGGGGCAGCAGTAAGGGAGGGGAAGGAGAGGGGCAGTAGTAAGGGAGGAGAAGGAGAGGGGCAGTAATAAGGGAGGAGAAGGAGAGGGGCAACAGTAAGGGAGGGGAAGGAGAGGGGCAGCAGTAAGGGAGGGTAAGGACAGGGGCAGCAGTAAGGGAGGGGAAGGAGAGGGGCAGCAGTAAGGGAGGGGAAGGACAGGGGCAGCAGTAAGGGAGGGGAAGGAGAGGGGCAGCAGTAAGGGAGGGGAAGGAGAGGGGCAGCAGTAAGGGAGGGCAAGGACAGGGGCAGCAGTAAGGGAGGGGAAGGAGAGGGGCAGCAGTAAGGGAGGACAAGGAGAGGAGCAGTAGTAAGGGAGGGGAAGGAGAGGGGCAGTAGTAAGGGAGGGGAAGGAGAGGGGCAGTAGTAAGTTGTAAGGGAGGGGGGAAGGAGAGGGGCAGTAGTAAGGTAGGGGTAGGGAGAGGGGCAGTAGTAAGGGAGGGGGGAAGGAGCATGCAGTAGTAAGGGAGGGGAAGGAGTGGGGCAGCAGTAAGACAGGTTGAAACAATCAGATCAGATAGTGATATAAAGCAGAGAATGCTGTAATCAAAATCACGAGGCAAAAACGGAGGAGGAAGTGAGAAGTGGCACAGTGACATCAGTGGGCATATATATTTTTACATTTTATTATGTTAATTATTTTTATTGTGTTTGTTTAAAAATAATATAACTTAAAAAACTCACTCATAATAAACAAAAGAGCTAATAAATAAATAAAAAGAAACAAACAAGGCTTTTAATTCAAATTAAAATAATCTCAAATTTATAATTCAGAAATGTAGTGTTTTCTGTGCAATGAGAAGAATTTCAAACAGCCACAATTAAAAGGATGGGTGCTGAAAGTGAGCGTTGTGATTGGCCTAGTTGATCAGTAGTCAACGTCCCATTAAAATAGATCAGCTGTTCCATTTTCCCAATTACTGCTCCTTTGCACCATTCCTCCTGCTCCTCCACTCTCCTCCATTCCCCCACCCTCTTCTGGAGTAGGAGAAGTAGGACAGGAGGAGGAGGAGAAGAGAAGTAGTTGAGGTTTCCCCTTCTCCAGAGTCCTTATCTGTGTTCAGCAACAGCAAAATATGAGTAGGAGAAAGTGTGGCGAGGTACTGCAGTTTAGGTACATACCTCTATATTGTGGGCTGCATATGTGTTGTCTTTGTAAATAATTACCTTTCATTTTCTTTTTGTTTTGTACAGTTTTGATTGTGTTTGTTGTCGGTCACAAAACAAAGCACATGTGACCACGTTACTGCCTTTTCTTCTGCCTGTATTACACAGAGGAACTATGTGCACTATTCTTGTGTTTAATTTTATAGACATATCAGTGTCTGGTGAAGTGTATAAAAAGTACAGTACGCTGTTTTGGAGCTTGATTTAATTTTTTTTGTTTCTTCCCTGTAAGAAAAATAGAATAATTATAAGTTTTAAAGCTCACCTTCCGCGAAAATCCGATTTTTCTTGTTTTTTGTGGAATACAGTAGGTCTCTCCGAGTTGAATGTGTACACCTGCACATTAAACTTTTTTGCAGCCCCCATTGTCTGCAGGAGCTAAGCAAAGAAATCCCCCCTCCCCCCTCCGAAAAACGGGTGAATTTTGAATTATCTTTCTGCCTATGTAGGCAGAAACTCACAGACCAGCCCACCTTGGCTCGAGAAACTCCCAGAGGCGGAGCTGAAGCGACGCAACATCACCGCTCATCAGTTAGGAGGTGGGAGGCAGTGAGCGGCAGAGCGGTGGAGGGGCGTCGCAGTGCTCCTAGCTAATCAGAGGAGAGATATTTGCATGCTGTTTGCATGTATGAATATTCATGAGCAAAGCTGGAATCCGGTCATTTTGGACACACCCCTAAAACAGTCCATTAAAAAAGAGCTATACAGAGACACCTGAGCACTTTTTTTTTACAAAAACGGCTCACATGTCATTCATTCATACTAGAGACCACAACTAGACATTTTAAAATGAAAGAAAAAACGACGGAAGGTGAGCTTTAAGTAAGATGGCTGCCCCTGTAATCCAAACACTACCCTTCTGGGCAGCCACTGCTTGTGCAATGACTCTTTTACCTTTTTTTCTGTGTTCAGCTTCAGCAAGTCTTTTAAGGGGAGTTCGAGATCATCCAGAGAAAGATCCTAGAAGAATTGTGCTGCTGGGAAAGACTGGAGGAGGGAAGAGTGCTGCAGGAAACACCATCCTGGGAGAGACCAGATTCATATCTGAGTTCAGTTTATCTTCTGTTACAGCTCAGTGTGAGAAAGGGGAGGCAGTGGTAGCAGGGAGGAGAGTGTGTGTGGTGGACACTCCAGCATTATTTGATACAGAAAGGTCTCCTGAGGATCTAGCTGTAGAGATAGGCAGGAGCGTTTTTCTGTCCAGTCCAGGACCTCACGCCTTCCTTTATGTTTATCCCATTAATATCAAATTTACACAGCAGGAGCAGGAAGTGGTTGGTAAATTAGAGCAAATGTTTGCAGAAGAGATGAGGAAATACACCATCATTCTGTTCACTCACGGGGATCAGCTAGAAGGAGAGAGTGTAGATAACGTGATTAGACACAACACCTCTCTCAGGAGGCTGATAGAACAGTGTGGAGGATATCATGTGTTTAATAATAAGGATCTGGAGAACAGACAGCAGGTCACTGATCTTCTGGAGAAGATAGACAGAATGGTGGCGAGGAACGGAGGAAGCTACTACTCTAATGAGATGTTTGAGAAGGCAGAAAGATGCAGAATGGAAGAGGAGCAGAGAGTAAGGAGGGAGAAGGATGCAAGACAACAGAGGGAGATTGAGCAGAGACAAGAGGAAATAGAGAGAGTAAAGAAGGAGACAGAGGAGAGAATAAGGGAGGAAATGGAGAGAATGGAGCAAAGAGAACTGAGACAAGACAGGATCAGGAGACAGAAGACTGAGAGAGGAAAGCATGAAAATGACTGCAGTGTAATCTGAAACAGCGAACAGCCAGTGTGAACAAAGATAAATTAACCTTTGTTTATAAAGCAGAGCTGTGTGGAGGCGAGAGGGAGGAATCAGGAACAATAGAGCTGTCTGTTAAACTGCAGTTTAGGGAGGGAAAGATCCAGCCGAGGGTCCAGAAAAACATCATGTTCTGTAGAGTACTGACTCACCTCTGGGAACACTGGACATCAAAGTAGAGGTGAGAAAAACATCCATTATGAGTTTGTCATTGTAATGTAAATTAATATTAATAATAGTTATGTAAATAATAAATGTGTATAAATGTATATGTGTAAATATCTATGCTGCAAAAGAAACATGTTTATATTTGAAACGGCGTTCATACAAAAATATAACACTCCCGTTTTTTTATGTGCCAAGTTCTTAGTATCTTCACTAACTTTGCCTATAAAACATAGTTTTGTTCCTAGAGAAGATGCAAAATGTACATAAAGATGTTCCATTTTCTGAAGGCCTTTTTTTTTTACAGTTTTACTGCTGCTGTAATTTTTGCAGTAACAGTTTTCTTAGATTGAATTCAGAGCTCCAGAATGTAAACATACAGTATCAATAGAGTCAGTGTGTGTTACTGTAGTTGTTATTATGAGCAGATTTTAGCTTTTTTTAATGTAATTCTTAAATGTAAGACTATGTAACATGTAACAAGACTATGTAAGACATCTAAGACTATTTTCTGGAGCCCGACCCGACTCGGCCCGAGGAATGTGGTGGGAAATCTCGGCCCGAACCGACCCGATTTCGGGTCGGGCCTCGGGTCAGGTCAGGTTCGGGTAGAGAATCTAAGCTCTACTCCCCGCATCGTGTAGACGGGGTTCATTATAGCAAATTACAGAACTTCATACGGGGTATGAAATCTCAGTATAAATGACTGAGAACTGATGTGCGTTATGTGTGGCTTTTTATTTATTTCTTATGGTGTTAATACAATTTTAGTTGGAACAATAGCAGCTACATGTTCATAACTCGTACAGTGCATCTAGAAATTATTCACAGCACCTCACTTTTTCCACATTTTGTTGTTTCTTAGATTGAATTCAGAGCTCCAGAATGTAAACATACAGTATCAATAGAGTCAGTGTGTGTTACTGTAGTTGTTATTATGAGCAGATTTTAGCTTTTTTAATGTAATTCTTAAATGTAAGCCCTGCTGGGACAGGATTAGTTTTAAGTAAGAAGGTGGAGTAATATATTTTTAGTGTTAAATTAAAAAAAATTTGGGATATGAACCACGCCTCAATTTTCTGAGCTCCTTTTCCTGGTCCTATATATACACCCCAGCAGCTCCTCACCTTCGTGACTTTCGACCTCACACTCTCACTATGGCTTGCTTTACTTTCAGTTCAGATACAGCCGCTGGTCCTCCCACTTTCCGTCTTTTTGGGGTAACCTTGCTTGAGAACCGTCTCAAGCTGTTCTGAAATGTACCCCAAGCTACATAATCACAGTTCCCCTCCCCGCTAGAGGTTAGATCGGGCCCAAAAATTCCGACCCGACCCAGCCCGAGCCCGTGCACGTTCTGCCCAAGCCCGACCCGACCCGAACCATAAACTGCCATTATGAGCCCGAGCCCGATCCGCCCCGCCCCATAAACTGTCTGTTTTCGGGCTGATTGAATGAGCGAAATATGATCAGAATTATGCTAATAACACTGTAACATAGAAGCATAGAACTATTATTTAATTAAAATGATTTTTAAGAACAGCTAAACACAGTGCTGCAAGTCAAACGCGGGGGAGTTCACGTGTGAGAAAGAGAGAGAAAGAGAGAGAGACAGAGAGAGAGAGAGAGATATTTGCTTGTTCTGGTGTGAGCTACTCACAGATAAAGGTTCTCTATTATCTCCTCGTGCTCGTATTCTAGTCCCATACATAATTCTGCAGCTCCCTCAGTGTTTTCTGTCATATTTTGCGGCTAGCTCGAGCGCTTACAACTAACACCGCGGAGCGCGAGGTGCTGCCGCGCTTGTGCCGAATCCGACTCCCTGCTGAATCTGACTCCCGCTTCGCGGACAGAATCGGCACAACACCCCCCGCTGTAGAACTGCGGGAGTGAAAACAGTGCTGATAAATAAATTAGTTTAGTTTCACTCTCAGTTTTCGTTATTTTCGTTATTTTATTTAAAAATAAAAATATAATTAAAAAACGCCTACATCTAAGACTATTTTCTGGAGCCCAGATAGATAGATAGATAGATAGATAGATAGATAGATAGATAGATAGATAGATAGATAGATAGATAGATAGATAGATAGATAGATAGATAGATAGATAGATAGATAGATAGATAGATAGATAGATAGATAGATAGATAGATAGATAGATAGATAGATAGATAGATAGATAGATAGATAGATAGATAGATACTTTATTATCCCCAAGGAAATTTAGGTATTCACAGCCTTCGCGATGAAGCTCAAAATTGAGCTCAGGTGCATCCTGTTTCCACTAATCATCCTTGAGATGTTTCTACAGCTTAAATGGAGTCCACCTGTGGTAAATCCAGTTGATTGGAGATGATTTGGAAAGTCACACACCTGCCTATATAAGGTCCCACAGTTGACTGCATGTCAGAGCGCAAACAACAAGCATGAAGTCAAAGGAATTGTCTGTAGACCTTCGAGACAAAATTGTCTCGAGGCACAAATCTGGGGAAGGATACAGAAAAATTTCTGCTGCTTTGAAGATCCCAATGAGCACAGTGGCCTCCATCATTCGTAAATGGAAGAAGTTTGGAACACCAAGGACTCTTCCTAGAGCTGGCCGGCCGTCTAAATTGAGCGATCAGGGGAGAAGGGCCTTGTTCAGGGAGTTGACCAAGAACCCGATGGTCACTCTGTCAGAGCTCCAGCGTTCCTCCGTGGAGAGAGGAGAACTTGCAGAACGGCAACCATCTCTACAGCAATCCACCAATCAGGCCTGTATGGCAGAGTGGCCAGGCGAAAGCCACTCCTTAGTAAAAGGCACAAGGAAGCCCATCTGGAATTTGCCAAAAAGCACCTGAGGGACTCTCGTGGGTGAAACAAAATTCTCTGGTCTGATGAGACAAAGATTGAACTCTTTGGTGTGAATGCCAGGCAACATGTTTGAAGGAAACCAGGCACTGCTCATCACGAGGCCAATACCATCCCTACAGGCAAGCATGGTGGTGGCAGCATCATGCTATGGGGATGTTTTTCAGCAGCAGGAACTGGCAGACTAGTCAGGATAGAGGGAAAGATGAATGCAGCAATGTACAGAGACATCCTGGATGAAAACCTGCTCCAGAGCGCTCTTGACCTCAGACTGGGGCGATGGTTCATTTTTCAGCAGGACAACGATCCGAAGCACACAGCCAAGATCTCAAAGAAATGGCTTCAGGACCACTCTGTGAATGTCCTGGAGTGGCCCAGCCAGAGCCCAGACTTGAATCCGATTGAACATCTCTGGAGAGATCTGAAAATGGCTGTGCACAGACGTCTCCCATCCAACCTGATGGAGCTTCAGAGGTACTGCAAAGAAGAATGGTCAAAACTGTCTAAAGAGAGTTGTGCCGGGGGCGTGCCCTTGCACTCAAGCAATGTAGATGCGTTTGTGGCGCTAACTTTTCCTTTTTACAGCACAGCTTGTTATTTGGAACTTCAGGCTCAACTACATCTGTAAATTCATACAGCACGGTTTGTGCATAGATTTTTCCAGCAACAATGTCGAACCTTCAAAATAAATCCGAAAACCTGAAAGCAGGCCGCAAAACGCAGCAGGAACCAGCTAACAACACCGAGAGCGATGCTTATGCTACGCTCAACACAGTGACACTGCAGGCTATGATAGACACTCTCAAAACTGACATTTTTGGGAAAATTGACTCACTCACCGCCAAGCTGCAGTCTGAAATTGTGTCGGTAAGGCAGGAGCTCAAGAACTTGATTGGTCCGATACAGGAAAAAGTTGATGCTCACAAGCAAAAAATTGGAGACCTGGAGCTCGCAGCGACGGACCACGGAGACCAACTGGCCAAATTGAAGTCTAATGTGGACACACTCACAACGAAATTGAGAGATCTTGACAATAAATGTGAGGATCTTGAAGCAAGGTCCAAAAGAAACAACCTTTGTGTCGTGGGAATTCCTGAGGGGATGGAGGGTCCGCGTCCAACTGAGTTGCTATCTCAGGTACTCCAAGATATGCTCCAATTGGACGAGACTCTGTTACTGGACCGAGCTCACAGATCCTTGCGTGAGAAGCCCAAGGAGGGAGAGCGACCTCGGCTATTTATCGTTAGAGTCCACTTTTTTCATGTACGAAACCAAATCAGCAGCAAGCGCCAAAGACTCCTCTTTTCTACAAAGGAAAGCGGATCTTCATTTTCCCGGATTACACATCATCCGTTATGAAGAGAAGAGCAGCCTTCGGCAACTATAACTCATCTACACTCGTATCCAACTGTCAAATTTGCGCTCTTGTATCCTGCAGTCATGGGGGAGGGTGGGGTGGGAGGGGAGGATGGGGTGGGAGGGGTGGGAGGTGTGGGTTTACTTGTTTATTGGTATTGGGTGTCTTTCCTTTATTTTTGTATGTTTACGTGGAGTTATGTGCCATAACTAAGTTTTGGGAGTGAGCCACGCCCTCACTCCTCCCACTTCCATCCCTATTTAAACAGTCACTTCCTCTCTACCTACTCATTGAACAAACCTCGCGCCCCGTCTTCCCACTCCATCGCCCCGTCTTCCCACTCCGTCTTCCCACTCCATCTTCCCGCTACATTGCCCCGTCTTCCACTCCATCGCCTCATCTTCCCACACCGTCTTCCCACTCCATCGCCCCCTCCCCCCCTCACTTCTGTTGGACCATCAGGAGCACCCCTTCTACCTTACCAGGTCGCTCCTGCTGTGCATGCGGGTCGGTGGCTGCTTTTGGGGCCTTTAAACTACATGTACAACACGTGCATCATTCCATTAAGTCGCTCAACAGTACCTTTCCACTTCAACCGATTTCTGCCACCAAGAACCTCATACATTCCTATACTCGAATAGGCTGGCAGCACCTTCAAATACCTTACTTAATTATTCCCTACCTTTCTTTCCTTTGACTTCCACACTGCCTTCCCCTTGCATCGGTTCATCCTCTGGCTTTCTCAAAGACTACAAGGTCGGACTTCCAACACTCAGTTGCTTCTTAAATCCTAGCAGTGGTCGAAAGTTCTGATTTAATTTTTGGGGCTTCGGCTTCACGCTTTACAGCGAAGCTGCCCCGAACTCCGTCCCAAATACTCTGAGTTCGCTCCCCCTCTTTCTTCTTCTCTGCCCAATCAAAGGCGTGGGTCAGTACTAGCAAAGTGGAGTTATGTGCCATAACTAAGTTTTGGGAGTGAGCCACGCCCTCACTCCTCCCACTTCCATCCCTATTTAAACAGTCACTTCCTCTCTACCTACTCATTGAACAAACCTCGCACCCACCTCCTCCCCATCTTCCTCCTTCTTTAATTTTATTCTCTTCTCATGTTTCTCTTCATGAGAGGGGGGGCTTCGGCTTCACGCTTTACAGCGAAGCTGCCCCGAACTCCGTCCCAAATACTCTGAGTTCGCTCCCCCTCTTTCTTCTTCTCTGCCCAATCAAAGGCGTGGGTCAGTACTAGCAAAATTGCCCTTCTCCTTTTTTTTCCCTCACTTTCTTTTTTCTCTTTTTTCCTTTTTCTCCATCTATATTTGTCTATGTGTATAGATATTATTGCCAACGTGAGTCTGGGGCTGCTCTGTGGGTATATATCTGTTTTGTCCTATTACTGCAACATGAGTCAACCTATATCAAATTATTTCAGATCCATGGCGGTGTGCTAATCCTACCGGTAGAATCTATTCTTTTTTTTCTCATGTACATCACACCTACACGCAAATTGACTACTTCTTAGTAGATAATCGAATACTTCCTTTTGTAAGTTCATGTTTGTACAATCCTATTGTTATTTCGGATCATGCCCCTATTTCTATGGACATACGGTTTGAGAAAATGAATAACACACGTGCCACATGGCATTTCAATACTAGTCTACTTTCTAATGAAAATGTTGTGGATTATATTTCTAATCATATTGACACATTTCTTAGTATAAACGCTACCCCTGGTATTTCTAGTCTGATCTTGTGGGAGACTTTAAAGGCATATATTAGAGGAGTTATCATCTCATATGTAACATTTGAGAAAAAGCAGAGAAAGGATGAATTAAATGACCTAGCCAGACGTATTGCAGAGGTAGACAACCAGTATTCACCATCCCCTGACTTGTATAAACAACGTCTATCATTACAATCAGAATTTGACCTACTATTTGCTAATCAAACCTACGAATTGCTTTTAAAATCTAGAAGTAACTACTTTGAACATGGAGATAAGGCTAGTAAGCTATTGGCCCATCAGGTACGTCAGATTCATTCCTCTTATCAAATTCCTCAAATCCTATCACCTTTGGAAGTCACATCAGATCCTGCAATTATCAATAATACATTTAAACATTATTATTCCTCCCTATATAGTTCAGAACTGAACTCTGATGTCCTAGAGCAGGGGTATTTAATTAAGAAATCAGTACGGTCCAGTTGAAGAAAATTTCATCAGTCCAAGGTCCGGACCGTCGCCAATGTTAACTTGTGTTATGATTCAGTGATATGTTCTGTATATATATATATATATATATATATATATATATATATATATATATATATATATATATATATATATATATATAGACCCGTGAAGTTGTTTGAACTATGATAAAAAAATATATAATAATAATAAAATGCCTCTGTGGTGAGTATTTGTGTACAATCCTCCCCTGTCTCTCTTTTGCGCTCGGCGTGTTTTTAGTTTCCGCCCGTTCTGGTTTTTCTGCCAGTTCTCGGGCTCCCTATCTCTTTATATAGGCGTTTTTCCCGGCCGTGTCCCAATTAACTAGCTGGGGCTAGTGTGTTTTTCGCGCCACCTCCTACTTTTTTCAATGGAGAGCGGTGGCAGAGAACAGAGAACTCTGGGAGTGGTAGCGGTGTGAACGAAGCAAAGCGAGCAGAAAAAAACTGATATTTTATAATATATGAAGTTGAGATGTTTTCAACTTTATGCAAATGAGATGTGAGTTTCGCTGGGCGGTAGCCAATCAGCGCCCATGGACAGGTCTTCAGCACCACACCCACAACAGGATAAACTACAGAGTGAGAAAATGGAGGAGAAGGTGATTACAGTTTTTTTCAGGCTTTTTTGTGCTCTATGTTACCTCTCTGTAAGATAACAGAGACGGAGGAGCAGCTGGTCCTGAACTGGATGTTTTAGCAGGATTCACCGGGCTATAAAAAAAACAGAACAGTGCCTCGTTCATACACAGCACTGAACTAAAACTCTACACATTCTTGCTGGGGGCAGATAAACTGCTTGCTCTTTCAGGCGATACGCCCCAAAGCAGTGAGAGAAAGGCGGAGAAAGCGGTTGGGAGCGATGCCGCATCGCTGCAGTGTGAACAAGAAAAGTTACGCCGCTTTAAATGAACACTGTCAGAATTAAATCCTTCTCTGTAGTTTATTGGTTTGGGTCCACATTGGACAACGTCTGGGTCCGGACCCGGACCATGGTCCGCCTATTAGTGACCCGTCCTAGAGATTGATACTTTTTTTAACAAACTTAAAATTCCTATGGTAGACACAGACATCGCAAATGAACTTGATGAACCTATAACCGCTGAAGAACTTAAACAGCAGTCAAGTCCATGCAGTCGGGTAAAAGTCCAGGACCAGATGGTTTTCCAATTGAATTCTATGTTAAATTTTTGTCCAAATTAGCCCCTCCTTGTTTGCCAGCTGACACACTACTGGACTCATTTTTTAAACCCATACCCACTCTGAAAGGAGCAGTTTCAGCTTTTTACTCACAAATGTATTATTTACATTCTACTTCACTGGATGCTGTAAAGACTGCTTGGGAAAAGAGTTAGGAGAGGATATTTCTTCTGAAATCTGGGATATTATCCCTAAAAAAGTACATAAATCCTCTATATGTGCCAAACATGGACTTATGCAGTGCAAGATTGTTCATTGTGTTCACTTTACTAAATTGAGACTCTCAAACATTTATAAAGATGTTGACCCTTCTTGTGATAGGTGCTCCCAGGCACCAGCCAATCACACTCATATGTTTTGGTCCTGCCTGTCTCTTTAATCCTACTGGACAGAAATCTTTAAATCACTTTCAGATATAACTGGGAAAAACATTGAACCTACTCCACTGACAGCTTTATTTGGGGTAAGCCCAACACGAGCACAACTCTCGGTTTTGGAGATGGATTTAGTTTCTTTTGACACTTTGCTGACCAAACGATTAATTCTAATTAGATGGAAATCCTCTTCTCCTCCTTCCTTTTCTATGTGGATAAAAGAGGTTTTGGCTTTGTCAAGTTGGGAAAAAATTAGGTGCTTGATGAATGGCTCTACTAAGAAATTTAATAAAATGTGGGACCCTTTTTTTGTATTCATAGAAAAGCTTACCAACCCCACTGTATGTCCACAATAGAATATACTTTGTACTGGCTGCTCGCAGAATATCAGACAAATTGTAAAATTGTACTCTGAATATATATGTCCTATGTTTTTTTTTTTGTTTGTTTGTTTTTTTTGCTTTTACTCTTGAAGGGCTTTTGTATAATATATTTTGCTTCATACACTGTGTTTATTGATATCTATGCTGTTTAACCAATGTTTCATAATTAAGAAAAAAAAACTCAATAAACTAAACAAAAAAAGGAGAGGTGTGCCAAGTTTGTGGCATCATATTTAAAAAGACTTGAAGCTGTAGTTGCTGTCAAAGGCGGTTCTACAAAGTATTAAGCAAAGGCTGTGAATACTTATGTAAATATGATTTCTTTGTTTTTTAATTTTAATACATTTTTAAAACTTTTTTTCACTTGGTCATAATGGGGTATTTTGTGTAGAATTTTGAGAAAAGAGATTAATTTAATACAATTTGGCATAAGGCTGTAACATAACAAAATGTGGAAAAAGTGAAGTGCTGTGAATACTTTCCGGGTGCACTGTATGTATGGCTATAGGTTATGCTATACAATGACTTACTTAAGCTTAACAACTCCTCAGATGCATGAAGATTTTGGCAGCTTTGTTTTTTTTTATATTTTTTTATGTTGTCTCAGGTAAAATGAATCCCATGCCAATAGGGCTTTAGCTGATCCTTTTAGCTAATCAGTTGTGTTATTTATTGTTGGAGTACAACAATCAGTACAGCGAGGATCAGTACCCAGCAGAACCAACAAAGAACTAATACAATATAATATAACATACAATATTAGGCCAGCAGTATCCTTTTACTGTATCATATAATACAACAGTGAACTGTTTCATAGTGTGTTTTTCTTCTGCAGGTGGATCCGTGCTTTCTGAGGGAGATGGTTGGTGAGATGTTGCATGTTGTATTTTTTGCGAACATCTGCAATTTTCATTAAAGGTACTAAATATCAGCCACACAAATAATCAGAAGTATATTTATACTGTTTCTGATAAATATAATCATAGTGTCTGTGTGTGTGTGTGTTTTACAGATATTCACAACTAGACATCAATCCTTTTCTTCAGCAATTTCAGCATTTCTCGGATTGGCTGGGCAGTATGGAAATTAGAAGGGTTCCAAAGGTTTCCAAAATGTTACACTGTTCTACAGATGGTAGTAGTCTTACTTGTATATGTTTGTTGATTAGACCTGATTAAATTGTTTTTAAACTGTAACATTCTAAGGTTTCTCTGCTACCAAAAACATGGTTTAAATTAGCATACTATTGCACAGCTTCATCGTTTTCTATGTTAATTTTCTATTGCTGATATTTATTAACGTACTTGACATGTTTTTATTTTAAATATGTCATTATTGTGATGATTTTTCACGAGCCTATTTTTTGATGCCCCGGGCACTTAGTGCCCTATGAGCAGTGCATGATCCACATGGGCAGAGTGCCTTCACTGTTCCTTTAAGTGCTTATTGTCCACCAGCCTGTTGAAATTTGATGAAAAGTAGCATAAGAGGCTAACTCTAAAAACGAAACACTGAATGCAAATTTCATATTTCCAGATTAAACTTTGCTTTATATGCGCTAGAATTCAAATATGAATCAGAACTATGAACATTCATGGTAGGGCTGGACCCGAATATTCGGGTATTCGCTTGTTGAATAGGTATTCGGTTTTTAATTTTGGTATTCGGATATTAGTTTTTTTTTTCCTTTCCAGAGCTCCACCTCACTTTAACATCACACTTCCTTTCAGGTTAATAGTAGTATCTTAAATAGTGTATTGCCATGATGAAGCTGCTTCTGTCTGACATTAAAAGTAATACAATAGAGGTTTGCACCCCCGGGGGAGTCCTGCGCAACTCCCGGGTCCCGTCAGCATATGTTGCGGCACGGGACAAAACTGAATTGTTATTGGCGGGAGCGGGAGTTCAATCAATCCAGACGATGCGGGAGCAAATTAATAAATAGTTAAGAAAATTGTAATAATCACGGAATGATTCTCATGCAAGCAACAAAAAACCCTAAAGAAAAATCTCAAAGCGGAAGATGGACCGACACACGCACACACACACACACACACACATACACCGATGGTGTTTGGACTGTGGTAAGAAACGTGACAGCACTATTCAGCGCTGAATTGCTGTTTTAATAAATACATAAGAAAATTTGAAGCACTAAATGTAATAAATTCAATTCATATAGGACCGCGGGCCGGGAGCTGCAGAAATGTGAATATGGCGGGCGGTGCGGATTAAAAGAAGGGAATTTTTGCAGGAGCGGGCAGTAACGGGACAAAAACACGCGATAGCGGGCAGGAGTGCATGGGTTCAAAGAAGCAGTCCCGTGCAGTTCTCTATTATACATGATAAAAACTTGCAGGCACTTCGAAACTGATTTATATAATAAATTGTAAGGGCTAAATCAGTTATAAAAAGCATAGCCTACAAGAATGATGTCTGAATGAATGTCCTCTAATCTAATATAATTTAACATGGTTTAAGAATTTAAAATAATTTCTAAACAAACAAACTATTTTATATTGAGCTTATAGCCCAAATGCAAAAACACAGAATCAGTAATACGGCTATGCACTGCACAATCATTAAACCCAAATAGACCAAGAACAGTAACATAATTTACAATGACTTTCCTCTACTCTAATATAATAGACAATGTCAAGAATATAAAATACTTCCTTTGTTGTTGTTGTTTTTTGTTTTTAAGCAAATAGCCTAAGTGCAAAAACACAAAAACAGCAATTCACTGAGCCGGCTTGCGCAGTGGATAAGCACTGTAGCAGTAGCTCCTGGCCTGCGTACGCAGCGGGAAAACCGTAGTGTGGGGCAGCAGAAATTCCGGGGTGAAAACGAAAAAAAATCTGGGGTAAAAACACAAAAAAACGGGGTGAAAACACAAAAAATCCGGGGTGAAAATGTCTCATTGGTCAGAGCACGCAGTCCAGTCCGAGCACGCAGCACAACATAAGGAGACATAATGCACTCCATATATCCAGGACTAAAGTGAAATAAATGATAATGTACAGATATAATCTGTCTCTAGTAGATATTTAATGAGAAATAAGAACAGTGTGAATTAAAAAAACCCAGACCCCTATCACAGACCATTTTCTTGAGCCTTGAGCCCGACCGGCCGAGGAAAGGGGTGGGAAATCTTTTTTTTCGGGGCCGGGGGTCCGTGGAAAAAAATTTCGCAGTGGATTAAGAGGGCCGTGAGTTGCATTTTTGTACTTTAATTCGTTTTTAATCCGTCTTTAAAAAAAAAAAAACGAATATTCGAATATTCGCTACCAATCAGTGCCTAATATCCGGAGCTCAAAAAACGCTATTCGGGCCAGCCCTAATTCATGGTGAAGTGAAATGTATGAGGATAAATAATGCAGCTTAAACCATTTGTAATAATGGCATAAAATAATCTTGTCGTTGTTATATATTTTATTGTTTTACTGTTTATATGATCTTATAGGTTTTGGCATTTTTTATGTTTGTTTGCTTGCCCTTTCAGTTATTTTTATCCCAACATGTTCTGTATTAATTGCTGTTTTATGCAACCTTGAGATCTGGTAAGATGCTATTTTAATAAAACAATAAAAAATATTTGTGAGACGTGTTTAAAGGTCAGGTAATGGTGACTTAGTTATACTGAAAAAAATATTTTTAATTATTTATATGTATTTATACAATAGGTTGACTTACATTGGTACGTTTTTTATTATAACAGTTTGGGACATATTATAACAGATATTTTATAAAAACAAATAAAACCAATGCACAGAAAATCAAAGGTTATTATAATAAATGTATTTATCAGTGACTTGTCCACAATTACCAAAAACCTGCATAATACACAATGTCAATAGTGCTGTAACTATCCTTAAAACTTAATAAAAACTTAGTTAATGATTAAGTCCATTTCATTTCTATGAATATGTATATAAATGTGGCCCTACCAGCCTATAATTAAAGAAATTAAATGACTACAGAGGTTTTCAGCTGCTATTTAAGACTCATGAGGTGATAAACAATATAATCTACACTGATTCCTTGGCATCATCACCTGGACCTTGCCTGTGATAGCCCCACATCCAGTAGCTGCACTGCATCCAGGGATAACTATTGGTCCCACAGCAATTCCTATCATTGTCTTCTTCAGGCAAGTCCATGAGTTTGTTACTGTTTAACTCTTCGTCTCCCTCTCTCTGTTTTTCTGACTCAATTTTGTCATCCAACTTTTCCAAAACCCCCTCCTGCATTTCTCTGCGCACACGTTCCTCTGTCTCTCTCGTCACTCTCTCTAAATTCATCTGGTGTTCTCTCTCTTCTCTCTCTTTCTCTTGGCGTTGCTCTTCTTCAATCCTTTCTCTCTGCTGTTCTGTTCTCCTCTCAGCCTCTTGCAGCATCTCCAGTGTGTAGCATCTGCTCTCATTCTCAGACACCATGTGATCTATCTTCTGCAGAAGCTCAGTCACCTGCTGTCTGTTATCTGTATCTTTATTATTGAGTAGATGAAATCTTCCTCCACAGCGATTTACCAGATTCTCTAACATCTGGTTCTGTGAGATCAGTGTTTGTATCTGTGAGTTATTCAGCTGATCTCCGTGTGTGAAGAGGATTACAGTGTGGTTAAACGCTTCCTCTCCATAACTCTGCTCAAACAGCAGCATCATATCTGCTTCTTGCTTGGTAAAAGTGGTGGGTTTCAGTATGAAGAGGAAGGCATGGACTCCTGGAGAAGACAGAATCACACTTTTCTCTATCTCTGATCTCAGATCTTCTTCATTAGTGTTAAAGAAAAAATCTGGAGTGTCTACAACCCTCACTGTTCTCCCCCCAACAGTAGAACTCTGTTTCTGACAGCGTCTGGTAACTGATGAAGAACCGAGTTCTGTGTGAAACTGGTTTGATCCTAAGATGGTGTTCCCAGCTGAGCTTTTTCCTACTCCGGTTTTTCCACACAACACGATCCGGAGTTCATTTCCGTTTTCAGCCTGGAGAGCCATAGCTGACCTGTTTGAACACACACACACACAGGGTGTAAAGATGTCACTGAACTAAAACATTTGTTGGAAACTAGAAGGCATTAAAATAAGGTACTCAAAAAAAATGCTTTCACAAGCACGTGGGAAAATCTTGCAGATATCAGCTCATCAGTAAAACAGAACTGTTAAAACATCTGGAATAAACAAAGAGATAAAATTGTGAAATTAGAAATTCACAAATGCACAGTAGGTATGTGGAGGCAGAATACATTTTGACACTTTAGACAAGAGATTTAAAGGTTAACTATCATTCCGCCATGAAGTCACTTACTCCTTTTAAAAAATAGTTCACCAGCCCTCAGTGAGAACAGCTGTCTATTTTAGTAGAATGCACGACACTGCTTTAAAGCCAGTTTGTAGTTTCTACAACAAAATGTCAGATTTTCATTGTTTACTTTTAAATTCATTATGCAGCCCTTCAGCGCCCCCACAGCTACTCAGCTGCAGCTTTTCAACCACCCTTCCGAAAAATCCAGCTAAAGACCAACTTTTTTTCTGGGTGCTGATTTCAGGTGGTCTTTGCAGGTCATGCTGGGTAAGATGCTGCTCTTACAAGCGAAGACATACCCTGTCTGAAAAATGCTGGCCATGTTGCTTCCCCAGCATCATGCTGGCCAGTTAACGTAGTTATGATAGTCATGCTCGTAAACCAGCTTGATTATAAAGGTAGTGTTCAACTTGTATGGAGAGGATTCGATGCCAAATTGAAAAGCAAACACTATTATGGAAGAATATAAATGCAATCCACAACATGCATTGCTTACACCAACATGCAGAATAAAATGCAAAACCACTATTACATTACATTTTACAGCACTTTATTGAAAAACAATACAAAAGCATTTACATTTTCAAAACCAAACGCTGAATTAGTGCCATAATTGAATACAATTTACCTTGAAATGTAATCAAGTCACAGCTGTATTGCTTTTTAGCATTAGGTACTTTTAACATAAAATCCTCCTCTAAATGTAATACTCACAAGAGTGCTTTTAAACATGGATGTGAGTAAAATGTGCCACAATGAAAAGTAGTAACTACAGTGCACTGCTTTAATGTAACCCAGTTTCTTAAAACAAAAATTGTGTGTGGATGTTTTTTAAAGAAAGAAACGCAGAATTCGTATCAGAATCACCTAAACTATGGAGCCAAATCAGGGACAAAAGTTTTGTCAATTTGAAAAAAAAAAATGAAACTGAAAGTTTAAGTATTAAGCTTTGAAAAATACAAAAATATATTCGAAATAAATATAAGTGTATTAAATAATTTTTCAGCTTGTATATAATTTTGATTCAATTCGAAAATAGTTTTAAACAATTTTTGTTTTTTTAATTTTCACTTTTTTGTGTATTTTGATATTTGAGATCTTATATTTTTCACAGTTTCGATTTTTTTTTCAGGGTTCAAATCTTTTTTTTTTACTTTCAGATCTTAGTTTTCAGGTTTCAGACTTTTGGCCCTGATTTTGCGTGTGGGCGTGGTATCATAGGAAAGGGGCGTGGTATACGGTTGAGGACCTACTCCGGAGGACCCTGTCAATGTGCCTGCGTGGATTAAATATGTCTGTACGTTCTCCTTCGCGCGATGGTGTCCGCTCTTCCTGGACAGCCTGCTGGCTCCAGCACACAGGTAAGATATATTAGGTAACTTTAGTTATATTGAGCTGGTACTCTAGAAAAATGCCAAGTTAAAGTCGTGTATGTGAATTAGCGATATGTATTAAGGGAAAAGGCGTCTTGTGGCGGGGAAAGTTATATATTACAAAGTATACACATCAACTACAGTTTATTAGGACACGTTTAGAGAGGATCTTGTAGGAGTTGGTCTTGTTTAAACTTTGAACATTAGCTAGGATTGATCCTTTTTGTTTAACTGAGTGGATATCTATGGACATATCCAAAGAGCTCTCTAAATCTTTGGAAATAAGGGTGTATATTTATAAGAACTCAGACCCATTAGAAATTAGACATTCCACCGTCTGAAAAATAAATTTCCAACTAAAATTCAATCACCACAATATGGCCTAACCAAATGACCTTTAAATGAAAATGTAAAATAAAACTGCAATAAATCTAAAACCTGGCCATTTCTTGCTCTACAGTACAGACTGGCTCTGTTCCTGCCTTCTTCCTTGCTCTTGCTGTCCATGAGAGAGGTTCTGCGTGAGCACATTTATGAGGCTCTGCGCAGCTGCAGCCACTGTCCAATTATAGTCGACTTTCTGGCAAAAACACAGATGTTCACGAAGACAAATAGCTAAGACCATACACTTACAATACAGAACAGTGAGCTGAACCCGACTGACGAGTAAAATTTACCCCAACTAGTTAGCTATGTAGCTACTAGCATAGGCTAATGCTAGATAACGCTAGCCCTGAATTTAATTCGCAACTTTCCCCGCCACAAGACGACTTTTCCCTTAATACATATCGCTATTTCACATACACGACTTTAACTTGGCATTTTTCCAGAGTACCAGCTCAATATAACTAAAGTTACCTAATATATATTACCTGTGTGCTGGAGCCAGCAGGCTGTCCAGGAGGAGCGGACGCCAGACATATTTAATCCACGCAGGCACATTGACAGGGTCCTCCGGAGTAGGTCCTCAACCGTATACCACGCCCCTTTCCTATGATACCACGCCCACACGCAAAATTAGGGCCAAAAGTCTGAAACCTGAAAACTAAGATCTGAAAGTAAAAAAAAAGATTTGAACCCTGAAAAAAAATTGCACCTGAAAAATATAAGATCTCAAATATCAAAATACACAAAAAAGTGAAAATTAAAAAAACAAAAATTGTTTAAAACTATTTTCGAATTGAATCAAAATTATATACAAGCTGAAAAATTATTTAATACACTTATATTTATTTCGAATATATTTTTGTATTTTTCAAAGTTCAAGCTTAATACTTAAACTTTCAGTTTCAATTTTTTTTTTCAAATTGACAAAACATTTGTCCCTGATTTGGCTCCATACTAAACTGCATTGTATGCCACTGTGTGGCGCTGCGAACGTGTAAAGCAATCACAATGCACAGCCATTGCATTCCGTATTAAAGAAGCGGTGTAATCGTGTCAAAATGAAATATAATCGCTGTCCAATCAGAAAACTCTGCCGAATTTGGGGAGGGGCTGAGACACCAGTCAGAAGCAAACGCTCGTAGCCGTATTTTAAACCAGGAGAAATGTATTTTCATGACAGGATAAAAGAGGAAATAAACACTGTAATTCTATAAATTGAGGTTGGTGCAGTTACAGGCGACTGTGTGCTGTTCAGAGTTGAGTGGATTTTAGAGAACTAGGTCATGTTCTCAAATTTAGCGGTGAAGACTTTCCCGAAACGTCAAACCGTGCACTTAGGAACATTCTAAACAACTCCATGCCCCAGCAGTCTAACCGGGAGCAGGTTGTCAGAAAACACCTGTCTCAATCAGCATATAATTCCTACCATGGCGTTTAGGGCCATTCTTAAAACTAATAAAAATAACTAGCTTCGATATTAAAGTCGTAACGTTACCAAATTAAAGTCGCAATATTAGGAGAGTAAAGTTGTACCGCCATAAAATGCAACCTCTCTCTATAAATAGTTCAACTGATTATTCTAAAGTGGTCTAATATTTTTTTTTTCCAGAGCTTTATTAAGCAGAATTAAGCAGTGGCGTGCACAGACATTTTGGGGGGCAAGTGCTCAGGGGGGAAAAAGGGCACTTTTTAGTGCACGTGGAACACTTCATTATAAAAAAGTTACACGCACATGTTGAATGAAATTTCACTTTTATTTGTAACATTCTCTAAACGTGAGTTTTCAATGGAACAATGTCACACCACCAACTGATAAAATACAAATACAATATTAACTATATTCAGTCAGTCCTTCAGTTTACTTCTGTTTACCTAATATACACTCACAGGCATGTATTCACTAGGGTAGCACGGTTTGACAGGGAGGCACCTCGGCAGTACACCAGCGGGTCTCCTGCAGCCCAGAACAGAGGAACCGCACACAGGAGCAAAGAGCTAAAAATACGACGACCCGACCCAACACTGCGGATGTTTACGTGATAGAGGAAGAGAGAGGTCGGGTGTGTGCGAGCTGATTTCAGGGCATTCTGTTTTCACTCCTTTTGTTTTCACTCCTGTGTGCGAGCTGATTTCAGGGCATTCTGTTTTCACTCCTTTTTAATCGCTCAGGTTTTCAAAAGATCATTTCAAACCGGCCTCAATAAAATCTTAATAATATATATATATATATATATATATATATATATATATATATATATATATATATTTTTTTTTTTTTTTTTTTTACGAAGTTTCAAAAGGGCACTTTGGTTGAGAAAGGGCAGAGTTGGTGGTGCTTTAGCACTGGAATTAAGAGACCACTTCAGTTTTTGAATCAGTTTTTCTGATTCTGCTATTTATAGGTATATGTTTCTCCCAAAACATATACCTATTTCTCCCAAATTCCAAATAAAATGCATTAAAATAAGTTCATATTCATAAAGTTTTAAGAATTCAGAAATCAACTCATTCACTTTACCAGCCTTAAGCTATATACCATATTTGCACTACTGTTTATACAGATTCTGTTTATACTTCTACTGTCATTCCATCTTAATCACCCCCATCACTACTGCACTATTGTCTTATGTCTACGTAGGTCTATTTGTGTATTGTACATATAGTGTGTCACACTGTTTTATATTATATATCTTATTTTAACCCCCATTACTATTGCACTTTTTTTTTATTGTCTTCTGTCTACGTAGGTCTATTTGTGTTCTTGTTGTATTGTACATATAGTGTCTCCCATTCTTTATATCATGTTATATATTTATTTTCTGTACTTGCTGTTATTTTTGGGAAGGAGGGTAACGTAATTTCAATTCTCTACATCCTGTACATATGCAGTACTGACAATGAAACTGCTTGACTTGACTTTTTGGGGGAAAGTTTGAATATATATATATATATTCAGCACGAGCACAAATGATTTGACTTTTTGACTACAAACAATGTTTTTCAAAGTACAAAGTACACTAGGGGTGTGACGAGAAACTAATGTCACGAGACGAGACACGATACTGGGTTCACGAGAACGAGACGCGACAAGATTAAAAATAAAATTTTAAAGAAAATACCAAAAATGAAAAATGGCTTTAAAATTTTTATTTGAGTTTTATTTGACAAAATCATATAACAAACTTAACAGACTGGTTTCTCTCACACATTGATTCTATAAGAAATAGAAATAAGAATAAGAATAAAAAATAAAAATAAAACTTTTCTAGGTCTTATATAGTGCAAACAATAAGTGCAAACCACAACCAGTCATATTAAGACTATGGTTTGTGGTTTTTCTCTTTTTTTTTTTAATACATCTTTTTTTATATATATATTTTAGTACAGAGCTAAGGGATTAGTACAACTGCTTATGAAACAGTCACGTGCACGATTTACTTACAGTACTTACATGTTTACATGTCTTGTTGGTCACTCTGTTACCGTTTATTGTTTCCACTGGAGCCAAAATGCAGCCAGACATACACATTAAAAGTAGCAGAAGTATCTTCTATGTCAGGGGTATTTAATTAGAATTCAGTATGGTCCAGTTAGAGAAAATTTTGACAGGCCAAGGTCCGGACCGATTGTTAACTTGTGTTATGATTAAGTGCTATATCACGCTTTAGCGCACTCGGCGTGACTTTAGTTTTTGCCCGTTCTCGTTTTTCCGCCCGTTCTCTGGCTTCCTATCTCCTTATAAAGGCGTTTTTTCACGCCGCGTCCCAATTCAACAGCCCCAATCCTAAATAGTATTTTACCTGTAGCTGAATAATCAAAATACCTGAAACATTTATTTTAACAGCACTGCTGAATGAGACCACTTTGGTGTGGTTTGGGCTTTATTGGGGGGCTGGGTAATGCCACCCATTAAATATTTCTTTACCTAATAACTCAATAACCAAAATTGCACAAACATTTATTCTAACGGCACAAACCAGCACAAACGCAGCATTAAGAAAAAAGACCACTTTGGTGAAATCTGGCCTTAGATGAGGGGCTGTGTCACATAAAAGGTAATCAATTAAATAGTTTAATATCTCAATAATGATAACAGCACAAACGTTAATTTTTGCTGCACAAACCAGCACAAACACAGCACTAACCAATGGAAATATTTTTATTTTATTTGTAATGATATGACCTGGGTGGGAGAGTTTTTCAGCAGACATAATCTGAAGATGTAGATAAGCTTGGTGTGTCCGGTGGTTGTTTATTTCAGGGCTGCGGGAAATCGAAAGTAAAAAAGTCCCCAGTCCGACATTTTGTTATATAAAATCTGCACGTCCCACATTTTAGCCTCACAGAATGGAGAAGCGGAGAGACAACACAAAGAACACTGCCTGTCTGTGCACAACACAGTCCTGAATTAGTTACTGCGTCAGAAGAATACACCATCACAAAGACATGAGAGTCACATGACAGAGCAGGAACACTAGGTGGGGGATGGGGACAAATTGCATAGACATTTATTCTAACGGCACAAACCAGCACAAACGCAGCACTAAGAAACAAGACCACTTTGGTGAAATCTGGCCTTAGATGAGGGGCTGTGTTACATAAAAGGTAATAAATTAAATAGTTTAATATCTCAGTAATGATAACCGTTATCATAATGTTTAATATCTCAATAATGATAACAGCACAAACGTTGGTTTTTGCTGCACAAACCAGCACAAACACAGCACTAACCAATGGAAATATTTTTACTTCGTTTCTGATTATATGAGGGGCCAGCTTCACACCCATTTAATAATTTTTACCTAATAACTCAATAATGAAAACAGCACAAACGCAAAATTTTGCTGCACAAACCAGCACAAACGTAGCACTAACCAATGAGACCACTTTGGTGAAATTTGCCCTAAGATGAGGGGCTGTGTTACATAACAGGTCAGAAATTAAATGTTTAATATCTCAATAAGGTTAACAGTAAATATAATGTTTAATATCTCAATGACGATAACAGCACAAATGTTATTTTTGCTGCACAAACCAGCACAAACGCAGCACAAACCAATGAGACCACTTTGGTGCGATTTGGCCACAAATGAGGGGCTGTGTTACATAACAGGTAAGAAAATGAAATTTTTAATATTTCAATAATGATAACAGCACAAGCGCTATTTTTTGCTGCACAAACCAGCACAAACACAGCACTAACAAATGGAAATATTTTTATTTTATTTGTAATGATATGACCTGGGTGGGAGAGTATTTCAGCAGACATAATCTGAAGATGTAGATAAGCTTGGTGTGTCCGGTGGTTGTTTATTTCAGGGCTGCGGGAAATCGAAAGTAAAAAAGTTCCCAGTCCGACATTTTGTTATATAAAATCTGCACGTCCCACATTTTAGCCTCACAGAATGGAGAAGCGGGGAGAAAACACAAAGTACACTGCCTGTCTGTGCACAACACAGTCCTGAATTAGTTACTGCGTCAGAAGAATACACCATCACAAAGACATGAGAGTCACATGACAGAGCAGGAACACTAGGTGGGGGGATGGGAGAGTGTACAGTTTTATTACTAAATAATTATCTTTATATTTACGTTATACTCATACTTTGTCATATATTTACAGTTACCATGCTACAGTTTTATAGGCTACATATTCAGGAGACATAATCTGAAGCTTGGTGTGTCCGGTGGTTGTGTATTTCAGAGATGCGGGAAATCGAAAGTAAGAAAGTCCCCAGTCCGACATTTTGTTGTATAAAATCTGCACGTCTCACATTTTAGCCTCACAGAACGGAGAAGCGGGGAGAAAACACAGCAGCTGAAGCAGCATTTATTTACTATGAGGTAAGTCAAACAGGACTATATATATATATATATATACATACACACACTTTATATATACATTCAAACTTTATTTATATATTTAAAGTTTGTATGCATATACAAAGTTTGGACACATCTCTTCTCATCAAAGATGTTTTCTTTTTTTTTTAAAGAATTTTCACATTGTAAATATACAGAAACACATGCAGAATTATTTACAGAAAGTGTTAAAATTGTTGTATATTTTAGATTCTTCCAAGTTGCACATTTATCTTTGAGGACAGATCTGCACACTCTTGGTATTTTAATCTCAGTGTCTGCATGAGGTAGAGTCACCTGGAATAGTTAGTTTTCTCAGCGTCTTGAAAAGAGTTCCTGAAGGTGCTGAACAATAGTTGCTGCTTTTCCTTCACTCTCCGGAGCTCCAGCTCATCCTAAATCACAGTTTGGTCAGGGGATTGTGCATCTATGTAATGCTGCAGACCGGAGCCCAAGTGGGCGTGGCTGAAGGGCGGAGCATGTGTCAATCATTTTCGACTGCAGCCAATCAGATACTACACTTTCGTTGTCAATCACTTTTTATTAAGCCAATCCTCAGACAGACCAAGCTGTCCATTATTTTTACTGCAGCCAATCACCTTAACAGATCTTTTAAAAGAAGGCGGAAACTGCGGTGCTACCGGTTAAACGTAGCGCGATTTAAACTTCTGAACAGCGGTGAAGCTGAATGTGTATAAGTATTTTACAAAATACTATATTAACAGTTTAAACACATTTATGTGCTACTGTAGTTAGTCCTGCCTATATGCCGCTCTTAAACAGAAGTAACTTAATGAAACGTTAGAAAAAGCCCTGACTTTTTAAAGATTAAAATACTCGTTTTTCTGGAATGGCACTTTCGTGATTTTTTTCCTTTATTGCAGTAATTGCATTAAATCCTGTATACGTATGTGTGTGTGTGTATATATATATGGCACTTTCGTGATTTTTTTTTTAATCTGAAGCTTGGTGTGTCCGGTGGTTGTGTATTTCAGAGATGCGGGAAATCGAAAGTAAGAAAGTCCCCAGTCCGACATTTTGTTGTATAAAATCTGCACGTCTCACATTTTAGCCTCACAGAACGGAGAAGCGGGGAGAAAACACAGCAGCTGAAGCAGCATTTATTTACTACTACTAAAGATTAAAATACTCGTTTTTCTGGAATGGCACTTTCGTGATTTTTTTCCTTTATTGCAGTAATTGCAGTAAATCCTGTATACGTATGTGTGTGTATATATATATATATGGCACACACACACATACGTATATAGGATTTAACGCAATTACTGCAATAAAGGAAAAAAAATCACGAAAGTGCCATTCCAGAAAAACGAGTATTTTAATCTTTAAAAAGTCAGGGCTTTTCTAACGTTTCATTCAGTTACTTCTGTTTAAGAGCGGCATATAGGCAGGACTAACTACAGTAGCACATAAAACCAACCCGCGTTTCCACCAGTTTTAGTGGAACCGTCAAAACGCCACATGATTATTGACTGCTGTGGACGGAGTCGGAGAGGCAGGGTTGCACTGGTCCGCTGCTGTGGCCGAATTCAGCGTTAACCAGTTATCTGGTTAACTGACCTACTGCCCAACACGCTGTCCGGCACATCATAAAACACCGGTACACTCCCCCGCCCAGTTTCACTCAATTTTTAAGCTTTTTCAGCTTGTTTATCACTTTCGTGCGAACGTATCCTGCCCGAGATAAATCCTCCTCTAGTTTACCGTAGAGTTTCTCCTTCCTAGTTCTCCCTTCAAGTTTATCCTGAAACTCCGGAGAACTCCAAATCCGGAGTAATTACTATGTTTCAGTGTTTAAATACAGCAGACCACTGTGTATTCTCAGACACGCCCACAGATGTCGTCACGGTTCACGCTGAGAAACCTTGTATTCTTTGGTGCCAGCTGCGAACGAACGTTCTTAGTTCTGAAACCTACTTTTGTTGGTGGAAACACGGCAAACCGGTTAAAAATAAGGTTCGTGAACCAGAACCGTGCCGGTGTTCCACGTCGGTGGAAAAGCGTTAGCAGTGTTGTTTTGCCAGATCTCCAAGGGGTGGCAGCATGGCCCTATTAATCTTCTCTGCTATTTTCACCACTGTTCTTAGTGCCTGTCCATCGGAGGTGCTGCTGCTCTCATACCACAGAGAGATGCTACTGCACACTCTCAATGGCCCCTCCATACAAGGTGATTAGGGCTGCTAGGCTGAAATGAGCTCTCTTTAGCCTTAGCAGTCACTAATGGGCTTTTCTGACGATGGAAGAAATGAGGAAGAACCAGAGAGATTATTAGCCATGTGAACCCCCAAGAACAATTTCACAATATGAAATAATAATAATAATTATTTAGTAGTAAAATTGTACACTCTCCTTAGTTTATCTTTTGAGTGATATATAAAAAATGGAAAGTTACATTGTTTATTTGTACGTATCGAGAGTGCATTTATACTCCTGCTTAATAAACAAATTGCAGATTTTATTTTTTGTGTAAAAAAAAAAATTTCTGGTGTAAAATTGAAAAAAAAAAAAGTGTCTGGACATGGTGTAAATAGTGAAATAATACTTGCCAGGGCTGGACTGGGACAAAAAATAGGCCCTGGCATTTTTGGTTTAGACCGGCCCCTCATAATTAGCGGTCCACAACCGACTTGCAATTCATTTATGTGGGTTTACATAAGCATAATGTATCATCTACATATTAAATATAAGAAGTTTAATGTAGTGCTGGGTGGTGAACCATAGAAACATGCTGGGTGTTCAAATACTATCACTCTAACTTGCTGTTCCCAGCTGTGGGAAAGTAGGGAATTGTGTCTGATTTTAAAACTGTAATGGTTCTACTGGCTTAAATTATTTATTAATATATTTAGTTTTGTAAAGGAAACCGTGTTAAAGTTGCTGGTGTATCTCTTTTTAAGGTCTGTTGTTTACATTCTTTAGCTGTTTTTCTTTTGCGGGGCAAAGTAAACCCAATACTAATCAGAGCCTTAATGTTTGATATTACTCCAAACAGTAGAGTCACAGCCTATATAAAAGCCCAGTCATGCAAAAATATATAAATAAATAATAATAAAAATATCATGATATACTGTAAAACCGCCAGAATCTTGAAAAATACAGTGATATGCATTTTTGGTCATACCGCCCAGCACTAGTTTAGTGTCTATTATTAACTCCACCATTTTTGTCTGCTCTGTGTAGTTCAATTGATGTTTTATCCTTTTTATTAAAATCATCTCTAATATGTATTTTCTGAATCTCTCTGATATAACAGCTCAATTCTAATTGTTCAGGTTAAAGGTGCTTCATCTTTTAAACAGCTATAACATGTATTTGTATCAGGTTACAAACAGGGCTGCTTTATGAATTCATGCAATGCAACTATGTCTTAAAAACTTGACACTGTCTTACTCTTATTCAGGGTGGGCATTTATTTTGCTAATATTACTTTTATACTTTTTTTACACTTACTTTAGTCATGCTTAAATTGCAAAGCTTACTTATAGTTTATCAGTTTGATGTTATTATTATTAGTGCTTTTTAAAACATGTTGAACCACAGCATAGAGGCTACAAATTCAAACTACTATGCAGCCTTTTAACACACCTTTAACCTAAATATCTAAAATGCTATGATGTAGCCTAAAAAGGAAGCTTGCTGCTCATCCAACACGTCTCAGTCTTGACCGTTTGCTATTTTATCAGAATAAGGGGGCATGACTACCAGATTTTGGGAAGTATGCAAATACAGATTAATATTGATACTGATCAATCGCCATATCTCATCATTCTCATGTAACAGAGCTAACGTTACCCCCATCACCTAAAAGTCGTTGTGTTATCCTAACTTTACTAACGTTACCTGTTTACGTGCAACACTTTCCCACTCAGTCTCCCCTCAGTTTCTGTCACAAGCCTGCTCTCCCTGTCTGCTGCTGCTGAGGACGTGGAGGCAAGAGCAGTGAACATGTCTGTGATTTTTACCCATTTTGTAGCAGCTACAGTGAGACTCTTCAGTTTCTCTGCGCATAAATTCCCGGTCCCGCTTTCTGCCGCTTCTGTTTCTTCTTACTGCCCCTCCTCTAACATCAAGGGTGTAGGAGCGGGCTTGATATTGGGGGGGACACATTTGCCAATATGATCCCAAGCCCACCCTATAGTTTCCTAGAACAACATTTGTGGAAATTACTTTTAATTAAAAGTAAATTATTATTATAAGGTGATTTTACAACCTAAACATGTTACTCCATGTTACAGTTACTGTTGTTAGAAAAAAAATATGCATGCAATGTCTGAATTATATACATATAACAAAAACTGATCAGTTATCACCTAATATTTAAAATATTATAACAGATTTGGTTTTTATTATTATTATTATTATTATTATTATTAAGTATTGACATGTCAATTCTGTATATTTAAATTTTCTGCCACGCTTTTATTTTTTTTTCTACTGAGAGCTCTTCTTAAAATGGTGTCCTTTTATGTAAAAGAATGTAACTTTACGTTTCATAGAGATTTTTATAAACGTCAGGACATGTGGCCTTACTGTGAACTACATGCACTTAATAAAGTAAGTGGTGGTATGATGTGTCTAATACACTGCTGGATATACATGATTAATTTAGGCTCCATAGGGGGCTAAAGGATTTTAACAGGTAAACTCAGTAAATTACTGTTTATTATCTGATCAGCTGGGTCAGGTGGAAAACACAATTTTGGGGCAGAAAATGAATTTTGTTCATTTTAGCTCACAGTAAGTCCTGTTATCCTAAATTAATAAACACAGTTTGAAGATGAAATAGTGATTAACTGATCAGGTACAGGGCAAGTTGAACATTACATATATAGTTTTTTTTTTTTTTTCTTTAACCTTGACTCCCAATCTATCTAATTCCAAAGTTAAGCTAACTGACTACACAGCTGCAGTTTATTAATCACAGTGGGTTTAATCTGTGTGCTGATTCAGAGACGTGTATTTTTAACCAGCTATCAGAAACATATCATCACAGTTTACATGGTTAGCTCTGTTACCTTTCTTTTAAAAAATCACTTTATACGCAGATTTGTTTTAAAATCAGCTGAAGCTGCCTCCAGATCCCGCTGCTAAATCTCACAGCGAGGAAGGGGCTCCCCCCACCCACCCCCCTTGCGCAAGCTGATTGGCTGTTTCTACTGAGAGGCGGGACTAAATACCTGAACCGGCTCCGTGATTGGTCCTCATTGTCTCCTCATTAATAGTACAGCTGATCTGAGCGAAACGATCCTTTTTTGGAGGACTTCAAATTTTTGAAAGGTTTGAAATGATCTTTTGAAAACCTGAGCGATTAAAAACGAGTGAAAACAGAATGCCCTGAAATCAGCTCGCACACACCCGACCTCTCTCTTCCTCTGTCACGTGACCCCGCGCGGTCGCACACAAGGCACATTAGATGCTGCAGCAGCAGTTCAGTTCAGCGAGTCTTCAGCACAGCACGCACGGCAACAGATAGGCTTCTTCTCCCCCCCGTGTCCCACCAGCCAGGTAACACACACAACAAGTAAAATCGTACCGTTTGTATATGTATTTTATCAGTTGGTGGTGTGACATTTTTCCATTGAAAACGTTTAGAGAATGTTACAAATAAAAGTCAAACTTCATTCAACATGGGCGTGTAATTTTTTTAAAATGAAGTGTTCCACGTGCACTAAAAAGTGCCCTTTTTCCCCCCTAAGCACTTGCCCCCCAAAATGTCTGTGCACGTCACTGATTAACACCTTACTGTCTTAATACTGCTTTGCACTCCTGATCCAGCTTGGTTGACAAAATGTTAAAAAAGTTCACTGTATCCACATGTACTTGTAACTACACTAAATATTTTTACAAAACTAGGAACTTTTTAAAAATGATATACTGCTTTGGAGTGCTCATGTCACAAATTCAATACAAATTCATATATAATATGTGTATATACTAAACTTGCAAGATTATTGTTAGCATTTTACTTTGCAGACATTTCTGTTTGGACTGGAACATCTTTGCTAAATTGCTGATTTCATAGTAATGTCTCTATTTTTACAGCCTTAAACTGAAAATGGACTCCAGTCCTGAGCAAAATGTATACTATGTGCATCCAAGTGATTATGCTAAGAAGAATAAGACGAATACTTCATTGCATTTTAATGTGATCCTTCTCGGGAAAATAGGAGATGGAAAAAGTGCCACAGGAAACACCATACTGGGGAAGAAAGCTTTTGTATCTAAAAGAAGCTATAAATCTACAACTCAAGAGGTTCAGATGGAGAGAGTGATTTTTGATGGAGTGACTTTGGATGTGTACGACACTCCAGGACTCTTTGGTCCAGACAGAATAAATGAAAGCAACAAGGAGAAATGCAAGCCTTTCCACCAGTTAGACTCATCAGTCCCCCTGGTGTTCCTGCTGGTGATGAAGGCTGACAGATTCACTCCAGAAGAGAAGAAAACTGTTGAGCTGGTTGAGAGAATGGTACCAGACTGGCTCCTCCAGAACATCTGGATCCTCTTCACCAGAGGAGATGAGCTGGAGAGTGAGGGTTTGTCTGTAGAAGAGTTCATAGAAGAGACTGAGGAGCTGAAGAGAGTAATACAGAGATTTAACAACAGATACCACATCTTCAACAACAGAACACACAATCCTGATCAAGTAAAACGACTGATTGAGAAAATAAAAAAGAGTCCACTCAATATGGGTAAGTATGTTTTAACTGGGTTTAATCGTACTTCATAAGAAATATACAATATACACCAAAATCAAAGGTATTATAAAGTCTCTAAAAATATTTGTATAAGTATAAGCTATGTTTGAAACACATTTGTTAGTGTGAAGAACTACAGAACATTTACTAAAGTGTAGTGGATTAAATAACCATGGTCAGACTATTGTGTTTAGACAACTGCAAATTTCATATGTGATTTGAGCTCTGTAAAATTGGATTGCATTTCTAAATCAGATAACAGATTTAAAGGGCTAACCTGTTAGATATACTAATTCTTGTCTTTCAAACTGAGCAACTGTCCTTTCTACACTGATTTTTCTTCACCCTCAGCTCCAGAAAGGCTGCCTCAGACAACTCCAGTTCACCCAGAGAAAGATCCTGCCGAGAGAAGAATTGTGCTGCTGGGAAAGACTGGAGCAGGGAAGAGTGCATCAGGAAACACCATCCTGGGAGAGACCAGATTCAAATCTCAGTTCAGTTCATCTTCTGTTACAGCTCAGTGTGAGATGGAGGAGGCAGTGGTAGCAGGGAGGAGAGTGCGTGTGGTGGACACTCCAGGATTGTTTGATACAAATATGTCTCCTGAGGATCTGGCTGTAGAGATAGGCATGAGTGTTTATCTGTCCAGTCCAGGACCTCACGCCTTCCTTTACGTTCAGCCCATTAATATCAGATTCACACAGCAGGAGGAGGAGGTGGTTGATAAATTAGAGCAGATATTTGGAGAAGGGATGAGAAAATACACCATCATCCTGTTCACTCACGGAGATCAGCTAGAGGGTGAAAGTGTGGAGAAACTGATTAGAGAAAACAAGTCTCTCAGCAGGCTGATAGATCAGTGTGGAGGATATCATGTGTTTAATAATAAAGATCTGGAGAACAAGCAGCAGGTCACTGATCTTCTGGAGAAGATAGACAGCATAAATGGAGGAAGCTGCTACTCCAATGAGATGTTTGAGGATGCAGAGAGATGCAAAATGACAGAGGAGCAGAGAGTAAAGAGGGAGGAAAAAGAGAGAAATCTGAGAGAAAAAGCGCAGAGACAGGAGGAAATAGAGAAAATTAAGAAGGAGACAGATGAGAAAGTCAGGTGGGAAATAGAGAAACCAACAATAGAAGAGAAATATAGGGAGAAAATAAATGAAGAGACAGAAAAGAAAATCAGGGAGGAAGTGAAAAAAGAAACACTGAAAAAAATCAAGGAGGAAAAAATAAAAATTGACATTAAAACAGAGGAGAGAATTAGAGATGAATTCAAATCATTTCTTGAAAGAAATAAGACACGTTTGTGGTTTGCAGGACTAGTCGGGGCTGGATGTGGAGCTGTGGCTGGAGGTTTTTTAGGTTTCTTTGGAGGAGCAGCTGTAGGAGGAGTTGTAGGAGCAGGTGTAGGAGCAGGTGTAGGAGCAGGTGTAACAAGGCAGGCTTATAAGAAAATAGGGGAGATCAGAATCAGGAAGCAAATGGAGCATGATAAGAAATTAGAATATGAGAAATTGACGAAAGAAATGGAGAAAGAGGAAGAGGAGAACATTGAAAAGGAAATGGAGAGACAGAAGCAAGATAGAGAGGAGCAAATAACAGAACAATTAAAGAGAGAGAAGAAAAAAAGAGATGATAAAATGTGGGAGGAACTAGAGAGAGAGAAGAAAAAGAGAGAAGATGAAATGGGTGAAGAACTCAAAAAAATGAAGATAGAGTCAGAAAAGACAATCAGTGATGAAATGGAGATGAGGAAAAAAGTGAGAGAGAAGAAAATGAAAGAGAGAATAGAAAAAAAGAACAGAGAGGATAGAATGATGAAGAAGAGAGAAGAGAAAGATTGATAAGGTGTCATTGGAAATGCTAAATGTTGCGTTATATGTAAAGATCATGATCTGAGAAAACATAAAGCCAATGTTTTTGAGTCTTAAAAGAGTGAAAGGTTATTATACTCAGGGAACAATAATATATAATGTACATATATTGAACATGTTTAATGTAAGCAGTAGGGGTGGGCGATATGGCTCTAAAATAATATCGCGATATTTCAGGGTATTTTTGCGATAACGATGTACTTGGCGATATAGGAAAACTAAAATAATTCATTCATTTCAGGAATATAGTATAATAGTATAACAGAATAATCATAATGTGGCAAAATAAATAATATCGCATAAAATAATATAATGCAGCAAAAAATATTGCAGAATATTTAGTGCATGCATACAAACTGCAAACTAAAACAATTATACAATAAATACACCTAAAGCTTCACAGTAAATAATAGATTACTTTTAAGACAGAACAGCCTTATTATCACGATATGGATTTGTAATATCACAATATTTCTGTGTCACGATATATTGTATACGATATAATATTGCCCACCCCTAGTATGCAGTGTATTCTCTGTGTAACTGTGTCATTTATACCACAATAGTTCAGTTCAAATACATGTACTGTTTCATCCTTACCTTTTTGATCATAGCAAATATCAGTCATTTACCAGCAGATTATAATAAAATATCTTATAATATAGTAATGTTTGTATGTTTATCAAACACAGGAGCAAAACTTCAAATGCATTTAGAGGAATATGTATGTCTAGATATTTTCATATTGCAGTTGATGATCATGTACAGAATGATATGATTTAAATGGTAAATTTTCTTTAAAAAATATTTAGATTGTATTATATATATTGTATCGTATATTATTTCTGTTTTATCTTGTATATGTAGCTTTACTTAATTTCTATATCCCTCAAACTATATTCATACCTTAGTTATTTCTCAAGGTTATTTCTTAATAAACTTGGATTATGAGTTACACTATGTGAGAGTATATATATATATATATATATATATATATATATGTGTGTGTGTGTGTGTGTATGTGTGTACCAGTGGCGGATGCTGGTCTTTCAAGGAGGGGAAACTCAATTTCGGTCTGCATCTTAACATGTGTCGGTTTATTTTGCGTAAATTATATGGTTTCTGATGGTTTCATCAAGAGGAATGGCCAACAGTACATTTTATTTCTTACAGCACTTCCAGTCAGCCAGCTCACTTTATCATACCAGAACAGCTGAAAATACCTGTTTCTTTTCCCCACCTTTTACACCAAATTAATCTGAGCAGTTGATCTGCCCTGCTGTTTAACTCTAAGTTTTTCTTTGTAAGTGTCATAGAGCTGGGTGTGGGAGACATAGGAGTGCTTTCAGCACCAGACATGACAGTAAGGAAGACTATCAATCCACAGCATTAACACTGTTTGCCATTAGGTGCAGCTTGCTACTTAGCTAGGGACTGGCGCGACTGGCTAGCTTGAAGTGATTTCGCAGTGTGCATGGAGAGCTATATTCGTGGTGTACTGCATCCCATCATGCATTGCGACTGGCTTCTCTAGCTCGCTTCAGAGAAAAACAAAATGGTGGCGAGTGTGAGTAGCGTTGCCAACCGTCCCGTGAAATATGGAATTGTCCCGTATTTGGGACAGCCACTCCTTCTAAACAGAGGCTGTGACTCTCATTGGTCCTGACACAGAGACTCACAACCAATCAGAAGCGCAGCCTCTGTTCAGGAGTGGCTGTTCTCTGAGCGGAGGGGGAGAGCGGTGGCTTTAACTGCATTCTAAATCACTCCCTCCCTATCACAGAAACAGTGCACTATTTACCACTGGTTAACACACAACATGTGTACAAGTGCACTATTTCTGTGATTGGGCATGATTTAGAATGCAGAGACCCGTGCTAACGCACGACATTAAACAGCATGCAGCAGGAGAGAAAGGAGAGGCTGAGGAGGAGAATACAGGGAGAGGAGAGTACAGGGAGAGGGAGCAGTATCAAGGTTCCCTGTGCGACAGGCATCTCCAGAAGCTGATATGGTATAAAAATCATCAATATCTAAGCTTATTTGAAAGCATATATTATCCGTAAATTGCACAATTTAATTTCTTACATTAAAAATATTTCTGTTATGAACAACATATTTCTGAACAAAACATACAGTACTGTGCAAAAGTTTTAGGCACCTGTGGGAATTTCAGTAAAGAAAAAGCTGCTTATCTGTGCAGGAAGTGTTCATTAGCTCAGTAAAACACTTGTATTACAATGAATACAAACAGCAATTTTACAAAAAGTTGAGCTTTTACAGCCCTGTTCTCCTTAAAACATCTCCTAATCTCTCCTCATCTGAGTTTTATAGAGTTATTTTTCATCATATCTACACCTGGTTTGGTAAATTGGTAATTTGGTAAATCAGGTGAGCTGCTGACAGAACTGAACATAATATACACATGCTGGCTGAGAAATCTGGAATCTCTACACTTTGTTCCTCACAAGATACAACATACTTAGTTAAAAATGAGAATTCCTTGTCATGCTTTACTGTATTTATGTTTATTTGCATCTGTTCAAATCATATGTGGTGCTTTTTGTCCCGGTAAGAACACTCATATTGCTGAGATAAATGGATAAGTGTAATTTACTTTGGTGCCTAAAACGTTAGTACTGTATAGTACTGGAAAACGCACAGTACTGTATATTATAAATGTGGTTTGAATAAATCTAATACTAAAAGTGTCTGCTAAAACCTAATTTTTTTTAACAAACTTAGCATACATATACATTAAATAAGGGACGTGAGCCTCCGCTGCCACGGCCGAGTGCTCTTTGTTTGCTGGGATTCTCCGCTGCCGCGGCCGAGCGCTCTCCGCAACCGTGACCCTCTGCTGCTGTGGCCAAGTGCTCTCCGCGGCCGGGCCCCTCCGCTGTCTGCTGCAGACAGACAAACTGCAGGGTGCCAGCACACCTGATTCCAGGGCCTAAATCCACAACTTTTTCTTAACAGAAACAGAAGTAATGTGTTTTTTTTATGAAAAATTACATGAAATATTCCCACATAGCATACTGTGCATGTCCCTAAATAAATTTAGTCATGAAAACATATAATTTTGCAGAGAACAGGGTTGTTTTAATGATGTCATTAAGATGTATTTTTCATTATGATACACTGTTAGTCAGATTGATATAGCTGACATTATTAATTTTACATTGCAAGGTAGGGAATTGCTTGTGTAATACTTTATTTATTAAACATTACAAGTAATCAGTTGTTTTTTTAGGAAACATGATCTGTTCCACAGTGCTTGGATTAAGACGGTTTCTTCTCTTGCTCAGAATTTCTACAGCTTTGGAGAAAACTCTCTTACAGTGCACTGAGGTTGCTGGAATGAAAAGTTTTTTTTTTATTGAAACAAATGAGGAAAGACGGCAGAGTGTCTGAGCCAGTAATAATCCATAGGGTCTTTTCCTCTGGGCAGATATGGAGATGAGGGATATCGTTTAACCTCAACAGTAGCATCAGCAGTAGCACTCTGACTCTCTAAGTTGTTTCTCCCACTCTGCTGTCAAACAAATTCCACAGGTTTTCTTGATCCTCCTAACTGACTAGAGATGCTTGACCTGCTGATGAGGGACCTGCTGGTGTTGATGGCTGAGATGAGTCTGAGATGCTGAACGAATTATAGCACAGCACTCGGATGTCAAATTCTGTACTGCTTTGGTTGCATTATCTGAACTTGCAAAACCCAGAACCTTGAATCTTGGATCCAGTAAAGTTGCCATTGCAAGGACCCTCACACATTCCACTCCACACTGTAAAAAACAAATCGTAAAAAACGATAGAATGTCTGGCAACAAAAGTTACCATAAAATTACAGAACATTACTGTACGTAATTTAACAAGGACTTCCTGTAAAATTACAGCATTTTCTTGTATCTGTTCTCAGTACTTTTACAAAGTATTGTAAATTACACTAGAAGTCTGTTATCTTAAGGTTGACATAATTTAAATAGCGGCATAATTTTGTTACTTGATAGAATTATTTAAGCAATGTACAGCATGACAACTTACATGTATTTTGAAGTAAATTAAATTAATTTCACTGTTATTTAAATATTGCAATTTGCAAATAGGTAGCTATGTTCTTTAAACTTACAAATGAATTATAGCTTCTTTCTAAGTGCAAAAGTTCAATTTTATTGTCCTGTATCTTCTGAGCTTTATAACACACTCATGTCATGTATATTTTAATCAATATACACTAAGATAGGCAGTAAAAAGACACAGCTATAGACTGTATGATCTTCTTCAGAAGCCCTTTAATGACTAGCTCAATGTTCATTTGCAGCACTACAAAGTACTCAGAGTGAGTCTACTTTTATAACAAAAGACTAAAACCCAACCAGGTGGATAAAACTGCTATATAACTACATCATGGTGAGCCCTCTAATCTGAACATCTAATTAACATAGCCACGCCCCACAGACAGCTGCAATACATCCCATTCAGACCTGCTGCAGTGCATGCTGGGTCGCGTTGAGCGCAGCCCTTTTATCGAAAAGAACGGCGTAAAATAGGACATTCTGTGTGGGTTTTACGCCGTAATATACGCCGTATGATTTCAAGACGCCGTAATATACGCCATATGATTTCAGGACACTGTTAAAACGCCGCTAAAAGCACAGAAAACGCCTTTTGGCGCGCCGTACAGAGCGCCGTCTCAGTGCAATAAGACGGCGTAAAAAGCGTCGTTTTAGTGTCTCTCTTGACGCTGTAAAAAGCGGCGTTTAATAATAAGATAATGAGCTCCACCTTCCAGTTTTGAAAGCCAATACATTTAAACTCTGTTCAGCCAATGCTCTTACAGAGAGACTCAGTCTAAAGCAATTCACTGCAGATCCGAGCTCCTGAGCTCTTCAGACACAGTTTTTTATTACCAATTAACAATATACCATCTATAGACATTCCCGCTGGTGCTCATGCCTTTTATTAGTCTAATATTTATGCTGTTTAATGTATTTTTTTTAAATAAACTCTAGGTTTAGGTGAAAGCAAAGTGCTGTGCAGCTCCCCACTTTTATTTTATATCCAGACGGAAATCACATCACCTTGTCAGTATATCACACATGAAGAACCCTATTGTTGCAAAAACATCAGGGTTTCAATAAATGAATTTATTAATTTATTAAATTAGTTACAAATTATATTAGGAAGCTGATTCTTCTTATTATTATTATCATTATTATTATTATTAGATGTAAATTATTCTTAATTTACTATAAATATTGTTATTGTTTTGTTGTTGTTTAAGCATAATATTATTAATATTAGTTTTTATGCTTCAGCAGATCCAGTATTTTTTCTATTTCCATAAGGAAACAAGTATTGTCATTTACAGACATAGACTTACAAGTTACACATTTATTATATTTATATTTATTATTATATTATATTTACTTCAGTCGCTTAGAAGACCTCCATTAGGTTATTTTTTGAAGGGTTTAGGTCATAAACAAGAAGAGCAACATATGCACACCCCCTCTAATGCACAACATGTGCCAAAAATGGGAATTAATTATGATATATGATAACTATGATATATCTTAGTAATAAATTAAAAAATAATTCAGTCATTCAGTCCCAATTAACTTGTCTTTGATCATTATGATCATAGATTTTTCAGGGCAAATGAAAATAAAAAAATCCAGGAAGTGAAATCCCATCATTTAGTTATTTATGATCCCGAATCTGGCTCTTTACTTTGGAAAATCTATCCAATATCCAAACTCATTGGCAAGCCCCACGCACATTATGAGTGTCAACTTATCTCATCATATTCTATTATTATGTAACATCAATTAGCTGATACACATACAGGCAGTACAATACACAGTATTTATTATAAACACACAAACCGACCAACAGCACCACAGCTAGCCTAACTCACTCCAGTCTAAATGCTAAACAGCCTGTATCATTAGCTTACTAAATTAAAGCGCTGTTTAATTTTGCGTGCGTGTATGCCTTTTTCTTGACGCGGCTCCGAGAAAAAGTGAATCAGAACTTTCGCGCTGCGTGGGGAGATTGATTTCGTTCTTAAAATTCTTTAATGGTGGTATACTTTAAGATTTGAACATTTTTAACATACTATATAGCTATATCTATATATCTATATTAAATATATTTATTTACTTTTTTTTTCATTCATCCTTATTAATTCTATTTTCTAACTCAATGTCGTCAGTCCCTTTTAAATTGTAAATGCTCGGCTACACTGGAAATGATGTATTCCCGAGTGAAAATAAAGGTTTATTGATTGAATGATTGATTAATTGGTAAGTTGAGCTCTCCAGTGATCAAGAGCATAGGCGTAGGAGGGGGGGTGGGGGGGGGTGGGGGGTGGGACATGTTCCCCAATATCAGAAACAGGTGGATTTGTCCCCCCCAAAAATGATACCACAGAAAAGGTGGCCAGGAGCGAATCGTTTCTCTCAGCTGTGTTTTTAATGAGTAGACATAATGCTGTGTAAATGGGAAATCTATTTGCGCCAATCACGGAGCCGGTTCAGGAAGAAAGTCCCGCCTCTTAATAAAAACAGCCAATCAGCTCGCTGGTTTTGCGGAGCGCGGAGGAAAGCCTGTGGAGGATTTGTAAAGTTTTGTTTTTAGATTCAGCAGCTGGTTGCAGCGAGCTGACGTTAAAACATATCTGGATATACAGCGATTTTTGTAAAAGAAAGGTAACGGAGCTTACCATGTAAACTGTGTTGAGATTATTTCTAATAGTTGGTTAAAAATTTACGAAAAAAAAACACAGATCATACTTTCTGTGAGCTTGTGATAGTCATTGTGACTTGTAGACTAGGATTGCAGGATTACTATAATGAAGGAAAATACTTTATGTTGATAGTTTAAAGATAGCTTAACCCTGATCACTGCACTAAAATTGTGTGTTTTTACCGGATCCAGCTCATCAGCTAATAAACACTCATTTGTTGAGTTTACCTGTTAAAATCCCTTAGCTTCTTAGATTTACTAATGGAATCTGCCAAAAATCTTTATGAAACATAAGGTTACATTATTTTACGTAAAAGACCTCCATCATAAGAATTGACATGCCAATACATAATAATAATAATAATAATAATAATAATAATAATAATAACATCCATTATATTATTTTAAACATTAGGTGATACTTCATCAGGTTTTTTTTCATATATGTATTTAATTCAGAAATTGCACACATATTTTTTTCTAACAACAGTAAATGTAAAGTGGAGTAACATGTTTAGGTTGTAAAGTGACCTTTACTTGGATGTAACTAATAATAAACAGAAGTACAGAAAAGAATGGTTTATTTGTTATTAAAGGTAATTCCACAAATGTTGTTCTTAGAGACTATGAGGTGGGCTTTGATTCATATAAGCAGATGTGTCCCCCCCAATACCAAACCCGCTCCTACGCCCTTGATCAAGAGTGTTCTTCGTGGAGTATAAATTTAGCCATCATCCTTCTCTCTACCACCACCTCCGTGTCCGTTCCTTGAATATTCAGCTGTTTTTTTTTAGTTTTCCCTGTGTTGATCTAGAGACAGTTTCGTTGGCACCAGTCTACAAAGTCCTGTACCAGATCTATGTATCCTCAATCATTCCAATATGGATTGAGGCAGACGACTTCAGCCCATGTTGATTTCTCAAGTAAAAGGTAGCTTCTTAGCTTCCACCATCTTGTGGTACAACACTGTATATCTTATAAACATTTACGTTTCCTTACATTTTATGATTACTACCACTCCTGTTACTTAGATCCTTCAAATAATATAAATACTGATACAGTACGTGGCCAAATATTTAAGAACTGATAAACCAAGAAACTCTTGAAATATAGCAGAATGACTCTGCCATTTACCAAACGTAAACACACTATTAATTAATAAAATTCATGCACAAGGGGCGTCTCTACTACTCACATTAATCTGATTTAAAATACATTGAACAGCATAAATATTAGACTAATAAAAGGCATGAGCACCAGCAGGAATGTCTAAAGAAGGTATATTGTAAATTAATAATTAAAAACCTGAAGAGCTCAGGTTCAGCTCGGATCAGCAGTGAATTGCTTTAGACTGAGTCTCTCTGTAAGAGCATTGGCTGAACAGAGTTTAAATGTATTGGCTTTCAAAACTGGAAGCAGGAGCGACTCGTCCAGACGTTTTTTGGCCCTTTTGGCGTTCCATATTTTTGTATGTCTTTGTCGTGCTTTCATGTCTTGAAACGCACCTACAGCCGTGAGTTTCAGCTTGAAGTCAGCAGAAACTCACTTTTGGAGTTAAATCGCGAACTCCGAGAAGAGATATGAGTCTGCGGCGTGCTTCGGACACCGGCACCCCCACCGACCGCCACCGCTGCATCTTGCCCACAATGGAAGCGCCACAGGCGACGTGAGAGGAGGCAGAAGAGGGATAAGTGTGGAGGTATCCGAGCGAGGCTAGCGGCTAGCCCACACAAGCTATCCCCACCATGATTCTGTCCAACGTACACTCTCTGGACAATAAACTGGACTACATCCGCTTACTTCAGTCAACTCAGAAGACCGTGAGAGACTGTTGTGTTTATGTTTTCACGGAAACCTGGCTCAACAACAGCCTCCCGGACCACGCCGTTCAGCTGGAGCGGCTAACATGCTATTGGGCGGACCAAGAGCTAGCTGAAGGAGATAAGACCCGCTGCGGTGGGCTCTGTGTTTACATCAGCGATGCTTGGTGTCGAAACGCTGTTGTGGTCTGTAAACACTGCTCACCGGTAGTGGAACTGATGATCATCAAGTGCCGTCCGTTCTATCTACCAAGAGATTTACGACGTGCTGATCACTGCTGTGTATCTCCCTCCGAGCTCAAACAATAGCGTGAGGAGTGAAGAATGAACTGTACCAGTACATCATTGAACAGCAGACAGCACACCAGGATGCTTTTCTTATTCTGGCTGGAGATTTCAACCATGCAGACCCAAAGAGTGGGTTTTCTGGACTTTTTAAACACATAGACTTTCCAACCAGAAGAAACAACACCCTGGACCAGGTCTTCACCACACACAGAGGAGCCTACAAAGCCCCCAACTTGGAGCCTCTAACCACCTCACCATTATGCTAATGCCAGCTTACATACCACTGGTTAAAGTCACCAAACCAGGTCTTACGCAGGTACGAGTGTGGCCAGAGGGTTCCTCAGAGGCACTTCAGGACTGTTTCAGCAACAGACTGGAATATGTTCAGAGAGGCTGCCACCCACAACAACATCACGGAGTACACAGAAACTGCCTACATCACCAAGTGCATTGATGATGTAACTGACCTCAGCACCATCACAGTTTGTAAGAAGCCATGGCTGACAGGAGAGATCCACAAGTTCCTGAGGGCTAGAAATGCAGCCTTCACAACAGGTGACAAGGCAGGCCTGAGGACAGCCAGGGCCAACCTGTCCCACGGCATCAGGAAAGCTAAGAGACGACTGTATTCAAGGAAGATATTCCAACGCTTCAGTGACAGCAGAGACACACGGAACCTGTAGCAGGGTATCCAGTCTATCACAGGCTATAAACCCCATCCACAGACCTGCAACCTCTGCTGAAAGACCTGAATGGATACTTTGCAAGTTTCGAGCCACTTAACAACACACCCGCCCAGAAATCCATCTCTCCTCCTGGTGACCAGGTGCTGACACTGTCCCCAGTCAGTGTGAGGAGAGCATTCAGCAGGATCAATGCTCGAAAAGCTCCTGGGCCTGACAACATTCCTGCTCGAGTGCTGAGGGACTGTGCCTGGGAACTCGCAGAGGTTTATACTGACATCTATAACACCTCTCAGAGTCAGGCTGTGGTTCTCTCATGCTTAAAAGCCACCACCATAATCCCTGTCCCAAAGAAGGCATCGCCATCCTGTCTCAACGACTATCGTCCGGTTGCACTCACCCCCATCCTCATGAAGTGCTTTGAACGACTAGTCATGCACCACATCAAGTCTTCGCTCCCCCCCTCCCTGGACCCCTACCAGTTTGCATATCAGTCAAATCGCTCGACCGATGATGCCATCTCCACTGTTCTCCACTCAGTCCTCACACACCTGGACAAGAAGAACACCTACGTAAGAATGCTGTTTGTTGACTTCAGCTCAGCATTCAACACAATCGTCCCTCAACAGCTCATTCACAAACTGGACAGTCTGGGGCTGAGCACTTCACTGTGCAACTGGCTGTTAGACTTCCTGACCAGAAAACCACAGGCAGTGCTGGTTGGCAGCAACACAGGGGCTCCCTAAGGATGTGTGCTGAGCCCCCTTCTGTTCACTCTGCTGACCCACGATTGCACACCAGCATACACCTCCAACCTCTTCGTCAAGTTTGCGGATGACACGACAGTGGTGGGTCTCATCAGCAACAACGATAAGTCACACTACAGGAGCGCGGTGAGCCGTCTGGCCTCCTGGTGCAAACACAACAATCTCTCTCTGAACACAGAGAAGACCAAGGAGATTGTTGTGGACTTCAGGAGAACTCACACACTGCACACCCCTCTGTTCATCAACGGAACTGCTGCGGAGAGGGTGAGCAGCACCAAGTTCCTGGGTGTGCATGTCACAGAGGACCTTTCCTGGAGCACCAACTCAGCGTCACTGGCCAGGAAGGCAAATCAGCGTCTCTACTTTCTCCGCAAGCTGAGAAGAGCTGGAGCCCCCACCCCCATCATGACCACCTTCTACAGAGGGGCCATCGAGAGCATCCTGACCAGCTGTTTCACCGTGTGGTACGGGGCCTGCACAGCATCCTGCCGCAGGACCCTCCAGCGCATCGTGAGAGCAGCTGAGAAGATTGTTGGCACCTCTCTCCCCTCCCTTCAGGACTTGTACAGCTCCCACCTCACACGGAAAGCCCTCCGTCTGGCAGGAGATCCCTCCCACCCACTACACAGCTTCTTCAGCCTGCTGCCATCAGGGAGGAGACTGTAGAGTCTCGGGGCGAGGACCAGCAGACTGCGAGACAGCCCCATCCATCAGGCTGTGAGGATGCTGAACTCTCTTCCTGCTCTACCCCCCATCCCAATCCTGCCCCCAGCACACACTCACTCAGCATCCTGAACCCCCCCACTAATAAAGTACTGAAACTCTGCACTACAATGCACAAAGTACTGGTCCCTTCCAAACGGACTTGCACTACACAACACCTGCACTACTGATATACTTGCACTGTCAATACGCATTTTAATTCCACTTAATTAAACTGTGAACTTTAAGGACTTACGCACCCATTCACTTTACCAGCCTTAAGCTATATACCATATACCGTATTTGCACTACTGTTATTTACTATTTTTACTGTCATTCCATCTCAATCACCATCAATATTGCACTATTGTCTTAAGTATGTTTATTGTGTCTTGCTGTATTGAACATATAGTGTCTCCCACTCTTTTATATTATAATTATATATCTATTTTTACTTATTTTTACTTATATTTATATATCTATTCCTCCCCCACACCACTGCACCTTGTTTTTGTCTCATGTATGTCTATTTGTGTCCCTGCTGTATTGTACACATAGTGTCTCCCATTCTCCTTTATTATATCTATTATCTGTACTTGCTGTAAAATTGGGAAGGAGAGTAACGTAATTTCAATTCTCTGTATGTCCTGTACATATGCAGTACTGACAATAAAACTACTTGACTTGACTTGACTTGATCATTTGCACTAGTCAACCAGGACATCCACCAGTCACTGCAAATGATTGAATTTAATCAATAAAATAACAATAATAAATAAAATTAATAAAAAAATATATAAAATATAAACTCAGTAAAAAAAAACATTTAAAATAATCACAGGCACAGAATAATAAAGGTTTCTGTTTCAAATCATTGAAACAGCTCACCAAAACCTCAACCTATCCTTGACAATATTTGATTAACTTTACATGTCCTTACTCATCTTAATTTAACTAAACTGAGTTTTATATTATTTAAAGCCTCGTTCTGAATTCAGCTCCACGCTGCGAGAGAGAGAGAGAAAGAGAGAGAAAGAGGCGGAGCGCATTTTTGCCTTGATTAATTAACAGATAAATATGTGGCTATAGTGAGTTTAATAACATGAAATTTACTACACTTGATCTGACGTTGTTCATTAAAACATAAAAAAAAAACAGAGATAATCCCGCGCGCATTCCCGTGTGCTGCGCCGAGCTCCGCTACGCATGTCTGCTTTACTTTTCAGATATTTAGAAAATAATAATAAAAGTGAATTTCAGTTCAATAATAGCGAAGTGAAATAAAATAAATTTATGTTCAGTTGAAGTGCTTTTCTCTTTTAATTTTTTTTTAAACTCCAGCATTTGAGTGAGAATAAGCATCTGTTGAAATTCTTAAACAGCAGAATGCCTATATCTGCTATATTAAGCTATAGTTATTAAGTCTGTGTACTGAACATAAATATAAATCCTTATATTTGTCAAAGATAATTTTCTTTATTGTCAACATGACTGAGAATTGTATAATGTAATAGTTCAAGCTTTAATACACTTTATATGATTTGAACATGTTCAGATAAGTTCAACGACCCTCCATTTCCCATTTTTTTTTTCAATGTGGTATTTGAGCATGAACCACCTTAAGGGGGCTTTCACACCTGCCTCGTTTGGTCCGGACTTTCGGACTTTTCAGTTTGGTCCAAACCAAAGTAGCAGGTGTGAAAGGGCAAAGGACCAGATTTTGGTTCGACCAAGAGAGGTGGTCTCGGTCCGGATCTTCTGAACCATGGTCCGGTTCAGCTGCAGTGTGAAAGTGCTTTTCTGGATGGTTTGAACTTTCGGACCAATTACAGTAAGCTGAGCAGACGTTCCTCAACAACGGCAGCAGAAGAAGAAAAATAACCAACTACCACTGGCTGCAGCCTGCGGGAAGGCGGAGTTGGATGTCCAGCTTGTAACTGAAGTTTAAGTTAACATTATGTATATTTTAATTTCTGTTCTGCAGTTTTCTTTTGTTATTTTGGTTTTATTATTGTGGGAAGAATGACTGAAAATATTGAAGACTTTTATTTTGAAACTGTGGGGAAAACGGGAGTGAATGAGTCAGGCAGTTCAGCAGAACAGGCGCGAATGCTGGAGGGGACAGAGAGGGAGGATATTCAGGAGAAACACGGCAATATATTCCCCTAGCTAGAGCGGGAACAAGGTATTTTGTTCGTGACCAGTGTTTTTTGTAACGCATATGTGTATTCTCAGTGACATTTGTGAAATTGTAATTTGTTTTTGTTTCTTTCATAGCTCTTACGGTGTGTTTGTGAGACCAAAAAAGTATTAAATCTTCATAAACCATCAGTTGGCTTTACCATTTTCTGGCTGGGGGGCTACACAGCTCGTCCAGTCCCACCTAACTGCCCTGTACATTGTTTACTTCTGTTCAGAGGCGGAGCTAAGACATGATTCTGACAAAGTGGGTGGGACTGGACGGCATGACGCTAACAAAGTGGGCAAAGCTGGACGCACTGGATGTCCAACTCCGCCTTCCTGCAGGCTGCAGTCAGTACCCTCTCAAAATAACCGGAAAAGCAGGAAAAATGAGCCGTGGATACAGCTGCTTCAGGACAAGCACTTTTGTTTGGCGAATTTGAACTAACCTAGAGTTCTGTGCCTGAGGTTGCTGCTGCTGCTGGTATAAAAACCACAATAGCAGCACTACTATGGAGACAAAATGAACCTGTTCATTTATTTTATCCTTATCCTGGAAAGGCTTTCCACCGAATGAACCACCCGCTGAATTGTCAACACGTCAACATCAGTATCACACAAAGGTCTTTGGTGCGCTCCCTAAACTGCAGTGTGAAAACAAAAATAAGCGGACCAAATATATACAATGTAGCAAACACATGAACCTTGGTTAGGACCACGGTCCGGACTTTCAGGTGTGAAAGGACCCATAAAGATCACTTTAGGACTTCAAGCTGCAGAACCTGGTAATATTTTAAGTACAGCTCATGGAAAAAAGTCTACAAACCGCAACACTACACAACACAAACATTTGAATGGTGGTCTGGTGATCCTACAGATATTGGAAACTATTCACTTATGTAGCTTATCTTTTAACCTGGTACATTAAACTCTACACATTAGCTGCATTAAACTTATTTACCAATTCTAAAGCACACTTTTTACCTAAATGCAGTTCCCTACATTACATTACAGGAATTGAGTATTCAGGATGCTGAGCAAAGAATTCAGAGTATCCAGTCTAATCTGAGCTGCTCAGAGGTGGAAAAAGTACAGAAAAATTGTAATTGAGTAAAAGTACCTTTACTTTGCTAAAATTCTACTCAAGTAAAAGTAAAAGTACCCATCTAAAATTCTACTCGAGTAAAAGTAAAAGTACTCAATTTAAAATGTACTTTGAGTAAAAGTTACTAGTTACTTTTAATTATTTGATGTAAAAAACTACAAGTCATAAATTATGTATAGGTGACTATAAACCGTATTTTTATATTTTTACAGTTCATTATTATTTTTTTAATTTGACATTGCTATGCTGCTATTTACATGTTTTTTTAACATTCAAGCAGATTGTTTAATGTTCATATTCCCAATAAAAACTTAAGGAATTATCATTAAAAACATGAAATCATACAAAAAAGAATGCTGGTCGGCGCATGCGCAGTGCCGTAAAGAAGCACATATCGATGGGTAGCATAACTCGACAGAACACCGGTTCCCCCGACCTGCACACACAGACCCCAGGCTACACTGATTCACACTGCGTCTCTTCCGCTAACTGTAATAAACATTACTGAAAAAAGTTCAGCTACGCTGCCATGGAGAACAAAACTCAGCACAAACTATGTGTGATTAAATCAGCAGAACATAAACACAGGGAACAATATGAGGCATTTCTCTCACCACCAAGACTTTCAGAAAGGTAAACTCAGTTTGTGGACACAGGTTAAGCACGTAACATAGAGCAGCTTTGATGTCTCCAGTTTAGTTCAGCGTTGTTTAATGTCTAAAAGGGATCTATGTAATCCATGATCATTAGCTAAGGTATTTAGGTTATATTTGCCTCAATCGCCCGGTAACATCCCGCAGACAGACTCATTTCATACAGCTTTCAGTGAATTTAAGGTACTAATAATTTATGTGTTAATGCACGTTAGTAGCAAGGGTGTCAAAAGTATTCACATTCATTACTCAAGTAGAAGTATAGATACTGGGGTTTAAAAATACTTTTGTAGAAGTTGAAGTATCAACTCAAACCTTTTACTTAAATAAATGTATAAAATTACTGCTTTTAAAACTACTTAAAGTATAAAAGTAAAAGTAATGAAAGAGGAAAAATTAGCTTATAAACAGAAGCCTAGGCCGCATTACAGGGGCCTATAGTGCACTACCCCCGATGACTAGATGACTAGAAGAACTGAAATGGTGCTAAAAAAGGTCTTCAGAGATTGAAAAATACATACCCAAATTTTTAAGCTTTTAACACTAATATTAAATTATTCAGAGAATTTAAATTTTATCAATTAATATTACAAAATTAACTGAAAACACTTAAAAATATACAATTGAACATGTCATATTCAAAATATGGTAAAAACAAGACTTTCAGTGCTTTTCAGATTTTCTAATTTCTAATTTTAAAATGAAATATTTATATGTGTGTTTATCAGGGATTCTTAAAATGTGTTTAAAAATGTCCAATAATTAGATTAAACAATAAAACAAGAACTTATTTATACCACAGAATGTGAAGTAATGTTTTTTTACACATACATTTTATTTTACATCACCTAGTGTGCTGCCTGAACCTAAAAATACCCTTGTCCGAAAGCAAGTTTCATGACTTTGCAATACTTAAATAATTGTTTAAAGTAAAATAAAACAAACACAATAGCTACTGTGATCATGTTTTTAAGTAATTATTCAAACTGTAAAGAAATTTACAATTTAAAAAATATATTTATGTACTTTTTACATGATTAAAATCGTGTCCGGAGTTTCTGTCAACACCATAAGATTTTTCTAAAAATGCAAAAAATCAGGCTTTATTTTCACCAAATCACACTCTAACAACCACTTTTTCACTTCCTGCTTGGTGGACATGCCGTGAGGCCACTGCTCTGGTAAGTAAATATTTCTCATATTTTTCCTTAATTATCTTCTTTTACAAAACCAGCTATGTCACAACCATAGAGTGTCAACACCATGGTTCAAGGTTTATGTGATTTTATTAAGAAATAAAAGTTAAATCTAACTTTATTGTTGAGGCCACAAGCAGCTGGTGATAAACAAGATGGCTTCTGCAAAGAAATCACATGTTATGATGAAAAACTGAAGATTTCGTCAACTCCGTAAGACTCCATCAGACGTCAACTCCGTAAGAAACTTTGTAATGAGGACCTTTTCGATCGGTTGTTGCCAGGTGTTTAAATTCATGCCATGATATAAGATGAGTTCAAGATTTTTTTCCAAAGGCTGAATTAATGAACATTCTTAATGTTTTTCTCCATGATCTGTATATTCACTGGCGTAGGAACCGGGGGGGACGAGTGGGACAATATTAGAAACAGGTGGATTTGTCCCCCCCCAAAAATGACATCGTTTTACTCAGCTCAGCAGTACTATTAATGAGGAGACAGACCGGACCAATCACGGAGCCGGTTCAGGAATTAAGTTCCGCCTCTCAGGAGAAACAGCCAATCAGCTTGCTGTTTTGCAGCCCGCGGGGGTGTCAGTGTGTTGGTGGGGGGGAAGCCCCTCCCTCCCTGTGAGATTTAGCAGCGGGACAGGGGTGCAGCTGATTTTAAGATATGGGTATACAGCGATTTTTTTTTTCTAAAAGAAAGGTAACTGTAGGCTAACCACGTAAACTGTGATATGTTTCTGATAGCTGGTTAAAAATACACGTCTCTGAATCAGCACACAGTTTAAACCCACTGTGATTAATAAACTGCAGCTGTGTTAGTGAGTTAGCTTAATTTACCTGGAATTACCTAGATTGGGAGTCAAGGTTTAAGAAAAAATATATATGTGTAATGTTCAGCTTGCCCTGTACCTGATCAGCTAATCACTATTTCATTTTCAAACTGTAATTATTAATTTAAGATTGCAGGACTTACTGTAAGCTATAATTAACGAAAATTAATTTAGCTAACTAGTTATCTAGAAGCTGGATGTAGGGGATAGACAGAATTTAGTACAACACTGGGTAATGTTGGTAGTTTAAAGCAGTTTCTTAACCCTGATCTCTGCCCTAAAACTGTGTTTTCCATCAGATCCAACTGATCAGCTAATAAACAATCATTTATTGAGTTTACCTGTTAAAATCTCTTAGCCCCCTGTGGATCCTAAATTAATCATTATGTATATCCAGCAGTGTATTAGACACATCGTACCACCACTTTCTTTATTAAGTGCCTTTAAACAGAGAACGCTGTACAATATGCAGAACAGTGGGAGTATGCAATAGAATATGTAAGAACAGGGTTAAGAAACACTGATCTAACCTGACTTCTGTTCATATGTAGTTAACAGTAAGACCACATGTCCTGACGTTTATATTAACTTCTGCCAAAAATCTCTATGAAACGTAGTTACATTCTCTCAGTAGAAAGAAGTGCTCTCAGTAGAAAAATAATAAAAGCGCAGGACCCAAAGTGGAGAAAATGTAAATATACAACAGAACTGACATACAATACATAATAATAATAATAATAATAATAATAATAATAATAACCAAATCTGTTATATTATTTTAAATATTAGGTGATAACTGATCAGTTTTTGTGCTATGTATATAATTCAGACATTGCATGCATAATTTTTTTCTAACACCAGTAAATGTAATGTGGAGTAACATGTTTAGGTTGTAAAATCACCTTCTTGGATGTAACTAATTATAAATAAAATACAGAAAAAAATGATTATTTGTGATAAAAAAAGAATTCCACAAATGTTGTTCTAGGAAACTATAGGGTGGGCTTTGGTTCATATTCGCAAATGTGTCCCCCCCCCCCCAATATCAAGCCCGCTCCTACGCCCTTGTGTATATTTGATGAGTTTATGGACTGTTCAAGAGATCTGATATGCCTACTGCCAAGTTCCTGTTTTTAAAGTGGGTGTGAGTGCAAAAATAAGGATTGATATTAAATGGCCTTTATCCTGAAATGTTACAGTTGATAAATTGAGTTTTTGAGGTTCAATGGTCATGTTAAATGAAGTTATCTCCAGTTCTCTTCTAATGCATCAACAGCTCATCAACTCCATAAGATGAGTTTTCTGTTCATTTTTGTTTTTAAAAAGACATTTTATCACATTGTCTCAGATTATCTCAATAAAAACACTGCTTTTCCCTAAATAAATTTGTAATTTCTGTGTTGCTGACTATCATTGTTTGTTTTTGAGATTAAAAAATAAATGTGTAAATGTATATTTCCCCAATTATAATAATCAGCAGCTTGATAATATATATTTTTTAAAGTAATAGTATTAGTTTAAAACATGGATTGAATAACACAGATTAAAATAACATCCAGTAGCCAAAATAATTGCAATAAGTTTATTTAAAATACATATTTGTATGTTTCTTTGTGTCTTACGGTGTTGACAAAATTCCAGGCTTGTCCACCAAAAACAAAATGTTAAAAATGTTAAACCTGGGAGATTGTATTTTCACAGCATCAAAAGGCCAACACCTGGGACAAAAATAATATATAAATATATTTTGGAAAAATCAACATTTTATTTTTAGAAATTAAAAACTCATTGTGTCCCTTGTCTCAAGAATCCCTGTTATATAAGTGTTTTTACAGTTCTTTATTTAGTTACAAGGTGTTTACATTCACCATGTAAAATTATAAACTGCTCTCTTTCACTGGTTAGATATTATAGTGATCTGCTCCTGGGATATTCCTTTCTTTCTCCAAAGGACTGGAAACTTTATAAGAACAAAAACTACTAATTTTATAACTAATTTTGTAGTAAAGAATGTGTTTCTGTATTTTATATATCTGCTCAGTGACAGTGTCGGGTTACACACCCGCCCCAGCTCTGGCTCCGCCTAACGCGGCACCTGATTGGCCGACAGAGCTGATTCACGTCTTTCTTCAGAGAAGACTCTGTTGATTTTGCGTGTGCGCATTAGTAAGCTGTAAACCCAGCCAAACCTTTAAATAAAGCGTTAAATTCGATATTATAAGCACTATTTTGACAAAAATGAGGATTACTGTAAAATGGACTGATGGATTTACTTATTTGGAGCGATTTTGAAGCAACAGGGAGCGGTAAGCGCTGGTGGGGGCTGTGTGTGTGTGTGTGTGTGTGTGTGACTGTTGACCTCTAGAACGGCAGGGGGATTAATTACACAAGCTGCTGTAAAACTGTATAAAACAGTCTAACGCACTCTTCAGGAACCGTACAGTGAAATGGTTTGCTGTTCCGTAATCCTGAGAGTTAGACAGTTGGAATGATGTATAATGTCCGCATTGGATCAAATATGGACGTAAGTAAAAAGCAAATGTGCAAATTATAAGTAATATTTTAATAAATAGGCATATTTCGCCGTAAATGTTTATTTTCTAAAAGGAAATACAGCTAAATAGGCTAGATAACTGAAAGCCAGAGATTCTAAGATTCAGTATGGCATATTGTGTGTGTGTATATATTGAGCCTATAATTATTCATAAACACAGCCAGATATTAATTATGATATTTTTCTGGCCCGTGGGTGGGCCAGGGCGCGTTAAGACGATAAAGTAGAAGCGTTTGATTTGATCCCAGTGTTGCCTACTCACAACGCTCTCTTAGTCAGCTTGAAACCCACACGATGCTAAAAATGGGTAATCCAGGTCCAGAAATTAAAAATCCATCCCAGGGATTAGGTTGAACTAGCTCCAGAGCCAGCCAGAATGAGTGATATCCTGGGATGGATTTTTACTTTTTGAACCTAGATTACCCCCCTCTACACCTAAACTCATAAAATTAAAAGCTCACACGCGCTCTCCAAACGAAATTACAACACTGAATCCATAGCCTAGACCTAGCAAGCAAACTGTTACAAGCTGTTGAAATAAGGACAGAGACGGAGCTGTATGAAACAAGCTGCTGTATTAGCATAACAACATGAGGCGGCCTTAGCTGAGCCTCTAGGCAGAACGATAACAAAGCTGCTTCCCGTGTCACAATAAGAGTCCCAGCGTGGCTTGCACTTTAGAACAGGCATCCATCTAACATCTCCCTTTCCTGAGACATAACATTTATAGTCTTGTAACTCAGACTTATAACTAATTAAGTCAGAACGTAACCCTCCCACAGTTCACAATCACATATAAACCTGCAACTGATTAGTTTGTGACATTAGATCTTCATGTTCTTCTTTTTTTATTTTTTTTTTTTCTTTCACTCATCCAGTCTTTTGGGAGGGCGAGACACCCGTCCACTCCTGGTGACAACACAAGGTCGCTGCGGCGACTGGGCCCGCGGGGGTTCAAACCCAGGTCGTAGTGACAGTTCGTTATTGGTGCTTGGGGCCGGCTTGGGCACAGACAGATCGGCATCCTCACCTACGGATGCGTGCTCAGAGTGCGAAGTGTCGAGAAGTGTTGAGAACGACTGTCCTGCTAAAGTAGATGCTGGCAACTCAGCTACTCGCAAGTCCACTCGATTACGTCGAAAGAAAGAGCCATCCACATCGATCAAGTATGAACGAGGAGCCACTTGTTTCATGCACGTACCCAGTTTCCACACACCAGTGCGATCTCCTGGCAAGGGCCTCATCCTCACTGGGTTTCCGATAGCAAGTTCGGGGAGATCACGTGCAGACCTGTCGTATGTGCGCTTGGCAATCTGTTTTCTTTGGCGCAGTTTGTCAACAACGCCAGGTACAATGCATGGCTCCAGAAGGCAGTGCAGAACAGGCAATGCTGATTTTAACCGGCGGGCCATTAGTCTCTGAGCCGGACTGCTGTCCATTCCATCTGTGGGCGTATTGCGCCACTGAAGAATAGCCTTCCAGGGGTCACACCCATCTCTGAGAGCTTTCTTACAGAGGTTTTTTGCAATTTTGACAGCTGCCTCAGCCTTGCCATTAGCTTGTGGATGTCTGGGGGAGGAGGTAACATGTTCAAACTCCCAGGTTGCTGCAAAACGGCTGAACTCCCAACATGCAAACTGTGGGCCATTGTCTGTAATCACACGGTCTGGAATGCCATATCGAGCGAAATTTGCTTTGCAGCGTTTGATTGTTGTTTCCGCCGAAAGATCTGGGAGTAGGTCAATTTCCCAAAAGTCTGAGTAGTGATCAACCAGCAGTAGGTATGTTTTGCCACCATACTGGTAGAGATCCATACTGATGATTTGCCAGGGCCTTGTGGGAAGTTGATGAGAGAGCATTGTCTCTTTCTGCTGTCTGATAGCATACTCATTACAAGTGCTACATGTGCTGACGTGGTCTTTGATGGCATTTTGCATGCCTGGCCAGTAGAGTGTTTCTCGAGCTTGCCTGTAGCATGAAGTAGCTCCAGTATGTGTGGCGTGAATTCGGGCCAACATCTCCGAACGGAGGGACTTCGGTATGACAACTGCCTGACCCTTGAATAGAATGCCGTTTTGTATGCTAAGTTCATCTTTGCATGACCAGAACTCACGTATATCCAGGCTCACGTCTTCTTTGTGCTTTGGCCAGCCATCCAGAATGACTGCCTTAAGGTGTCGCATTTGTGCATCAAGTTCAGTGTGGGCTTTAATGCTACAGAGGCGCTGATCAGTCACATTGAGGTAGTCTGACTGTATGACATGCTCCAGGTCACACTGCTCTTGCTCCGTGGCACAGATGAAATGATCCTGGTGCACAGGTGCTGGTTGAGTAGCGGGTGCTGTGGCCCTGCTCAGTGTATCGCTTAGATACATTTCTGGGCCTGGCTTATATACTACCTCCAAATTGTAGTTCTGTAGGGCCAGGAGCATGCACTGTAGGCGCTTTGGTGCATGTAGCATGGGCTTACTGAAGATGGCTATCAGAGGTTTGTGGTCAGTCTCTGCTGTAACCTTTGCACGACCATACAGGTAATGGTGAAAGCGCTGGCATGCAAACACAATGCTGAGGCATTCCTTCTCAATTTGTGCATAATTTTGCTCTGAGGATGAAAGAGCTCTGGAAGCATATGCAACCGGCCGCCCTTCCTGCATAAGGCAACACCCGAGGCCATGTTGGCTCGCATCACTCTGTATTGTCACTGGTTTAGACACATCATAGTACTGCAAGACCGGAGCTGACGTGACCAGATGCTTTATTTCTTGTATCACCCTGTCATGTTTCGGTAGCCAGTGCCAGACTGTCCCTTTGTCTGTCAGTCTCCTCAACGGCTCACACAGTTCTGACAGTCCAGGCAGGAATCTGGCAATGTATGTGACAAATCCCACAAACCGCTGCACCGCTTTAGCATCTGAAGGTGTGGGCATGTCAATCACTGCCTTTATTTTCTCTGGGTCCGCCTTTAAGCCCTCTGCTGACAGTATGTGCCCATGGAAGCGGACTGCCGACACCTTGAACTGGAGTTTTTTTGCACTGAGTTTCAGATTAACCTCCCTGCAGCGGTTCATGAGGGCCAGCAGCTTGATATCGTGATCCTGGTTTGCTTCTAACTGTGAATCGCCACAACCCACGACTAGAATATCATCCGCGATGGGTTCTACTCCATTAAGTCCAGCCAATAATTCATGCTGCTTCCTCTGGTACACCTCTGGAGCAACAGACACCCCAAAAGGAAGCTTGAGCCAACGCATTCTTCCCCATGGTGTCCAGAATGTGGTCATGAGGCTACTTTCCTCGTCAAGCCTACACTGGAGAAAAGCATCGCGAGCATCCACCAATGTGAAGACTTTGGCTTTGGGGAGTTTGTATAGGACATCCTCCAAAGTGGGCATGATGTAGTGTGATCGCCGAAGAGCTGTGTTAAGGTGCTTCGGGTCAATACAAAGTCGCAACTTGTCTGGTTTCTTCACAATCACCATATTGCTGATCCAATCTGTAGGATCAGTCACTGGAGCTATGTGCCCATCAGCCTGGTGCTGATCGAGCTGTGCCTTGACAGCAGCCTTCATGGCTACTGGTACATTCCTGGGGGCGCATTGCATTGGCCTCACAGCTTCATCCAAGTCAAAGTGTACCTCCCCCGGTACTGACTCTATTGGGCCATAGAACACATCCCTGTATCTGGCCAGGAGTGTCTCCTTAGTTAAAATTGATGAATTGTTTGAACATGTGGTGGTCGACGACAGGGCATGTAAGCTGGCTGGAATCGTGAACTGAACAAGGCCCAAACGTTCACAAGTGGACCCTGACAGTAGTGGCGGCTGATCTGTTTTGACTATTTCAAACTCCAAATTGTGTGTTTTATCATTGATGCTACATGATGTTGAAAACAGCCCAAGTGAGGGCATCAGCTGTCCGGAATATAGCTTCAGTTTTGTGCTACTTGGCAGTAATGGGGTTTTGGGTGCACGACTCATTTTATCGTTTAAGCTCATTACATCACACGTTGCACCAGTGTCTAGCTGGCATTGCTGCAGTTTGCCCTGTATGTGCAATTTGACATACCACTTCTTTCCTTTTGCCCGCATTGAGCCAATGTGCTCTGTGGCATATAGATCATCGCTCACAATGTCAGTGTTGTCCTGCTGAATGTCATCAATCTTATGTAATTTACTCTCAGTCCATTTCTTTTTGCTCTTCAGGCAGACTCTAGCAAAATGGTTGCTGGTGCCACATGCTTTACATTGCTTGCCAAATGCAGGGCAGTGCTCCCTACCAGCCCTGTGGTTGCTACCACAGTAACGGCATTGAATAGGCACGGTATCTGTGGGTGAAGGTTGCTTGGTGGACTGCTGGCGCATTGCATTTACACAGTCCAGTGGTGGTGCATCCTGAATCATTGATTTCAGTCTCTGATTAGTCAGCTCTGCCATTCTGCACGTATCAATAGCACTATTTAGTGTGAGCTGGCGCTCTCTTAAGAGGCGTCGTCGTGTATTTTCGTCTGCAATGCCGAGCACTATTTTGTCTCTAATTAGGTCATCCTTGAGCTCGCCATATTCACATGTAGCTGCCTTTTCGCGTAAGCGCGTCACAAAACTGTCAATCGGTTCGCCTTCTTCCTGTTTGCAAATGCCAAAATTGTATCGTTCATATATGACATTCTTTGCCGGCTTGAAATACTCTTCGAGAGCGTCTAGGATAGCCCTTGTATCAGCGCGCTGCTCATCTGTGAGCGCCAAGTTGTGCTTGTAAATGTGACGGCATTCGGCGCCCATTACAGTTCTTAGTGTCGCTGCTTGCACCACCTCTGATTTTTCCAGCAGTTCAGTAGCTAAAGCATAATCCTCAAATTCTGCACAGAATATCTCCCAATTGCTACTCACATCCCCTGTCAGTTTCATCGGCGAGGGTGGCGGTATGTTGCCAGGAGCCATCGCTTTTCGGGTGGTCCGAAAGAAGTAAGCAGTGCTGCGGAGCTGGATGAATGTGTCAGATAGTATCCAATTAACTTAGATCAGGAAAAAAATAAATAATCCGCTTCTGACACCATGTTACAAGCTGTTGAAATAAGGACAGAGACGGAGCTGTATGAAACAAGCTGCTGTATTAGCATAACAACATGAGGCGGCCTTAGCTGAGCCTCTAGGCAGAACGATAACAAAGCTGCTTCCCGTGTCACAATAAGAGTCCCAGCGTGGCTTGCACTTAAGAACAGGCATCCATCTAACACAAACCTTGGCATGTACCAAGCCATAGCAAACATTACAAATTCACCATTAGTGCATCACTAGGTTACTACAATATCTTATCAACATATAACTGTAGGAAACATTTAGTTTACCTCAATATGCTTTTTCAAATTAGATGGTGAATTTCTGAAATCTCGTGCTGCTGAGCTGCATCGCATCCGAAAAGAGTTGTTTTTGCATCCAACCATTCCGAAGCTCCTCGCTGCAGCTGGAGACGCGTAACTGGGGTCTTCCTACCAACTTTCTGACTGGCGCGCTTCTGGAGTTTGACGTGAGGTACAGGTCATGCATCAAATACAAACCAATAGAGGGTCTGAATTAAATATGTTTATACTTGTTATACAACCACAAGCTTTCCAGATGGCGCGATTTATCTGTTTGTTTTTTTATGTTGCAGGAATGAAATGAGGCTATTTTATCCGAGCGCTGTATTTTTTTTTTGCATTTGCATTTGCATTTTTTCCCAGTAACCAGGAGTTTTCCAATGTAGCGAAGTAGATTACTTGTGTCAAAATGTATTTGAGTAAAAGTAAAATTACCTATTTAAAAAAAAATACTCATAAAATCTACTTAATTACAGTAACGTGAGTAAATGTAATTCGTTACTTTCCACCTCTGGAGCTGCTAAACTGTAGTGAACATATGACAGGATAAAACAACTGCAGTATGAATTTGTGCACTTAGATTCAGTGGTTTGAAGGCAAGGTATCCGCATTAACAGCAAACACTCCTCAGTGTTGACTAGGGATGCAACGGTTCTCTGTATTTTATCTAACCGTTCGGTTCGGCCTGTTTGGTTCAATACACCCGGATGGACCGCGGTATTTCGGTGCGCGCACTATCAGAGCGAACGCACGCTCTGGTGTAGAATGGCCAGGGGGAGGGGCTGCTGAGCGGGTGCTGTTTGAATGAGCCAAATCTGTTCAGAATGATGTTAATGAACACTACAACACTGAAGGAGCACAGACCTATTATTTAATAGAAATGTGTAGGAACAGCTAAACACAGCGCTGTACGTTAAGCGTGGACAAGTGGAGTCCACGCCCAGAGCTGCCTGATTATAACATTCTAACTGGTGAAGTTTTTAAACAGTTTGATTTGTTACTTAAGGTTATAATAGTTTTTGAATGCTTCATTATAGTTTGATTTTATTTTGTTTTCACCTTTTCTAGTCCAATTCAGTTAGTTTTAATTTGTTTTTATTACAAGTGTGTAAGTGAATATTGATAGGAACAAATGACAATTATCATCCAATTAAACTTGTGTTCTTGTATTTTGCTGTTTTCTAAACACAGGGATTTACATTGGCAGAACTCTGGCTAGAACAAAGAGAATTATCTTATTTAAGAACTGTCAGCTGTTTGTTCCCACTTCTCACTTTCATATATCTTTTTCCAAAGAAAATCCCGGAGTACTAAACCACAGATTTCCTCACTTCACACTTCCATACAGTTTGGTTATATCAGACGATTTATCAGCTTCTGCATTTCTGCACCAACCTGCTGTTTACAGCACTTTAACTGAAAGGAAAATTCTAGAGAGTAAATTCATTTTAATTGATGTACAAAGACCACATGTGTGCAAAGGAACTTGTTTCTGTGTAATGCAACTATGATTTTCTAATAAAGGTAAGAGCCAAGAAAGTTAGAATCAGAAATGTACTTTGGTAACAGAGAAACACTACCCAATACCCAATCAACTCTCCCTTACTATGGTACGCTATCCTCTCTGACTGTTGTTTGCTCCCGTTGACCTGATTTTTCAGTCTGACTACCCCGTTATTGTATTTATCTCTATTCTGTTTAATAACATTTTCTTTGTACTGCATCTGTGCTTGTCTGAGTATATCTGATCATTACAAGGAGATCATTAGAAAAAACATGATGTATTTATTGTTCAAGTGGTATTTTAGCTAGATATGTTGTGTTGGGGAAACTGTAACAACTTAATTTCCTAAATCATTTGCACTAGTCACCCAGTTTTTTTATTTAATTGAATCAATAAAATAATAAAAATAAATAAAATTAATAAAAAATTATATCAAATATAAACTCAGTAAAAAAAAACTCTTTTAAAACAATCCCAGGCTTTCTGATGGTGCGCACAATAATAAAGGTTTCAGTTTCAAATCATTGAAACAGCTCACCAAAACCTCAACCTATCCTTGACAATATTTGATTAACTTTACATGTTCTTACACATATTAATTTATTTAACTAAACTGAGTTTTATATTATTATAGCCTCACTCTGAATTCAGCTCCACGCTGTGAAAGAGAGCGAGAGAGAGAGAGTGCAGCGCTTCTCTTTATTAAATAACAGTAAATATGTGGCTATAGTGAGTTTAATAACCTTGCCAGGGTGTACGATAGGGCCCAAGGTGTGAAGTGTTACTTTGCAAATGTATTTATTTTTACATTATTTTAAACAGACACAGGTTACACATAGCATCAAAAGTCTTAATATTTTATATTTAGTGTTTTAATACATTTTTTATATAATAATATAAAGTTTAATATAACCACCATCAGAGCTCACATAAAGAAACTGATTCAGTGTGTCGATTTATTTGCTAATGACTCACTGATACTCTTTTCCCTATCTCTACTAGTGCTACCAACCTGGATTGAAATCTCTTTCAGTGTCGAGCAGCTTTAGATCACCTCAGTAAACACGAGAAGTCAGGAGGACCCAAACATCCTGGTTCATTATCTTCTGGTCACATACGGGAAGTGTTTGAACATAAACATTCATCTGTGTATATGTTTGCGTTTGATTTTGTGTAAACACACACTGTCACGCAAACACACACTTGACTCTCCCACAAAAACCCATAACAAACATAACCTCTGTTAGAAAATGAAACTATGTGAATGACGTGCTGAATAGTGGTGAGTAGCTGAACCAGTATACAGCATACCAGTCTGAACATACTTACTAGAACTCCTCTGAGAATTATTTTGTTTTGATGGGGTCAGTGGTATCTGTCCTCAAACAAAAGTTCATGCAAAACAGCCCACATTCACTAACCCACACCAACAAGCACTACATGACTACATGTGTGCGAGTACACAAGCAAAAAAAAAATACTGTAACAATGTAGCTAGATTAGGGATTCTTGAGACAAGGGACACAATGAGTTTTTAATTTCTAAAAATAAAATGTTGATTTTTCCAAAATATATTTATATATTATTTTTGTCCCAGGTGTTGGCCTTTTGATGCTGTGAAAATACAATCTCCCAGGTTTAACATTTTTAACATTTTGTTTTTGGTGGACAAGCCTGGAATTTTGTCAACACCGTAAGACACAAAGAAACATAAAAATATGTATTTTAAATAAACTTATTGCAATTATTTTGACTACTGGATGTTATTTTAATCTGTGTTATTCAATCCATGTTTTAAACTAATACTATTACTTTAAAATATATATATTATCAAGCTGCTGATTATTATAATTGGGGAAATATACATTTACACATTTATTTTTTAATCTCAAAAACAAACAATGATAGTCAGCAACACAAATTACAAATTTATTTAGGGAAAAGCAGTGTTTTTATTGAGATAATCTGAGACAATGTGATAAAATGTCTTTTTAAAAACAAAAATGAACAGAAAACTCATCTTATGGAGTTGATGAGCTGTTGATGCATTAGAAGAGAACTGGAGATAACTTCATTTAACATGACCATTGAACCTCAAAAACTCAATTTATCAACTGTAACATTTCAGGATAAAGGCCATTTAATATCAATCCTTATTTTTGCACTCACACCCACTTTAAAAACAGGAACTTGGCAGTAGGCATATCAGATCTCTTGAACAGTCCATAAACTCATCAAATATACAGATCATGGAGAAAAACATTAAGAATGTTCATTAATTCAGCCTTTGGAAAAAAATCTTGAACTCATCTTATATCATGGCATGAATTTAAACACCTGGCAACAACCGATTGAAAAGGTCCTCATTACAAAGTTTCTTACGTAGTTGACGTCTGATGGAGTCTTACGGAGTTGACGAAATCTTCAGTTTTTCATCATAACATGTGATTTCTTTGCAGAAGCCATCTTGTTTATCACCAGCTGCTTGTGGCCTCAACAATAAAGCTAGATTTAACTTTTATTTCTTAATAAAATCACATAAACCTTGAATTTTGTCGACCATGGTGTTGACACTCTATGGTTGTGACATAGCTGGTTTTGTAAAAGAAGATAATTAAGGAAAAATATGAGAAATATTTACTTACCAGAGCAGTGGCCTCACGGCATGTCCACCAAGCAGGAAGTGAAAAAGTGGTTGTTAGAGTGTGATTTGGTGAAAATAAAGCCTGATTTTTTGCATTTTTAGAAAAATCTTATGGTGTTGACAGAAACTCCGGACACGATTTTAATCATGTAAAAATTACATAAATATATTTTTTAAATTGTACATTTCTATACAGTTTGAATAATTACTTAAAAACATGATCACAGTAGCTATTGTGTTTGTTTTATTTTACTTTAAACAATTATTTAAGTAATGCAAAGTCATGAAACTTGCTTTCGGACAAGGGTATTTTTAGGTTCAGGCAGCACACTAGGTGATGTAAAATAAAATGTATGTGTAAAAAAACATTACTTCACATTCTGTGGTATAAATAAGTTCTTGTTTTATTGTTTAATCTAATTATTTGACATTTTTAAACACATTTTAAGAATTACAATGAGTTTGATCTCTCGGACATCTTTTGTCCCTCATCTCAAGAATCCTTGTTATACAATATTTACCATCCAGATACACTATAAACACCCTATACTTTCTTCTGTTTGTTGCGTATGTTTGTTTGAGTATTCTATCTGAGAAGTTTGAGAGAAGTCAGAAAGATTCACCCACCCTGGTTTATTATCCTCAAGTCACATGGTTTACGGGAATTCTGAGCAGAAATGAAAGGTCACATGAATAACAGATGGAAGATTAGTTCGTGTACACACATTGTCATGCAAACACACACTTGATTGACTTTTCCACAAACCCCCATAACCAAACAACTCTGTACGAAAATAAACCAATGTAAATTACATCAGATATCAGTAGTATCAGTATGCAGCTGAGACCAGTACACCTCGTTACAATCTGGACATAATTCCTGGGATCAGTGTTACCTGTCATCAAACAAAGCATGGATGTTACGACCTCTGGTCATATTGGTTTTTCTTTGTGTGCCCTCTGTGCTGTTTGTGTTTAGTTTTTAGTTGCAGGACCATGATTGGCCACCAGGGACACACTCTATAAAAGGACAGGAGGAAACCTGACCTGAGAGAGAGACGTTCAGGGCTCCTCCCCTTTCCTGACCTGGAACAACTTCCTGCTCAGACCAACCCGGCACCTCCATTTTGTATTCTGTGTGTTGCATTAGTTTTTGCTTCAATATACATTAGTGTTTGGGTAAAGTAGGGGGTGAGTGCCATTTTGTTTTGCTACCTTTTTCTCCTGTTTTGGTGACAGGGAGTCAGGGTAGTTTATGTATTTTGTTTTCTTTATTTTGCAGGTTCAGTTAGTTTTCTTTGTTTGTTAGTTGGTTTTATTTATTTTGGCCTATGCTCACTCCTGAAGAAATATTCCCTTATTTTTTATCAATAAATTCATCCTGTTTTAATTAATTTTAAGTGTTTGGTCTGGCAGAGGGTCTGGGGAGAGAGCCCACTCATTTTCTGTTATGGCCTGACCCCTAGACCGGGTCGTAACAATGGAGAACAATCTACTTCCTTTAACCCACTTAAACTAGAATGAATACATGCCTAAACGCAAACAAGCGATTTAAAACACACTGTAGCGGACTTGTAGGGCTATAGTATGATACAACTAATGACTGGGAGTTATCTACTCCACTCCCATTGTAATTCTTTATTACTTTTTTTTTCCCCTCTTCATGATTTCTTATTTTGTTGCATGTTTGTCACTCTTAAATGTTTCAGATCATCAAACTAATTTAAATATTAATCCAAGACAACACAATAAACACAAAATGCAGATTTTAAATAAAGGAGTTTATTATTAAGGGAGAAAAAGATCCAAACCTACATGGTCCTGTGTGAAAAAGTATTTGCCCCCTAAAACTAATAACTGGTTGGGCCATGCTTAGCAGCAACAAATGCAGTTAAGTGTTTGAGCTGCTAAACTGTAGTAAACATATGACAGAATAAAACAACTGCAGTATGAATTTGTGCACATAGGCTATGCAGTGGTATGAAGGCAAGGCAGCCGCCTTAACAACAAACACCTCTCAGTGTTGACAATGTAACAAACAAGAAGTGGTAAATCACGAGGACTGCCACAACACTGGAGTGGTTTCAGACCAAGTTTCTGAGTTTGTTTCTGTGGAGAAACATGAAGATGGCAGTTTACAAAATTTCACTGTCCACGCAAAACTTGTACAAACCTCCAATAATACATGTGACTGTAACTGCTGCCCAAATGGCTTCTTTTAAGGTGTCCTTTTGCTAAAGTGACGCATTTCATCCAGTGATGTCAGTAACGCGTTACTAAGTACTAACCCAGCTGGCCACCAATGTCAATAGACGTAAATTTCTGGTTGAATGTAGGTCATGACGTCAGGTAACAAAAATTCAACGTCAAGATAACGTCTAATACTAACATCAAATTGACGTAGAACAGGGACGACATATGACATTGATATTTGGTTGTTTTTGTGTCGTGATGTTAAGTAACCAAAATCCAACATCACCCAAACGACTCATCCCTACGTCAAATTGATGTAAAATACCGACATTTTGTTGTAAGGTATGATAACCAAAACCCAACGTCTGGTAAACATCGGAATCTTAACGTCAGCTTGACGTGATGTTCTGACATCACTAGACATTGATATTTAGTTGTTTTGGATCATAATATTAAGTAACCAAAATCCAATGTCACCTAAACATCATGGGCCAGTTGTTCAAAAAATGTAATCCGGATCAAAATTATCCAGATTTGGTAATCACATTTTTTGCTATCCAGGATCAGGTGATCTGTCTTACTTTTAAGTCGGTTTTTCAAAGCAACATTAGATTGGATCACCCTGATCCAGAAACACAGTTTTCAGGATTTCCTAATCCAGATTACCAGCTATGTAAAGAACAGGTAGAAGAACCAACGTGGGGTCAAGTGTTTATTTTGAAACAAAACACAAAACATAAACATCCACTTCCATTTATAATTTATTTTATGACCACTCATCTGAGCCAACATATAAAAAAAAAAAAACATATACATCAACAAATACATTGTGAATGTATTGAAAGCATCTTAAATAAAAAATGTCCAATAGTAAACAAGATATTCAGGGTTCTTCATATGAGGAAGAAAGACCTGCATTTTCAGCTTCAAGCCTCTTTTCTGAGCTTCTGTGACTGCTGGCTCTACCGGTGAGGATTCTGGTTGCTCAATAATAGGGCGGAGATCCAGAATAAATGTTTCCTCTGTATAAGATGGAACTGGGTCATCCTCCTCAATTGTAGGCTCACCATCACCTACAACACCTTGAATACCATGCAGAGATTTAGAATTCTCACCTCCAATAATGTCCAGAACCACATCTGTGTAGTCACCCTTCCTAAATGGTTTGTTGCCTGTTTGGGTGTTTTTTTGTTCAGCAAGGTCCTTTGTGGCTCTGGCCCTCAGATTTTTCCATTTGAATTTCACCTGCTCCAAGGTCCTCTTCTGGCCAGACCCAATTGCATTAACATTCTGGGTGATTTCAACCCAAACATCTTTCTTCCTTTTGTTTGTCACCATTCCCACAGCAGAACTTCCTACAATTGAGGCATAATGGCACTTTACACCTCCAGCAGTGCATGGGTTTCTGCAACTGTGAAATTATGTCCTTTTGTGTCCATGGTTCCACCTCATCTGTGGTGGTGAACATAGTATTTGTAGGACTTGGGCATAATTGGCCTAATTGAACACAAGCATGTCAGCTAATGAGTGGGTGGGTCTTTCACAGCCATCCTGTATTAATCCTTCCTCTGATGACTTAGAGAGGCACTGACATGGCAGGTGTTGTGCATTGCTACCACCATTTTGGTGGAAGAGGATACCATCAAAGGGTGTATCTTGAACGTGCAAAACCACTGGAGCAATACACCACTGAAGAACTGTATGCTCACTTTCGCTTTGGGAATGCTGATATTAAATACATTGCAGAGCTTGTCAGGGCCAAACTTCAACGGAGAACCCGAAGGAGTCACAGTCTCTCTGTGGAAGAACAGGTCCTCATTGCTCTGCACTTCTATGCATCTGGGACTTTCTACCAAGTTGTTGGTGACAATGTAGCAGTGGACAAATCAATAGTGAGTAATGTAGTGAAAGCTGTGTCAATTGAATTGGCCAGCCTGATCAATCAGTTTGTTTCACTTCCAAAGGATGACCAGATTGCCCAGACCAAGCAGAAGTTTTTTTATTTTGGGGAACATGCCCAATACTATTGGAGTTATTGACTGCACTCATGTGCATATCCAAGCACCTCATGAGAGGGATTGGGAGTACATCAACCGAAAGGGGAGGTACAGCATCAACATCCATCTTGTAGGCGATGCTGACCTAATCATTACAAACTGTGTTGTGAAGTGGCCTGGGTCTGTTCATGATGTACGTATTCTGAGGGAGAGTGCTTTATACAGAGAGCTCCAAACCAACCAACCGGATGGCATAATATTAGGAGACAGTGCCTATCCACTCCTACCATGGCTGATGACTTTTCTTGCAGCAACAACGCCTGCGCAGGCACGCTTCAATACTGCTTATTGCAAAACAAGATGTGCAATTGAGCATTTAAATGGAGTTCTGAAGAGACGCTTTGCATGCCTTAACTATTTGAGAGTCGAACCACAGGGAGCATGCAACATAATACTTGCATGTATTGTCCTGCACAACATTGCTACCAGATGCAATGTCCCTCTCTGTGATGTTTATGATGCACCTGAGCCTGTTGAAGAACCAGACCAACCTCTGGTGTTCTGTCGGAATGAGGGACTGACTGGACATGTAGTAAGGGATGCAATTGTTAGAAATTATTTTTGACAGGTTCATATCTGATGAATGTTTATTTGACATTAATATACAGTGATAAATGACAGTGACAGATGAAGAAATTAATATATTATTTTTTTATATTATATAATCTTTTGGGGAGTTTATTTCATGGGGCCAATATCATTTTATTTTTACTATAGTGAAAGGCTTAATTGGTAGCCTATGTCTACTTTATCACTGTAACGGTTAAACAGATCAAGTGCAAAATAGAAATAAATGTATATACACTAAATTGTACAAATGTATTTTTTTTTTTTTACTTTAACACTTTAACTTTAAAGTTTTACTAAATTTTCTTCCTGAAATCCACCTTGAAATCCTACCCCTTGTTGGAATCAGGGTAATCCTGTTTTTTTGGATCAAAGTTATCCAAATCCTACTAAAAGGTTTTGAACAACAGAAACTGATCCATTTACAAACTAGGATTGGATTACATGATCTGATCCGATTTCAGAATGCTTTTTCCCTTTTAAACAACCCGTTTTCCAGAACAACTGGCCCCATATCCTTAGGTCAAATTAACGTAAAATTCCAACATTTTGTTGTAAGGTATGGTGATCAAAACCCAACATCTGATACACGTCTGAATCTTAATGTCAGCTTGACATGACATTCTAACATCACTAGATGTTGATATTCGGTAGCTGTGTTTGTGTTGTAATGTTAAGTAACCAAAATCCAATGTCACTCGAACATCACATCCTTACGTCAAATTGACGTAAAAAATACATGTATATATATTGACGTGTGTGTGTGTGTATATATATATATATATATATATATATATATATATATATATATATATATATATATATATATATTAGGGGTGTCACGATTCTCTAAATCCTCGATTCGATTTCATTTTCGATTTGAGGGTCACGATTCGATTCGATTCGATTCGATTCTCGATTTTCTTGTTTTTTTTTCTTGTTATTATTTTATGCCTCATAAAATTTAAATAATATATTTATTATTATTATTATTATAAATATTATAAATATTATTATTATTATTATTTATTAAGATATATATGGTAATGCCATCTAGTGACTTTTTTTGGTAGCAACAGTGTGCACTATTAAAACAAGCAGTTTATCAGAGCTGTGTGTGGATGGCTGGTGAAACTGCTCACTTACATGAAGCTGCAGTTCTTCATCCAACCACTAGTCGGAGCTGCAGCAGCAGCACAAGCCCCGCTCTCTTCACTCACTACTTCAGTACAGCCCAGCCACGGGCTACAGAGCTCAGCCAGTCCGTTTTTACTGTTTCTGTAAACAAATAAAGGTTTTAACCCCACTAACCGGATAATACAGCTCACTACAGTTCATCTTTCAGCCCAAGCAGCTAACAGCAGCAGGTTAGAACAGCCGACACGGAGTCACTGCTCGGATTACATTATAAACAGGTCAGTTAGCGCTCTGCTAACCTCAGGATGTTTATAACTACTGAGTTTAGTGGACACACCACGGCCGCCAGGTAAGTCTTTTAAAGGCTACTGAAGACTATTAAAGGCTATTAGAGGTTATTGAAAGCATTATTGGGGGGCAGAAATCAGTACAGGCTGGTTAGATAAGTGATGTGGTGAAACTGTGACTAGCGCTGTCACAGTGATGTTTATTAACGTCATTAAAACAGATTTTGTCAGGTATTGTCTTATAAATATTTACACATAACTTATATCTCTCCTGAAAAGCTTTTATTTTAGTCAAAAACACGCTTGTGTTTACTTTATCTGAGAGAAAGATGTTTTTTAATTCAATGGAAAGCAACAGGTGTAGTCAATTATAAGTTTAAGATTTTTAATCCACCTCACTGTGATCTATAGTCAGTGTTCTCAAGTCACACTGACACTCATTTCAGCGAGTTCACACGCTCTCACCTGCGCGCACCCACCCCTCCGTTAGATACAGATACAAAACCTGCGCGCCAAACCCCCGCCCCCCCCTCCCCCGTTGGACAGATAAAAAACAGTGATCACACTCCCGCCGACACTCAAAACTTGAGAGCCCTGTCTATATTTCTATAAATCTGTTTTCAGTTTCTCCTCCGTGGTTGAAAGGCAGCTGTCTCTCACACAGCAGAACTGAGGGCGGGGCTGCGATCATGCAGCGGCTCTCTCTATTTAAATGAATAGGATGCGCTGTGTTGGTGCCACGCCATTTGCGTAGCGCGATCCTCTTTTTGACTTCGATACTCGAGACCATGACCTCATTTCGATTCGATTTAGATAAAATATCGAGATCGTGACACCCCTAATATATATATATATATATATATATATATATATATATATATATATATATATATATATATATATATATAATATCCATTGAGGTGTAATAGGAGAAATAGCGGTCCTTTCGTGTCTGTGCCGGGCTCCTCTGAGCTCAAACAAGACTCTGCGCCTCTTTCGAGAACTGCGACCTGCTTTCAGACCTGTATATAGTTCTAACAGTTCTACAAGGATTAACTGAATCATTAGAATCCATTCACTAAAAAGATTCGTTCATTCGTTTGAATGAATCTTTTGTGCTGCTTGTCTGTGCGGGGTGAGTTCAGATTGTACCAGAAAAAGACAGATTATAAGTAAATCAGTGGGTATTTCTGTTTTGTAAGGAGCTTAAAATGTTAATAAGAGAGTTAAAAGGTTATTAAAATAACCAGAGTGTAAATATGTGATGTATAAGTTGAGTTAAAGTGTTTGTTTTAACTGCTAAAGCTGTAGGCTAGCAGACAGAAGCTAGCAGCGATTAGCATTAGCAATTAGCATTAGTGATTGGGTTAAATGTGTAAATGTATCATGTTAAGTGTAAAATATGGCTGTTTGTAACCTTAGCTTGCAGTAAATTTCCCCAAACTGAAATATACATTTTAGTCTGGGGCTTGTAAAAGCTTTTACTGATTCTGTGTTTTTGTTTTAATATTATTTCATGCTGTGCTTGTTTTGTGGTGAGGGCTAACAGTGCTAACTGTTACTCTGTAAACACGCTGTTTTATCAGTTGTAGACACAGAAGAAATGTCTTGTTTCAGTCGTGATTACAATAAAGTAAACATTTTATGACAAAAGAGACAAATTGTTGATGGTTGTATTTATTTTCTTGTGCTTTTTACTTCCTGATGGAAAAAGTAGCTTACATGCAGGTGGATTTTCCCCTATTTATGTAGTACATAAGTGTACTGTATATATAAAATAAAAATAGATTATATATTATATATATTTGACCTTGTGAACTTCTTTGTGTGTGGAGCCTGTTAGGCCTCATTTTTGGTTTCTTTAATTTTTGTTACCACACACATTTATATGCTGAACTTGATCCATTTTGGTTACTTTCTTCCTTATTTTTGATTCCCCTAGACTTATTTTTATTAAATAAATTATATTATTTGATTATTGAATCTGGTATTGCCTCCCCTCTTTTTATGTTGCATTTTGTGGGAAGGAGCTGGCCGTAACAATATATATATATATATTAGCGATCGGGATATATATATATACATCCATCTCTGGAAAAAATAAGAGATCACTTAAAAATTATGAGTTTCTTTGATTTTACTAAACTGAAAACCTCTGGAATATAATCAAGAGGAAGATGGATGATCACAAGCCATCAAACCAAGCTGAACTGCTTTAATTTTTGCACCAGGAGTGACATACAATCATGCAAAAGCAGTGTGTAAGACTGGTGGAGGAGAACATGCCAAGATGCATGAAAACTGTGATTTAAAAACCAGGGTTACTCCACCAAATATTGATTTCTGGACTTATTTGAATTATTCGAGGTCTGAAAGCTCTGTTTCTTTTGTGTTATTTCAGCCATTTCCCATGTTCTTCAACTAAATGCTCTAAATGACAATATTTTTATTTGTAATTTGGGAGAAATGTTGTGAAGTTAATGGAGTTCCCGTTATTGCATTAAGTACTGTTGGATTAATTTTATTTTGTGAATATACCGCTTTGAAAACAAGGTAAGCACATTATTTAACATTTCAATAAAACGGTTTTCATATCCTGTTGTTGTATTAGCCATTTAATCCACACATTTGTAAAGTTTAACTGTTCTTAAAAATGAATAACTTTGGTCTGATATTGAAAATCCAATTTGTGCCTAGAATGTCGCATTTTAAAAAATCTGACTGCCAATGTCCGATTTTGATGGATATAAATTTTTTATTTCCATCTTAAGACCATATACACGGTTTTGTTTTGTAAAACCACTCCTTGCTGCCCTGCAGAGAACAACAGATTCAATGTTCATTTATAGTGTTAAATATTTCAGGTCAGGAAACACTTTCTTTATTTTAGATTTTTTATAAAAACAAGTATTTATGTTAAGGAAAATCAAGAAAAAACATTTTTTTTTTTAGTAAGTTAATTAAAGAGAAATTGTCTTTTATTTTTATAAAAAACTTATTTTTTTTCAGGAAATAGTTCAACTTTAAATGTCTAGAGATACATTGTTGCTGTTAAAAATGCATTTTCCAATAAAGGGAGTATTGGCAAAACTGGTTATAATTTTTTATGTTAAGGCGATGGGAGGTGGTGTCTGCAGCTGCTTAAAGTAACTAATAAAGTAACTTGTAAAGTAACTTAGTTACTTTTAAAATCAAGTAATCCATAAAGTAACTAAGTTACTTTTTAAAGGAGTAATCAGTAATCTGATTACTTTTTCAAAGTAACTATACCATCACTGATTTCATCAGACAGGAGTTAAAAGCGCTAGGAACAACAAATTTTGGATTTTTACTTTCTGGACCTGGACTACCCACTTCTGTGTGTAACTATAGCTGCGGTCCAATCTGAAGGGAGCTGCCCAACTAGGCAGCATTTACAGGCAGCATAGGCGCGCTCCCGAGAAAAGGACTGTCCCATTCGGAAGGGAGCATGTGCTGCCTACCTATGCAGCTGAAGACAGCGTCAGATGTATCCTTCACGGCAAAGGCAATCCCATGATGCATGTCACCAGCTCAGTGTTCCAGCGCTCAGATTTAAAAGCATGGCGGACGGAGCCGCCACTGCGAGGGAGTTTCTGTACAAATGTAAGTCATTTTCTCCTGTATTCCCACTCACTGCTGCGTGTGTTTATCAAACTAGCATATTTTAGACTGTTTTAAGTAGTGATGGGAAGATGATACCTCAAGGAGTGTATCGACACACTACACAAACTGTGTCGACACTGTATTGACACTGTGTTGACACTGTGTTGGTCACTCAATAGTGACCCCCTACAGTAGTTATAACATCATTGCAGGTAAACAAAATAAAAATAAGTTGGAAAAGCATCCTGAAAACACATCAACTTGTGAAATATTTAATCGTCTGGTACGCCCTCGCCAGGTTTCCCTCTGTTTCCCCGGTGTTTCCACTGTTATTTTCCATTACGTGTGTCTAATTTGTAACTCCGCCCCTTCCCAGGTGTTCTGTGTTTCATGTTGCTATAAATAGTCTCACTTTGTTAATGTTTGCTGTCGGTCTTTGCACCTTCCCCTGTTGTTTTGTCTTGCCACTTTTCTTGTAGTTATCGCCACGTTCCACAGTTCTTTGTTTAGTAGTTATTCTCTGTTTATTTCTCTGGTTGGTTTCCTTGTTTATTTCTTATTTACATTTACGTTTATTTCCTAGTCACGTTATTTCTTTGTTTTGTATATATTCCTGTATTTATCCCTGTATATATCCCTAGCCCTGTTTCTTTGTTATCTGTTTAGCTTAGCTCTCTGTTTGTTTGTTTATGTACTAGGGTTGTTCGATACCGATACCAACTGTAGTATCACGATTCTCGATACCAAAACGATACTTGGAAGAAAAAAAAACAATAAAAATATCTGAACATAAAATGTTTATTTTTGACTGAACTGGATTGAACACTGAACAATCGGTGCAAACGTTTTTATTCTAAAATGAAACATTTGAACAAAAAACAAGTTTCATTATTATAACCTTAACTATAACATAATTATCTAAACACTTCCTAAAAACAAACTAAAACCAGAGGTAATGGTAGCCTGACTATGTGAACCTGACGGGCGGGCAGAAGTTAAGTTCTGAATAAGGAAAATAAAGAGACAGAAGAACATTACAATGTTATGTTCATTTTAACACTCACTGCTCCGTTTTATTAATCAACCGTTTACCGTTTTTAATAAGCCCATGTTCAGTGTAACGATCAAGCAGGCTACGTGCCTGACCACAGATTTGCGATGGAAACGTGAAAACGTGAACATCTTGAGTTCATGTTTCACAGCCAATGGGATAATGGAGAAATAGAGAAAACCACGGGTCCAAAACAAAACTCCTGCACACTCCTCTCCGTGTTAACGTGATTTATTGGCAGTCACTAGTAAATCTTAGTAAAGCTACAGACAGAGTGTATCTTGACTAACTCCACTAACCTGTCGACTTCTCAGCTCTTTGTAGAGATCAGGGTGCTTGTCTGCTAAATGAATGAGCGAAATATGATCAGAATTATGTTAAATAACACTGTAACATAGAAGCATAGAACTATTATTTAATTAAAATGATTTTTAAGAACAGCTAAACACAGTGCTGCAGGTCAAACGAGGAGGCGTTCACGTGCGAGAGACAGAGACAGAGAGAGACACAGAGAAAGAGACACAGCGAGAGTGAGAGAGAGAGAGATTTGCGTGTTCTGGTGAGAGCTACTCACAGGTAAAGGTTCTCTTTTATCTCCTCGTGCTCATATTCTAGTCCCACACATAAGTCAGCAGCTCCCTCAGTGTTTTCTGTCGTATTTTGCGGCTAGCGCGAGCGCTTACAACTAACACCGCCACGAGGTGCCGCCGCGCTTGTGCCGAATCCGCTACTGAATCCTACTCCCGCTTCGCGGACAGAATCGGCACAACACCCCCCGCTGTACAACTGCGGGAGTGAAAACATCGCTAATAAATAAAGTAGTTTAGTTTCACTTTCAGTTTTCGTTATTTTATTTACAAATAAAAATAGAAATAAAAAAAAGATGCCTACATCTCAGACTATTTTCCCACACTTCACTCCTCGCGCCCGTTTTGTCCACAAGTCGCGGACGAGAGACATCTGTTATTTTAGCCGTCGCCATTCTACACTCGCTGCTGCTCTGCTGGCTTGCGCGTGAATCGATTCATTTGTTCAGAACACTAAGTTTATCTGAATCCTGCCACACCGACTGCTGCGGTGTGAATCAGTTTTCTTATGAACTGAATCAAATCGCGCCTACTAATTTGACTCATTTGAAGCTAGTGACTGGGCTATATACAGTATCGAAAGCATCGAACGCTAAAGAACCGAATCGTTTGTGATGACGTAGTATCGAAAAAGAATCGAACCTTCGGTACACCGTGCAACTCTATTATGTACATATATTTATATTCGTCATTCCCCTATTTGTTTATTTGTTTGTTTATTATTCATTAAAGTTATGTCTTACCCGCTTAAACGTCCGCCTCCCGTCTCATCCCGCGTTACATCGACATTTGTTTACTGAAAATATGATATCATCATTTTATAATTTAATTTGCTCAATTTGTTTGAGTTCAGTTGTTGTTAAGAGTCTAAAATTTGCTTAAAATCTTGTGTAAGTGCTAAACTAACTCTGTAAAATATAGCAAATTTGTCTAATAAAATTCAGCTAAAATGTGCAACTTATGTATAGATTCTCATTAATGAAAGTGTTAAATAATATAAAATAAAAGACAAAAAATGACAAAATGCATTTATTTCTGTGTTTTTATTGAGGAACAAAAGTTTTTGAAGTGTCTTAGCTCCAATGTGATTTCTCCTTTTAGATACAAGTTCTCCTGCCTGAGAAAAAACTCTTTTACAGGGTACAGATGAAGATGGTGTGCATAAATATCTAAGTGCAAGTAAGGTGTGGATATGTTTTGTGTTTTTTGCCTTATTAAAGTAATAAAGTTTACAAACAATATAACATAGTTACACAAAACCTTTTGTGTGTGATAAACAATTTTAAATTTAAACATTTTAATTTTATTTGAGAATTTTTACTCACCTGGGGTACTCAGACCAGTATCTGCCAATTCTTCATTGCCATGCCAAGCTCTATAATGCCTCAGCATTGATGAAGTGCTCTTGTTGATGTAAGAAAGCTTGATGAAGCTTGTAAGAAAGTTAATTTATCTGAATACAGGTAAGAGCACAAACATATGTAATAAAAAAAGAAAATAACAGTAAAACATGTCCAAAGGAGAAAAATACCTTATTTGGTGTCAAAAGATCAAAATGATTCCAGATGATTCGATCCATGATCCGTGAGGAAAAGCAAAAATACAAAATCCAAAAGCAATAGCAAAACTCCATCCAACAAATCCGCGACATGTCGATACAGTTTGCACATTGAAACGATACACTTCCTGTATCGGTCACATGATTTTTTGTTCAAAGCAATACACGCACCAATATGGGGGATTTCGCGTTTTAAAGAGACTCACTGACTGCTGAGTGAATGGGAAATCTCTAACACCAATCATGATGCCGGTTCAAGGATAAAGTTCTGCCTTTCAGGAGAAACAGCCAATCAGCTTGCTGGTTTTGTGGAGCACAGAGGAGTGTCACTGTGCTAGTGGGAAACCACCCCCCACCTCCCCTCACTGTGGAGGAGTGAGCATTAGCTGTAGCCATAAAAAATATATAAATAATCTTTTTTTGCATTATTGAGTCAAATGTTATAAACTGAACATGTTTTTTTTAATCAGAATTTATCAGTGATTTAAAATAAAGCTCTGGAAAAATTAGAGACCACTTAAAAATGGTGTGTCTTTGATTTTACCAAATTGAAAACCTCTGGAATATAATAAAGAGGAAGATGGCTGATCATAAGCCATCAAACCAAGCTGAACTGCTAGAATTTGCACCCGGAGTGGCACAAAGTTATCCAAAAGCAGTGTGTAAGACTGGTGGAGGAGAACATGCCAAGATGCATGAAAACTGTGATTAAAAACCAGGGTTATTCCACCAAATATTGATTTCTGAATTCTTAAAACTTTTTAAATATGACCTTGTTTTCTTTGCATTATTTGAGGTCTGAAAGCTCTGCATCTTTTTTGTTATTTCAGTCATTTCTCATTTTCTGAAAATAAATGCTCTTAATGACAATACTTTTATTTGGAATTTGGGAGAAATGTTTTCTGTAGTTTTTATAAAATGGGTGTCTGAAATGGTAATCCGACACCCAGTCGCCTTGCTACTTCAAGGCAAGGGGGAGATGTATGCATGCTCTTTTTTGAGTTCAGGCAGCAGGTTGCAGCTCGCTGACATTAAAACAAATATGGCTATACAGTATGGCAATTTTTGTAAAAGAAAGGTAACGGTAGCTAACCATGTAAACTGTGATGATATTGTTCTGATAGCTGGTTAAAAAGACTTGTCTCCGACTAAAAACACACAGATTAAACCCACTGTGTGATTAATATAATACAGTTTGTGACACTCAGTTAGCTTTAAAATTACAATTAACTTTAGAATTTGCTAGATAGGTAGTCAAGGTGTGAGAAAAGGATATATGTAATGTTTAACTTGCCCTGATGTGTCTGATCAGCCAATAACTATTTCATTATCAAATTGTGTATCAAATTGTGTTTAGGATTGCAAGACTTACTGTCAGCTATAATGACCAACAATCCATTTAGCCAACTAGTTAGCTAGAAGCTGGATGTTGTGGATATTCAGAATTAAGTACAATACTTTATGCTGGTAGTTTAAAGCAGCTTCTTAACCCTGGGAACTGCCCTAAAATTGTTTTCAGAAAAAAAGTGGTGTAGAAGGGTAGAAGAGATGGTGGTGCTGGAAAGAGAGGAAATGTGAAAAGGACTGAAATGAACTGAACTAATCAGGACTAAACTGATGAAAAAACAGGTTAGGAGAAGCAAGACTATGCAGAAACATACAGGATATATGAGTAATTCTTAAAGTAGAGTAGTAGAGTATTAAATGTGTAGGCTCCTTAGGACTAATAATTATTAATTCTTTAAATAATTTGTTTGTGTGTCAAAAGGTAAAAGAACAACAGTCAGTTGTTACATTTGTGCAGCCTATGTATTATAGTGTTAAACATTATATATCAGGATAAAAAAAAAATCAATTTTGCCCACACTTACCATCCCAACTAGACATGTAGTTCTTGTATCTAAAATACAATCTAACCAATTAGGCCCGTCCACTGAGTTTGATGTCTGATTTTTCTGTTTTTTTGTGTTCTAGGAACTCTCCCATGGATAACATTTTCACTCACTCTGTCTCTTTCTTCTTGTTTAATCATTAACACTAGAAATAAAAATCACAGTCCACCACATTTTGGTCATGCTGGTTACCATTATGAAGAACACTATAAACAATAAATTTTATTTACTTTACAGCAGCACAAAACATTGATTTGACTTGTGTGAGATAAAGGTCATACCTGAACAGAGGGTGAACACTTGCAACATAAATTGTTTAGCAATGTATTGATAGCACACACCCATACACACACATTAAAACTAAAAAACAAAAAAAAGATAGCATTTCAAATGTACAAAATCACAGAATGTAAATTATAAGATACATGGTTAATAAAAGGTAATTGATCATGTAGATGGTAAATTACACAAATTATAAGGTACATTGTAAATTAAAGGTAACTGATTATGTACATGGTAAATTAAAAATAAAAGATAAAGTACATGGTAAATTAAAGTTAACTGATTATGTACATGGTAAATTAAAGGTAACTGATTATGTACATGGTAAATTAAAGGTAACTGATTATGTACATGGTAAATTAAAGGTAACTGATTATGTACATGTTAAATTAAAAATAAAATATAAATGACATGGTAAATTAAAGGTAACTGATTATGTACATGGTATATTAAAGGTAACTGATTATGTACATGGTATATTAAAGGTAACTGATTATGTACATGGTAAATTAAAGGTAACCGATTATGTACATGTTAAATTAAAGGTAACCGATTATGTACATGGTAAATTAAAGGTAACTGATTATGTACATGGTATATTAAAGGTAACTGATTATGTACATGGTAAATTAAAGTTAACTGATTATGTACATGGTAAATTAAAGTTAACTGATTATGTACATGGTATATTAAAGGTAACTGATTATGTACATGGTAAATTAAAGGTAACTGATTATGTACATGGTATATTAAAGGTAACTGATTATGTACATGGTAAATTAAAGGTAACTGATTATGTACATGGTATATTAAAGGTAACTGATTATGTACATGGTAAATTAAAGTTAACTGATTATGTACATGGTATATTAAAGGTAACTGATTATGTACATGGTAAATTAAAGGTAACTGATTATGTACATGGTATATTAAAGGTAACTGATTATGTACATGGTAAATTAAAGGTAACTGATTATGTACATGGTAAATTAAAAATAAAAGATAAATGACATGGTAAATTAAAGGTAACTGATTATGTACATGGTAAATTAAAAATAAAAGATAAATTACATGGTAAATTAAAAATAAAAGATAAAGTACATGGTAAATTAAAAATAAAAGATAAATTACATGGTAAATTAAAAATAAAAGATAAATTACATGGTAAATTAAAAATAAAAGATAAAGTACATGGTAAATTAAAGGTAACTGATTATGTGAACATTAAAAGGAATTCCGAAAACAAAAATTAAGGATGCAATGCTTTAGACTTTTCTTTTTTGTGTTTTCACTTATGCTAACTTTGACCCTAGTGCTGCCCCTACAACTGCTCCCGCACATGTCCCTACAGCTGCACCAGTAGCCCCTCCAAACAATCCTATTAAACATCCAAGTGCACCTCCAACTACAAATCCAGTACCTACTAGCAAATGCTTCCAATAATTATTTAGAAATGTCCAAAATCCACTCTTCCTTTCACTCTTTGCTTTCTCTTCTCCATTTTTTCTCTGTGCATTCTCGAGTGGTTTTGCCTTTAAACGCTCAATTTCCTCCCTTATTCTCTCCTCTGTCTCCTTCTTTACTCTCTCTATTTCCTCTTGTCTTGCATCCTTCTCCCACTGTTGTCTTGCATCCTCTTCTATTCTGCATCTTTCTGCCTCCTCAAACATCTCATTAGAGTAGCAGCTCCCTCCGTTCCTCTCCACCATTCTGTCTATCTTCTCCAGATTATTAAACACATGATATCCTCCACACTGTTCTATCAGCCCGCTGAGAGACTTGTTTTCTCTAATCAGTTTCTCCACACTTTCTCCCTCTAGCTGATCTCTGTGTGTGAAGAGAATGATGGTGTATTTTCTCATCTCTTCTCCAAATAGCTGCTCTAATTTATCAACCACCTCTTCCTCCTGCTGTGTGAATCTGATATTAATGGGCTGAACATAAAGGAATGCATGAGGTCCTGGACTGGACAGATAAACACTCCTGCCTATCTCTACAGCCAGATCCTCAGGAGACATATATGTATCAAATAATCCCGGAGTGTCCACCACACACACTCTCCTCCCTGCTACCACTGCCTCCTCCATCTCACACTGAGCTGTAACAGAAGATGAACTGAACTCAGATATGAATCTGGTCTCTCCCAGGATGGTGTTTCCTGCAGCACTCTTCCCTCCTCCAGTCTTTCCCAGCAGCACAATTCTTCTCTCGGCAGGATCTTTCTCTGGGTGAGCTGGAGTTGTCAGAGGCAGCCTTTCTGGAGCTGAGGGTGCAAAAATACAAATATTAGTTAACCAGCCGAGGCTGTTACTACAATAATACATGTATGGTTCTGGTCACATTAGGATTGGTACTGCCTCAAATAATTGCACAAACAAATATTTACAGTAACATATTGACAGAATACAATTACCCATATTTAGTGGACTCTTTTTAATGTTCTCCATCAGTTGTGTCACTTGATCAGGATTGTGTTTTCCGTTGTTGAAGACGTGTTTTCTGTTGTTAAATCTTTGTACCACTCTCTTCAGCTCTTCTGTTTCTTCTATGAACTCTTCTATAGTGACCCCATCACTCTCCAGCTCATCTCCTCTGGTGAAGAGGATCCAGGTGTTCTGAAGGAGCCAGTCTGGTACCATTCTCTCAATCAGCTCAACAGTTTTCTTCTCTTCTGGAGTGAACCTGTCTGCCTTTATCACCAGCAGGAACACCAGGGGGACTGATGGGTTTAACTGGAAAAGAGGCTGACATATCTGTATAATTTCTTTATTGTTTTTTTCTGGATCAAAGAGTCCTGGAGTGTCGTACACATCCAGAGTCACTCCATCAAAAATCACTCTCTCCATCTGAACCTCTTGAGTTGTAGAGTTAGAACTTCTTTTAGATTCAAAAGCTTTCTTCCCCAGTATGGTGTTTCCTGTGGCGCTTTTTCCAGCACCTGTTTTCCCGAGAAGGATCACATTAAAATGTAAAGGAGTATTCACCTCATTCTTCTTAGCAAGACCATCTAGCTGCACATTGCTTATCTTCTGTTCCAGAGAAGAATCCAGGTGAAAGTCATCCATTTTTAACTGTTGGCTGCAAATGTAGAGACATATTGTAAGATTTTCCCTTTAAATGATGATTTATACTTTACCAAATTAGAACTTGAATTCTAGTTAATTCTAGAGATCACAGAGTTAATTGTAGTATGTTTATTTCTTATACATTTATTTACCTTCTACTTCCATATTTTGCACCTGAGTTGAGTGTAACCCTCTGAGGGCAGCCCATGTGGCTGAAATATCCCTTGTGGATTAGCATGTCACCTTACTAGGCTGCATAAACTATAATGACCTCAGCCACTCAATGTGAAAGCAGCTGCTTAGAAAGTAGGCCACCAGCGTTGTGGATGCCAAAGTAGACAAAAAACTGGTCCCAGAACAAATAAAATCAACTGTCAGGCTCATCTGTGAAGGCCATTAGACTGAAGTTGATTCCAGGTGACTATGCTCAGGAGAAAGATGGCAATGCTAATGTAAGAAAGCTTTAAAAAATTACAGTACACTGTAAAACCTAACTGCATTTCTTACGGAACTAATTGAGTTAACATAACTTAAATATTACAGAAACTTGGCATCACTTATGCTGATAAAGTCAAACTCAAATTATTTGTTTCCTTCTTGCATTTATAGCTGCTCTTAAAAAAGTGTTTGTTTTAAGTGTTTGATTTGAGTTAGTGTAACTTTATAAATGATTTAGTTGATGTTTGATAGGAAGTTTTTATAACAACAGCCTATTAATTTTACTTTAATTGTTGTAAATGAGTTAGCTCAACTTGATTTGCTAGAGTTGTGTAAAAACAGTGAATTTAAGTTGCATTAAGTTGTAATGCATGTCTGTTAAGGCAGACATACTTAATTTTAACGAGTTGGCACAACTATTATATACATCCAAATGGAAATCTTTGAGTTAAACCAACTTATAATAACTGAGTTTAGTCTGTTGCCATTAACAGCTTTTCCATTGGCTTTTGGCAAAATGTATTTACATACTGGATGCATTAAACTCAATGATTGTTAGAAGTGATTATTTCAAATCAACTTTGTCAAGTACACCTATATATTTCTTACATGTTAAAGGCTTACTTTTGTAATTAGTTGGTTCATTTATTTTATATTAAATTATAAAATAAATGCATTAAACTCAACCATTGTTAGAAGTAACAATCACAAATCAACTTTGTCAAGTACAGATATATATTTCTTACATGTTACAAGGCTATTTTTTTAATTAGTAAGTTTATTTATATTAAAATAAGTTTTAAAGTTAAATAAATGCATTAAACTTATAAACTATCATTAGATGTAATATTTTGAAACCAAATTTATGTTAGTTTCTTTATTTGATAATACATTTTATAGTCAAATAAATATAAGTACTTTTTTTGTGTTTTAACTTTTTCCGTTTTTATCATTTATTTGCTCATTGTGAAGCTCGCTTGAACATCTAGGAATCGTCGTGGTGCCAAGAATCTTTCAGGAAATTCACTCCTGGCTATTATTTTTAATGTAATCTCATCAGCACCTTTTCATTTGTAATATACCGCTTTATTTTTTATATTCTTTTAACATGTAATTACTATATCTGTATATAGTACACATATATCGACTAATTTAAAAAATAAGCCTTGTAACATGTAAGGAATATATATCTGTACATGATAAAGTTGATTTGAAATTATTACTTTTAATGATAGAGTTTAATGCATTTATTTGACAATTAACCAACTAAAAAATTAAGCCTTGTAACATGTAAGGAATATATATCTGTACATGATAAAGTTGATTTGAATTGAATACTTCTAATGATTGAGTTTAAAGCATTTGTTTCATAGTTAAAATTAGTGAACTGACCAATTTAAAAAGTCTTATAACATGTAGGTAATATATTTCTGTACATGATAAGGTTAATTTAAATTGAATACTTCTAAAGATGATTGAGTTTGCATTTATTTGAAAAGAAATTAAATATAAAATAAATGAACTGATTAAAAAAAATAAACCTTGTAACATGAAAGGAACATAAAGCTGTACATGACAAAATTGATTTGAAATGATTACTTCTAATGATAATTTCGTTTAATGCATTTATTTGACAGTTAATTTAACCTAAACTACGTGTGACAGAACAAACAAATTAGTTTTCAGTCCTGTTCTATCTCTACTCTACTTTCTCAGTGCATACACATTTACTCAGCTATTTTTTTCAGTTAATACTAATTGCCCCTTTAAAAGTTTGTTTTGCTAGCTTGAAACATTTCTCACATTTTACAGTTAAATTATGATAATTGGAGATACATTTCTCTTTAAATAGCTGCCGGTACAATATTCACACCCACCTGTGCTTCACTCTCCTCCTGGTCTGGCAAAAGGCCCAACCTCAGTCCTAGCTGCCCTTAAATGCTCACTGGGCCCCATTTTGGGCCATACCATGTTGAGGGGGTTCTTTGGTGTTTAAAAGATTTTAATTATTCTTTCCTTTCCTTGTGTTTATGTTTATTTTATGACTATTTTGAATATTTTGTTGTTCCATTCTGTGTTTATTTGATTTATTGTTTGTTTGTATATAATTGTATCCCTCTGCAGTGGAAAAATACTTTGGTTTTGGTTGGGTTGGGTAGACCAGTGGTGGCCTATTTAAGGCCTCATTTTCATGTTTGTTGAGGATGGTTGATGTATGCTATGGTCTGTTGACGTACGAACCAATGTTACAAATTTAAGGAAAATATATATTCCTTGTGTAGATTTTTGTAAATAGAATTTGTTTTGTTTATATTTGTTTTCTTTTTCTTTTGATATTTTGCAATTTTTTGCACCTTTTACCAATAAAATCACTTGTACTGGATGTGCTACTGCAGTTGCCATCATTTTTTTCTACAACCCACTACCTTTTGAGGCATAACTACCTGCAAGTAAGGTGTGACATAAGTGAACCAACTAATTAAAAAATAAGCCTACAAGGTAAGGAATGTAAGGAAATTTATAATAAAATAAATTAAATGAATCATTAAAAAAGCTTTGTAATATGTAAGGATGATATATATGTACATGACAAAGTTGATTTGAGACTATTACATTCATTGATAACTGGGTTTAATGCATTTATTAGACTAATAAAGTTGTATAAAATATCAATAAAAAGCACACCGTTGGAAAAAGAAACGGGGTGAGAGCGCTCTCATTGTGGCTGTATTTTTGTTAAATATGATGTAAAACATACAATCTTCGGTAAAAACTTTCTTTGTTGTTGTGTTCCCTCATTATAGCAAGAAACCACAGTTACATTGATGAATCTACATTTAGATTAAGGGCGAGAAAGTCCTGAATTCCGAATCTCTCACGAATGTCAAACATAAAACTAACTTTACCGCAGTCTTTATTGCTGTGTGCACAGGGTGGGGTCGCTGACGAGCTTCAAGCTGAAATCGAAAGTAAAAAGTCACCGACATTTTGTTGCATAAATTACAGATTTTAAAGCTGTGTTGTGTTCTGCTAAGATAGACTGCTCTTACTAACGCCTGGAAACTGTAACGACAGGACAGGGACAACATCGTGTTCATGTCAAGGTAGGTTTTGGAAGCATTATTATCCTTTCAACCTTTTTGTGTCTCCCTGAAGTCTAACATAGTTTTGTAAAGTCTCCAGAGAGCAAAAGGGATGTTGAATCAACGTTTTTGTCGGTTTCGGTTGAATGGCCAAAAATCAACTATAAAACAAGGTTGTTTTAGGTTAAACGTTGTTTAACTTTGAAAACGAGTCAACGTTGTGATTAGTTATGTGCTACAACGCAACTGTACTGAACAAGTACTGTACAGTATGTAACAAATATAAATATTTATATTGCTGTGTAGTTTTACATGAGATGACCAGAATAAAAAATAATTGTGTAATGCCAGGTGACAATGTCAAATTAGCCAGCTGATTAATTCGCACAGTGTAAATTTACTCTTGTCTAATTAGATGGCTGTTAATATTGAACAGATCACCATAACATCATATCATTACAATATTTTTTCCCCTGAGAGCTTTGGCAGGAGCCGACACAGTTTTTTTTGTTGTTGTTGTTGTTGTTTTTTTACCAGTAAGTATTGTGTATTGTTGTTGTTGTTGTTATTATTATTATTATTATTATTATTATTAGCATTAGTAGTAGTAGTAAATCATTTATTTTTTTATTATTTACTTATTTATTTTTTAATAATTTATGGTGATTATTACAATATGAATATATTCAATACACCGAGAGCTTTATTTCGCTCCTAAAGTTTGGTATACTGTAACTCCTGCCGAACACACCTGGAAAAACCTTCAGACCACAATTGCTCAAATCATCAAAAATCAAACTGTTTCTACTATGGTAAAGATTTCAGGAAACGGTCGTACTTCAGATGTTAGTTAAACGATGTATGTTAGTTCAATGCTAGGCTCCATCATCGTTGTACAGAGACGCACTCGACAATGACTTCTTACCTCGTAGTGAATAAATGCTGCTTTAGCTGCTGTGTTGTCTCTTCGCTTCTCCTCCGTTCTGTGAGGCTAAAATGTGAGACGTGCAGATTTTATGCAACGAAATGTCGGACTGGGGACTTTTTTTACTTTCGATTTGTTTCCCGCAGCCCTGAAATAATTACAGTCTCCGAACACGCCCCTGTTACATCATATTTATTTGTTGTTTTTGAGACCTAAAGATTCTGCCTTGTACATGTAGTGTTCTTATAATAAAAAGTAACCTATCGCGGGATTAGAGTAGTGACGCACGTGAGATCACTAGCGAGACTGTAAGGATAGGGAGACGGCCATTATGAACATGTATGTGTGCTAAGTTAGGTGTGTTTATTAAAAGCCTCAACAAACGGATACTACTCTCGTGTGTGTTATCTCTAAAACACCACAACTGGCGACGAGGATGTACCAGACGGCATAGCAGGACTGAATTAAACGCTCTCTCAGCTGTTGACGGACCCGGAGCGGAAAAAAAAAGAGAATCTAAGAACGTCGGAGCTACAATTCCGGATTTTCACTGGAAATTCGACAACACTATCTCAGGGAAGTAAAATAAGTTTTCTGTGTGATGCCAAAACGTTTAATTATCGGAATTGAGCGTGCATATGCCAGAATTACTGCTCACGGAACCTGTTAGAAGCCTCGTTTGAAAACGAAAGTGAAAATGGCTCATGCGGTCCCGCTCGGTGGGCTCACGGCCCCGAAACCATTAGACACTGTTGGCGAGCCTGAAACTTTACATCAACGATGGGAAATGTGGAAGAGTGAACTTGAAATATACATTGTAGCGTCAGGAGTCGTAAATGCTGCGCAAAAGCGAGCAGTGTTGTTGTTGACAGGGGGAGAGGGGCTGCGTGAGATATGGAAAAATTTCACTGACGAGCAGAAAGCCCATCAACCCGCTACTGATCTGCAACCTGCACGAGATGTATATCAAGTAGCCATCCGACTTTTTGACAACACATTTGCACTAAGGGAGAACATACCTAAAGCCCGTACAAAATTCTGGGAAACAGAGCCCAATGCTGGTGAGACAATAAATAATTTTATCACTCGCCTCAAGGTACTAGTGAAAACATGCAACTTCGATGCTGAAGCTGATAATCATGTAAGAGATAAAGTACTGCTGCACATTAAAAATTCTGAGTTAAAAGGCAAATTATACAGAGAAGATAATCTCACACTGGATCGCCTTATCCAAGTAATTGGCTCATACCACCACAAGGAGGCGCTAATACTCAGGTCTCCAGCAAATACAAACCATGTCTCTGGTAGAGCAAGGTCCAAACCAAAGCCAAAGGCACCATCACAGTCAGGGTGTTACAAGTGTGGTGCACAAGGACACATAGGTCGCGAATGCATCCGATCCAAGAACCACAAGTGCAGCCACTGTGGGAAAAGGGGTCACTTTGATGATCTCTGCTTCCACAAAGATAAATACAAGTCAAACCAAGTTGACACGCCAAGTTCACAGGGTTGTAGCAGAGCCTCAGGTCGCAGCAGGGATGATCCAAAGCAAAGCAAAGGTCGAAACAAAAAAAGCCAACGTAGGGTAGAAGAAGGAGAAAACAATGACTCGCGGAGTGATTCTGAAGATCTCTACCTATTCAGAATATCTAAAGCAGAGGACACCCTAGATCTGCGCCTGAACGGTTTCACCTTACCCATGGTGATAGACTCTGGTGCTCACCACAACACGCTGTCTGAGCATGATTTTAAAAGATTACAGAAGGCCAGGCCCGAAGTCAGTGTGCAACCTGCCTCCACAAAACTGTATTCTTATGCCAGTAAACAAGCCCTCAAGCTCCTAGGCAAATGCACACTTGAAGTTGAAGTCCCGAACACAACCCGGCGTGCTACTGCTTCATTCTTCGTGGTGCCACAAGCACAAGCGTCACTTCTGAGCAGCAGAACCAGTAAAGAGCTAGGACTGTTGAGAGTTGGCATCAATGCGAACATCCTGAGCTGCTCTGGAGCCGACGTATGGACAAGTCTGCGCACAAAGTACCCACAAGTCTTCACTGGGCTGGGGAAACTCAAGAGCTACCAGCTCAGACTTAAAATTGATCCAGACGTCACTCCAGTCATTCAGCCCGTGCGGAGGATTCCCTTTAACCGAAGGCAGCGTGTCATTGAAAAATTACAAGAGCTAGTGGACCTAGACGTCATTGAACGAGTGTCAGAACCAGCTCATTGGGTGAATCCGCTAGTCACTGTGGAGAAAAGGCCGGAAAATGACCACAAACATGGAGATGTGAGAATCTGCATTGACATGCGGAGAGCCAATGTGGCCATCATCCGTGAGCGTCATCCTGTGCCTACCATCGATGAGACAATCCAGGAAATGGCTGGAGGGAAGTACTTTTCCAAAATTGACCTCAACATGGCGTATCACCAAGTAGAGCTCCACCCCGACTCCAGAGAAATCACAACATTTGCTGCACCAGGAGGACTCTACAGGTACAAAAGGCTCTTATTCGGAGTGAACATGGCATCAGAAAAATTCCAACAGATAATCAGCCAAGTTATCAAGGACTGCCCAGGTGCATATAACATGTCTGACGACATAGTCGTAGTTGGCAGCACAGAAGCTGAACATGACGAAAGGCTGGCTACCGTGGTGCAACGGCTAGCTGAAAGAGGACTGACAGTCAATGAAAAGAAATGCCAGATCAAACTCACATCCATCAAGTACATGGGTCATGTCCTATCACAAGAAGGCCTTAAAGTATCAGACGAAAAGGTCAGAGCCATTGCACACGCTCCCCCACCAACTGACGCGTCACAAATGCGTAGCTTCCTCGGATTGGCCCAGTTCTGTGCAAAGTTCATCCTACAGTTCGCCACAATAACTGCGCCTCTCTGGGAACTCACTAAGCAAGATGCTGAGTGGAAATGGGAGAAGGAGGAACAGCGTTCGTTTGACCAGCTCAAAAATGCTTTGATCAACGCGCCCGTCATGGCATACTATTCAGTTGGAAGACCAACCAGAATCACCTGTGACGCTTCCCCCTTCGGCGTAGGCGCCATCTTAGAGCAACAACAGACAGACGGAGTCTGGAAGCCAGTGTATTACGCCAGCAGGAAGCTCACACCCACTGAGACACGGTACTCTCAGTTTGAAAGAGAAGCTCTCGGAGTATTCTGGGCCCGTCAAAAATTCAGCCTGTATCTCATCGGATGTGAATTCAAAATCCTCACAGATCACAAGGCCCTTGTGAAAGTGCTGTCTCCTAACTCACTCCCTCCATCAGCCAGAGTGGAACGGTGGTTGCTGTACCTGCAACAGTTCACCTACCAAGTAGTCCACATCCCTGGCAAAACCAACAAGGCCGACCCCCTGAGTCGTCAACCCGTTGGTCATCGAGACAAAGCTGAGGAGAGAGAAACAGATGAGTACATCTACAGCATCATCAAAGATTCCACACCTCATGCTCTAACCCCCCGTGAAATCGAGCAGGCATCAAAGGATGATCCGACTATCTCCAGACTACGCCAGGCCATACAGACAAATGACTGGACCTACTTTAAAGGCACAGCATTCCAGGCGGTCAAAGATGAACTTTGGACGGCTGGACAGATGGTCATGCGAGGAAACAGGATCGTGATTCCTGAAGCCCTGCAAGAGCACGTGGTACAGTTAGGACATGAAGGACATCAGGGGATTGTACGAACAAAGAATCGACTGCGAACTAAAGTCTGGTGGCCTGAAATTGACAAAATGGTGGGAGAGCAAATAAAGCAATGCTACCCATGTCAAGTGATAGGCCAGAACGCTCCACCAGAAGAGTTGGAGCGTACGCCATTGCCAGACCAGCCCTGGACTTACCTGGCAGTTGACCTGCTGAGCATCTGTGAAGGTAATTACATGCTGGCCGTAGTTGATTACTACTCCAGGTGGCCCGAAGTTGCCTACATGAAGGTCACCAATGCCACCAATGTGATTAATGCTCTCAAAATGATATTTCAAACTCATGGCTATCCCAAGTATCTGAGAAGCGACAATGGACAACCGTTTGCATCCAGAGAGTTCCATGATTACCTCACCGCGCATGGCATCATGCAGCTGAAAGGAGTACCATACTGGCCTCAGTCGAACGGAGAAGTGGAAAGATTTAACAGAACAATTCTGAAATCAGTGAAGATAGCCAAAATTGAAAGGAAAGATTGGAAAATTGCACTGAGAAGTTTTCTGTTCCACTACCGGACCACTCCTCATGCAGTCACAGGAGTGTCCCCAGCAAAGATGTTGATGAACAGAGATCTCCGCGACAAACTGCCAAGCTTCACCGGTATGTCTGCTGACAGTGATGTTCCCCATGCAGCTGTGTCAGAGGCAATTCGTGACAAGGACGCTTTGCACAAGTTGAAACGAAACATCGCTGCTAATCAGCGAAGAGGAGCCAAGGATCAGGAAATAAAACCAGGAGACACTGTTCTTTGCAAGAACCTACACAAGTCCAACAAGCTAGACCCCAACTTTGAGTCACAGCCATATGGAGTCATCAGTAAACAAGGAAATGCAGTCATCATTCAACAACCCAACAGCCCACCCATAATGAGAAATGCCGCTCATGTGAAGAAGTTTTGCAGTGATGTCAGTCTCAGCGCCCCCTCCGTTCCAAATCCAGTTACCACACCAGCTGAGTCTGTTCCAGTCACCATTCCTACGCCCACCTGTCCCCCACCTTCTATAGATCCGAAGCCCATGACAGCGGTACCGTCACCTGATGTTCCTGTGAAGTCGACTCGTGTCCGGTCTCCACCTGTATGGCAGAAGGACTTTGTGATGTCTACCTGACGTCTGACTTTGGCAGAAGACAAAAAAAAAAAAAAAAACAGAGAACGACTAATGGTTTTGTTGTTTAAGACGAGGGAAGGGAGAATTACTTTAGAATAGGTTTAGTTTGAAACGGATGTTTATTTTTTTATTCTGATACAAAGGAAAGAACTTTTATGTTAACATGTTGAAATGTGATTAGTTTAGAATGCAGAGCTGATGTCATATAAGTTAAGTTCAACGTAGTATAGCTACATTGACATAGATATGATTTATTTTCTTTAATTCTACCCCCAGGGATTTCATTATTGAAAAGAGGGAAGATGTAGTGTTCTTATAATAAAAAGTAACCTATCGCGGGATTAGAGTAGTGACGCACGTGAGATCACTAGCGAGACTGTAAGGATAGGGAGACGGCCATTATGAACATGTATGTGTGCTAAGTTAGGTGTGTTTATTAAAAGCCTCAACAAACGGATACTACTCTTGTGTGTGTTATCTCTAAAACACCACAGTACACTTAATGTTTATCATATTATATATAGTGAAAATAGAAATTAGATACAGTGTAAGCGTAACGTAAATGAACATGTAACCGGCTGAATAACTGTACACTCCCCCATCCCCCACCTGTTGTTCCTGTTGTGTCACGTGAATCTCATGTTCTTGTTGTGTTCTTTTGACGCAGTAATTCAGGACACTGTGGAATGCAGGTAATCATCAATGCGTGTCAGGTCAATCTATAATTATCTGTATATATATTATTGCATGCCTTGCATGTTTGTGGCAATATAGCAGTTTTTTTTCTAAAGTTTTTGTGGTAAGCAAGCAACAGAAAACAAAATCCTAGTGAAAACTTGCCCATAGACCCTGTGTGTTATATAAAATAACGCTTCAAGGATTAAACGATTATTCTAGCCTTAATTGCAAGACAATCTCTGCTATACAATGTTACATCTACGGTTAATAACACATTAATACGTCTGTGTATAATAGCACCTGTGAACATAACTGATTTTCCTGGAAGACGAGAGGATTTTACGTTTTGGAGATTCAGTCATCCGCGCATTAAATGTAGTGCACGTATATGCGCGATATTATTGTAAACAGATGTGCAGGCTGATGGCACGCTCAAATAGCACATAGAAGGGGAGGCTGTCACGTTTCACCCACTCACTCACCGTCAACCGCTTTTTCCGTTAATCCGGGAAGGGGGGGTGGGGGGGTAGGATGGAGCCTATCCCACCCGGCATCGGGCAAAAAGGCAGGATACACCCTAGACAGGCCGCCAATCCATCGTAGACTGGCACGTTTCAGTTGTTTCTATTAATTCACACATACATTACGCCTAGAAGCGAGAAGGAAACGGATTAAAATGACTCACCTCACTGTATATTTTGTGCAGTATATATAAATTTGATATAATGCCATAACTGTTACTTCAGTGTTTAAGAGAGCGAGAAACTCTCTTTCTCTCTCTTTCCATCTCTCACCCTCTCTCTGAAGAAGGGTGAGAGATGGGTTACCTCGCTATATATATATATATATATATATATATATATATATATATATATATATATATATATATATATATATATATACACGATTTAATGACTTTAGATGTTTTTAAATCAAATATTAAAATGCTCGTTTTTTTTGGAATGGCACTTTTGTGTTTTTTTTTCTTTATTGCAGTAATTGATGGACAGCTAAGTCTGTCTGATAATTGGCTTAATAAAAAGTGATTGACAACGAAAGTGTAGTGTCTGATTGGCTGCAGTCGAAGATGATTGACACATGCTCCGCCATTTAGCCACGCCCACTGGGGGGCTCCGGTCTGCAGCATTACATAGATGGATAATGCTGCCACCACCTTTGATAACCAGGTATGGTCCGGTTATAGGCTGGAACAACCATACACACAATTTAATTAAGATTGAGAGTGACAGCAATCTAAAAACACCACGTAGACTGGACACTCATACAGTTCATATGCACGCTAGATTCAGGAATCACCACTACAAAGCTCATTTTAGAAAACACATGAATTACTAGTGTTTAACCACAAAGGGGCTTTTAACTAACCCTGGGCCTACTCGCTCAGTAGCTTCCCCCTACTCTCATTTACTCCTTTAAAATACATAAACACTAACAAAACAAGATAAAGTACAATATAAAAGACTTAACTCGCCCGCCGGCGTGACCCTCGCCCGGAGTCTGAGCTTGTGGCGTGGTCCAACTCCCCCGGGAATTATGCAAGTCGGACTCACGCTTTGCCAGCTTCTCTGGTGATCAATGGGGGTTCAGAATGGTGAGCCAAACACGCGGCGCAGTCCCTAACCCCCAGCCTATCTTGGGGGGTCCCCTCCTAGCGCCGGAACAACTAAGCCCCCTCACTCTCTAGCTTCATCTTCGGCTGCTCTACCAGCAGCGAACGACACCCTCCCGCACCAGAACCAAACTTTTGCAGCCGCTCTCGCGCGCACACCCCAAGCATTCAACCTCTCCGCGTCTCTCGCGCTCCCTCTTAATTATTTCCAGGTGCAGCCTCGCTCCCATCCAAAGCCCCATCTCCACATTCATTACAATATAAAACATAAAAAATAATAATAGCGGACTTTAAAAACCATATTAACTCTTTGATGCACAACAAATGCATACTATAATGCGCAACATGGGTCAAAAATTACCTGCATTCATTCCCCATGTTATTTCATGCTGGCTGAGATTTTCTTTATTTTCTTTTGAAATCAATTTATTTTATGAAAAGAAGTATTCTTTAAATGTCTTAGTTTCGGTCACTACTAATCATTATTTTTATTTTTACATTGAGACTCTATATACATTTGTTTAATTTACACACATGGGTCAAACATGACCTGCATCCATTTTTTATGCTAATTCATGTATGGCTGTGTGTTTTTTTTAGCATAAATCTTTATTTTTATTTTCCTTTCTTATTTTATGAAGCAGCTTGTGTATTTCTATATCAGGTTTAAATAGACAGGTCAGAAACATCCACATTTACCATTTCACACTTCAGCACAGCTCCAAAGTGTTGTTTTAACAGTGATCAACATTAATGCTGTCTGGTTTTCAGGGTGGTGAAGCTGTGGACTCAAATGCAGAACCCGGAGAAGGAGGGAGTTTTTAATATAACATTAGAAAGTTACAAGTAATCTCTTAGCTAACATTAACTAAAATAACTTTTAGTTATAACTAGCAAAATACATTGGTGGCTATTTAGCAAAGTAGATAGCTTATTTTTTAACACTAAAAAATAATATTTTGATAAAGGGTTATTTTTTTCCCTTAAAGCATTTTATTTTGTATTTGTATAATTGTTTGTTTGTGGTAGATTTTGTGTTCAATTATTATTATTATTATTATTATTATTATTTTTTTTTTATATATATACACAAACTGTTGTACACAAAACTGAATCTATAAAGGTTAACAGATGTTTGTTTTGTTTGAATGTTTAAAGCTGTTATACTATATACAACTTTACCATTTATTTTGTTTAAGAAAGTTATTCTTTAAATTAATAAAATATGTTTCAGTTATTGTCATCAAGAATATCATTACTGCAAAATTACTCTGTAGCTAAATAGCCTACCAGTGTACTTAGCTAAGTATAGCAAAGCTAACTACATCAGTTAGCTAACTCCTGTAAGTTTAGCTAACTAAAAAATGTCAACAGCTAATAGCTAGCTAATAGCTTTCTGACAAGTAATGTAGTTACTCTCAAGGTAACCTAAACCTAATGAAATATTTTGTGCAGTTATGTCACATATTTTATAGAGAAATGTTAGAATAATTGAAAACAATACTGAGTTGTGAGGCTGGAGCTGTGCTGAGCTGTGAAAGTAAGAAATAAAAAAATAAAATAAGGATGTACAGTGCTGGCCAAAAGTATTGTCACCCCTGCAGTTCTGTCAGATAATGCTCCATTTCTCCCACACTGTAAAAAGTGAAGCATGGAGCTGTTCATTCAAGCTAATAAATATGATTGAACACATAGTACAATTATTGACTTTATTGTGAAACTCAACCTTTTTGAATTTTGATGTGTCAATTTTGATTCAGACTAAATTAATTACAATTCTGAAGGAAATAAACCAAATGTTTTGGTTCCACTGAAATCATACTCGAAGAAAAGAGATAAGGATGTAATATTTTTAATTTGAATCAAACATGAATGGCGCATGCGCACTGTGGAGCACGGGAGAAGTTGTAGAGAAGTGCTTCAGAGCACTGAGGGAGAGAGGGAGAAAGTGCCTGAATGCGCTCGCGAGAGAGAGAATGAGAGAGGGAGAAAGTGCCTGAACGCGCTCGCGAGATAGCAACGCATGCTTGGTATTGTGGCGTCGGGACTGGAGGGGGGGCGGAAGGAATTATGGGAGCTCACCCTGTTGGGGGAAGTGGGTGTTTTTCTGCGTGTTTATGTTACTGTTTATCCCAGAGTTTCATGTCATGTTTTATTATCACTGTTCTAGTATTATTCATGTAGTTATCAGTTATGTGGTTGTTTTGTGTAAGTGCCTCACCCTTTGTGTGTTTTCTGTGTGTGGGAGTGGGGTTAGCTGCGTTGGAGCTGTAGTTAGTTTCACTTTCAAAAGTGGAATCCCATGTAGATCCAGCTCTTAATGTCCTCATCAGAGCAAAATAAAAAGAGCAAGAGAGCACTGAAACGAATCTCGCTGGTAATCCGTTCTCTTCCACGCCACAGTAGCTTCTGCAACTTCTGAATATGCTGCCATGTTTTTTTTTTTAAGTTCGGTTCAATTTAAATGTATTAGTTTGGTTCCGAAACTGAAATGTAAAGAATTTAACTTGGATCAAGGTGAATAATTAATATTGGGTCGAGTGAAGTAATATGGTTTATGTCAAAATAAAATAATCAGGTTGTAACAATTGACTTTATTTAGATTGAGTGAAGTCAAATAGTTTAGATGCAACAAATGGACATCAATTTTTTTAATTTGAGCAGGGCTACACTTTTTACAGTGCAGAAAATGATTGCAATTACAAATGCTTTGATATTAAAATGTTCATTTAATTTGTCTTCAATGGAAAACCACAAAAAGAATAGTCACAAAGCCAAATTGGATATAATTCCACACCAAACATAAAAAAGGGGTGGACAAAAGTATTGGCACCCTTTGAAAAATCATGTGATGCTTCTCTAATTTGTGTGAATAACAGCACCTGTTACTTACCTGTGGCACATAACAGGTGGTGGCAATAACTAAATCACACTTGCAGCCAGTTAAAATGGATTAAAGTTGACTCAACCTCTGTCCTGTGTCCTTGTGTGTACCACATTGAGCATGGAGAAAAGAAAGAAGACCAAAGAACTTTCTGAGGACAAAATTGTGAGGAAGCTTGGGCAATCTCAAGGCTACAAGTACATCTCCAAAGACCTGAATGTTCCTGTGTTTACTGTGCTCAGTGTCATCAAGAAGTTTAAAGCTCATGGCACTGTGGCTAACCTCCCTAGATGTGGACGGAAAAGAAAAATTAACAAGAGATTTCAACGAAAGATTGTGCGGATGGATAACATCCAAACAAGTTCAAGCTGCTCTGCAGTCCGAGGGTACAACAGTGTCAACCCGTACTATCCGTCGGCGTCTGATTGAAAAGGGACTCTATGGTAGGATACCCAGGAAAATCCCACTTCTGACCCAGAGACTTAAAAAACCCAGGCTGGAGTTTGCCAAAACTTACCTGAGAAAGCCAAAAACGTTTTGGAAGAATGTTGTCTGGTCAGATGAGACAAACGTAGAGCTTTTTGGGAAAAGGGATCAACATAGAATTTACAGGGGAAAAAAAACAAGGCCTTCAAAGAAAAGAACACGGTCCCTACAGTCAAACATGGCGGAGGTTCCCTGATGTTTTGGGGTTGCTTTGCTGCCTCTGGCACTGGACTGCTTGACCGTGTGCATGGCATTATGAAGTCTAAAGACAAATTTTGCAGCATAATGTAGGGCCCTTTTGTCCAGCCCATTTTTGGAGTTTTGTGTAAAATGATAATTGATTTGACTTTTTTTTCATTCTCTTTTGTGTTTTTTCATTGCAATTTTATCTCAATAAATTAAGATATTAATACCAAAGCATTTGTGATTGCAATCATTTTGTGGAAGAAATTGAGTATTATCTGACAGAATTGCAGGGGTGCCAATACTTTTGGCCAGCACTGTATGATGATCAAAAACAAGTCAGTTGAGGAATACCTTAAATACTGAACGATCGATGTATTTAGTGTAATTGCAAAGAGATATGATAGAAATTCTCAGCCGTCCATAAAGTTACAGAGTAAATAATGCGGGTCATTTTTGACCCATGTTGTGCATTTGATGTCTAGTGATAATTTTTTTTAACTCAACCGGGTTACTTTTGACGCATGTTGCGCATCAAAGTGTATATGATTTAGCTATTACCGCTTACACAGCTTTATTGCTGTGTGCACGGGGTGGGGTTGCTGACGAGCTTCATGTTGAAATCGAAAGTAAAAAGTTACCGACATTATGTTGCAAAAATTACAGATTGTAAAGCTGTGTTGTGTTCTGCTAAGATAGACAACAGCTCTTACTAACGCCTGGAAACTGTAACGACAGGACAGAGACAAAATCGTGTTCATGTCAAGGTAGGTTTCTTCACAATGGAAGCATTATTTTCCTTTCAACTTTTTTTCCTTTTGTGTCTAACGTAGTTTGGTTAAGTCTCCACAGAGCAAAAAGGATGTTGAATCAACGTTTTTGTCAACTAGAATGCAAGGTTGTTTAAGGTTTAAATCCTAAACGTTGTTTAACTTTGAAAACAAGACGTGGAATCAACTTTGTGATTAGTTATGAGCTACAACGCAGAAAACGCTGCTTAACTGCATCTAATGGGCAGCTTATTAACCATATTATACATAACTCATAAGCATTCATATCTAATCCCATATACAGTGTTATCAAAGCGTCGCGCAGAGAGGTGTTCAGCTGTCAAACCTTCACACGGCTTACAGCGTACAGTTACCGTGTTCCAGCGATGCACTTAAACTGCTGGCCGCGCACCGCATCGCACCGTCTTCGCTGCCCTGATAGTGTGTGTGTGTGTGTGTGTGTGTGTGAGTGAGTGAATGAGTGAAGGAGAGTGTGTATCTGAGAGAGAGTGTGAGTGAGAGTGTGTGTCTGAAAGGGAGAGTGAGTGAGAGAGTGTGTGTCTGAGAGAGAGTGTGAGTGAGAGTGTGAGTAAGAGAGTAAGTGAAAGTGTGTGTCTGAGAGAGTGAGAGTGTGTGTGTGAGTGAATAAGTGAGAGTGTGTCTGAGAGAGGGAGTGGGTGAAAGTGTGTGTCTGAGTGAGTGTGAGTGAGATTGTGTGTCTGAGAGAGAGTGTGAGTGAGGGAGTGAGAGTGTGTGTCTGAAAGAGAGAGTGTGAGTAGAAGAGTAAGTGAAAGTGTGTGTCTGAGAGAGTGAGAGTGTGTGTGTGAGTGAATGAGTGAGTGAGAGTGTCTGAGAGAGAGTGAGAGTGTGTCTGAGAGAGAGTGGGTGAAAGTGTGTGTCTGAGTGAGAGAGTGTGAGTGAGTGTGTGTCTGAGAGAGAATGTGTGTGTAAGAGAATGAGTGAAAGTGTGTCTGAGAGAGAGTGTGAGTGAGAGAGTAAGTGAGAGTGTGTTTCTGAGAGAGAGTGAGTGAGAGAGTAATTTAGAGTGTGTGTCTGAGAGAGAGAGAGTGTGAGTGAGAGAGTGAGTGAGAGTGTGTGTGTGTCGGAGAGAGAGAGTGTGAGTGAGAGAGTAAGTGAGAGTGTGTTTCTGAGAGAGCGTGTGAGTGAGAGTAAGTGAGAGTGTGTGTCTGAGAGAGAGAGTGTGAGTGAGTGTGTGTCAGAGAGAGTAAAATAATGTGTGTGAGACTGTGAGTGAATGTGAGTGAGTAAGTGCATGTGAGTGAGAATGTGTCTGAGAAAGAGTGTGAGTCAGAGAGTAAATGTGTGTCTGAGTGAGAGTGTGTGAGTCAGAGAGAGAGTAAGAGTGTGTGTCAGAGCGAAAGAGAATGTGTGTGAGAGAGGGAGTGAGTATAATAACAATAATAATAATAATAATAATAATAATAATAATAATAACAATGGCAACAAAAATACTAAATTACATTCATTTAAAGTATATTCATTTATTCTTTATATTGGCTTGAAAATAAATATTTCCTTACAGGGGATGGACAATGAAACTGAAACGCCTGGTTTTAGACCACAATAATTTATTGTGGTGACGGACAGTTCTGCTGGAAACAGGAGAGTTGAGGTGCATATTGAATTCCACCGTGATTTGTTCAGCTGTGGTTTAATGTTTTTTGGATGCAATCCGGGTTAGCACCCGAACATCCCTTTCAGACAGCTTCCTCTTACAGCATCCACAGTTAATCCTGTTGGATATGGTTGGTCCTTCTTGGTGGTATGCTGACATTACCCTGGATACCATAGCTCTTGATGCATCACAAAGACTTGCTGTCTTCTTGGTCACAGATGCTCCAGCAAGACGTGCACCAACAATTCGTCCTCTTTTGAATTCTGGTATGTCACCCATAATGTTGTGTGCATTGCAATATTTTGAGCAGAACTGTGCTCTTACCATGCTAATTGAACCTTCACACTCTGCTCTTACTGGTGCAATGTGCAATTAATGAAGACTGGCAACCAGGCTGGTTGAATTTAGCCATGAAACCTCCCACACTAAAATGACAGGTGTTTCAATTTTATTGTCCAACCCCTGTAGGGCAACATCAAGTTTTAATTCTCTCATAGTATAATCTCTGTTTTTTTAATGTCTTCTACAGATAGTAGTCTTTGACAAATACACCCCTGCGTTCCGAAGGCTGTTTTGAATCCTCAGACGGACAACTAAGGATTTTTTCTGCTACGGTAAATATCAAAGGGCCAGTCTATGCTTATCGTGGCCTTCCAATCACTTTACAGTTAATGAGCTCTCCAGTGCATTATTTTTTCTATTTTTTCTTAAGGATATGTCACACAGTTTATTTTGGTCATCTCAAGGCTTGGTTTAATCCTGATGTTTGTTGCATACAAACCAAAATAATTATCCATATACTGTGGTTTATGAAGGTTCACCATGAGTCGTAGATTCTCTCAAAACAACAAAAAAAAGTTTATTGACAGGAGGCTCCTGGACAGGGCCGCTGCTAAGGTTTTGGAGGCCCTAAGCATAACTGGTCAGGGAGGCCCCCCCCCCCCCCCCCCCAAAAAAAAAAAAAAAAAAAAAAAAAACCCACACACAAACACAAAAGGTTTACTCAAAATTTTACTATTTATTAAAATTACACATGTAACTGTGAATATTTACAACGTTATAAGTAAGGCCAATAACAGTGAAGAACAGCACAAGAGTACTATTTATAACGTATAAATAATAAATAACTTTCTTAACACCAGCATTAGAAATTACTTAAATAAAAATGCTGTCGATTCCAAACAAAATGAGCTATGAACAAATAATTATGCAAATAAATAAAGACAGCTTCATGATAATAAAATAAATACAATGAACAACAAGTTCCAAACAAGCATGAACAAAGAAGAAGGCTTTACAAAAGTGCACGGCGAGCTTTCCTGGCAGCAAAATCACTGATCAGGTCATCCAAAGACAGACTATGTGCTACTTCAGCATTGATGCTGATGACGGCAAGGCCACTTAAACGCTCCTGTCCCATTGTTGACCTCAGATATGTTTTGATGAGTTTCAGTTTTGAGAAACTACGCTCGGCAGAGGCAACTGTGACCGGAAGAGTCAAGGCGATTCTGAGAGCAATCCACAGATTTGGGTACACTTCTTGCAGGCTATTATCATGCAGATAGGTGAGCAACTCAAAGGCAGTTGTCTGTGGTGACAGCTGAGGGAGATTGATTATCTCCTGCATCATCTCCTGTCCATCAATATCAGCTTCACCTTTATCTGTGAGTTTTTTCTCCACATCCATACAGTGATTGTGCAGGTCCTGCTTTGAAATACCATGTACTTTCTGAAAATCAAGCAGCACTCCAAATGTGTCCCTCACTTGGCTCATGGTCTCGAACCGCTCCTGCAGCGATGTCAGAGCAGAGTCAACAACATGGTTGAAAAATTCCACCTCTAGTCTCTTTTGTGCATCACTGAAGGGCTCATCAGGTGCTTCATAACCAAACTGCCTTTTAGTGCTTCTCAACCTCTTCTGTTTGAGCTCAGGTTCGATGTTAAGAGCCTCACACAGCTCCTTTGCAGATTCTATGGCCTCAGAAAACCCAGACTGCCTGTACTTTGTAAGAGATTCCTTTGCAGTCTTGATTAGCCTGGCAGCAATGTCAAGCTGCATTGAGGATGACTGCAGCACCTTGTTCACCTGACTGGTGACGGAAAGAACTTCAGCCCAAACAACAGTGCAGATCAGAAATCTGAATGAGCCAACCTCTTCTGCCAAGCCTTGAGCCTCTGACCTTGCAACGGGTTCGGTAACTGCTTGTCTTGCTTCTAAGAGAGCTTCTCTCACTTCTTTCACTTGACTTCGGACAGCAACAACACTTTGAAGTCTGCTCTCCCATCTTACATCAGACCATGATTTCAGGGTCAACTTGACATGTTTGAGTAAGATGTCCCACCGCTGTGTGGCTGCTGAGAAAAAACAAAACAGCCTCTGAAGGTATCCAAAATAGCTAATTGCATCTGTAGATGACTTAGCTGCATCTGATATGACCAGATTCATTGTATGTGCGGCACAAGGGACAAAGGCTGCCCTTGGATTTAGCTGTAGTAGTCTGGCCTGCACTCCTTGCCTCTTTCCTTTCATGTTGGCACCGTTATCGTAGGCCTGTCCTCTGCAATCTTCAAAGGGAATACCAAGTGCCCTCAACTTTTCCAGAACAACATTTGACAGATTCAGGCCTGTCGTTTCAACCACGTTCATGTATCCAAGGAAGTACTCTCTGATGTGTGGCTCAGGCACCAATTCCACAATGCGCACAACAAGAGACATTTGTTCCTTATGACTGATGTCTGGGGTGCAATCAAGGATGATGGCATAATATTTTGCCTGTTTGATTTTTGCCACAATGGTTTGAATGGTCTGGGAGCAGATAATCTCAATGATTTCATTTTGCGTTTGTTGGCCCAGATAGTGCGTTCTGGATGCATCATCTTTAATTCTGGCCACATGTCCCTCTGTAACTGAATCAAACTGAGCCAGCAGCTCCACCTCCTTCAAAAAATTGCCATTGTCTTGTACGTACAGACTTTGCGAAGAGCCCCTAAATGGCAAATTTCTGGTGGCTAGAGACAAAGTAATTGAAAAAAGCCTTTTAAGAACATCGTGCCATCTTTTCCTCTCTGCCTCCATTAAGGACAGCTCCTGCTGGTCTATAGCAAGATTCTTCCTCAGTCTCCTATCTAGTTCCCTCCATTGCAGCATACACTTTGTATGGTCTGGGCTGCCTTCATGGCTCCGCAAGCAGATGTTAATGTTCGACCAGTCGCTATAGCCTGTTTTTGTTAACCTAGTGCTCTTTGTTCCAAAAAGCTTGCATGGGAAACAGAACACTGCATTGCTCTGTGCAGAGTAGACCATCCAGCTTCGCTTGATTTTTTCTTTATTTGGTAGTGATTTATATTGCAAGCCTGCATGAAATGCCCTTCCATCTGGGCCTCTTGGGAATTGGAATGTGTCAGGAACCATTAATGGTCCTCCCCTCACAAGCTCAACCCTGTCACTGTCAGAGATGTGTACAGGCCAAAGGGCAGGGTCTTTTGAAGATGGCACATTTACTTCACCATCATCATTTGGAGATGGCACATTTACTTCACCATCATCATTTAAAGGCGGAAGGCGTTCACATGTGGATGTAGTAGGCCTACTACATTCTGAGGTCGTGTATGTGTGTGTACCTGAACTAGAATCTTCTGCTTCTTGCGCTTGCTCATCCTGAATTGCAGGTACTCCTTGCACATATTTAAGAATTGATCCTGTGAAAATATTTTGAATTGGAAAATTATAATTTTATCATACTAAACAAGTGCATAAAATACACATCAGTGTAGGTTTTCTGTTGAACTGTAAGACGCAATATCATTTTATCTATTTACTATATTTATATTTTATATTTTATATATATATTATTTTTATATTATATTTTATATTTTATTATATTTATTTTATCTAGTATCCAGTGTATTCCATAATGATATGACTGCATGAAAAATTACAAGAAACAATTACATTATTATCTAATAATGTACGCATATTAAAACAGTCATCTATGTCAAGCAAAACAGTGGTGGTGGCATTCTGAAACCACTCACAACCACCACCAATTCTAATGTTTACCAGCAGGTGTCAACCTTTCCTTGCCCTAATTGGGAATGGGAAACTCTACAGTATCCCCACTAAATGAACTGCTTTTTTCCTGGCAGTCTGCTAACTGTACGAAATGATGCATGTCTATTTTAAGCAGTGGACACGTCATTTACACAAGCCAGCCTTAAAGGTGTCCTGTAGTAACCCCAGGCGGATCAAAGAGCGTGTTCACAGACCGAACCGTCTAACGCACTCTTATTCAGGAACCGTACATCCGACAGTAAAACGCTTTGCAGCTCCGTAATCCTGAGTGTCAGCTGACTGTCACTGATATATTGAGCCTATAATTATTCATAAACACAGCCAGATATTAATTATGATATTTTTCTGGCCCTCCGGCGGGCCGGGGCGTGTTAAGAGGTTAAGTTAAACAGGTGTTACACCGAGAACTGTTACCTGACGGCATTAGTCAATAGGTAGGCTACTCTGTTTATTAATCAGTCACTAAAAATCTTCAAACTACACTACTACTATTTGCAAACGTGCCACGTGCCTTGCAATACCCAGATTAGTTTCTAGTTAAGCGTTTAAAGCTACCAAATCAGCAAAGCCAACGTAAGCTCAGGCAACACCACTGAACATGAAGTAATCAAAACTATTTAAACCTTTAACATCGAAGTTACTTACCAGAAAGGGATGCATGGGCCTCATCTTTCTGCTTCTTTTTCTTCTTCTTTTCAGCTCCAGACTCAAACCGTCGCTTCATAGTTGAATTACCATTTAGCAACTTCGGGCGTTGCTACTTTAGTCAGGACTAAGGTTGCCAGATAAGTTACGATTTTTCATCCTATTTGTTTATTTTATTTTAAGTTTTTAACTTACACAAATATTGCACTGGACGAGTTTTTGTATAGAATGGCCACATACACTTTAAAAATGGTTAAACATGCGCAATATTTAGCGCCTCCATGCATTTTTTGATTATTTATTTGACTGGAAAATGTCACATCTGGCAACAACCAACAGAGCAAACCGAGCCGTGCCATTTCAGGCAATAGGGGTGGGGGCATTATATTATGCACAAAAATAATAACGTGCCACTTTTAACTAGTGGAGTAGGTGCCCCATGCAATGTTTAAAGACAAAAAAGATGAGCGTATCATAAATAATTCACATTGTGTTTTAAATTTAATAATGTCATAATTTCAACACATTTCATTCTCAGTCAATTTGGCTCCCTGCAACTGCAAAATGGTTGAGGCCTAACGCTGGCTGCGTTGTCTGCGTATGCAGAGCGGCGGCCCTGCTCCTGGAGAGCCTACCCTGAAGCCTTACGATTCGCAAACCGGTCAGCTGCCAGGGATAGACTCTTACATCTTACAATCTCTTACATTTTACATATATATGTAGACATGTAAGGTTACCACAAGCTTAAAAGAATCAATTATAATGAATCGATTATAGTAAAAAGATTGTCTGATTATATTCCAATATTGTCTTATACATACATGTTTTACCAGTTTTGCTGAGAAAATATTTTCCATATTCTGTGTTTTCAGCTTATTGTGTAAACACATTCTTATTTCATGCTTTATAAATAATCCAAGTTTCTTTACTAATCTTAAGTGATGTGTTCAAACAGGTCTGCTATGGCTCTCCAGGCTGAAAACGGAAATGAACTCCGGATCGTATTGTTTGGAAAAACTGGAGTAGGAAAAAGCTCAGCTGGGAACACCATCTTAGGATCAAACCAGTTTCACACAGAACTCGGTTCTTCATCAGTTACCAGATGCTGTCAGAAACAGAGTTCTACTGTCGGGGGGAGAACAGTGAGAGTTGTAGACACTCCAGATTTTTTCTTTAACACTTATGAAGAAGATCTGAGATCAGAGATAGAGAAAAGTGTGATGCTGTCCTCTCCAGGAGTCCATGCCTTCCTCTTCATACTGAAACCCACCACCTTTACCAAGCAAGAAGCAGATATGGTGCTGCTGTTTGAGCAGAGTTATGGAGAGGAAGCGTTTAACCACACTGTAATCCTCTTCACACACGGAGATCAGCTGAATAACTCACAGATACAAACACTGATCTCACAGAACCAGATGTTAGAGAATCTGGTAAATCTCTGTGGAGAAAGATTTCATCTACTCAATAATAAAGATCCAGATAACAGACAGCAGGTGACTGAGCTTCTGCAGAAGATAGATCACATGGTGTCTGAGAATGAGAGCAGATGCTACACACTGGAGACGCTGCAAGAGGCTGAGAGGAAAGCAGAACAGCAGAGAGAAAGAATTGTAGAAGAGCAACGGCAAGAGAAAGAGAGAGAAGAGAGAGAACACCAGATGAATTTAGAGAGAGTGAGGAGAGAGACAGAGGAACGTGTGCGCAGAGAAATGCAGGAGGAACTGGACAAGATAAGGACAAGAGGAGAGATGGATGAGGAATTGAATTTGGAAATACTGAGAGAGAGAGGAACAAATTTTAATAATTATAGCACACTCAGGGAATTACAACACCCAGAAAATAAGGTCAAATGTTGGTCTAGATTTCAGATGACATATGTTTGTGTGATTTTTATGTGTTTCCCTCTAGCTTGGGGTTTTATGAGTATTTGTGTCTCCTCAGACACATTTACTGTTTTCATTGGATGTGCTTGGGTGGGCATAGCAGCAGTAGTTGGGATTTTTTCTGGGAAGATCTGGGTCCTGACAATAAAGAGCCCTTTAGGAACATGTTCATCACCTGAGCAGTGTTCCACGAGCCTAAAACTGTGCCTAAAGAAATCTGGTGGTGTTCTCTGTGGTGTTTTTCTTGGGGTTGTTATAGGCTATGTTTGTGTGGTGTTTTATATTGTGGATATCACAATTACAGTTTTAACAGGACTGGCTGGAGGTTTGGGGGCTTTCATTGCAACTCACCGAGTTCACTGTCCAAAACAATTAGGCCCTATGTGAAAAAAGAAAATACTTAAATAGAACCTGCTTGAGAACATGAGGAAGGCTAAAAGATTAATGAAAAATTAACACATTACACCCCAATCTGAAGAAATTCAATAACATATGAGAACATTTAATTGACATATATCATTTTTAAGGCTTTGGGACTCCAGTAAACCACAGTGAGAGCTATTTTTCACAATTAGAAAAAGCTGGTGAACCTTCACAGAAATGGCCGGCTGACTGAAATTATTTCATTTTGATGAGCCCCAGGACTTTGGGAAAAATTTTATGGACTGACAAGACATATGTCGATCCTTTTGAAAGGTGTGTGTCTGGCTTCATTCTTTGGGCACATAATGTTGTGGACATTGACCTTACCGAGTGCAGCAAAACCAGATAAAAGCCCTGCCCCCACAGGCTTGTACAGTAGACTCTAAACATGATGAGTGATCACCACTTCAGGTGCTCTTTTCTTATCCTGATGCTCCATCACTCTGGAACAGGGTAAATCTAAACTCATTAGACTACATGACCTTCTTCCATTGCTCAAAGAGTCCAATCTTTATGCTCATATACCATGCAAAAGTTTTGTCCATTCCTGACCAAAATTACTGTTATTACTTAGGTTAGGTTAAAGATCTCTTTTGAATTTTTTTTTAATTGTCATATTTTGACACTCTGTTCATTCACTTTTTTTCTTGCAGAAGTATTCCAGTCCTGGGAGAACTGTCTTGAAAAACAATGTCTTGCATGCAATGCTCTTTTAAGCAGTTTAGGTGTTATTTTTTGCGAAATGCTGTATATATATATATATATATATATATATATATATATATATATATATATATATATATATATATATATATATATGTAAATTTAAATTTGCATCACCTGAGCTTTACTGCTCACATTTTTTGAAATGGTTCCCATACTTTGTACTTTCCTTTTTTCACTTTATAATTGTACAAAACCAAAACAATACACTGATATTGCTTCATGTATTGTTTTTTTCCCCATTTCTTTTTAAAGGCGTAGGGATGGTGTAAAACTGCGTAACTGAGACGACTATAATTAATTAGTTTACATACTGTTTTGAAGATAGCTGCATAGATAGTAACTTTGTTTTATGCCAACATTTAAATGCTGTTTAATTGTAAGTGTGGAAGAAAATAAAAAACTTGACCTTTATATGTGTTCTAAGACTATTTGTGATTAAAAAAAAAATCATACATTGTTTTTTTGTTATTGGTATGAAAAATGAATTGGTGTTCAGTGTTTTATTATATACAACCCCAATTCCAATGAAGTTGGGAATACGATGATGTGCAAATCCTTTTTTTAACCTATATTTAATTGAATACACTACAAAGACAAGTTATTTAATGTCCCAACAAATAGGCTTTGTTTAATGCAACAAATATATATATATGAATTTAATGCCTGCAACATGTTCTAAAGAAGTTGCGACAGTTTACCACTGTGTTACATCATCTTTCCTTTTAACATTCAAGAAGCAATTGGGAACTGAGGAAACTAATTGTTGAAGCTTTGCAGGTGGAATTCTTTTCTTTGTTTTTGTATTCTGTGCTTCATATAGTGCGTTTCAATGGGACTACTACCCTCACTCTTTTACTACAAAGCTATGCTGTTTTAACACGTGCAGAATGTGGCTTGGCATTGTCTTGCTGAAATAAGCAGGACGTCCCGGAAAAAGACGTTGCTTGGATGGCAGCAGATGTTGCTCCAAAACTTGTTTGTACCTTTCAGCATTAATGGTGCTTCCAGATGTGCAATTTACCCACACCATACCCAGTAACACACCACCATACCATCAGAGATGCTTTTTTTTTTAACTGCGCTGAAAACAAACCGGACAGTCCTTTTCCTCTTTGGTCTGGAGGTCACGATGTCCGTGAAAAACAATTAGAAATGTGACCACAGGACACTTTTCCACTTTGAGTCAGTCCATGTCAGGTAAGCTCAGGCTCAGAGAAGCTTGCGGTGTTTCTGGGTGTTGTTGATATCTGGCTTTCACTTTGCATGGCAAAGTTTTAACTAGCACTTTTAGATAGTGATGAACTGTGTTCACTGACAATGTTTTTTTTTAAGTGTTCCTGAGCTCACATGGTAATATCTGTTAAATGGGATCTTAATGCAGTGCTGCCTTAGAGATTGAAGGTCACACACGTTCAATAACTGTTTTCTGCCTTGCCACTTACTTGCAGAGATTTCTCCTGATTCTCTGAATCTGTTGATAATAGTATAGGATGTAGATGATAAAATCCCTAAATTCCTTGCATTTCAACATTAAAAAACATTGTTCTTAAACTGTTTGACTATTTGCTCACGCAGTTGTTCAAAAAATGGTGAACCTCACCCCATCCTTTCTTGTGAACAACTGAGCCTTTCAGGGATGCTCCCTTTATACCCAATCATAACACTCACCTGCATCAAATTCAAAATGACTGAAAATTTGTCCCAACTTCATTAGTTGTAATACAAATCTACCAGACAGAGAGAAGTGGTGTGTCTTCCAAATGGTTTTAACAGTTTTATTTACATAGCACCTTACCAGATCCCGAGGTTCAATTCAAAGTCAGTATTGATAAGAGCACATAATATGTTGAAGAAGAAAATACTGCCAAAAGTTACATGGGTATTAGAATTGCAAAAGAAAGCAAAAAAAAAAAAAAAACAACAACTGAAAATATGGAAAAAATGCACCATGTCACCTAAACACTACAATTTACCGTGAATATTTGATAATAATTCAGATGTATACTTGAATTCTGGCACTTATTAAATTGTAACATTTATAATGTACATAATTTGTTTTGTGTTCTTGGCAACCCAGATGACTAAAAACAAAAGTATTTAAAATATACAAACTGCAGCCAATATAAAAGTGCATTCTCGTAATGCAGAACAATTAGCAAAGTTGGATTTCTGATTCATATTCTAATATTACCACAACTTTGTTTTGTTCTATAATTTACAAATAGTACTGTTATTTTAGCAAGAATGTTTTAGCAATAAGAAAGACACAATAATGAAGACGTGTTACAACAGCTAACATACACAAATAAGGCTATCTTTAAATTTACCTGTCTTCTTTATATATGAAAATCGATTAATGTTTAATATTCTAGATATATCAGAATGAACATGTAAAGGGCTACTCAACTGTACATTTTAACCTGCTAAAAACATGCATAAGAATCACCTCATTGGTGATTTGCATTTGTTCTGCCTCCTGTCTGACATTCTGAAGTTTAAGCTCATAATAGCGCACATATTCAATCAGACTGGTCTCTTTGATTTCATCCAGACGCTCTAACTCTCTGATTTTCTGTTCTTTTTCAGTATTAGATTCTCTCAGAGCATCAATGTCATCCTGCAGTTTTCTCTTTTCCTCCTGGAATTTAGACTCCAGCTCTCTCTCTATCTCCTTCAGCTTCTGCTCATATTGCTTCCTCAGCTCTTCCTCCTGGATTCTTAGGGTATGCTCCACATCTTGGTACATCTTACTTGTGTAAAATTGACCTTCATTAGTAGAAACCATGCAGTCAACTTTATCCAGGAATTCCAGAACTTGCATACGGTCCTGCATATCTTTATTATTAAAAACGTGATAACGCTCCCCACATCGACGTATGAGATCTTTCAGTTCCTTGTTTGCTTCACTGAGGTATTCCTCAAGTGTGCCAGTCAGTTCATCTCCGTGAGTAAAGAGGATGATGGTGTATCTGTCTGCTTCCTCTCCGAAAATGGCTCTGATCTTCTCGACGGACAGATGCTCCTCTCTGGTGAAGGGTCCGAGCTGTATGGTGAGGATTATAGCGTGGGGTCCTGGAACCGTCATGTTAATGCATTTACTAATTCTCTGTTTCATGTCTTCTTCTGAGAGATCTGTGTCAAACAGACCTGGAGTATCCACCAGTGTAATCTCCCTCCCAGCCACCTTTCTAATCTCTTTCCAGCACTCCTTGGTGATGGATGATGCACTTTTTGCAGCTTTGAAGACTCGTTCACCCAGGATGGTGTTTGCTGAGGAACTTTTCCCAGCTCCAGTCTTCCCCACCAGCACTATCCTCAAGGCCACTGGAGAAACAAGAGTCAAACAATGCATTACAGTTAATAATATTTAGGATAAATGTTTTATTGATACTGATTAAACAGTTTCTCCAGGGCTAGCTTCAAACTGTTCCTTTCTGAGTGACTGCTAGCACATGTTTCATCCTAGACATATGAATCATATAAATCATTGGTTAATGAAATAAAATCACAGAAATAACATGAATCTGACAAAAGTAATAATAAATAAAAATTATATGAAAATGAACAAATAAACATCAAACAATGATTTGTGGTTCAACATAATTATTTAAAAAAGTATACTTATTAAATAATGTGACCAGGGACTATATATGAGGCTACAGGTAGTCACTGTGCTATTTGGTGACGTTGTGTGTACCACACTCAACATGGACCAAAGGAAGAGAAGGAAAGAGTTTTCTCATGAGACTATAGACATGCATGTTAAAAGTAAAGGTTATAAAAAAATTACTTTTGCCAAGGCACATCAGCTCTATGTTTACAGATGGAAAATTAAAGCATACAAAGAAAAGAACACTCCCTGCTGAGAGGTACAGAAATCTCACTGACAGTTACAGCAATCATTAAATTGCAGTGATTGCCTTAGAAGGTTGTGCAACAAAATATTAGGTTATGGGTATCATCATTTCTGTGCAGGCCTGTTTAATGAGTTTACTTTTTTATATAGTTCTGTTGAAGCAAGTTTGAAAAGCAATGTCTGACTTTCATTTGTTCATTTTTTTTAAGAATTTTTATTTATTATTATTTTGTCAGATTCAAGTTATTTCTGTGACCACGTTTAACAGTCCAGTGGTCATGCACAGGCAGGGCAAGGTCGGTAAATACAAAACAGAGTCGACAATGAAAGAGTAAACACAGACAAAGAGAAATGCGTTGTACGTGGATAATCCATCAATACACATCAAGGAGTGAGGTGTGCCTGAGGCTTAAGTAGGCCTCAAATCTTGTGCAGTATATAGGCTTGTTCGACTTAACCCGGCGCTGCGCAGTCCGATCGCCGCCTGGCTCGGTATGGTGCATGCTGGTTAGTTTTTTTGTCCGACTTGCGTCTGCGCCTTCATCACGTGACGATGACTTCCGGCGTTATAGTCCCGCGAGTGAAATCTGCCTGCAGCCGTCTGACCCAGGCGCTGCAGTTGCTTCCCACCAACTGCGGGAGCCTAGAGCCGCCCTGATGATGACAGAGCTTAATCCCCATTGGTTAGAAGATCCACCGACACCTATCACGTGTGAATCTTTTTATTTTAAAATATATATCTCCTCTAAAACCCCTTAAAAAACACAGTATTTACTAGGCCTGTAACGGTATAATGTATTCGTACCGAACCGTACCGAACAGACCTTCGGTACGGTACAGTGCTGTACCGAACGAATACAGTCAGTTTATATGTTCTACACAGCGCCTGTTCTACCCTAGGTCTGTGCCTGTCGCGACATGTGGCTATTTAATATTAATTAGATGCCAGTACGTGATTGGAGTAGTAAAGGGGAGGTTCTTTGATATGTTTAAAGCAACTCTTTCGTGATTCGTGCTCTTGTGACCATGTGGGGGCGACGTCGCACGGCGAACCAATCAGTCGAGCCTTTCCTAACCACTCTTCAAAACACATTTGCGAGGTGCACGCGTCTGCTGTATCAGAGAATGGTGGAGACTATTTTGACATTATGGCAGAAGCTAGCGACCAAACGGAGATAGAAAATCCTCCCGTCTTTAAAATCTCCCGTTTGGGAGCACTGCGGTTTCCCAGTGAAAACCTGCGACGGAAAAAGACAAGTGGATAAAACGAAAGCGGTATGTCGTTATTGTTTTGCTGAGATCGGCTATGTTTCGGGCAACACTTCAAACATGCTAAGTCATCTGAGACAGAGCCACCCAAGTGCTAAAATTACCGCGACAAAAAAGAAGATCCCTGTGGTGCAAACGCCACTGATATCTGCGTTCAGGCATCATTACAATCACAATTCAGATCGGGCTAAAGCCATTACAGCATCCATTGGGGCTTTTATAGCATCGAGGGTATATAGAGGGTATTTTCAAGCGCTGGGGACGTTATCACTGCCAGCAGATCTGCCCTCACTGCTGACAATGTGGACAAACTGATTTTCTTGGCAAAACATATGAAGATTGAGTAAAAATGAATACCGTAACACTAGAATTCTGGAACTGAGTGCTGCACTTTACATGTGGAAAGTTTTGTTTACTGTTTAAAGGGAATTCAATTTATTATTTTTAATTTAATTTTTTTATTTTTTAACATTGGTTAATCATTTGAGAATATTTCATTTAAGTCAAGTCAAGTAGTTGTCAATACTGCATATGTACAGGACATACAGAGAATTGAAATTACGTTACTCTCCTTCCCAAATTTTACAGCAAGTACAGATAATAGATATAATAAAAGAGAATGGGAGACACTATGAGTACAATACAGCAGGGACACAATATAGACATACATGAGACAAAAACAAGGTGCAGTAGTGTGGGGAGAAATAGATATATAAATATAAGTAAAAAAAAGAAAAAGATATATAATATAAAAGAGTGGGAGACACTATATGTACAAAACAACAAGACACAATAAACATACGTAAGACAATAGTGCAATATTGATGGTGATTGAGATGGAATGACAGTATAAATAGTATAAATCAGTAGTGCAAATATGGTATATAGCTTAAGGCTGGTAACTTAATGGTACCAAGCAGCACTTTATATTTACTTACTGTTTCAGTTTGTATATTGGCAATTTTTTGGTTAAATAAACAACACGCTGTGGAAGAAAATGGTTCTGCATTTTGTTCCTATACTGTACCGAAAATGTACCGAACCGTGACCCCAAAACCGAGGTACGTACCGAACCTTGATTTTTGCATACCGTTACACCCCTAGTATTTACACTGTCATAGCAAGACAGTTCATTTTCATGCAGTATTCAAAAATATTTATTTGTTCATAATCTGCATTTTATATCATAATAAAGCTCAACTGCTATCATTTTTACTGTTTTATAAAGCGCCCTGAACTGCTCTTATTAATTATCTTTAAACCTACATAACTATTATACTGAGATCTACTTTTCTTTTCTTCTATTGTTTTTGTGTTGTGAAATGCGCTAAACAATTAAAGCTGTGTAAATGAGCATGATGTATTTATTTCCAAGAACAAAGGACAGAAAAGCTGGTCTGCAAATAAAAATGTAATCCCATTATTAATTTAGTACTACACAATACATCTGTAACATGACAGTATGTTTTGTGAATATTTATAACAAGTTTTTATCTCAATTTAATAACACTCATGTTATCTCTGTTTCACTTTTCCGATTTTATTCACACCAGAAGTAACAAACAGCGCATTCATCGCGAGATCCTGTGTTGTTCACGTGGGCTGCAGGTGGAGACTGTCCGACCTGACTTCTCCGCTCCTCCACCCCGCCCACCTGCACGCGGCTGCTCTCGCTGACCAGCAAGGCGAGGCGCAGCCGCATCTCGAACAAGCCTAATGTTTGAGTAGTGCCATGTGAAGTGTCATGTGATCAGAACTGGGAGTGATGTGATTGTGTGATGCATTATGGGTATTGTAGTTTGGCGATAGCAGGCAGAGCTGTGTTAAGAGGAGACAGGGGCACTTTCAGTACCAGGTGTGACAGGTACCAACAATTTTGTTCATGTGTGCAAGGACAGATTAATGATAGTCTGGGCCCCCCACGGCCACCCACCCCACCAAATCAAAATTGTGCTACTAGAGTGACCACTGGTCTCTTTACTGTTGTTTATTAAAGGGGAAACATGAAACTAGTCAACTGGCTTGTTGTTTTCACATAAGTGAAATGACACCGATGGCCAAATTCACTCGATTTAATCGGTGTCAAAGATAGCATTCATCAGACAAATTACTTGTCCTAAATTTAAATAATTGCAAAATTGCTAAATTAAATTGTGTCTCTGCATTAGAAATTAAACATAAAAACTTTAAAACAATACAAAATCAAAAACATTAAGTAAGGACCTAAATCACATATTTGCAACAAAACATCTGTTATGAAATATGGTAGCTTGCCTGGCAATTTGTAGGACCCTAGAAAGTCAAGGAGCCCTCGTGATCAAGGGCCCTCTAATGGTGTGTCCACAAACAGAGACCACAGCAAACAGAACTCAGTTACAGTTTAGACCACCACGCCCCACAATTGAAGTCTGTGCCATTATACCTTGAAAAGAATTTACATTTACTAAAACCTTTAGAACTCAGATCATTTATTTAGCTTTCCTTAGTTAGAAGTTAGAGATTGTGATATTAATTATTTGAAAATTACATGAGACTTATTTTATTATTTAATTCTGAGGCTGGGCATCAAACTAATATTTTGAGGCCGTTTTTAAGGGTGCCCCCCTTTTCTATATTGATGGCCACATATTTCATACACCACATTTCCCCCAGTGTTTTATATCTTTAACTTTTTCTCTATAAATTCTCTCAAACTGTTACTTAGTTGTTTTAAAAACTGCAAACAAGAAAGCTTGTTCCCATTATTATTAATATTATTATTATTATTATTATTAACATTATTATTATTATTATTATTATTATTATTATTATTATTATTATTATTATTATTGTTGTTGTTGGGGAAAATTTATCCTAATGCAGTCTAATACAATGTGCTGCAGGTGGAGACTGTCCGACTCCAACCCAACCCACACACGACCACCCCCCAAAAATACGCCCGGCTGCTCTCACTGACCAGAAAGGCAAGGTGCAGCTGTATTTCGAACACTCATATTTGATAAAGGACATGTACATTTACAAAGTAACAGTGGAACTATGTGAAGAGTCTTAAAAACAAAAGCAAAAATAAAATATATGTGTGCAGTTGGGCTGGATTAGGGAAGTGTTTCTTACTGTTTGGGCGAATTCCTTCAGGGCTGTGTCTTCCTGCTGGCTGTTTTTCTGAGTCTTCACCATGGAACGCTTGAGAAATTGAAAGTGAAACCTTAAATCTCTTGTTTGTGCACACATTACTGTAACAAGAAAAACAAAATACAAAGCAAACACAATGTGACCCGCATATGGCGAAGTCATTTAAGTATTTGATGATTTTATAGATGGTTGCTGTTACAAATTCGAAACCTCTGCTATTATAAGTACTGGGTTGCGTGGGGTGGGGGGGGGGGGGGGGGTTGTGTATACAAGTGCGTATAGTTTACTTTTACTTTAGCTACAGTTTTAGACAAAAGCCTTAAACTCAACAAAATCACGTATTGTACTGATTTTTTAAAAGTGAAAATAAGGAAACGCCACCTCTAGAGTAATCTTTTTTTGCTAATTATTAGTAAAAAAATAAATAAACTGGACACTCAGTTACTCGGAGCAAATGGGTAGAACTACCACAAATCTTTCTTTTTTGCAATGCCCAGCTTACACTGAAACAATAAACTCTACTGTTTAGGTTTCGTATCGAACAAATATCAATCAGAAAAACTTACTTTCAGTGTTTCTCCTAGGAAGTGACATCTTCGTCGTACTGGGTGTATTTCCTAAAAGCGTAGTTATTAAGTACGTTACGAGGCTGAAGTTAGCTTCAGATTTCCGTTCCACCTTAATGCTGTCTGAACATACATGCGGCCGCCTGTAGATGGCGCCTTTTAACAGTAAAAAACAGCATGTAAGCAAAGCGCTGTGCAAACGCTCTGAATAAAGGGGAGAACACAATGCGAGGGACAGAGTTTAACTCTGAGTGAAATATAATGTAAATACAATTAGATGATATGAACTAAAACGTTATTTCTTTTACTGGCCTAATTCCCAGACCATTATCTCTTCAGTCTTAAGTCGTCTAGAAAACTATCATACCAACCTAATACACAATACATAAGACTGTCAAAATCCTGAAGAAGGACAAATATTACTGTTGATTATTTTCACAATGACCCTCCGAACACAGCATGTAATATAATATAAATTAATTAATATTAATAATTAAAGGTGAAATAATATATACACACTGTCAAAATCCTGAAGAAGGACAAATATTCCTGTTGATTATTTTCACAATGACCCTGCAAACACAGCATGTAATATAATATTAATTAATTAATATTAATAATTAAAGGTGAAATAATATATACACACTGTCAAAATCCTGAAGAAGAACAAATATTACTGTGAAATTTTTCCAGAATGACCCTTTGAACATAGCATGTGATATAAAAGAATGAAAAGGCAAATTCAACTTTTCGCCTAATTCTAAGACCATTATCTCTTCAGTCTTAAGTCGTCTCACAAAAACGACTATCAGACCTAATACCCAATACCTCAGACTGCCAAAATCCTGAAGAACAACAAATGTTACTGTGGAATTTTTCCATAATGACCCTGTGAACATAGCATGTAATATAATATAATAATGAATAGTGAAATAGCACTTTCGCCTAATTCCAAGATCATTATCTTTTCAGTCTCAAATCGTCTCACAAAAACAACAATCAGACCTAATACCCAATAGCTCAGACTGCCAAAATCCTGAAAAAGGACAAATATTACTGTGGATTTTTTTTTCATAATGACACTGTGAACAGCATGTAATATAATATAATGAATAGGCAAATTGCACTTTTTGCCCAATTCCAAGACCATTATCTCTTCAGTCTTAAATCGTCTCACAAAAACAACAATCAGACCTAATACCCAATACCTCAGACTGCCAAAATCCTGAAGAACAACAAATATTTCTGTGGAATGTTTCCATAATGACCCTGTGAACATAACATGTAATATAATATAATGAATGGTGAAATAGCACTTTCGCCTAATTCCAAGATCATTATCTTTTCAGTCTCAAATCGTCTCACAAAAACGACAATCATTCCTAATACCCAATACCTCAGACTGCCAAAATCCTGTATAAGGACAAATATTACTGTGGATTTTTTTTCATAATGACACTGTGAACAGCATGTAATATAATATAATGAATAGGCAAATTGACAATCAGACCTAATACCCAATACCCCACCCTGTCAAAATCCGGAAGAACAACAAATATTACTCTGGAGTTTTTCCATAATGACCCTGTAAATATAGCATGTAAAATAATATAATGAATAGTGAAATAGCACTTTTCGCCTAATTCCAAGACCATTTTCTCTTCAGTCTTGAATCGTCTCACAAAAATGACTATCATACCTAATACCCAATACCTCAGACTGTCAAAGTCCTGATGGACAACAAATAAAACTGTGGAATTTTTCCATAATGACCCTGTGAACATCGCATGTAATATAATATAATGAATGGTGAAATTGCACTTTTCGCCCAATTCCAAGACCATTTTCTCTTCAGTCTTAAATCGTCTCACAAAAATGACTATCAGACTTAATACCTAATACCCCACACTGCCAGAATCCTGAAGAACAACAAATATTACTGTGGAATTTTTCCAGAATGACCCTGTGAACATAGCATGTAATATAATATAATGAATGGTGAAATAGCACTTTTCGCCTAATTCCAAGACCATTTTCTCTTCAGCCTTAAATTGTCACACAAAAACAACAATCAGACCTAATACCCAATAGCCCACACTGTCAAAGTCCTGAAGAACAACAAATATTACTGTGAAAGTTTTCCATGATGACCCTGTGAACATAGCATGTAATATAATATAATAAATGGTGAAATAGCACTTTTCGCCTAATTCCAAGATCATTATCTTTTCAGTTTTAAATCGTCTCACAAAAATAACAATCAGACCTAATACCCAATACCTCAGACTGCCAAAATCATGAAAAAGGACAAAAATTACTGTGATTTTTTTTTCATAATGACCCTGTGAACAGCATGTAATATAATATAATGAATAGGCAAATTGCACTTTTCGCCTAGTTCCAAGACCATTATTTCTTCAGTCTCAAATCGTCTCACAAAAATTACTATCAGACCTAATAACCAATACCACACACTGTCAAAATCCTGAAGAAGGAAACATTTTACTGTGGAGTTTTTCCATAATGACCCTGTGAACATCGCATGTAATATAATATAATAAATGGTGAAATAGCACTTTTCGCCTAATTCCAAGACCATTATCTTTTCAGTCTTAAATCGTCTCACAAAAAGTACTATCAGACCTAATACCCATTACCCCACACTGTCAAAATCCTGAAGAAGGAAACATTTTACTGTGGAATTTTTCCATAATGACACTGTGAACATAGCATGTAATATAATATAATGAATGGTGAAATAGCACTTTTCGCCTAATTCCCAGTCCATTTTCTCTTCAGTGTTAAATCGTCTCACAAAAATAACTATTAGACCTAATACCTTCGACTGTCAAAATTCTGAAAAAGAACAAATTTTACTGTGATTTTTTTTTTCCATAATGACCCTGTGAACATAGCATGTAATATTGTAAACTGAATTTGTGAAATAGCACTTTTCTCATAATTCCAAGACCATTATGTCCTCAGTCTTAAGTTGTCTCACAAAAATGACTGACACACCTAATACCCGATACCCCACACTGTCAAAATCCTGAAGAGGGACAAATATTACGAACAGTACTTAAGACAGTCTACTCATTCTCCTCATTTAGTTTTCATGTTGTCACATTTGGCTTCTTAATTATGATGTAATTCAGTTGCACACCTTAAATGTCTTTTTATCTCATTATTATATTAATGTTAATAGACTTTTACATTTCTACAGAATAAGAAATTCACTTCAGAAGCTCATAGTGAATTCACTATTTACCTATCGTACTATATATAATTATATGTTATGATAGTTTAGCGTTATTTTCAAAATTTAGAAGCATACATTAATTTAGTGTCAAACTGTAAAACCCAAAGATTTTTTACAACGTGTGATTGTATGGAATCAGGCTGCTGACTGAATAACTGCTTGTTCTCTTTCCTATAATGTTTCATCCTGTTTATTAAGTTGTCTGTACCAAAAGAGATGATGCTTACTAGAACAGACTGGTAAAATCTCTAAAGATATTCAGTAAATACACAGAATTAGTATTTTAGTTCCAACCATGTGTGACCAATATGTCCTCCTTCAGGATTTTGACAGTCTGAGGTATTGGGTATTAGGCCTGATACAACTGATTAAGATGACATAAGACTGAAAAGAGATAATGGACTGGCCATTTGTCTATTCATTCTATTATACATGCTATGTTCACAGGGTCATTATGGAAAATTCCACAGTAATATTTGTCCTTCTTTAGGATTTTGACAGTGTGGGGTATTGGGTATTCGATCGGATAGACATTTTTGTGAGACGATTTAAGACTTAAGAGACAATGGTTTTGGAAATAGGCGAAAAGTGCTATTTCACCATTTATTATATTATATTACATGCTATGTTCAAAGGGTCATTCTGGAAAAATTCCACAGTAATATTTGTTCTTCTTCAGGATTTTGACAGTGTGTATATATCATTTCACCATTAATTATTAATATTAATTAATTCATATTATATTACATGCTGTGTTCGCAGGGTCATTGTAAAAAAAATCAACAGTAATATTTGTCCTTCAGGATTTTGACAGTCTTATGTATTGTGTATTAGGTTGGTATGATAGTTTTCTAGACGACTTAAGACTGAAGAGATAATGGTCTGGGAATTAGGCCAGTAAAAGAAATAACGTTTTAGTTCATATCATCTAATTTTATTTACATTATATTCCACTCAGAATTAAACTCTGTCCCTCGCATTGTGTTCTCCCCTTGATTCAGAGCGTTTGCACAGCGCTTTGCTGACTTGCTGTTTTTTACGCATGTATGTTCAGCCAGCATTTAAGGTGGAACGGAAATCTGATTAAGACACTGGCGAATAAGAAGCTAACTTCAGCCTCGTAAGTACATTAGCAACGTACATAGTCTGAACGATGTATTTGCGATTCAGGGGTTTCCCAAAACCGTGATTGGATCTATCGCTAATAACTTACACAGTGCGAACACAGCACATTTCACAGCACATTAAGCTACTCAGGTGTTCCCAAAGCCATAGTTCCACCAAACATTCACAGCCACCACAGTTCAGCTGTAGCTGTAGCATTAGAAGCTTAGTTCCTGGTGATTACATCATCTATGACGGAACATGAGGACCATAGAGAGTAAGTAAGCTTAATGTCAGAAAGAGCTATCTATAAAACATTCATTTCAGTTGAAATGATTATCTCTTTTTTAAGGGCAATAAGAATTGATTCATTGAAACACTGCGTGGGTATACATTATATATTTTAGATTTTAAACATGTGCAATTGCAGAAAAAGGGAAAACATTAAACATTTTATACATTTCAGATTTTTTTTTTTTCCACATGGACCTCATTTTACGAAGCACTTGACGTGTAAATTGTTCATACAGCAACATTTTTTTTTTTTTTTTAGCTTTCTGACTTTAATACTACTGTCTATCTCAGCACGTTCCATTATTGATGAAAAAATAATATAAGTAATTTCAGTTTTTAATTCTATTAGTAATATTGTGGTTCTTGGCTGTGAATTTATTACAAATAATCTATATAATAAAATAATAACATGATCTTAGACACAACTTTTATATTTGGCATATTATTGCAAAACTTTGTAAGTTTATGCACGTTTGCTGTAAAAGTCTGTCCAAACTAACATAGAAAAGACTACTGTGGTACAAATGAAATATGGTGCTTTCTGAAACAGTCATTGTAAGAGCCAAATAAGAGTTATTTTATTTGAAGAAAATAAAATTGTTTATTAGGCATTTATAATGATTGTATTTTCTAAAATGCATAATTCAGTAATGTAAAAAACCTTAATAAACATTTCTGTTATTTTATTGGCTCAGTAACACGTCATTTCCACTGCATGTACGTGAGTAGCCAGATTGCTGTTAAATACATTGGAAGCAACACAGTTTTTTGACCGAGCTGTATGAGTCCAGTCTAAAATATAAACATATAATATAAATCTCTCTTTAACTAATGCACATTATAATGATCTTTTGATGATCTGTGTGTCATGTCATGTTATTAATGCAAAGCACTAAAATTCCTTTTGTATTTTATATCTTTACCTTTTTATATAGAGATAACAGGAGGATGACCAGAAACAGAGCTTTATTCTGACATTGAGACAGAGACATGTCTACAGATGCTGTAGCTACACCAAAAACACTGCTCGCAGATGTGAGGTGTTTTAGAAAAGCCCTCCAATTATCAGCAGGTGACTCCCGGCGTCAGCAGCAGCACAACTGGACAGCCTCCAGCAGAGTGGAAAGCAACACGGAATACCGCGGGCAATGAGAAACTGATTTAAGTTTTCACACTGCATGCAGTAGCTGCACTGCTGTATGCTGATCCCACTGGAGTCGATTGTTTTGTCAGGGGCAGAGAACTTTGTCACTGCTGCAGAGCAGTGTGGAAAGTGTTGCATTTCCATGCCCATAACCACGCCTCTGGTGCCCTACGGCTAACCAAACCAGGTTGAACTTTGACCTTGCGGCATGCAGTATGGCAGCAGAAAACGCATGACATGAACTCACGCGACCAGGGAAAACTGTAGTTCAACCAACAAAAAACATAGATGAGCACTGATATTAACAGTTCCCGACACTCACATAGAGATAACAGGAGAAATAACACAATCAGAGCTTTATTCTGATGTTAAAACATAACATTTCTACACCACACACCAAAACACGGGTCTCAGAAGTTTTTGAAAACACCATCTATTACCACCAGGCTATGCTCGGCTCAGCAGCAGCACAATGCAAACACAACTGGCCAGTGAAATGTAAATTCTATTTCTTCTGATAAAACACACTCACACCTCTTGGGAACTCTCCTTGATTTAATATTCAGCTTTTTGGGGGTGGTGGGGATGGATTAGTTGGATGATCACCCCTGATTTGTATTAAAAAGAATAAATGCACTGAAGTTCCCAAATGAACTGAAATTGAACTGCTAATAGCACTAACACAGAATTAGGATGAAACAGGTTTTAATAAAAAATAAATAAAAATGATGTTGAAGGTATACCATTGAGATCTTACGGTGGTGTCTTTAGATCTGACGGTGGTGTCTTTAGATCTGACGGTGGTGTTTTTAGATCTGACGGTGGTGTCTTTAGATCTGATGGTGGTGTCTTTAGATCTGACGGTGGTGTTTTTAGATCTGATGGTGGTGTCTTTAGATCTGACGGTGGTGTTTTTAGATCTGATGGTGGTGTCTTTAGATCTGACGGTGGTGTCTTTAGATCTGATGGTGGTGTCTTTAGATCTGATGGTGGTGTCTTTAGATCTGACGGTGGTGTCTTTAGATCTGATGGTGGTGTCTTTAGATCTGATGGTGGTGTTTTTAGATCTGATGGTGGTGTCTTTAGATCTGACGGTGGTGTTTTTAGATCTGATGGTGGTGTCTTTAGATCTGACGGTGGTGTTTTTAGATCTGATGGTGGTGTCTTTAGATCTGACGGTGGTGTCTTTAGATCTGACGGTGGTGTCTTTAGATCTGACGGTGGTGTCTTTAGATCTGATGGTGGTGTCTTTAGATCTGACGGTGGTGTCTTTAGATCTGACGGTGGTGTCTTTAGATCTGACGGTGGTATCTTTAGATCTGACGGTTGTTTCTTTAGTTCTGACGGTGGTGTCTTTAGATCTGACAGTGGTGTTTTTAGATCTGACGGTTGTTTCTTTAGTTCTGACGGTGGTGTCTTTAGTTCTGACGGTGGTGTCTTTAGATCTGACAGTGGTGTTTTTAGATCTGACGGTTGTTTCTTTAGTTCTGACAGTGGTGTCTTTAGATCTGATGGTGGTGTCTTTAGATCTGACGGTTGTTTCTTTAGATCTGACGGTGGTGTCTTTAAATCTGATGGTGGTGTTTTTAGATCTGACGGTGGTGTTTTTAGATCTGACGGTGGTGTTTTAGATCTGACGGTGGTGTCTTTAAATCTGATGGTGGTGTTTTTAGATCTGACGGTGGTGTTTTTAGATCTGACGGTGGTGTTTTAGATCTGATGGTGGGGTTTTTAGATCTGATGGTGGTGTTTTAGATCTGAAGGTGGTGTCTTTAGATCTGACGGTTGTTTCTTTAGATCTGACGGTGGTGTCTTTAGATCTGACGGTTGTTTCTTTAGATCTGATGGTGGTGTCTTTAAATCTGATGGTGGTGTTTTTAGATCTGATGGTGGTGTCTTTAAATCTGATGGTGGTGTTTTTAGATCTGACGGTGGTGTTTTTAGATCTGACGGTGGTGTTTTAGATCTGACGGTGGTGTCTTTAAATCTGATGGTGGTGTTTTTAGATCTGACGGTGGTGTTTTTAGATCTGACGGTGGTGTTTTAGATCTGATGGTGGGGTTTTTAGATCTGATGGTGGTGTTTTAGATCTGAAGGTGGTGTCTTTAGATCTGACGGTTGTTTCTTTAGATCTGACGGTGGTGTCTTTAGATCTGACGGTTGTTTCTTTAGATCTGATGGTGGTGTCTTTAAATCTGATGGTGGTGTTTTTAGATCTGATGGTGGTGTCTTTAAATCTGATGGTGGTGTTTTTAGATCTGATGGTGGTGTCTTTAAATCTGATGGTGGTGTTTTTAGATCTGACGGTGGTGTTTTTAGATCTGATGGTGGGTTTTTTAGATCTGATGGTGGGTTTTTTAGATCTGATGGTGGTGTTTTAGATCAGATGGTGATGTCTTTAGATTAAAGTTTGAAACAAAACCTACAACCATCTGTATTGATTTTAGTCCATACATTGCAGTAAAATCGTTTAACCAATGAATGACCTTCAGTCATGAGTTGCTCCTACTCCTCCAGAAAAAGGAAGATTCTGATTGGTTCTGCCTCTGATTTTGAGTCAATTGTTCAGCTAAAATAGGTAATATGGTTGATTGTGCTATGGGGGTTCTTCCTGTCCTTAATTAAAAAAGATTTGGGGCTTTTCTGCCTATGGTCAGAGCAACAATATCTGATCTCTTTAAAGGTAATTTTTCATTTCCTTTTTAAGAGCCCTCCAGCTACCCATCCTAACACTGTAGCCAGAGCTCCCACTGGGTCATTCGAGTACATTGCAGCTAAACCAAAAGCAACACCACACAGGGTAGTTACATTTCTCTTTGTGAGTTCACTAAAAGTTAAACGCTCCTTAGTGGACCCGGAATGCTTCAAAGCCCTATTAATGATGCAGCACAGATTCCCTGGTATTGCTCCTTCAAGGGACACTCCTATCAGACATCCCATAAAAAATCTTTTTGCATTTACAGGACCTATATATGTATAAACGCCTCTCATTGCAACACCAACTAAAGCATTTAGAATACACTTACGCTTGGACTTCAATTGATAGCACATCAAAATAGCACATATCTCCCAAAAATGTTTCTTAATGTCTACATTCCTAAGGTCTGCACTCTCTGGCCTCATCTCCTCTTCTTTGGCCATATTTTTAATTTCCTCCTTGCGCACACGTTCCTCTGTCTCTCTCCTCACTCTCTCCAAATTCATCTGGTGTTCTCTCTCTTTTCTCTCTTTCTCTTGGCATTGCTCTTCTACAATCCTTTCTCTCTGCTGTTCTGCTTTCCTCTCAGCCTCTTGCAGCATCTCCAGTGTGTAGCATCTGCTCTCATTCTCAGACACCATGTGATCTATCTTCTGCAGAAGCTCAGTCACCTGCTGTCTGTTATCTGGATCTTTATTATTGAGTAGATGAAATCTTCCTCCACAGAGATTTACCAGATTCTCTAACATCTGGTTCTGTGAGATCAGTGTTTGTATCTGTGAGTTATTCAGCTGATCTCCGTGTGTGAAGAGGATTACAGTGTGGTTAAACGCTTCCTCTCCATAACTCTGCTCAAACAGCAGCATCATATCTGCCTCTTGCTTGGTAAAGGTGGTGGGTTTCAGTATGAAGAGGAAGGCATGGACTCCTGGAGAAGACAGAATCACACTTTTCTCTATCTCTGATCTCAGATCTTCTTCATAAGTGTTAAAGAAAAAATCTGGAGTGTCTACAACCCTCACTGTTCTCCCCCCAACAGTAGAACTCTGTTTCTGACAGCGTCTGGTAACTGATGAAGAACCGAGTTCTGTGTGAAACTGGATCGATCCTAAGATGGTGTTCCCGGCTGAGCTTTTTCCTACTCCGGTTTTTCCAAACAACACGATCCGGAGTTCAGTTCCAACATGGAGAGCCATAGCAGACCTGCTGAGAACACAAACACACAAAATATGCAAATATATATGCAGTATCTCACAAAAGTAAGCACATACCTCACATTTTATTTTGTTATATATCTTTTGATGGAACAAAACTGAATACATGGCACTTTGATACAATGTAAAATAGTCAGTGTACAGCTTGTGTGACAGTTTAAATTTGCTTTGTCCTCAAAATAACTCAACACACAGCCATTATTGTCTAAACTGCTGGCAACAAAAGGAACTAAATTAAAATGGGCAAATTGTGACCTGTGTCCTTTTCCCTCCTCAGTGTTATGTGAATGCAGTTTTCCAGGATGGGTTCCACTCAGAACAAGCCTCCACAGGGTTGACCAAAGAATGATGTTCAGCGTAATTTGTCATACCTACGTTTTTTAGTTTAGCAAAAAAAACTTGAAAATCAGACACAAATGTAGCCTGAGCAAATATAAAAAGCACTTATTAATGATGATTTCACTTAGTGATCATCCAATATATTGGCATTTTTTAGATACTCAGCAAAAATGTGAAATCGCATTGTTGTTTTTTTCGGCGATAATATCCCGATCTTAAACTATGCAGGGTGTGACGTCACCAGCCCCGCCCCAACCCGCACACTTTCTCACGGCCCAGCGAGCGACTGAAGCGCGGCTAATTCACCGCGGCGCATGCCTGTGAGCGACTCAGAGCGACTACTCCACCGCGATCTCCCCACGGCGCACGCCGGTCCAGCGAGCGTTTTGGGACTCCAGAGAACCACAGTGAGAACTATTATTCACAAATGGAGAAAACAAATGGTGAACCAAATTATTCCAAAACGGGTTGGACAACTCATCCAGGAGGTCACAAAAGAACTCAGAAAAACATGCAAAATACTGCAGGTCTCACTTGCCTCAGTTAAGGTCTGTGTTATTGATTCAATAACAAAAAAAAAAAAAAAAAAAAATAACAATAAAGAGTAAACTTTATCAATGGGAGATTTTTAAGGCTGACACTGCTGACCAAAGAAGAACCTCTCACATTTACCAATAACATCTTGATGATTCCCAGGTGACAAAAGTGTAACTTTTTGGAAGGCATGTATCCGGTTATATCTGGTTTAAAACTAATACATAATTTCAGAAAAAGTTATGTGGTGCTTCAGAGCCTGGAAAATTCTTGTGTTTACCAGACAATCCTGAAGGAGAATGTCTGTCCATCTGTTTGTGACCTCAAGCTTAGGATTACTTGGGTTCTGCAGCAGGACAATGACCCAAAGCACACAAACAAATAATAAAATTTAGGCTTTGGAGTGGACCTAGTAAAATTGTAAAATTGTCTAATTGAGATGCTGTGGCATGTGCTGTGGATGCTGTTCATGCTCAAAACCATCCAATGTGGCTGAATTAAAACTGTTTTGCAAGAAAGGGTGGAACAAAATTCCTCCACAGAGGTGTGAAAGACTCACTGCCAGGTAGCAGTAAAGCTTGATTGCAGTTGTTGCTGCCAGCAAAGTTAACACTTTCTCATACAGGGCTAGGTCCTTGATGTCATCATGCAGGAGTAGAAGAAAATTCCAATAGCAATTCCATGCCCAAGAGGATTAAAGATCGTCTTCTGCTAAAATGCACTTTTTCTTGTTCTTTGTGAAATACTAAAGGTCTCTCTGAGTTGTATATGATGCTGCATATGAAACTGTTCCTCAGCCTTCCTATTGTCTGCAGCAGCTAGTAAAAGAAAAACCTCAGAAAAACATGTGGATCAGGAAAGGCTATGTGTCTACGTCAACCAGTGAGTTCATATCCTCGCGCACCTCAGCTCGGGACCGCCCACAGGCAGAGCTGAAGCCAGGCTGCAGCAGAGCTGACATTGTCTGGTTAGCTAAGAAGAAGCTTGCAGCTTCTGTTTACACAGTTAAATAACTATGGGTTTAAATCAAATCTCCGGTTGATTCCGTGTTTTACTGAGACTTTAATTATATGCTAGGAAAGCACTGAATTACCAAGTCTGAGGTAAGAGTTTAGTAGCATTAGTTTAGCTGAAAGAACGTTATCAGTGCCGCAGGGAGAAGGGGGGCAATGTACGCTGCCGCGGGGAGAGCGGCAACGCAGGGAGCGGGGCATAATCTACTCGGGTAGAGTGGCGACGAGGCGGGTACTCTCTACCTGCACTCGCAAGGTGGCTCTGATAATATTTCTCAGCCACGGGGCTGCTTGCCTCTCTAAAGGTCTGGAGTTAAGTGAAATTTAAGGGTTAACCTTATCTAGCACTCAGTGCTATATCTTTAACTAAGGCTGTATCTCTGAAAAGTTTTAGAGGTGTAAAATTGACTGTGGGGGAAGGCAGGTAGGCATTCTCTGCTGCAGTGCTGTTAGCCTGTCAGAGGCAACATATTTGCATGTATGAATAAATACATGTATGAGCAAGAGCAATTCAGTGATCTAAAGCAGGGCTAAACAGAAACACCTGAGCACTTTTTTTTCCACAAAAAACATCTCACATGACATTCATTCATACTAGAGACACAACTATTTTAAAATGAATAAAAAAAAAACGATGGAATGAGACTTGTAAGGCAGTGCTAAATAATAATAATTGTGAACACAAAATATTGACACTTTGGGTGCATGTGATAAGGTAGGCTACCCTTACTTTTCACCAGTCTCCTAAACACATTTATGTAAAGACATTTTTAGCAAACACCAAAAGTAATATGCACTTCAAGCTGGTTCTTACCTGTGTCCTTAGGGAGTAGCACCACGCGTGCCACCCAGGTTTTGTAACCTATACAAAGAAAAGAGAATGATAAATGGTATTGTATTATGTCTTTTTGTGATTAGACTTGCCTGTAATATCCTATGATATTCAATGATGTTCAATAAATAACTGTTTGGGTAAAGAGTTGATTACATTATATACATTTTATATAATTTTACCAGGGGTATATGCCTTTTGGTTTAGTCTGGAGAGGCTAAAGGGGTATATAAAGCTGGGTAAATGGGATATTTTGGGGGGGCGTAAGGACGTAAGAGGCTGGATCAGTTTTATACAAACAATTTGTTTGCCCAGCTATAGAGTTCAAAAGACTCTGTTATTGACTGTGTATGTCATACTTTAGGGTCTAGCTTAGTGGTAGCTTTAATCCACTTATTCCAGCCAACTCTAGCTAAAGTGTGAATTATTGTATATATTGTTTTGTTTTGTGTATAAAATAAACTAACACCAACTGAGATGAGATCTTATACCTGCTTAAAACGTTCATCCTTTTCCTCTAAAACCTGCTGTTACTCTTAAACACGAGACCCAAACTACCTCAGTGCAATTAGTTATATTTTTACTCAGGGCAGTGCTTACTTTTGTAATGGCTGTCTTGAGTTATTTTGAGTGCACATAAAATGTACACTGTTACACAAGCTGTACACTGACTACTTCATCTATTACCGTCACATCCAAACATTAGAACACCATATTGTTTTAATATAATGATTGACAGATTTATGCATAAAAAATATTTTACCTGAATGATTTTTGTGTTTGGTCTATGTGGATGGTCACTGTCTCTTAGGGGAGGACATAAGTTTCCACAGGGTGGGACCAGCTATGAACACAAAGGAAAGAGAACACAAACAGAGTAGGCATATTTTAATTCTGTGCTCATTTCACTACATTTTAAATTTTAGACCTCTTTTTTTCAGACCACTGTGTGTGTGTGTGTGTGTGTGTGCATGTGTGTGTGTGTGTGTGTGTGTGTGTATGATATGGCTCTTCCAACCATCACTGATTGGTGGAAACTTCACACTAGACCTCAAGCAGCTTGGACTGTGTGTCTCTCCACTCTTCCTCCAGACTCTGCTCCCTTAATTTTACTGATGATCAGTGATGGTTTGTAGAGCCACGTCATCTGCTGGTGTTGGTCCACTGTGTTTTATCAAGTCCAAAGTCAGTGTCAGTCAATATTACAGCACTCCATGCTTCCCTCTGCTGTCAACTTTTATGGAGATGTGGATTTTTTTTCCAGCAGGACTTTGCACATTGCCCACACTGCCAAAAGTACCCATTGGTTTTATAAAATATTTTCTGATTTTCTGAGATACTGATTTTTGGGTTGTAAGCCATAATCAACAATAATAATAAAAAAAAGCTTAAACTTGATCACTTTTTGTGTGGTATTACACACAGAGTGATCTATTTTAAACATTTATTTATTTTATTGTTGATTAGTTACTAAATTAAAGTAGCTTTTCAATGATAATCTATTTTTTGAGAGACATTAGTATATAACACATATACTAGTATATATACAGTCATGACCGAAAGTATTGGCACCCCTGAATTTTTTCCAGAAAACGAAGTGTTTCTCCCAGAAAAATATTGCAATTACACATGTTTTGTTATAAACATGTTTATTTTCTTTGTGTGGAAAAACACAAAAAAACTGAGGAAAAAGAGGCAAATTTGACATAATTTTACACAAAACTCCAAAAATGGGCCGGACAAAATTATTGCACCTTTTCAAAATTGAGGGTAATAACTTTGTTTCAAGCATGTGATGCTCATTCAAACTCACCTGTGATAAGTAACAGGTGTGGGCAATTTAAAAATCATGCCTGAAACCACATAAAAAGGAGAGAAATTGAATCAATCTTTGCATTGTGTGTCTGTGTGTGCCACACTAAGCATGGAGAAGAGAAAGAGGAGAAGAGAACTGTCTGAGGGCTTAAGAACCAAAATTGTGGAAAATTATTAACAATCTGAAGGTTACAAGTCCATCTCCAGAGATCTTGACGTTCCTTTGTTCACGGTGCGCAACATAATCAAGAAGTTTACAACCAATGGCACTGTAGCTGATCTCCCTGGACATGGACGGAGAAGAAAAATTGATAAAAAAGGTTGCAAAGCAGGATAGTCCAGATGGTGGACCCAATCAAGTTCCAAAGAAATTCAAGTTGTCCTGCAGGCGCAGGGTGTATCAGTGTCAGCTCGAACTATCCGACGACATTTGAATGAAATGAAACACTATGTCAGGAGACCCAGGAGGACCCCACTGCTAAAAAAGCTTGACTGCAGTTTGCCAAATGTATGTAAGTAAGCCAAAATCCTTCTGGGAAAACATCTTGTGGACAGATGAGAACAAGATAGAGATTTTTGGTGAAGCACAACATTCTACTGTTTACTGAAAACAGAATGAGGCCTACAAAGAAAAGAACACAGTACCTGCAGTCAAATATGGTGGAGGTTCAAAGATGTTTTGGGGTTGTTTTGCTGCCTCTGGCACTGGGTGCCTTGAATGCGAAGGCGTCATGAAATCTGAAGATCAAAGGATTTTGGGTCGCAATGTAGGGCCCAGTGTCAGAGAGCTGGGTTACAGTCCTAGGTCATGGGTCTTCCAGCAGAATAATGACCCCAAACATACTTCAAAAAGCACCCAGAAATGGATGGAAACAAAGCGCTGGAGAGTTCTAAAGTGGCCAGCAATGAGTCCGGATCTAAATCCCATTAAACACCTGTGGAGAGATCCTAAAATTGCTGTTGGGAGAAGCACCCTTCAAATATGACTTGGAGCAGTTTGCAAAAGAAGAGTGGTCCAGAATTCCAGTTGAAAGGTGTAAGAAGCTTGTTGATGGTTATAGGAAGAGATTGATTTTAGTTATTTTTTCCAAAGGGTGTGCAACCAAATATTAAGTTGAGGGTGCCAATAATTTTGTCCGACCCATTTTTGGAGTTTTTTGTAAAATTATGTCAAATTTGCTTTTTTTCCTCAGTTTTTTGTGTTGTTTCAATACACACAAAGGAAATAAACATGTGTATAACAAAACGTGTAATTGCAATAATTTTCTGGGAGAAATACTTCATTTTCTGGAAAAAAAATCAGGGGTGCCAACACTTTCGGCCATGACTGTATGTTCTGACTGCAGCCTTTCTGCAAAGTGCAGTATTGTAAGGGCTTGTACAGTGCAATGTTTCTCCTAGCGTATTGCAATTAATTGGCATAATCAACATGTAATCAACATTACTGGCATAATCATCATGTTGAATACTGTGTCATAATCCACAGTAAAAATCAAAACATTTTCTAATATATTAAATTTAAGTTGAGTAGTCGGTTGATGGACAAAGCTGTGACAAACAGCTAGCTGTACTAAATATTCTGCACAAGAAATATGAAAATAAAAACAGTGAAATGAACTAAAAAAATCTAACAGAAAATCCAACCTGCTTTAGCATACATACATGCATACATACACACATACATAAACAGAAAAGCCAGCTTTTCAAATTCTGACCACAGTCCGGGTACGGACAGTAGTTTTCATGTGCAGGTTTGGTTAACCTTTTTCAGCAACAACAAAAACCTTTTCCCGGATCAAAAACAGAGCTGTAAGAATTTAGGGTTAGTTGTGGGTGGGTGTAGACTCTTACCTCTTTATAAACGCTGCTCAAACAGTTGTCCTATTCTAACGCTGCACCGGACCTCCGTAAGAACAGCACCGGAAAACAGAGGTTTAGTATCTTAAAGCCATTTTGTGTCACCTGTTATACCTGCATCTCATAAACAACAAAATGTCGGACTGATTATTTTTTACTTTCACTTTAAATACGCAGCTCATCAGCGCCCCACAGCGGAATGTAGTGGAAACGCAGCGCCACTTTTTCACAAATAAATAAAGCGAACACCAGGTCCTGTATGACCTTCCTACAACGCCTGGGCGTGCTCCTGATCTGTATTAAAGCATCAGTCAACTCCTAGACAGTCTGTGATGCTACCTACCATTGATGGATATCCCTGCACAGTGTTGGGCTGTAACAACAAGCCCCACTTGTTTCTGACAGTTTAAGCAGAAAAACTGATATTAGTGGTCTGCTTGACACAAAATGGATTTAAGATACTAAACCTCTGTTTTTCGGTGCTGTTCTTACGGTCAGCGACTGGGAGTCAGGAACCATGAGACCAAAACACATCTCCTGCATGACCAGAGCTGTATATGTTATGTCACTGTTAATCACTAGAGAGATCTCTATTAAACCATGATACAGAACAGCTGTAAATAACACACAGCTGGACTCTATTACCTAATTAAGTGTCAATTAATTGCATTGGTTTTTATTTAGAGGGTTCAGAATTAAGGGGGTTAAATACTTTTGCATGACATATTTTTTAGATTTTTATGATTAAAATTTTGGAAACCATGTATCATTTTTGTTCCACTTCACAATTATGTGCTACGTTTTGTTGGTCTATCACTTAAATCTCAATAAAATACATACAATTTATGGTTGTTATTTGAAAAAAAAATGGAATACCTCTCTAACTCTAAGCCCTGTGAGCTGCCTCTGACTTCCAAACTGTCCCTAAAAAAAAACAAAGAGATTTAACAATTTTTTCCATTTGTTAAATCTCTATTTTATTTCTCTTCCTATTTTCTGTATTCCTTTATTATTCACAAATTATCATTTTCTGTTTCTGTTTATTATGTTTTTTTCTATTTATTATGTTTTTTAATTATTGTATTTCAGCCAATTCCTACCATTCCAGGTTTAATTTGATCATTACACTACTCTCCACAGTCTAAAAGCTGACTTCCACATAATCTGCAGAATTCAGTCATACAGGTTTCTTTCTACCATTGCTATGTGAGCAGAAGGCCAGTATGTCTTTAAGGTTTATCTCTCATATAACATTATTACAAATAGTCCACCACCAAAGTTATGGTGTTAACTGGACAGTATAAAGTAAATATAATATTTGTCTATGTAATATGTTTCTATGTAATAATGTGTTCATTTTAAAGTACTTTCAGAGCTTAAAATATAGCTCTTCAAGAACAGGCTCAAACAATAATTATACACCAACTTTATAAAAGCATAAATGAAATGATCACTGCTTTAAAGGACACTGATAATAGATATTACACCAATACTGAGATGCGTTCACAGAGATTGTTCGGTAGTAAGATTGTGGGATAGAGTAGTAAAATACAGTTTTATCACTTAACCAGAGTACAATCCAACACATTTACTACACTCTGAAAAGCCACACTTTGAACTCTGCTATCTGCTGCTCTAAACAACAAACTCTCCTATTACTTTCTGTTTCTTTTTTAATGACACTGGGTGTTTTATTGGAAATTATTGTCTTTATTGTGAGTTCAGTTCATGCTAAAGAGTCATAATAAGAAGCCACAATTCACACATATTACACAAATCTTCAGCTGTACTGAAATCTAACAAATCCAGACTAGTGAAATTCTTAAATATTCTGTTACTGTAGAAACTGGGCAGATCTCTTTACTTGTTTTATGATATAAATGTGTTGTAGAATCACTTTCAGATTTCTATCAAATATATACCAGAATATCAGTGCTTTTACATTCCAATGCTCACAAGGTGCTTACCACACACAGCTATGCCCTGAACACACCAAACCTGATCCAGATCTTAAAGGGTTTAATAATTAACTGAAGATGTGGTGTGTTGTAACTGAGGATAATTTAAACTGGCCCTGGATATAGATTCTGAGGAATGCCTTATGCAACAACGACACCTTCTGGACAATCTAGTAAACAGTGTTCCACTCAGCTCCTTGGAAAATGTCTAGAATTTGTTCTTCTTCTTTGATACATTTTTCATAGTAGATAAATTAATAATTTAATAATTTCTAAACATTCTCATGTTTAACCCCAAAAGAGCTGTCTAACATTTTTAATTATATTAGCAAAAAACAAACGTATTTTTTTAGCAGTTCAATTGCAATTGCAACGTGACCAGTGAGAGAAAAAATATTATGAATCAATATTATTACAGTATTGTGTTCTGTTCCTCCTTGCTGTTTAGACATTTTTCATTTTAAGTGTTAAATTCAGGAGTTAAATAAGCAGATTTTATTCTATTCTAACACACCTGATCCAGTTTAACCAGCTCTGGATCCAGCTAGGTGTGTCTATATACTGTCCTTCAGTTCTGTCAGAGAGAAAAGCCTAAAGCAGGTCTCATGGCTAGAGCATTTATGCAAAGGCTCATTCTCCGCACTGGCAAAGAGATCTACTGATGCTGCTGTGCTGTGTAATTATTATTAGAATTTAAATCTAATAGATTAAATATGTTTTATTCTCAATAGAGCACGGAAATCACAGGATGTGCTGGAATGTTACAATTACAGATAAAAACAATAACTCGTTTAAAGTGGCGGCTTGTGATAAACATTATGATGGCAGTGCAAAAAACAAAAAAAACAAAACATTAAACATTTAATTGTGTCATGTGTGTGTTTATTTTCTCATACTGCGCACAGTTTAAAAGCCTGCATCTCTGTTGCATTAGTGCATGGCACTCGCATTGCAGTAGTGCATGGCACTCTTTTGATTGGCTACAATCCTTTATCAGACAAGACTGGGAAAACATTCTTCTCCCAGAATTATGAAATAATAAAGTAATAATTATAAGATGCTAAGTCATCATTCTGAAATATTGAGTCATAATTATCAGATAATAAATCATAATTATGGCATAGCAAGTCATAGTTATAAGATATTATCTCAATTATCTCATAATTATGACTTAGTGTGGGACCCATGTTTTTTTTCCAAAAAATCATAATTATGACTAAAATGAGCTTCAGAACAAAATATGAGTCTATGCAATTTGCAAAATCTGATTCTGTTTGCGTTTATTTCTGTGATAACGTGATGATACCGTGAATCTGGAAACTTTACCGCATTAATTGTCACATTGAGAAGTTTTATTTAGCGGTATAAACAACGCCTCTCCCTCCCTCTCCCTCCCCCTCCCTCCCTCTCCCTCCCTCTCCCTCTCCCCGCCACAGGTCATTTTCGGTGTGCGCTCCGTGTTTCTACCCGGACAGTTTACAGGAGAACACCGCTGAAGCAGCGCGGGGTGCAGGTTGCGGTGTGGCTTTAATTACTGATAGAATAAATAGGTTATTTTACTGTAATTTACTTCTAAATAAGCCTCTAGTTTAACCAGTAGATCCTCACTCAATCCAGGATGTCTGACAACGAGGACAAGTAAGTGTTTATAATCGCTAAACAACCCGAGTTTACCCAGACTTTATATCAGAGACAATACTTACGGTACTCCTACTAAAATAAATAACATTATTAATAACCCACTGATTAAATAACCGAGTTTACCCAGTTTATATCTGAAACAATACCACTACTGCTACTATTTCTAATATAAATAACATTAATAATAACCCACTGATTACATAACCGAGTTTACCCAGTTTATATCACCATGTTACCACCATACTACTATTATTTCTAATATAAATAACATTATTAATAACCCACTGATTAAATAACCGAGTTTACCAGGTTATATTAGAAGCAATACCACTACTACTACTAATATAAATAACATTATTAATAACCCACTGATTAAATAACCGAGTTTACCAGGTTATATTAGAAGCAATACCACTACTACTACTAAGTTACTAATATAAATAACATTATTAATAACCCACTGATTAAATAACCGAGTTTACCAGGTTATATTAGAAGCAATACCACTACTACTACTACTAATATCAATAACGTTATTAATAAACCACTGATAACCAAGTTTAGCCAGAGTTTATATCAGAGACAACTACTAATAGAAATAGTCATAATTTTATATATATAATATATTATATAATTATATATATATATATATATATATATATATATATATATATATATAAAGTATTGACTCATTTGTAATGTTGTTGTTGTTAGTAGTAGTAGTAGTAGTAGTAGTAGTAGTATTTTTGTCTCTCTGTTTTACACCCAGTTTTTTTTTTTTTTTTTTTTTTTTTTTTTTTTACTACAATCAACCAGAGTTTAACCTTAAGAGGTTAGAAAATTGAACTGATAAAGGTTAGATTTTCAGGGGTTTTTTTCAGTCTTATAATCTAAATTGCACAAAACAATGAAATATGGAAATTGTGAAAAAAAATTATGAAATGTGAAAAAAAAACACTATAAAATTCGAAAACTAAGTAAAACTTCATTTCTTTTTTGATATATTAAAGTACGTTTTACACCTATTTTAAGAAAATGCTAATGACAAACAATATATTAAAATATTATGGTAATTAAAGTCATATTGTAAAATCAGGATGTATATTTAAAGCAGAAAAGGTCATCATGAATAATTCAACATGTCTGCAACTCTATATCAAACATGTTACTATCAAATGCCAGTTTTCAATAAAATGGTCCATCCAGTCATGCAGTTTGCCATAACCGGGTGGACGCATGCAGGACAGCAAGTATAAAGTGATTAAGCTGGAAAATATGATTTCGGTGTAATCTTTTAATCTTATGTAATTTTAAAGGTTATGAGAATCCATAATGCAAAGTATTTTGATAATAACCTAAATAGTGTGTTATATTTCAGTCAGCTCAGTAGTGTTTTCAGCAATAATGTTGCTGAACCTAGACCTGACCTACTGCAGCAACCCCAGGTCATATCACTGCACCACAGGCTTGTATAGTACTGTATTTTTGCCCTTTTAGGTGCACTTAAAATCATTTCATCCTTCAAGTCACTCTGCTGAAGTACAGAGTTATACAGGAGATTCAGTTTAGTTCTCCAGCAGTATTAGCATTACCCACTAAGCGATATTTTTTTCGCCATTCAGAGGTGAGTATTATCGGCCTGTAGCCTGCTGCTTACCCCGACTAGCACTGCTGGAGCAGCATTAGCATTATGTGCTAACTGCGTTAAGCACTAGCCTTCTTTTTTCTGTTTAGAGGTGAATATATCAGACTGTAGTCTGCGTGTTTACCGTGTTAAAACAAGCTATGTGGGATGAATCGCTAGCTAATATCAGCCTGGCTTACTGGAACACTCAGGGTTCCTTAATGTAGTGCTGGCGGGCGGTGTTAGGTGCTAACCATGGCTAGTGCTAGTGATTAGCTGCTAATGTTAATATTGCTGCACCCAACCTTAGTGGAAATCAGAAAATCTAAGCTTACAGTAAATAAACAAAAGCTCTTTACTCACCCAAATAAACAATTTTCAGAAGAGAAATCTGTGTAGATTAACATAAAGAGACACCCCTGTTCCTTAATAGTGTTGCATAATGTGGCTTATAATCCGGCGAGCCTTATTTATTAAAATAGACAAAAAATAGACAGTTATTGATCGTGAGCAGTGAATTATAAGGTGTACTGATGATTTTTGGGAAAGTTAAAGGATTTTAAGTGCACCTTATAGTGCAAAATGCGGTAGACATTAGGCATGATTGGTGCATGGGTACAGCCTTCACTCTTCTTACCCTCATGCGCCCATCACTCTGGAACAGGGTAAATCTGGACTCATCTGAGCACATGACCTTCTTCCATTGCTCCATTGAGTCCAATCTTTATTCTCCCTCAAATTTGAGTTGTGCATGTGGAAATGCTCTTACTTTCACTATTAACAATGTCACTGAGTTCTAGTTTTTTCTACCATTTGATTTCACCAAGTGTTTAAATGATTGCAGATCATGTTCATTCAAGATTTTTTTTCTTTTTTCTTCCTTCCAGGAAGATGATGTTCCCCTCTGTCCTTCAAGTTTTTAATAATGCGATAACCCGATTCCCATCTCCTAAGATGTTTTCTTTGCTTAATGCATGCCAATAATTAGACTTTTCTAAAAAAAAAAAACAAAAAAAAAAACAACAACAACATATTTTCTATGACCAAAGGATGAGTCTTTCCACATGGATGTTTTTACAAATTAGGAGCTACTCACTGCATCAAACTTAATCACTTATGCAGTAATTATCCAATTGAAGGCTCTTACCTATTTTTTTAATTAAATCCACGTGGTGATTTTTTTTTGCCAGTGTATTAATGTCAGTGTTTTTGCCAGGCAGTGTATTAATGAGTGTTTAAACTCTCTGTCTGGGGGATGTGTGTTAAATGTGCTGTCAGTCTGATTCCTGTATAATCGGTGCTTTCTGAGTGTTGCTGCTTTAATCTGATCCTCTTCTGTCCGTTTCAGCTTTGATGATGGAGATTTTGATGATGTTGAGGAAGACGAGGGACTGGATGATCTGGAGAATGTGGAAGATGTAAGTGTTTTGATCTCTCAGATCTGATTCAGGTTCATCTTTATTAGATGACTAGAGTTGCAGACACTGCAGATTTTGCTCTAGTCTTCTTATCCCAATTAATTAATTAATTAATTTGTTCACCTCAACGTTTCTAATTATGCTTTTCTTAGCAGGAATAGCCCATAAACATAAATCGGCTGATAGGTCCACGTTTCCACAAATATTTTTTTCACATTTTATTTATATTATTTAAAATGTATTTACCAAATCTCATGTCTCACCATTCCCTAATAATTGTAGTCTAAATAATTGCTAAAACATTGCAATTGTATTATTATGCTATCATATCAATAGCATAAACTGGTCAAATAATAACAATTTTGTCATTTGTTTATTTTTTGGACAACAAAATTAAATAACCCAATAAAAATAGATATCATGACAGGCCTAGTCTTTAGGGTTGTGTGAAACATCTCATGATTGTCATTTGGTGCAGATTGGGGGAAAAAGAATAAACATAACTTTTAATACACACTCTTAAATAATTTGCTTACATGCATATATTCTGATATGGTAGTATGTGGCTCAGTGGTATTGCTGTGGTTTATATGGTTTACATTCAAATGTATGAGAGATTATTTATTACAATTACGTTATACATTCTTAAAATTTACTGAAATTAAAAAAGTTGATTCAGGGTTTTTTTGTTTTTTTTTTTGAAGATGTGGCAGAATATACATAAACAGCACAATTTAGGGCTATATGTTTTCAATAGTATACAAACACAATAAAACTTAATAGCAGTATTAGTATTAAAATCAGCATACAAACATATCTTTTAAAAATGGAACCATGCAAAACCTTCTTAGTTAAGGAAAAGTGTAAAATTGTAATAAAAGAAACATGGTGATATACATAGCAAATGAAATCTGTTGATAAACTCTTTGTACTACCAAAAATGCAAATATGATTTCTAAGTCATTTCATTGTTAATCATCAATACTGAACACTGACCCAGTTAGAGCCATAATTGTGTTTAATAAGGTGGATAGGGCCGGGTATAAAAATCGATAGCAATGGTTACCGGTTGAAATGTCTTGGTACTACGAGTGACGAAATGTCTAAAGAAATTTGGGTGCTGGTTTTCAATATTTCGCATGAAACGCACCAAACGCGAGAGAGCTCACACAGCGCGGTAAAAACAACCATTATGGCGCCGTGACGCACACAAGATGAGGATGAGATTACTCATGTTGGCTGCTTCTGTTTCTACTGTATGAGTGTTTTTATCCCAGTAAAATAGAGCAGTAACTACAGCCCTTTTAAATATATTTATACTGTAGCTTGAATTATTTGAATAGATTTTTTAAATGGAGAAAGAGGAATTGTGGCAGATTTAAATACTATAATGCCTCTATTGGCTTCGGGAGTAACATATAGTAAATTTATATAAAACTTGTGTCTTACTTGTGCAATAGAGCTTTTGAGAAATATCTCTTTGAATACTTAAACATAGTAGTTTTTAAACATAGAGTATTTTAGGTCCATTTATAGTGTTTATGGAACTATTTAAAATATTTTGTAAAGGAAGTTGTGTCAAAGTTGTTGGCGTATATTTTTAAGGTCTATTTATGTTCTTCAGCTGTTTTTCTGATAATGAGTCTGATTTCTTGTGCGATAAAGTAAACCCAATACTAATCAAAGCCTTAATTTTATATTATATGTACTACTAACAGTACAGTAACTCAGAAACCTATATTAATGCCAAGTCATGCAATAAAATAAATAACTACTGTGGTATACCTAAAAAGTACCGTTTGGGTATTTGTATCAAGTTTAAGGTACCATACTGGTATCGGTATTGCAAATTTATACACAGCCCAAAGCTAAGCCAATTTCCATTATTAACCCTTAATTTATTGAGTCTGAGTAATAGATCTTACCCACAGTAGCCAGGTTTTAAAAGAAATAAACTGTGTTTTCATTCACTGCAGGTATAAACTTTAGATTAGGTAGGCTGCCGTGACTGGGAGTGGGTTCTAAACAAGCAAAATGGAGAGATTTTCATGTCCATTTGCAATCCCTTTATGGCAGTGAAGTTTGCATTTTAAAGATGCCGTGCAGGACAAGCAGTGGCACATTTAATCAGGGCTAAAGTATTATATCTGGGAGTGCAAACAAAGCACACTATTTTAGGGGAATGTAGTTTATTTTTTAGAGCAGGTTTGGATTCAGCATTTCTGACAAAAACATAATTTAAAAAGCTCTGCATTATGATTAGACCATCTGTAGGACCTTTCCTTTCTAATCATCCACCTGTGCAAACTGACAAGAGAGTCGCCATACTTGTATACAAGCTGGGCACTTGCGCAGGGTATAGAGTAGTAAGTGAAACATTTAGTGTAAGCATATAAGCTTAATACATAATAATATATTCGGAAAACCCTTCTCCATCCCGCTTTTCTGCATTTTGGCGAAAAGTCAGAGATATTCTGACTTTTCTTAAATTTTGACCTTTTTCCATTCAGTCAAAAACTCTAGTCACTCTCTGGATTTCACATCTTTTTTACAGCAGTTGATCCAAATCAAAACCAAAAACACACAAAAAAAACTGCAACAGGCATATTAAGTTTAGTATTGCGTTATATTGTAATGTAAAAAACTGAGTATTAATTAAGAATTCTTAGAAAGTATTATCTGCATAAATAAGCCAGTGTAAGAAAAAATGAATAATTAAAGATGACTAAATGTCAGTAATCGTTCAGTTAATGATACTTGTTTTGGTATTTATCATATACTATTATTGTCTTTTAAAGTTATTAATACAATGATTCGTTAATGTTGTCTCCAGATATTGTCTGCCTGTTTTAAATATTTAAAATTGAAAGAAACAGTGGTACTTTTTTTTTTTTTTTTTTTTTGGGCTGTTGTTGCTTTTTTTATGTATTAAAAACATTATTGAGAAAAAAAAAATGTGTGTGTGTAGGAGGATCAGGAGAACGTGCAGATTCTCCCTGCTGGAGAGGGTCAGCAGGCCAATCAGAAGAGAATCACCACCCCCTACATGACCAAATATGAGAGAGCCAGAGTACTGGGTACCAGAGCACTGCAGATCGCGTGAGTTCTCACACACACACACACACACACACACACACACACACACTCTGAATATGTTTTTTTTTTTTTTTTTTTTTTTTTTTTTTTTTTTAATACATGAAATAATCATTTTGCCAAATTTGGTGCCGGTTTCCTGTTATTCATTCGTTTACAGCCTGAAGACACATTAAATGATTTATTCAGGTATGCTACAATCAAGTTAAGAAAGTAAAGACTATTTATTTATGCTGAAATATAAATTAAATCTTTACATTTAATTCCCACCACCCCATACACACAGGTGCTTCTGTTTGATGGTGAAGCTCAGTACATTAAAATATTCAAATGAAAAAGCATTAAAGATATTGTCATAAAGTAAAAATGGCTTAAATTACACAACACCTATTATTTTTGTCTTCCTCACAAAAAAATACCAGCATACAAATCCTTTTTTTGAGATTTACCGCAATAATATAAATATTCAGTTTCAATTAAACACAGAATAATGCTAGTTTATTAAATCACATCGTCTTTAAATCAGTTTTATACCACATTTTTGATAATGTTAATTTTTACGTTGCAACAAAGCGTATAAGGGTTGTTTTGAGCACGCTGCATGCGCTCTCCATGGTTGGTGTTAATGCACTCTCTATGCTTGGTCAGTAGTACCAAGAAATTTCTGTCTCAAGAAAAAGGATTTTTGGTATCGAATTTCGATACCCAGCCCTAACCAAAACCATCCTTTGACTAGGGCTGCAACGATTAGTTGACGTAATCTACAACATCAACTAGTGTGAGACTAGCATTAATTGAGTGTGAAAGAGAGAACGTGCACGTGAAATAGTTGCAAATCCAAAATGCAAAGCCTTTTCTCATGCCAATGAGGTTTCAGTATGGGTGGGACTTGCAGCAAGTGAGAAAGTGGGAGAGAGAAAATGCAGTAGAGAAAGGCGTGCATACAGTGTAGTAGCAGCGCTGTGTCAATTAAAACACAAACCTATCTGACTCAACAATACTCTCCAGTCGGTCTTTGCTAGTTCTGTACAGTTGAAACACCAATTTCTAAATTACCCCTGGTAAGTTAAATTACTGCAAAGAGCTGCTGAGGTGAGATTAAACAGGATTTACACCTTCATTTACATTACATTAGTGTTACTAACGTTATTGCAATCCAGTGTTGCATTAATTCTTCAAGATCTTGCAGCAGCATTGATGATGGTAGAGTCTGACCCCTGCACAAAGCTTCTCCAGCACATCCCAAAGATTCTTATTTAGGTTAAGGTCTGGACATATGGTTTGGTAAACAAACCATATGTGAAAATGATGATCTCATGCTCCCTGAGTCACTCTTTCACAGTTCCAGCCCCATGAATCCTGGCATATATACCCGTTCCATAAGGGAAGAAAAAAAATCCATTGATGGAATAAACTGGTCTTTATTCAGTATATTCAGGCAGTCAGCTGACCTCATTCTTTCAGCACATACTGTTGCTGAACCTAAACCTGACCAACTGCAGCATCAACCCCAGATCATTTGTTTAGTTAAATCCAGGTGGCAACATTTTTTTGGCCAGGCAGTGTAGAAACAAAAATAAAATACAAATTTACAAATAAAATGTACCCTCACTTTGCTGCAGGGTGTGAGTGTACGTGAAGGGGAGTCAGATTCTGACGGAGAGCTAGTATTCAGCAAAACACCTGGCAAAGATACTCAGTGAACTCTTAACATATCTTACATTCTACAAACCAATTCATATAAAGTATTGAGAGACTCCGGCTATGTAGCTGATGATGACAGTGTGACGTAAAGTTATTTAATCCGCTCACTTAACTGAGTGTGAAACCAAAACTATATGGTCAATAAATATAAATACAATTTTACAAAGATTCAAACCTTAAGGCGGACTCTGGTCTGGACTTTCAGGTGTTAAATGTGTTAAAAATGTGATATCTCTTCCATCTGTTCCATCTCTTTTCACAGGATGTGTGCGCCGGTGATGGTGGAGTTGGAGGGAGAGACAGACCCATTGCAAATCGCCATGAAGGAGCTCAAGTACGGTTTATTGCCACTCCTGCACCTACATAATAATATTAGAATAATAAAATTAATGTCATCAATTTTAATAATCCTACAAAATAATCACCACCAAAAAGTGGTGACCACTTGCATCGCCATGATAAAAAATATTAATGGCATAGTATTAATCTGTTGTAAAGTGTAATAACACTCATTGCTGTATATGTAGGTGGGTGATACCTCACAAAAATATTATTGTCTTTATTTGGGTTCAAACAGTGGAAAAAAGGGAAGATGTGTGTTTTTCAATTGGCAGCAGAGATGGGCACTTGCTGTTCATCAGTATTTATTGGTGTTTGTTGTTTATTGCGTTGCAGGAGCAGGAAGATCCCCATCATTATCCGCAGGTATCTGCCTGACGGGAGCTACGAGGACTGGGGCTGCGACGAGCTCATCATTTCAGACTAATCTCACACACACACACACACACACACACAGTACAGCACAGCACAGACATCCCTAAGGAGATGAAAACTGTATATAACTGCCCCCAAAAACATTTTTCTCAGTTTATTTTGTAAAATCCTTGCAAGTTAAACTCCCTCCACTAGAGGGAGCCAGACTCATTTACACAGTGCTGACTCTGTTCCTCTGTTGTTCTTCCAGGGAATTTTAGTTTGTTTTATTAATGATGTCATTAAACGTTTTGTATTTAACAGAAGTGATGTGTTGTTGTTTTTTGTTTGTTTGTTTAGTTTTTTTTTATCCCAGCATGCATTTCTCAATGTTCTTCAGAGTCTACTAAACACCCAGAGAGCACATTCTCATTTATGAAGACAGAACTGCCCTTTATTTATTCTGTATTTATGTATATTTTAGTTAATATTTACCAGTAATGATCAATTACAGTGTACTGTATTTTTTTTCGACTATAAGGCGCACTTACAATATTTTTATTTTCTCAAAAATTGACAGTGCGCCTTATAATCGGGTGTGCCTTATACTATAGGAATCCTACCAGTCAGGTGTTAAGGAGCAGTAAAGCCGCTCCGCTGAAGTACAGTTTCATAAGCATTAGCATTAGCCACTAACTGCAGCGTTAGCTCTTTTGCTGTTCAGAGGTGAGTATATTGGACAGTAGTCTGCGTGCTTGCCATGTTAAAACAAGCTAAGTGGGGAAAAAACGCTAGCTGATAGCCCCCTGGCTTACCAGAACAATCAGGGTTCATCAGAGTAGCACTATCGGACAGCATTTACATCCCGCTAGCTCTGCAGTTAGCGGCTAATGCTAAAGTTGCTGCACTTAGCCTCAGTGCTGGAGAATTTGACTGAAAATTTTACTCACCTAAATAAACGGTTTTAAGGAGAGAAATCTGTCGATTAACATCCAGTGCTCGTTTGATTTTGAAAGAAACATATTTAGATTAGAGGGGGAACTTTTTGAAATTAAAGCGCATGGTAAACATAAATATTTAGTTCTAATAACAGTCATATCCAGTGTGAAGGTGTGTAATATCATACATATTTATTTAGATTTTCAAATAACACTGATATCCAGTTTGACACTAAATGAAACAAATATCTAAAATAAGGATGTATAAATATGATTAGTGTATGTAAATAACTTAAAATAACTGATCAAGACGAAAAGTTAATAAATCTGTCTCTTGCTCCTCTATCTTGCCCTCAGCTCCCCGAACACTCTCTATTTCTCTCAATCTCTCTCTCTCTCTATCTGCTGTATCTCTCTCTAATTCCACTCCACCCCTCCTTTCTTTCTCTCCATCTCTCTGACCCCCTCTCTGTCTCTCTCGCTTTATCTGTCTCTGACTCCCCCCTCCCCTCTCTCTCTCTCTCTCTCTTCCTCTCTGGCTCCCCCCTCCTCTTTCTCTTTCTCTCTCTCTCTCTCTCTCTCTCTCTCTCTCTCTGAGCTGAATGGCTGTCTTTGTTTAGTGTAAAGTATCACAGCCGATTAAATGAGGGGAATTAGGAATCAGGCTTAGCCTCCAACACACACACACACACATATATTTACAGGAATGTGTGCAGAGAGAGCATGGGACTGTGTTGGCCTAAAAGACTCATGTCCAGCCCCGAGGGCTGCTGGGAAATTCTCCCTCTATGTGTTTATTATCTAATTTCAGAACTGCTTTAAAAATCTGAGCTTAAAATCAGACACCATAACTAACCATTTCCTCTCCAGACTCCGCCCACTGATGTGAACTCACTCCACAGCCCCTGTGGTTTAGTTGCTTACAATTTAGAATTAAAAACCTTATATGAGATCCTCTTTAGTGTATATCACAATACCTACATTTACAGTGTTATTAATATATATTGACCCTAATGAGAGACAGTAACTCCACCTCCTTAGTGTATAATATCACAATACCTACATTTAAAGTGTTATTAATATATATTCTCCCTAATGAGAGACTGTAGCTCCTCCCACCTTAGTGTATATCACACTACCTACATTTAGAGTGTTATTAATATATATTCACACTAATGAAAGTCTGTAGCTCCTTCTCAGTGTATAATATCACAATTTAGAGTGTTATTAATAAGGGGTGTGACGAGACCCTAATATCACGAGACGAGACACGATACTGGGTTCACGAGAACGAGACAAGACGAGATTTAAAAATAAAATAAAAAAAAAACGTCAAAAATAAAAAATGGCTTGAAAACGAGTTTTATTTGACAAAATCGTATAACGCAAACTTAACAGACTGGTTTCTCTCACACATTGATTCTATAATAAATAAAAATACGAATAAAAAATAAAAAAATTAAACTTTTCTTATATAGTGCAAACAATAAGTGCAAACCACAACCAGTCATATTAAGACTATGGTTTGTGTTTTTTCTCCTAAATCTCTTGTAATTTAACTATGTATAACCATAACCAGTCATATTAAAACTATGTTTTGAAACAGACGGAACATTTTTTCAATACAGAGCTAAGGGATTAGTACAACTGCCTATGAAACAGTCACGTGTACGATTTACTTACAGAATTTACTAGGGCTGTGAATCTTTGGGACAGTAAGAGCACAGTCGCGCAGAGCTTCTTTACTGTACCGCGGAGCTCATCTACTGTTTTTTTTCCCGCGAGACAGGTTTAAGCTTTAATCTCACGAGTTCTCGTGCCACGAGATCTCGTCACACCCCAAATATTAATATATATTCACCCCAATGAGAGACTGTAGCCCCGACTCTTCAGTGTATATTACAATACCTACATTTAGAGTGTTATTAATATATATTCACCCCAATGAGAGACTGTAGCTCCTCCTAATCAGTGTATATCCCAATACCTACATTTAGAGTATTATTAATATATATTCACCCTAATCAGAGACTGTAGCTCAGGTTCCTCTGTGTTTATAACAATAACCATGGGCGTGGTAGTGGGGGGAAAAGTGGACCTGACTACCCAGGGCCCGAGTAGGGAGAGGGGCCCATGAAAATCCTGATTTTTTTTTTCGCTCACTTTCCTTTGTTTACTGGCATGGATAGGGGCCCATTAACATAGAGGGTGTACAGGGCCCAGAATTTGCTGCTACGCCCCTGACAATAACTACATTTAGAGTTTTATTAATATACTGCATATTCACCCTAATGAAAGACTGTAGCTCCTCCTCCTCAGTGTGAAATACAATACCTATCTTTAGATTGTGAATAATATATAAGATATAATTAAATATTTACAGAAATGTAGGAAGTGTTTGTACTTTTGTGAAATACTGTATATAAGAGACAAAATCATTATTTTTATCTTTTCTTTTTTTTTTTTTCAAAACCGTGCAGCCCTGATTTATTCCTTAAACATGATTTGGCCCCACCCACTGTACCATCAGAAATTTACAGCAGGGTCTCAGACTGTCTCTGCGTCTAAGGTTTGGCATGGCTTCTGGTTTTTATTCTTTTATTCGAGCTCATGTGATCAGTAGTTTGAAGATTGACCAACTGATCAAAACTTGTAGCTGTGCTGCAATTCTTTGTGGATAAGGTTTGAGACCCCTGATCTAGGATGTCTAAGGGTGCTTTCACACCTGAAAGTCCGCTCCGTGGTCCGAACCAAGGTTCATGTGTTTGCTACATTGTATATATTTGGTCCGCTTATTTTTGTTTTCACACTGCAGTTTAAGGAGCGCACCAAAGACCTTTGTGTGATACTCCTACATCCTTTAATTGTCACTTACGTATTGATGCGTTTTCCTTAACTCGACGATGATTGGTTTTAGAAGAACATGCGTCTGACTTTGGCGTGTTGACAATTCAGCGGGTGGTTCATTCAGCGGAAAGCTTTTCCAGGATAAGAATAAAATGAATTAACAGATTTATTTCGTCTCCATAGTAGTGCTGATATTGTGGTTTTTATACCAGCAGCAGCAACTTCAGGCACTTTTCACATGTTCATCGCACCAAATTTCAAACATTAAACATTTTGTATCCTCCTCGCCCCATGTGCTTCCATGGCTCATTTTCTTCTGCTGCCACTGTTGAGGAACGCCTGCTCAGCTTTCTGTAATTGGTCCGAAAGTTCGAACCATCTAAAAAAGCGCTTTCACACTGCAGGCAAACTGGACCATGGTTCAGAAGATCCTTTGGTCCTTTGGTCTGGACCGTGGTTTGCTGGCCCTTTCACACCTGCTACTTTGGTTCGGACCAAACTGAGAAGACTGAAAGTCCGGACCAAACAAGGCAGGTGTGAAAGCACCCTCAAACATAGTTTGCACAACAAATTTCTGGTGGAATTTGAGTGTGATTTGAAGACCTCTGTTTTAAAGCTTGTGTAAAATAGCTTAAAGAATAAAAAAAAGTTTATTATTGAACAATCTTGAGATCATTTCAACTTTACTGATATTGGAATGGAATTTGTTCCACTGTCTCACCTGTAATGTAAATGACACCTTGTTTATTATTTATCTGTGTTTGTGCATGTGTGTGTGTGTGTAAAGCACAATACACAACGAGAGCTCGTATTTATACAAAAGCCAACAAAATGGAGCTTTATTTAGTGAAGGAGGGTCGTTAGTGTCTACGCTGTTCCACCCTGTTATTCACACTGGAACACCTTTACCTGCGCACAATACAAAAGAGCATACAGCGAGTACGCAACACAACAAAACACACATCACGTCAGAGAGAAGAGGAACAAAACAATTAATAGAGAAAAAAAAAAACAAAATACCAGCAAATATAAATAGATCTGTAATATATAACAAGCTCCGCCCACTGTAGGATGCAGGCCCTAAAATTGAGTTTCTGTATTTTTTATTATAATACGACTAAATAAAGACAGAAAAAGGTCAAAATCAGAGGAAAAAATAAGTAAAAAGAGAGTTAAAACATCAGTTAAATAAACAGCCTGTCAAATAAACCTCGCGCCAAACAGCGGTTTTCAGATTGTGTGGGCTCCATGTATGTACACGACCATATATGACTGTACACCAACCAGCCAAAACATTAACACCACCTGCCTAATATCGAGCTTGAGGTGTGCTGTGATACCTGTACCAAGACTAACGTTACAGTAGTAAGTTGTAAGGGGGTGGAGCCTAGACGAGCTGACTGTTCACTCACTCCCTAATATATATCCAATCCATAACAGGAGCCACTGAAACCAGATCACAACAAGTGTTAATCACAGCACCTGTCAGTGGTGCTAATGTTATGGCCGATCAGTATATATCTACATATCTAATTACATTACACGTCATTATCATCATAGTTATTATTTGTTTTTAATTATTGCATTCTCTGATACGTCTCATATTTGTGGCACTTGTGAATGTAATGTTCACATTATTGACCTGCTTTAGTACACAGTATATTGGTATATCTATCTGAATTCATTTTAGGCACATGTGGTGGACAGTAAGGCAAATACATTGTAATCAATAATCATAATCATAATCACAATCGTTTGGCATCCAGTATCCTCGCTCTGTCTGTGTTTACGGTAATAAAAATACAGAAAGACAAATAAAGTCATCAGCTGTGTTACTGGACCACTGTAATATCTACACATCTATCTCCCACACTAATATACACACATCTCTGAACGTCAGTTACCAAAAGGCAGGACAGTGGTGGTGGTGCTTCAGTGTAGCTATGGCAAAACAACAACAACAACAACAACAAACAAAAAACATCATAATCATCAACAACAACAATGGTAAAGATTATAACAAAGAAATGTTTATATATTTATATAAACAAAATGGCCTCGTTTTGGTTAATAGGAAAGAATTATTAATTCATATAAAAGAAATCCCAGCTAACAAATTTTGGTTAGTATTTTTTTTTTCTAAATGTTACAACTTGGTTGTTAGAATGTTCAATCTGTCAAGTTTTCTGAATGTTGTACTTTTTGGTAAAGTTTTTAAATGTTCTGGTAACTTGGCTGCAATGTCACTTGTATCAGTGTTTTTATTTTTTACTTTGACTGACTCAAGGGGGGTGCAGGAGGGCAGGGGGGGCCCCCCCCTCTGGTGTCCCAATGGTTGAAAGATCAATAAATCATAACGATATCCTTCTAGATTAAAATATTTTATAATGTGTTTTAATGAGTGCCCATCTATTGGTGCCACTGTGAAGCAAGTTTTGTGCCACCCCTACTAGACAGTGTCCCAAAGGTGTCCTTTCCAGGAGAGGAAATGGGATGCCTATGGTACTACAGGTGAGAGAAGATGATGAAGTGCCCAGTTAGGTGCTCCTCTGCAGAAGGAGTGCCATGGCAGTGGATTAAATGTGATGTGATGCTCTATAGTAGCCCTCACAATGGAATAAACTGTATTTGATGGTACATGACTTGTAGATAGCTGTTAGTGCAAATGCAAAAAAAGCATTTCAGAAACATCCTGTAAACTTTTCCAGCTAAAAGTAACACTGATACTGAAGTGCTGTTGTAGCGACGTTAGCAGAACATTTACAAATGTTAAACAAAAATGTTGTTCTAAGAACTCCAAGAAAACTTGACAGATTGAACGTTCTAATAACCTTTGAGAGATTTAGAAAAAGTTCTACTAACAAAAAATTGTTAGCTGGGATGATGGCGTAACTGTACAGGTGAGATGGTCAGTCCGGGTGGGTGGAGCCAGTGCTCCGTCCGGTCAGTGCTGGAGAAAATACCGCCGCTCCAAATCCGGCCAAACTGCAGCGGAACAAATGGACCATCGGGCTGAGGGGAGGGAGGATGGATTTGGGGGCAAGAAGGGGCTTGGCATTATGAAGAGGGGCGTGTCTAACACAAGTAGGCTAACAGTGCTGCTGCTGGGCTTCCCTGTCTGAAAAGTTTTGGTCTCAAAACTTTGGTGAGGAACACAAGCTAAAATTGCAGCGGTTATAAGATGAGCTGTGTTCAGTATTTATGGCCTATAAGTGTGTGTGTGTGTGTGCTTGAGTGTGTTTGAGTTGGCTGGAAAGTGAATATTTACTCTGTACATAAATATTTCAGCAGTAACTATAATTTTTTACTCTTTCCCCCAAACCTAGTCATGTTTGGCAGAGATGTTTTATTCAGGCAGTCGGAACAAAATCCTGGGGCAAATTTATACTCTCCGGATTTGGCTTTGCCACCTTTTATGTTTGATGTCTGAAATTTAACCTTTAGCTATCTTTAACTCTCTTGCTAAGAGCTAAATTTACTAATACTCTGCATATTGGAAGAAAACATGTCAGAAATCTTATAATCCAATCTATTAGAGATTATTGCAGTTAGAATGAAGCTAATTGGTGAATAGAATGCAGTCTTCCATATCTTGTTAGCTGCATTAGCGTCACAGCTCAAGTGGAGTTTAACTTCAGTCAGACTGTAGTCACAGGCCTCCCTATTTACTTTAGCTAGGTGGAGCAATAATGAGGCGAATGTGGGCGGGCCTGATGGGAGGGGTTTGTAGGAAATGTGTAGCTGAATGAGGCCTTTCAATTCATTATGGGCATTTATCATGAGTAGAGTTTTGATTACACTGAATGCTTGAGAATGCAGCTGTAGGCTGTTTTTTAATTTAACTGGGTTTGTAAGGTACAGAATGGTGGAGGTAGTGGGTTGTTTGTTTAAGCAGTAGTGTGTGTTTAAGCAGTTTGTATGTTTGGGGTGGTTAAATGGTATTGCAGATAGGGTAGGGTTTTAGTTCTTGACTGCTGTGGCACATCAGACAGTTTCTCAATGGTTGCTAAGCCATTGAGATTATATCTTCGGTGATTGCAAGAGTGTTAAGCTTATTTTTATGGTGTTCTGATTGTTGATAAACTGTTCATGTGGTTGCTATGGTATTGGAAGTGGCTGCTAGGATGTTCACATGCCTCCTGTGCTGGTGGTGCTAGGCATTTGTGACATCGAGTTTTATAGTTTTCTGGTTGTTGATATGTGGTTGCTAAGGTATAGCAGGGGGCTGCAAGGACGTTCATAAGTGGTAACTGTGGTTTAAATTCAGTTATGGTAGTATTTTAGGTGGTCTTTAAGGTTTTGTGGTATTCTTAGATGACTCTTAATGGATTGCTAAGAGCTTGAAAAACTTGAGATTTCTGTTGGTAGCTTAAAAACAAAGAGTCAAACATCAGACACCAAACAGAATTGATTCAAGAAACTTGATAGTTTTGATTTAAGATGTTTTAAATTTTTATCACATTTAAAAGTGTATTAATCTAAAACACTGACCCCACTCTGCTACCTAGTGTGTAATAGTGTGTGGTATGAGTTACACTGTTACCCCTATAAGTGACCAGTTCTCCATGCCGCCCTTGCTCTTGTTTTAATGCATAAATCAAGTCCAGTTCCTCCTCTTCATTCATCATCACCATCATCATCACCATCATCACCATTACCATATCTACCCCATGCAATAGTCTGTGACAGGGTGTGTGTGATTGTGGTGTATAAGAGTTGCTCCCACATTGAAGCCTTTCAGCTCCCATTCAGTCAAGAATTTCCATCATCTTCATCATCATCACCATTATCACCATAATCATCAAGCTTACGCCCCTGTGTTAGTGTCCGTCTCTGGCGGATTGTGTTCATGTGTATGGGGGCGTGTCTGTCATGGTCGAGAGAGGGTGGTGTACACCGGCTGCTCCCAGTGGGTGGGGCTGTGTGACTGGGGGCCGGAGGCGGGGTCAGTGATGGCAGTGTAAAGAGGTCGCTGGGCGGGGCCCATGTAAGAAAAGGCGGAGTAAAGGCCAGAGGCCTGGCTGGAGTGGGCATAGTAGGAGCTGGAAGCTTGATGATCGGCGTAATCAGCGAATGGCGCCGCTCTGGTGGCCAGCGAAGGGAATGCAGAGCTGTAGTGTGGCAGGCTCAGCGGTGTGTAGGTCACATGAGACCCTGTGGGCGTGGCTTCACTGGAAAAATGGGTCTCACTCTTGATCTGCGTCTTCCCACCACTATCCGAGCCCAAGTGCTGCTGCTGTTTGGACAGCCAGGTAGCCGAGTGACCGCTGGCTGCTGCCAATGCTGAGGAGATCCCGTAGGAGTAGGGGGTGGTGCTTGAGCTGGCAGATGCCCCCGAGCCCTGCTGGTGGTGGCCATTGGGTGGCAGATACTGGTCAAACTCATTAACATCGAAGGGCTCCATGTTGGCCATCACCTCATGGCTAATCTCGCCAATGTCTACGTTTCCGAAGTCGATGTGTGGTTTGCCGCCTCCGGAAGCAGAGGAAGAGGCGGAACTTCCATCTGACCCCACTCCCAGAGCACTCCGGCTGCTGGCCCCGCCCTCTCTCTTCCCCTCACCTGATTTGCCGCCTTGAAGCTCTGTTTTGGGAGTGGTGGGAGGAGTTGGGGGGCTGTGGTTTGGACCTGGATCAATAGACAACATTTTAAAATGAGTTTTTCGATCATATGAACATTACAAAGGATTAAAGAGCGCCCTCTATTGTTCCTGTAGTGTACTGCAGTCTGTCAGAATGATTGTGTGGATCATATGAACATTTCTGGACACTATAGAGTGCCTCTTGTGCTTCATATAATGTATTACAGTGTCACAATAAAGGTGTGGAATATATAAACATTATATGTTTACATCATATGAACTTACACATGCTGTATAGTATTACATTCTGACAGAATGAATGTGTTGATCATATGAACATTTCTAAACACTATAGAGCGCCACCCTGTGCTTCCTGTAGTGTATTGTGTCAAAATGAGCTTGTGGATCATATGAACATTATAAAGAGTTATTGAGCACTTCCTATTGTATATAACAGTGTGTCAGGATAAAAATTTGAACCATAAGAACATTTCAGAGCATTTCAGATGTGTATTTTAATGGAATATTCAATGTCAATTGTTTAAGATGTCAACAGCTTGACAGTACATATGTCCTTGGACGTACATCCTTTTTTGTAATGCAGTTTTCCCCTATTTGAGTCCGGAGGATCCCATGCTCTGCACATTTTTGTGTTTTCCCCTAATCTAATGCACCTGATTCTGCTCATCATCTAATTATCAGGGACTGTATGAGCTGGGTCAGGCAAGCAACAGCAGGACAGCAGAAGAATGTGCAGAGCATCAGGTCTCCAGAATTGGGACCAGTAACCATTATATTGTGAAAAATGTTTAACTGAGTTTTGTTTAGCCTCAGTTTGAGCCTTGTATAGTTGTTGGGAATGTCTGGATCCAGTGTAGAAACCAGTAGAGAAAACAAGAGGGTGTTATGCATTAAATGTCTGTCTTTGGTTTTATATCAGTTGGGGATGATTGTCATTTTTATATTCTGATGTGAATTCCTGTTTTTGAATTATTATTGTCAACTGAATTGTAGAAACCAAATTTTAGACTTGTTTTAGACTATTGATGATGTTATGCTGCAGATTATTTTTGACTACTTTTAAAAGGTCTAGCTTTGTCTACAGTTTCAGATTTTTAACAGAAGTTATTCTGGCTAATGTAGGATTTGCCCTATAAGTACAACTGTATTTCTACTGCATTTCTGCTGTATTTTTCCGTGCATCCACTGTGTGGTGAACTGTCCAATGGCTGTGTGAGCAGAGCCTGTGCCTCACCTGAAGCATGAGGGTGGTGTCCATCTGCCAGAGGAGACCCTGCCCCTCCTCCATGGGCCACCTCCAAGTGGAGGCTCTTGTAATGTGATTGGCTGTGGCTGACCTCGGAGTCCGTGTGGCCGTCCTGCTCGGAGCTGGACCCGGGTTTGCCGTTCTTGCGTCTGCGGGGCTGGTACTTATACTCTGGGTAATCTTTCTTATGCTGCTTCCTCAGACGCTCCGCCTCCTCAATAAACGGCCTCTTATCGTTCTCGTTCAGGAGCCTGGGACACACAATCAAACACAAATCCTTTATTATTTAGTACGGTAACAAATACAAATCACTGTACTCAGTGTGGAGAAATATTCAATATTATATGCTCTCTCAAAACCAAGTGCTGTATTCTGCACATAGAATATAGGTATATAGGTATATTATTTCATACACACCTATATAACTTCTGTTCAGTTTTTGCTAATAGTATGTGATATATGCATATATATAAAAAGTTGTTCAGTTTTTCTTGTTCTTGATCCTTCTTTTCTCTTGCAGCACATTATATTGTACAGATTTCCCAATATAATACACAAAAATTTAATAACGTGACACTGTAGTGCTGGTCTGGTGTAGTATGAAAGTTTAAAATGCTGTGTATCAGTCTGTGACTGAAGCTTCACTCGCTCCAGTTCTGCTGTATGTCTCTGTTAACTAACAAGCTGAATCAGGCCATTACAGCACACACAAACTCACAAACCCACACACACACACACAAACTTGCGTTGTGTGTGTTTGGAGGCGGTGTTGACCGTTGGGCCGGTCAGTACTGGTGCTGGTGAGGATTTTCCTCGTGAGCCACTGCTGTTCGCATTAATCTGGCCAGGCTGGACTGTGTTTGGTCCAGCGTGCTTAACGTTCCCAGAGAGGTCACTGAGAGTGTGTGTGTGTGGGTGTGTGTGTGCATGTGTGAGCCAAACACTCCTCTGTCCGTCCTGCTTCAGTGCCAGCCCTGTTTACCCCCCAAAACAACAGCAACAGCGGCCCCTCAGTGTGAGTGTGTGTGTTTGTGTGTTTTGTGTGTGTGTGTGTGTGTGTGTAATGAACTGTTTCAATCCTCCAGACCCTCCTGACCCAAATTATACACTGCAACTCTCGTCATTAATTACACTAGTCCTCAACATTCTGTTCAGTTTCTTTGTAAAAAAAAATATTTTTAGGAGATTTTTTATTGTTTATTAACTGTCACTATATTACATTATATGGACAAAAGTATTGGGACACTTCCTCATTAATTGTTTCTTTTTAAATTAAGGCTATTTAAAAATAGTTTATTCTGCTTTTGTTGAAGTAACTGTCTCTACTGTTCACAGAAGACTTTCTGCTAGACTTTTAAGAAGACTTTGGAGCTGAAAAGAGCTGAGCTTTAGTGAGGTCAGAAAGTTACATGTTGATAAGCATCACACCTCATTCCCAGTTCCCCAACTCCAAATCCAAAAGTTTTGGATGGAGCACCATCATTCTAGAGACAGGGACACAGTTCTACTTCTCCTTAGCTTAATGCTGATGGCTTTATTACCTTCTAGCCCTCATGTTGTTGTTCCAGGGTGTCCTATTCTATTGGCAGTATTTCTCTACAGGGACTAGACAAGCTCTGTGTGTTTCTGTATGCATTTGCACATATGTGTCAGCAATGACTGCAACTTAAAGTAGCTGAATGCAGCAGCATTCATTAGAAGTGGTGTCCAGAATCTACCCTATTTTGGACATACAGTGAAGTGTGTGATGCATTTTGAACAATAACAGAATTAAAAGAACTAAAATAACAAATCAAATCGGAAGAAATTATAATTAATTAATTATTAATGCAGATTTGACCTTGGACCTCACCTCCACAGTTTACCCAATGTCTTGCTGAGCTCTGCGTTGTGCAGGTGCGGGTACTGGTCAGCCAGTTTCCGGCGTGCCGCCTGCGCCCACACCATGAAGGCGTTCATCGGCCTCTTGACGTGTGGCTTGCTCTTGCTGCCCGAGTTGACACGGACTGGCATGGGCACCAGCGTCCAGTCGTAGCCGTTCAGAACCTGGCTGACTGCCTCACGAATCCCAATAGGGAAGCGGTCGTCCTCTTCTTCTGCTTTCGGGAGGCCGCCAGGCACCCTGGAGGCATCCTCGCCACTCAGCTGCGCCTGTCCACCGGGCAGAGGTGAGTCGCCTCCACCCGTGGCGTGGGACGAGTGGCCGGGGGACATGGAATGACCATCATCTGAGACTCCTGGACTCATCTCCACCTCAGACAGACTCTGCTCCTCTCCGGACATCTTCACTCACTCACTCTCTCTCTTTCTCTCTGTTTAGGGACAGAACTCCACAGGGCTGCTGGACTGTCGTCCTCTCTGTCTGACCTCTGTCCTCAGCTGGACAACGCTCACTTGGTTTGGAGGCTAAATCAAGGGCTTTGTGTTTAATCTGTGTTGTTTTGTGTCTCTAAACCCTTCACTGGGCTGATCTGGCCATGCGGGCGACTCTGTTTCCCCGTAAAGACCTTTCCATTCGGGTGACTCAGTCACCTACCCTGAAAAAAGGCAGCAGAAAGAAGTTTAAATTAACTCAAATAGATTAAACTCAGTGGAAACTGTTCAGACAGATTTCAGGAGTGGGTGATATTAAAAATATACCGTGACAAGCCAAAAAGAAACATTGAATTTGATAAGAAAACCAGATGAACATGATGAACATAGCCAAACTGCCCCCCTAGTTCAGGGAATAAGGCTAAGAGACTAAGAATGTATGGCAAAGCAACCCTTATGCCTTATATTAAGTTTCGGACAATGTTCATCCCACACTATCTGGGTCTAGGTCATAGATAAATAAGGAATCCCAATTAAAGTATCAGTTGTTTCTGGCATAAAAAACAAACATTGACAAAAGCGTGTTTATGATTACTGTCCATTGTCATAAAATCTTATAGAGATGTCATGTTGCTTTTAGACACTATATTTAGTGCATATTTATTTGTTACCTAACAATATGTATTCCCTGACAATATCCAGCAAAATGTTCAGGACTATAGGGTAGTGCACTAGGTCAGTGTTTTCCCTAATCAATCAAACAAAAAACGAATTCAAGTTTGGTCAGTTCAAATTGTATGCTTTTATTCTATTAAATATTGTATATATTTTCTTTAAACATCAAGCCTGTGAAAGCTTTTTTAGATTTTATAAAGTAGTGATAATATCGGGTGACACATTTTTGCACTTAATGTTTTTACAATGACTAAAATTCAATGATGTAGTAATGTGTTATAAACAATCCTTTATTACAGTAAAAAAGTAAGAAATTCTCTTTTAGTAGTCTTTTATTTTTTCGATACAAATGACAAATGAAGAATCAAAACCTTGTATTACTTATTGTGTTTGTTTTGAGTTTACAGTTTTAATACTTTAATAATTAATATTTATTCTTACATTGTTTTTACACTATTGTGATATTATTTGAAATATTAAAGAGTTTATATATGATACATAAAAGTCAATGTAATGTCTTTCCATAAACTAGCAGTTAGATTTCTGTTAAAGTCGAGCGTCTAGACTGTTTACACGTGACGTCACAAGCTTTCTGGAAGGGTTGAGGGTCTATGTGTTTCAGTAAATCTGGTCATTTTTATAACGTAATTAGGCCACTCATTTTTTGATAGCGTCTGCTGGGAAAGGGGGGCGGGCATTCCAGTGCGCTAGGCTAATATATTTAGTCACGCTACAAAATGGCTGACTAGATTGACTGGAATGTTGGGACACTTCAGCCCTTCAGGAAACATCAAAAACAAACTACACTCTCCATCTTCATGCGGTAGCATTAAGCTAACAAACAAAGCTACTGACTGCAAAAGCAAAACGTAGTAAAAGTAGTGTATCAGTGCACAGAGACTGACACTATGTTACACAGTCAAAAAGCCTCCAACGTTTAGACTGTAGTTAAGATGTTTACACAGTTACAGCAGCTGTTAGCGTAGCGGGAGAGTCGTGTAGTGATCTGGGGAATGATTTGAGGTGGCCATCACTCAGCACCCACCTTAGCATCTAATACAGAGCTACAGAGTGTTCTGGTGAGGCAGAGCGACCGCCACGAGTGCACCGGCAGGCCCGACTAAATGAATTCATAATTCATTTGAGTTTTTAGGGCCACGTCGCAATCACATGGTGGCGTCAATTTGCCCCGGCCGCCGCGGTGCACGCGTGTGTGTGAGTGTGTGTGTGTTATTCTAGCTTAGGCCTGTCTCCCGCTAACAAGCTACTGTTTAAGGTTTGGCAGTTATTGCAAGCTCCCCGGAGGGAGAGTGCTGGAATAATCCGCGTCCGCAGCAGCACAGGGCCCCGCTTCATACCCACCCGGCTGGGTAAACACGCGGGCGGGCCGCTGCAGGAAACACTAACCACGCGCCCGTGTGAGTGAGTGAGTGTGTGTGTGTGTTAGCGCCACTGAATCGGTCACTGTTCGCTGGTCAAGTCCTAAACTGTAGCTTTTTGCGTGGCTACATGCTACTTTGCTCCTTCCAGGTCCATTACAGCTATTTATTTGAAGCTATTTAATTTTAGCTAGATGATATTGTTTACCCTTAAAGCGTTTTTACACACTTAATATAACAATATTATCTGTTGTTCTATCTAATTGGAAAAAAAAACAGGATTTTCTTATTTAAAAAAAAATTAATTCAGAATTAAAATGGTTGTACTGAAATATTTGGATATTTAAACCTTCTATACGTATAAACACACTTAAAACAATATAATCTGCTGTTATACCTAATTAAAACTATGTAAATTACTAAATTAAAAACACCATGCCTTCACAATTAGCTTCATCCTAGCTTCATTAGCTTTCAAATGCATGTTCTGTAGTGTCAACAAAACAGTTACCTAGCAAATAAGAAGTTATTATACTTGTTAATTTTTAAGTATAATACTTTACTTAAATATTTGAACAATATCTGAAAAAGTTTTACCTCAGAAATAGGCAATGCACAACTGCTAACCGCAAATTTGTCTATTTTTATACACAGTAACACATTTAAAACGTCATGCAAAACACAGAATGCTTACCCACTAGCTAATTAGCCTAGCTAGACTAGCCTAGCACATATGTAAATACATATAATTACCAGTTAATTTGCCAATATTAGCTGAAAGTGAACTAAGTTATAACTTTCTGTACAACTACACTGTACATTACTCATTTAACATTTTACAGCTTGGTTTGTAAGCACCTTACCTTCACATTTAGCCATAGTTTTCCCAGCATTAACGTCCTAAAGCTAGCTCTACAATGCTAACACATCTAAAAATCTAAACTATATTTAATTTCCTAGTAAAGTAACTTAGATTTAATGAAGTATTTGGAGACTTAAACATACTAGGAAACATTTACCTTAATTGAAGACAATGTGCAACTGCTAACTAACAGCTTTCTGACTGGAAAACTATCCTAGACAGACTTCAGTGAACTGAACTATTCGGTAGGTACAGCTAGCTTTTAGGTCTTCACTTTTAGCCTCACAGTTCCAGTATTAGCCTTCAAAGCTAATTGTACATATCAATACTGAACTAAAAATGTAACAAAAATCAATGAAACACAGAGAAAGCATAATATTTCTTAAATAATTCAGATGTTTACTAAAATTTACTGAGCTAGTAACACAATCTTCCCGGGAGTTATTTTTACATCACAGGTAATTAATGTAAAAAAGCTTAGTGACTAGCTAGTTGAGTAGCTATTTCATTTCACTATCAAACATCTGTAATTTGTGTCTAAGTATCTACACAGAAAAAAACTAAAATTACCGAATTCACAAATAAAATAAAACAAAATTTATTTGCTGTATTCTTAATTCTTTATACTTTTTTGTGTATATATCCATTCTATTTTTTTGCATGTTTTAGCTGCATATTTTTATGTTTTGTTTATATCTTAGAAAGTTGACAAATACTATCTAAATATATAAAAATACAATAGTATTAAATATAAAATACAATAGTATACCTAGCTTAGAAAATTTTCTGACCCTTTGGTTCTTGGAACATGTCTATTTTTTTGGCTGGTTTAAAGTGTTTTTATTTAACGTTTGTAAATAGCTGTGGCATCACTTGTATCAATGTTATTTTAATATTTGAATAAATTAATAATGGAATTATTGTCTAACTGGGAACATCCTGTGGGAAAAAAATTGTAATGTTGTGATGCAAAGCATTTTTAGGTTGCACATTTAAAAAACTTTTTTAAGTGTATAGAACATTCTTTCTGTAATTTTAGAATAACATTCCTGGAAGATTTAAACTAAACTAAACATTCTTATCTGAGATAAATGATGAGTGTTTTCTTCAATTAGATTTAAATAATTGCAAAATATTACCTTGCTTATAGTATCACAGTAGCCCCTGTATTATGATATGTATTATATTGCCAGGTTCTTGCCAATACACAGCCCTGCATCATATTATACATCTTATCAGCAGTTATCAAAGCATTTTCCTGCTATTGTCCCATGTATAACTCTGTATTCATCATATATGATAAATAACCTTTGACTTGATTTACTAGGTCATTGGGACACTGGTCTACAGCAAAAGTTGTTACACTGCAGATTAACAAAATATACACATTTCCATAACAGTAGGCTTGGTGCTAACTGTTCTATGTGGACACACCTTATGTGTGATGAATTGGTCAGTGTTCGCTTGCCTTGCTAACACTTTCACTCTGCCCTGAACTGCAACAGCTTAGCTTCATGTTTAGCCTCACAAATATCTGTATGCTAAGAGCCTGTAGCTTCCACAGCACCCCTGTCTTACAGTGTTTTTTATTAATGGTTAGGAACCGGAACTGTAGAAGCTGAATATTCAGGAATAGAGTTACCCTGCAGGCACTCTGTCCATCCACAATCACTCTTTTAATCACACCACGTAGTGAATGGATCACATCACAGAGAGCGACACCCAACACCGGCCCTTAATTAACACAGTAAAGCCCAGGAGACCGGGAACTATCCTGACCCCGCCATAATCCAGCTCATTATCAATACCAGTGTGACATAATCATTTAGATTAATATGTGTACACTCAAGCACACGTTCATAATTCCACCAATTATTCCCAAATCTGTTTTCATTAGACTGTAGCGTATTCTACTTTAGCTACAGAGTCTGCCTGCTAGTGTGTGTTGCTGGATATGGGTGTAATCTGATTGTTCTAAATGGTGTCTATTAATCAATATTATTTAAAGTATTAGATAATTTGTAGTGTGTGTGTTTGTGTGTGTTGGTTGTGTGTGTGTGTGTGTGTGTGTGTGTGTGTGTGTGTGTCCTTACTCCATGTGCTGAGAAGAACAGAGCTGCAGTGTTTAGTGGGGGTTTATTTAAAGCTGCAGAAAGACTCCAGCTTCCACTACACTATACCATCTACACTACACTACACCATCTATACTACACCATATATACAACACCATCTTTTTTGCGCTACACCATCTATACTGCATCATCTATATTACAAGATATCATCTATACTACATCAAATCATCTGTACCACATCAAATCATCTATACTACACTACACCACTTATACTACATCAAATCATCTGTACCACATCAAATCATCTATACTACACTACACCACTTATACTACATCAAATCATCTGTACCACATCAAATCATCTATACTACACTACACCACTTATACTACATCATATCATCTATACTACATCATATCATCTATACTACATCAAATTATCTATACTACATAAAATCATCTGCACTACACCATCTATACTACATCAAATCATCTATACTACAAATCCTCTACACTACCCCATCTACACTACATTACACCATCTACACTACACTACACCATCTATACTACATCAAATTATCTATACTACAAACCCTCTACACTACACCATCTACACTACACTACACCATCTATACTACACTACACCATCTACACTACATCAAATTATCTATACTACAAATCCTCTACACTACACCATCTACACTACATCAAATCATCTATACCACCTCCAATCATCTACAATAAACCATCTATACTACATCAAATCATCTAAACTACACCATCTACAACACTATCTATAGTACACCGTCTCCACTGCACTACACTATATATACTACACCATCTATATATCACAATACCATCTATAGTACACCATCTACATTAAAAGATGACATCTATACTACATCAAAATATCTTTACTACATCAAATTGTCTATACTACACGACACCATTTATACTACATTAAATCATCTATACTACATCAAATTATCTATACTACACTACACCATTTATACTACATCAAATTATCTATATCACATCAAATCATCTACACTACACCATCTATACTACATCAAATCATCTATACTACATCAAATCATCTATACTAAACTACACCATCTAGACTAAACTACTCTATTTATACTACATCACATCAACTACACTACACAATCTATACTACATAACATCAACTATACTACACTACACCATCTACACAACACTGTCTACACTACATTACACAATATATACTACACCATCTACATAACACTACACCATATATACTACACCATCTACACTACACTACACCATCTATACTACATCTATACTGCACCATCTATACTACACTACACAATCCACACTACACTACACCATTCACACTACACTACACCATCTACACTACTTTACAACATGGATACTATGCCATCTACACAACAGTACACATTCTACTCTACATTAGACCAACTGTACTTCACATTGCATACTGCATTACATTATTTATACTACATTACAGCATCTATACTACATTAAATATTCTACACTACACCACAATATCTATATTATACTACACCATCTATACTATACTACAGCATCTGTATTATACTACACTATCTATACTATACTATACTACACCATCTATATTATAAACCATCTATTGTGTATTACAAAATGTATTGTAGAGTACACTATCTTTGCAACTCTAATGTGTTTATTTATTGTGCATTTACAGTGTGTTGTTGTTTACTGTTTATTTATTGTATGCTGTTGTTGTTTATTCAGCTGTATTGGACTGTGACCCTGCTCTGTGTCTCGCGCTCCGCTGGGTAATTCTAGAATTATGTGCCCCTAATTCCTGCATGCCAGCTACCAAATCTGCACCCCCCACCACCCTCCACCCCACCCCAGTGCGCACACACACACACACACACACACACCCACACCCACACTCAACCTCAACACGCATACACAACTTAAACACAAGCATCATACCAGAACACCATGCCAAACCTGAACACACATTCACACATAACCTGAACACACATAACCTGAACACACCAAACGTTAACCTGAACAAACAATTAACCAAACCGAAACACAAAGACACACACACACAACCTGAACACACAAAAATTCGGAACATACATTAAACCTCAACACACACAACCCGAACATGCATGCTTAAACTCTCACAGCCTGAACACACAACATATCTGAACACACACAACCTGAACACATTGAACCTGAACACATAACAAATCTGAACACACACAACATGAGCATACATCCACACACAATCTGAACACACATAACCTGAACACACACCAAACGTTAACCTGAACAAACAATTAACCAAACCGAAACACAAAGACACACACGCACAACCTGAACACAAACCAATTCTGAACATACATTAAACCTGAAAACACACAACCTGAACACACACAACTCGAACATGCATGTTTGAACTCTCACAGCCTGAACACAGAACACATCTGAACACACACAACCTGAACACATTGAACCTGAACACATAACAAATCTGAACACACTCCCAAACTGAACACACACAACCTGAGCACACAAAAACCTGAGTTCACATCAGAAAACACTCAACCTGAACACACCTAACCTGAACACACAAAAACTGAACACTTATCAGAAAACACTCAACCGGAACACACACTTAACCAAACCTGAACACAAAAACACACAAAACCTCAACAAACACAAACATCTAAACATTCATTAAACTTGAACACACACACAACCTGAACGCACATGCTTGAACACTCACAGCCTGAACACACAACACATCAGAACACAATGAACCTGAACACACACAACCTGAACACACATTCACACACAACCTAAACTCACATTTACACACAACCTGAACACACACACAACCCAAACATGCACCACATGTCAACCAACAAACACAAACACTTGAACACAAACAAACACACAACTTCAACACACACCAAGTCTGAACATTCATCAAACCTGAACACACACACAAACAACCTGAACCCACAAGCTTGAACACTCACAGCCTGAACACACAACACATCTGAACACACACGACCTAAAAACACATACAACCTGATCACACAACAAACCTGAACCCACAGCAAACCTGAACACACACAACCTATACACACAACACATCGGAACACAATGAACCTGAGCACACACACAACCTGAACACACACAACCTGAACATGCACCACATGTCAACCTGAACAAAACATCCCTACATTTATCAAACCTGAACACACACATAATCTGAACACACACAACTTGAACACACACACAACCTGAACACACACCAACCCTGAACACAAACACCGCTCGAACATACACCCAAACTGAACACACACCCAACCTGAACACACATATTACCTAAATAAACACAACATGGACACTGTCTAAATATAACTTGAACAAACATCAAACCCAAACACACTAAATCTGAACACACGCACAACCGGAACAGACAAACACGTACCAAACTACAATTCACACAACTGGAACACACAAAAACAGAACAGACACGCTAAATCCAAAAGCACACAAACAGCCAGAGAATTCACTAAATCTGAACATACACCAAACTAAACATACACACAACATGAACCCACAGACAACACACCAGAAACATACAAAACATATACACTCAAATTAAACACAGAAAAATATGCAACCAACCTAAACACACAACATTCACAAACACTTAAAAAAAAATAAAACTATGAACACACACAGATTCAAACACACCCCAGAAGTGCTCAAGTTCTCATTTTGAGTGTGTAAGCGGAGCTTCGCAGTGATCTGTCTCAGATATAATTCTCTCACTGCTCTGTTCTGTCTAAAACAAACCACTTATGTTTAAATACAAACAAAAAAACTGAAAACATTATAATTAAATGGTTTCATTAGTTCATTAATAAATTTTGTCAAAAGGATAGTAATTGAAATAATACATTTTGTTAAATGTTGCTACCAAATTAAGTATAACTCAATATAATAGAAAAAATAAAAATAAATAAACTAGAAAAAATAAAAATAAATAAATAAATGAATAAATGATGGTTTAAAATTGTATTTAGTCTCTTTATAAATCTGTTTTTAATGTCTATAAATCCGTTTAATCATCAATAAACCGTTTTTTATGTTATTATTATTATTATTATTATTATTATTATTATTATTATTATTATTATTATTATTATTATATGAATGCCTATATTATATATAATTTTGTAAAAAAAAATCCGATTCTGAATTATACTATATCAAAACGTATCCTATTACTTTTATATTAATTTTTATTCTTAAATATATTCATATTGGCTCCTCATACTGTGCGCGCTTGATTCGTAATAGCATTAAATAATAATATTAATAATAATAATAATAATAATAATAATAATAATAATAATAACAACAATAATCATAATAATAATAATAGATTAGCATTTAGGTTATTATCGCGAACTCTCTTTCTCCTCTGATTAAATCTAAATTATTAAAACTAAATTAATAATAATAAAGTTAAATAATGTGCTTACCCCGCTCTCTCTCTCTCTCTCTCTCTCTTACTCTCTCTCTCTCCCTCGCTCGCTCGCTCGCGCTCCCTCCGCTGCGCGTGTCCGTGTGCTGCTGTATGAATGCGCTCTCTGTGCTGCGCGCGGGACTTAAAGAGCGCCGTTGTGCGCGAGAGAAAAAAACAAAACAAAAAACGACCCGAGAAAAAAATAGTTCAGACCCTTAAAGCTGCAGCAGCTCTCCGCTGATAGGCTGCGGGGAAGAGCGCCCCTCGCGCTGCTAGAGCCTCGGAGATTGGCTGTCTGTTCGGAGGGGCAGGGCTTCGACAGCTAATCGGCAGCGCAGAAAGAGGCTTCGTTAATTTATGCATTTAATTATTTGAATTTTATTACATTTCTTTTCATTTGTTATTGCAACTTAATAACATTTATTATCACTTTATAGAGCTATTTTTATAAGGAATAAAAAACATTAACATTAAATATAGAGACATATTTTATTAAAAACTTCCACACAACCACAGAACCAAAACAACAATGCTACTGTGGAATTTCAGCACACACTTATTGACTGTTTGTTTGGTCGTGTGCATCTTTAAGAATTGTTTGAGGCAAAATATATTATTTTTAACAATGACGTGTCGTAATTATTTAAAGTGTAAACTGGATCTTATTCATAAATCACATAAACGGTGTGGCTGTGTGTATATGTGTAAATGTGTGTGTGTGTGTGTGTGTGTGTGTGTGTGTGTGTGTGTGTGTGTGTGTGTGTGCATAGATGACCGTTCTTCACGTGGTCGGGTTTTGCGTTTGAACGTCTGAATGTTTCCGCGCGGCTTCTTTCATCTGTCCCGCGCGCTCTAAATCGCTCTCCCGCGGGGTCACAGAGGGGCAGATACCCACGGGCTCTGTTACCCACACAGGAGCAGCCGAGTCCCGAGCCAGCACCTGCTGCGAACGGTTAAATTATAGCTATTAAAGCGCCATTACTATTATTATTATTATTAGTAGTATTAGTATTATGATTATTATTATTAGTAGTAGTAGTAGTAGTAGTAGCAGTCAATTCCATTTAACTCAAATCAATGAAACAAAGCAAAACAAGTTGTTACACGCTGTAATTATGTAAAATAATATATTTTAACGTGCAAATGTCCATGACTCGTGTTATGTGTTCTTTACAAAGACTAAATGTCTATGTGCCTGTTTGTCTTTATCAATGCCATTAAAAAATTTGAAAACGTGAGAGACAGAGAGAGAAATTAATGTGTGGTCGACTTTTATTCGTTTGAAGTCCTGATAGCCAAGAACGCTGAATTAATGTGTTTTTTTATTATTAATGAAAAAAAAACAACCTTTAAACGACCTTTAATTGTTAAGTGTTGAAAGTGTTGAAATCCGACATTAAATCAAAGTTCATTTAAAATGCTTTGAATGTTTGGGACGCTTTAAAATAACAATGATTTTAGGTGGAAACTGCTCTCCACAATGAATTAATATTCGAATTTAAATATTTATTTTTACACTGCAATGACAGTACAACTTATACGAACGTTGAATCGTAAAAGTGTAAAATCGATGGACACAAATGAACCAACCCTGATCCACGTTGTTTCAATGCATTAGGTGTAGAAATATGAATAATATGTATAAATTGATTCAACGTAATTTTGATATCTGGGAGATGACGTTTACACCAACCTCTCACGTACTAGATGCTGCTGCACGTTGTAGAAGAGTTTTACAATTATCTTTGAAATCTAAGTTCGTTCATTCTGTTTCATTTGGAATTCGTTTTTGGGTTTTTTAAACGATTAAAACAGTTTGGGATTCTCCAATATTCGTGTATGGATTTTTTTTTTGCCGTGCGCGCGCACAGGCAGGGCTCCCAGTGCCACACAATCGCCATCAACACCACTTTTGATGCGGGTGTTTTCCCTCTTGTAAAAGCAAAAACAGAAACTAAAAAAAGTAAAAAAAAAAACATTCTGAAAAGTGTGAACGGATTTGAAGTTATTTAAAGTATTTGTACGATTTTTACGATGTATATTACGATTTTTTTCAACTGCGATTGTATTAGTGGGCCTACAAGCTTTAGATTTTACATGTAACGTTTGTTTTTATTATGAATACGATTTTTGTACCATTTGCACGAACGAAAATTGTTGTGCGCGGATGGAATTATTTTACAATAGTTTAAATTATTCTGAACAGTGTATAAATCTACATCCTTTTCTTTTGAAATTCTTGTCGCGTGCGCGCGCACGCAGTTCCTGCAGCGCACCACCGTCGCCGCTACTGCGGCTGTCGTTCGGCCACTGTTGAACGGTGGGCATCCATCGCGCGCCTGTAAGGTTGGTGTGTGGCGTAACCGCGTACATCAGGGTTTATCGATGAGGCAGAGCGCGCGATGGATGTGTAGAAGCAGCAGAACAACCTACAGAATGGAGAGAGAGAGTCTATAGTGAAAGGAGAGATGGAGATGGTGGTGGGGGGGCTCACGCGCACACAAACGCGCACGCTGTTCTGCTTAACAATAAGGCCCTGTGTTTGTGTGTCTCGCGCTCCCCACACCCCACCCCTCCTCCACCTCCAAAAAATCACTGACTTTTTCATCAGGCATGAATGTGGAGTGTGATAAGGAGATGCACGAGAGCATCTCTCTCCCTCTCTCTCTCTCTCCCTCTCTGTGCGTCCTTTGTTTTATCTCAGGTGAATTGTAATCATGTGATCAAACGCGCGCGCCCCCCCTCTTTAAATGAAGAAATGAGAACAGAAAGCAGTTCTGTGTTTATAAAGAAAAAAAAGAGAAAGAAAAGAGAAAAGACTCTCTCTCTCTATTCGGCGCGCGCGTGTGTGTGTATGTGATGGTCCTTTCTTCCTCGTGTCCTTCCAAACGCACATTTGCAGTAAAATGCAGCTACCGCCGATGCTAGCGCACCTTTCCTGGCCTGTTGGCGCGCGCGGACTCATCCCAGGATCTGCGGCCTCGCGCACCTCTCAGTGAGTGTGGAAGTGTGTGTGAGTGTGTGTACGAAAATGTTTTCTATTATGGGTTCTCATGATCCAAGGTAAGAGCTCAGTTGAGAGCTCGCGCACAGACAGAATAAGATGGGAGAGTGTAAGCGCCCGCGCGTGCGTGCGTTTATACTGGTATTGTGTTTGTGCGGCTGTTCAGGTGAGCTCAGGCGCTGTGGTGAAAATCAGCGTGCGCAGGGAAGCTGTGCATGTGTGTGTGCGTGTGCTCGTGCCTGAGTGTGGGTTGGGGGGCGTGTTGAACTTGAGTAAAAATTGTTAAATGTATAAATATGTGTTATACATTATATATGTTATTAAGTGTGTTATTTATTATAATTTATGCAGTGCGAAGCTCATGAATATTTAAATGACGTGACAATGTCAGGCAAAGGTGTCAATGTCAGGGTCGGCGCATTGGTCATTACTGAGGTTTAATACTCATGCCCTAATTCTGATTGGTTGAAAAATCGTTAATATTATAAAAAAATACCTACTTAATTTTTTTGGTAAATGTCTGTTTGTTTATTTGCTAATAGTCCGCGCGAACGTACGCAGTGTCACTTCCACAGTTCTAACTAGCAGCAATTGGTTAATTACAGCTAATATGATCAATTAATTACAGTCAATGTAATTACAGTTACTCACAGATAATATAATCATTTAATTACTGCATATGTAATTAATTAATTGCTTTGGAAAAAAAACTTCGGGAAAACTGTAGTAACTGGCCTTTTATAGCGGAAATTAGTGAATCGCGTGAGAGATAAGAATTTATAGCAATTAGAGTATTAATTCGTTAAAAGTAAAGTATTACAGCGCGCGGTTATTAAAGGCGCAACGAAAACAATTAAATTAAACATCTAACGGTAAACAGATATAGAACGGTTCATGGTACAATAATAATTAATATTAAACATTTTTATTAATAAATTAAGGCTCAAATAAATCATTTTTAATTAACTTTAAAAATTAGAAACAATACTGATAATAATAACAACAACGATAGTAATAAGAAGAAGACAAACAATACGAGCTTTAATATATTTTTATTGATATGTTTAGTATTACATTTCTAAACAACTGTAAATTGTAATAATAATAACAATAATAATTGTTATTATTGTTATTATTATTGTTATTATTATTAGTAGTAGTAGCAGAAACCAAAACTATAAAAATATTCATAATAATAATAAAAAATAATAATAATAATAAAAGGAAGAAGAAGATAATGATAACGATGAAGAGTAAAGAAGAAGAACGTAATATTATTTTAGTATATGATTCACGTATGTATAACAATTCTTACACATATTATATGAATAATAAAAAAATATTGATTAAATGATCAAATAATAGGACGACGAATTATTTTAATACTGATGCTATAAAAGAAAAATAATCTGTTTTATATGGCGCGTAATATTCATATATATATATATATATATATATATATATATATATATATATATATATATATATATATATATATATATTTTAAACGCGCAATATAAAACAGATTTTTCACATATATAGTTGTGAGAGATGTACATGCGCAGTGTGTGTGTGTGTTAAGGGTAATGGCGATTATTCAAATAAACAAGGACAACAGCGAGAGCACGCGCTGTGTGTGTGTGTTGTGCATTAGTCTGCAGGAAGGGAAGTGTGATTTTCTGCTGATGCTGATAGTGATGATGGTGATGACAATAATCTATTCATAATCGGAGCTGAAACTGATGATCTGCGTTTTTCGCATCCAGTATGAATTGCTATAAAAATTATATTACTCCTCTATTATTCATCAGTAATTTTTAAGGTCTGGTGTTTAAAACCAGAGAAAAACCGAACCACCAAAAATAATCCTGATTCTGTTAAATGTTGAACATCTCCAAGTAGCAGTTTTATCTCAATGCTTTACAAACTTATATAATTTGAACGTTATAGCCTGACACTGTTTAAAGTGTGTGTGCGCGGTGTGTGTGTGTGTACCACTGCTGTGCTGTCAGCAACATGTGACTGTGGTGATGCTGCCGGTTGCCGTGGGAGACATTTGTCAGGGTGAATGTTGTTAGGAAGAGACCCTCGTGCTCACGAGGGTCAAAAGGTCAAGCTCAACCCAGAACCATGTGGATCTCATGACAGGGTGCTCTCTCTAAGGTACAGTTATCACAAATACACACACACACACACACACACACACATTTGTATACACACTTCCCTGTAGTGAGAGAGATAAAAACAGAGACACACAGAGACAGAGAGAGAGAAAGAGAGAGAGATCTTTGGGGTGTTTATCATTTTTTCCTGAGAACGAAAGGTTGCCCTTTTGTCCGTCCATAAATGGTGGAGAAAATTCCTTGGGGAATTCCTGAATTCAGATGAGGAGTAAGTGCGCCTGGGTGAGAGAGAAAAGGTCAGAAATGAGAAGTGCATGTAGATGAGGGTGATTTCATCTCTGCTCATAAACGTCAGATGGAGCAGACATCAACCAAGCAGATCCAGAACATAGAACTGAAGCCAAACAGGTGCAATCTCATGTAGTGTTGAGAAATCTTAACCAATCTAGTGTTGAGATTCCGAACAGACCCAGAACTACTAAGGTACTGAGTAGCTTAGAACTAAATATAATCAGACTACACTTCTAAAGAACTTCCTGATAGATCTAATTCTATTGAGGTACTTAAAACTGAATCCCAACATTTTCAGAACAACTGTAGTACTGAAAAATGACAGATTTCAAACAGATTTAGAAATACTGAGTGACTCAAAACTGAATCCAATAGACCCAGAACCACCAGAAGTAATGAGGAACTTAGAATTTAATTCAAACAGATCTAGAACTACCAAACTACTGAATATCTAAGAAAAGGACCCAAATAGACACAGAACTACTGAGGTACGAAATAGCTTTAAAGAAAATTTAAACAGACCCAGAACCACTAAAATACTGAGGGACTTTGAATTGAATCCAAACAGATCTAAAACTACCAAACTACTGAGTATCTTATAAACAGGACCCAAGCAGAAACAGAAATAATGATGTACCAAGTAATTTCAAAGAAAATCCAAACAGACCAAGAACCACTGAAGTACTATGAAAATAGAACTGATAATTAGATCCAGAACTACAAAAATACTAAGAAATGTATAATCAAATCAAAGCAGCTCCAGAACTAGTGAAATGTAGGTTAGAACTATACCCAAGCATACCCAGAACTAGTAGTAGCTTAGAATTAAATTACAACAAACAAAATATTACTTTGGTACTTAGAAACATCCAACAGATTTCATACTATTGAGGCACTGAATCCAAACAGATATAGAAAGGCAAAAACTGAAGTACTAAGTCACTTAAAACTGAATCCAAACAGACCTACAACTACTGAAGTACTAAGAAACATATACCTGAATCCAAACATATCAAGAAGTACTGAAGTATTCTGAAATCTAAAAATTAATACAAACAGATCCAGAACTACTGAGATACTCTGCAATCTAAAAATTAATCCACACAGATCCAGAACTACTGAAGTACTAAGAAACATATACCTGAATCCAAACATATCAAAAAGTACTGAAGTATTCTGAAATCTAAAAATGTATCCAAAAGGATCCAGAACTACTAAAGTACTGAGAAACATATAACTGAATCAAAACATATCCAGAACTACTGAGGTACTCTGAAATCTAAAACTTAATCCAAACAGATCCAGAACTACTGAAATACTGATAAACCTAGAACAGAATCCAAACATATCCAGAAGTACTAAGATATTCTGAAATCCAAAAATGAATCCAAACAGATCCAGAACTACTGAAGTACTGATAAACCTAGAACTGAATCCAAACATATCCAGAAGTCCTGAAGTATTCTGAAATCTAAAAATCAATCCAAACAGATCAAAACCAGTGAAGTTCTAGGAAAATTGGAACTGCATCCAAGCAGATCCAAATCATCTGAAGTATTGAGAAATTAAGACTTTAATCCAAACAGACCAATGACTACTGAAATACTGGAAACTTTCAAACTATACCCAAGCAGACCCAGAACTACTGAAGTACTAAGAAACTTAGAACTAAATTCAACTGATTCAAAACTACTGAAATACTGATTGGCTTAGAACTGAATAAAAGCAGACCAATAACTAAAATCAACCAGCAATTTTTGAGAAGATGGCAATAAAACACTGCATAGAGTCTCCCTGTATCTCTTTTCTCTGCAGGCATGAGAACATTTTCCCACTAAGCTCCTATAGGCCGTGTGTGTGTCTGTGTGTGTGTGTGTGATTTCAGGTCAAGATCCTTTTCACTTTAATCATCTCAAAATCACTACACAACTGTTGTTTTTAGTGCCATTATATATATATATATATATATATATATATATATATATATATATATATATATATATATATATATATATATATACATACATACATGCATTTTAAAGCATATTATAGTATTAGAATTAGGATACTATTTGATTAATAGAATTTTGCAACTTTATGCAATTGAAACTTAATTGTTTTTTGTGTTTTTTGTTTTGGCCACAAAGTGTCATCTCAATATACTGTTTTATTATTTCCCCTAAATGAATAAATAAATAAATAAATAAATAAATACATAAATAAATATGGCATTACATTAAGTGGATAAACAGCATTGATTTCACCTTGTTCTTCTGATTTTCTTCTTCACTGGTGACACCTTTTCAAACATAATAGGTACCAAACTAACTACCTTGCAACCACCTAATATACCATGGCAACCACCTAACAACCAGAAAATGTTAACAAACTGTCACTGGATTGGTGTTCTCCATGCTCTTTGAGAAGTTCTGATCTCACGTTTTAGTTCTGCCCTGTTGTTCAACCTAATGTTCTGTTATCATCATTATAAATGTCAATTTTAAGGTTGCAACCCTAAATCTGAAAAAGTTGGGACAGTATGTAAATGCTAATTAAACCAGCATAGTGTTGTAGACTTTTATTTTATTACAGACTTTATAAACATTATTTTTTTTGCCCAACTTCATTTCACATCTGCAACACATTCCAAGCAAAGTTGGGACAGTTGAGATGTTGAATTTTTTTTCTCACAACACCTAAAAGATGTTTAGGCACCAAGGACACCAAACAATAAAAAGTTTCAGTTGTTATTTTGTCCTAGTCATCCTAAAAAAAACACATCTTTACAACAGTAATTGCAATCTGCATGGGCATCTCTGAAAAAATGCGGTCTTAAAGGCAGAATATGTTACTCTAAGATCTCAGTGTACTTTACTGCATTAAGGCTGCATTACAGAAGTGTACGGACACACCCCCAAACCAGGACAGAACCCTTCTTTTGGACTTGTTGCTCATAAAATTCTGGATGGTCCTTTTAGTCTTTGTTTTTGAGCTCATGTTGATCATTTTGTCCAAAAAAGTAGCATTACAGAGTGCTCAGAGTAAAGCGCAGCAACTCAGTTACAATACTTCAGCTCACAGACACCTTGTGCTGATCAATCACCCCTTGGACTAATGTGGGGAAAGAGCGCCATCTACCCACCCAGAGAAAGCAAGGACAATTGTACATTCTTACAAGATTCATACCAGCGATCTCACGATCGTAGTGGCAGCGCCTTAGTCTGCTGGAACACTCAGGGACATTGTTTTTAAACATGTTTCAAAATTTGCCAGAAAACCGAGAACACCAGAACTGGCAGGTCCACCACTGGCACCCTGTTATCTTCACACACTTCACATATCATTCAAAATGATGGGTTTGGAGGTAGGTCAGAGATGGTCTGGAGAGGCATATCCTTGGAGGGTCGCAGAAACTCCATGTGATAGCCAGTGGTACCCTGAATGCTGTTATATTCTGAGGTTAACCTCTTATATGTATTTACAGGCAGTAGGCCCTTGGTTCCTCCTGGTAAAGAACAATGCCTTGCCCCATGTGTACAAAGTGTGAAGGTACTTCCTGGATGATGAAGGGATTGATGCTATTAACAGGCCCTCACGTTACTCTACCTAAGTCTTACATTACCTAAATCCAATTGAAAACCTCTGGGTCTTTTCGTATTTTATGTAGTGTATTAGCTGCCACACTACAGACTGTCCAGTCAGTCACCAATGCCCTAATCCAGGACTGGTAGGACATTCTCCAGAACACCATCCACCCTCTCATTAGGAGCATACACAGACATAACTGGGAGTGCATACAGGCACATAGAGGGCATACATACACACTCCTGAGTAACTTGATGACCCCAAATATTCTTAATGGGGTTAAGGTCTGGACTCTGTGGTGGCCAATCCACGTGTGAAAATGATGATCTCATGATCCCTTAACCACTCTTCCACAATTCCAGCCTCATGAATCCTGCCATTGTTATCTTGGAATATGCTCATGCCACCAGGTAAGAAACTGGAATGCCATTGATGGAATAACCTGGTCTATATTCAGTATATTCAAGTGGTCAGCTGACCATATTTTTTGAGCACATACTGTTGCTGAACCTAGACTGCAGCAACTCTAGATCATTTGCTCAGTTAAATCCAGGTGATGACTTTTTTGGCCAGGCAGTCATCTTAGATTTACATAAATTTTCAAATTTGAGTTTAGCCCTTCATGGGTGGATGATTTTAGATTTAATTGACTGTTGTTGAGTCATTTTGTTCTAATTACGCAATTTATATCAGTTTGTATAAACTTTACTCGATCGAAAATCATGTGCATCGTATGATTAATGCTACTAGCCCAGGTGGTCTTGTCCAGAACAGTGCTGCGCTGTGCTGCACTATGATTGGCTAAGGCTGCAGTACAGTAGTGAGTGTAGGTCAGAGTGAACGAGAGAGTCAGCTCTTTATCTGGACCGAATATCTGAATATTAATGATTACCCTCATTAACATGTCAGACCATCATCAAAGGGTTAATAAAAATAATTCAGCATCCTGTGACCCCTCCTGACCCCTGTGCTTCTGTCCGGCCATCTTTTTAATAAATCGATGCAGCTGCGCGTCGCTTAAATAGGCCCCCCTCCCTCTCTGAGGCCTGCCATGAATCTGGCCTTTGTGAGTGGTGCTGAGTTTCCCATTCTCCACTGATCTCTCTCTCTCTCTCGTTCTCTCTCTCTCTCTCTCTCTCTCTGTACTGGGTACTGTGGTGGTGGCAGTGGTGAGGGGGGTGAAAACTTGGACTGGGGTCCTCTGCAGCTGGGGAAGAATAGAGGCAGAAAGAGAGAGAGGGAGGGCGGGAGAGAGAGAGAGATGTGAGCAGAGTGAATGGATGAATGGCTCATTGTGCTGCTGCTGCGTATCTGCGCTGAGCGGCTGAGCGAGAGAGAGTCCAGTTACTCCAATTGTGAAATAGAGAGAGAGAGAGAGCAAGAGCGAGAGAGGGGGACATCTAAAGGAAACTGATAGGGGAGCCCATGAAGGGGGGGGGGGTACTCTGGGGGGTAAGGGCAAAAAGCAGGGGGCAGGGTGAAAAAGAGAGAAAGAGAGGGAGAGAGAAAAAGAGTGATGGAAGTAAAGCAAGACTCTCTCTCTCTCTCTGCAGGTATTTCTAGTCCCTCCCCCCTCCTCTCATTTCCCTCTGAATGCTGCAGGTGCCGTTGCCACGGCAACCCCGGGGCCTATTCCCCTTCCGCGACCCCCCAATCAGGTCTCATTGCACCCAAATTAGAATGCAGGTGAAGGAAACATCTACACAACAACGAAGAGACCAGCCAGATCTGCTTAGTGGTTCCTCTTCACATACTCCATCTTTCTTTTAGGTCTCAGGTTCTCTCAGTGTTTCTTCCTCATGCACGTATAGAGCTTTTTCTTTTCCGTTTTGATTCCTTTTTTGTAGTTCTTCTCCATGCTCTTCCAGAGGGTCTCCTATTGTGTCATCCTCTCAGTGGTTCCTTTCAAATAACCTGCGGAGGAACCTCATATTGGAAACAACATCCAAAACTAGAACCAGTATGAAGGATTGGGAAGAATGTTTTCAAACTCCTTTTGAAGCTCAGGTCCTACCACACTTATAGAAGTCCTCTGTTTTTTAGTTTTGGTTCTTCTTAGTGGTTCCTCTCTGTGCGCGTATAGCCGTGGCGAGTGCATGCTGTTTAAAGAGCATAGGGAAACAGATACAGCATCCTCCATATGTATTGGCACCCCTGTTTAAGAAGTATTGTTTGGCTTCTAATAAATTCTTTAAAAAAATAATATATAATAAAAATTATGATTTGATATGAGATGATTTTGTGCCATTTGAACCATTTTTGAGTAGATTTGGCCACATGTTTAGGATCATTATCTTGCTGAAAGACCCAGTGATGACCCATCTTCAGCTTTAGGGCAGAGGCCACCAGATCATGATACAAAATGTCCTGATATTTCAAAGAGTCCATGATCCCATGTATCCTTACAAGGTTCCCAGGTCCTTTAGAGGAGAAACAGACCCACAGCATCACTGATCATCCCCCATACTTAACAGTGGGCAGGAGGTGTTTTTTGTGTACTCGTCCTGAGTGTTATGCCAGAACCACTTAAGGCGCTTTTCCACCGGCATGGTGCCGGTGATGGTGACAGTTTCCCGAACTTTTTTTTTGCGTTTCCACCACAAAATCACAGGTTCTCGGCCAAAAAGCCGGTTCTGTTCTGGCCCCACAATCTTGCTGGTCTGGAACCAGCAAACCTGTGACGTGAGCGGCCAAAGGGCGGGGCACTGAAGCATCACTGGAGCAAAGCTTTTACAAACCTCACCTTAATTCACAGCTGTAATTAGCAAAAGCGGCTAAATGAATGAAAATTAATCAACAGTGGTCCAGCGAGGACAGCAGGACAAGTTTTAAGAGGAGCTCGGGTTCCGCCATGTTGTTTTCAAATCGTCTCCCGACTTCTGTTTACGCCCACTTTCACATAAGTAGTGAGTGACTCCTTAGAGCAGTGAAAACACAGGCCGGTTCTTAAAAGGTTTGCAGGAACCGGCTCCAGCACCAGCACTTTTTTTTGTTGCCAAAGCACACGGTCCCAGCTAAAATCTCAGTACTGCTTGGCAAATTCCACCCGTTTACGCTCATGATTATAACTCAGTTCAGCCTTTCTCTGTGCATGCCTCCCAGACAGCTTGTTGGCATGAAGATAGAGCCTGATGGTTGTTTGGAAGACCTTGTAACCCCAAGATGCTACCATTTGATTCAATTCTCTTACAGTTAGATTTGGAGAACTTTTTGCGTCTCTTACCATCCTTTTCACTGTGTGCGGTGTAAGATACACTTGCATCCTCTTCCAGGCTTGTTTGTCACTGTTCCAGATGTTTTAAACTTTTTAAAGATAGCTCTCACTGTAGATAAGGGCATCTGCAGGTGAGTGGCTATTTTCTTGTAGCCATTGCCTGATTCATAAAGGTCGACACACATCAGTCTTACTTGAACAGTGTGTTCTCTTGTCTTTCCCATGTTTAAGAATGAGTACATATTACATATTTATAGCCCAGGGAAACAGGAAGTGATGAATTACTAATTAATGGTTCCTAGTTACTTTAAACTTTTTAAAAACTACAGTAGAAATAACATAAATTGTTCAAATACACTAGCTCACAGACATCACTCTAGGAGTGATGAGGGGAAAGAGCGCCATCTACCCACCCAGAGAGAGCAAGGCCAATTGTGCTCTCTCGGGCTCCGGCAGCTGATGGCTAGCTACATGATCAGGATTCAAACCAGTCGATCATAGTGGCAGCTCTTTGGACCGCAGTAATAGTAACAGTAACTGATAAAATACATCACAATTAATCCAAACAGACTTAGGTAAAGCACTGGGTAAAGCTCTATTAGTGTTTGCTTTGAGTCTTGATTCTTTTTCAGTGGCTTTTCCTTGTGGCTTAAGAACCTTAGACAGGTTCTTCTTTATATGTGTGAGTTTAAAAGTCACAGTAACAGAAGCAGGTCAGTGATAATTAAAATGCTCTCAAATTAACTGGATTATCCCAGTCAGTTCCAGTGGTGAAACGATGAACAAAAAAACTTGGTTATAATGTAATGTTGCCCTTATAAATGTGATGATTATTACAATCTTATATAATTAAGAAGAAGATAAATGATCACAAACCATCAAATCAAGCTGAACTGCACAGGTGTGAAGTTTTGCACCAGGAGTGGCATAAAGTTATCCAAAAGCAGTGTGTAAGACTGGTGGAGGAGAACATGCCAAGATGCATGAACTCTGAAACTGTATGAATATGAGCTCTGCATCTTTTTTGCTATTTCAGCCACTTCTCATTTTCTGCATATAAATGCTCTAAATAACTGTATGTTATTTGGAATTTGGAAGAAATGTTGTTTGTAGTTTATATAATAAAACAACTATGTTTATTTTACTCAAACATACACCTATGAATAGCAAAACCAGAGAAACTGATTCAGAAACTGAAGTGGTCTCTTAATTTTTTTTCAGAGCTGTACAATCAATATTAAGTGAGTTTAAACATTAATTATTTTCAACTGGGAAAGCGAAACATTGAAACAACACTGCAATATCAACAGTGATTCATCGTTCAAAATCAAAATATAATTCAACATCAACACAAATGTGAGTAAACATTAATGCCAGGTTGAGTAGGTTCTTACATTCCTTGACTTAATGTAAACTAATAAAGTATGAAGTATGAGCATAGCGATAAATGTCTGTTAGAAAAGTGTGTGTGTCTCTGTGTGTGTGTTTATTGTCCTGTATACTGGATGCAGGCGGATGGAAAGAAAGACAGAGAGAGAGAGAGAGAGAGAGAGAGATGGATGGAGTGTGAGTCATTGGAAATGAAATGCAGAAAATGATGATGAGGAATTCACAGTCACACAGAACTGGCTTTATGACCACAACACACATACACACAGACTAGAGTCTACTTTCTCTCTATTCTGTTTCAGTATGTTTCTCCCTGTTCCCTCTCTCTGAGACAGAGAAATATATAGTTTTATATATTTTAGGTCATTTATGTATTGTGGTTTATAGTGGTTTAAAGGCACATTACCATGAAACTCTTCTTTGTTCATTTTTTTAATCATCTGTTCCATATAGAAACCAATCAGATGTTTTTTTTTTCATGTGGTTTTGTTTCATAAACCAGCTCTACAGTTCTGAATACAATTCTTTATTTATTTTATTGTGGATGAATATGGCTTACAGCCAATGAAAAGCCAAGTCCTGCTGGAAAATGAAATCCACATCGCCATAAAAGTTGCTGAGTTTTCTGGGACAACACTGCACTGACTTTGGACTTGATATAACACAGTGGACCAACACCAGCAGATGACATGGCTCTCCAAACCATTCTTCTTTACAAAATTCTTATTTACAAAACATCTTTAGTTCAGTCAGGTTAGATGGTTTCCAAGCATGAACAGCCTGCTTTAAATCACACCACAGATTTGTTAATAATTTTCAGTTATGGGGACTGAGATGATCATTCCAGATCATTCTTCTGCATTACTCTCCCAGTGTAAAGTGTGCTGAATAATTTAACAATGCACAGTGATTTCATCTGCAGCAAGATGATGTTGTACGTTTTTGGAGCTGGTCTGTGGTTGACTATGGCTGTTCTCACCATCCTTGTCCTCTGCTTATCTGAGATTTTTCTTGGCCTTCACTTCGTGCCTTAACTAGAACTGTTCCTCTGGTCTTCTGTTTCCTCATTATGTTCCTCACAGTGGAAACTGACAGCTGAATCTCTGGTAGATATTTTTGTATTCTTTCCCTAAACCATAATTTTGAACAATCTTTGTTTTGAGGTCATTTGGAGAGTTGTTTTGATGCTCCCATGTTGCCCCTCTTCAGAGAAGGTGCAAAGAGGAGAAAAACTTGCAATTGGCCACCTTAACCCTTTCTCATAATCGGATTCACCTGTGTATATAGGTCAAGGGTCAATGAGCTTTTTTGTGTTCCAATAATTAGTGCTAAAGACATTAAAATTAATAAAGCATTAAGGGTGCTCAAGTTTATTCACCTGCCTATCTTAGTTTAAAGAATTATTGAACACTTTCTGTAAATTCTATAAACTTCATTTCACCTCTCAAATATCACTGTGTTCATCTGCTATATGATATTTTTAAGTGAAAATGCTGATCCGAACAACCAATGATTTATAAAGGAAAATCATGAATATTGTCAGGGGTGCCCAAAAGTTTTCATATCACTGTATGTTACCTGTAGGCTAATGAGAAGATTACTTCATAGGACAGTCCTACTGAGGAGCTGTTCTACCTATTGCAGCCCAGACTGGAACACAGCTACTGTTCCTCATGTGTTCTCTGATTGCTCTGGGTTGGTTCCCCTCATTGAACTCCTGGGTCGAGTTCTCAGCGGGTTGGAAATCTCTCTTTTTCTCTCTCTAGCCTGAGGCGGGGGAACAGAGGGCCGTGTGATCTGCAGTGTGGGTCACGCTGTGCTCTGGATCTTCTGCTTTAATGAGGCTGTAAAAGCCACACATTGAACAGAGAGCTGCTGTAGGGTTCAGTCTTCTCTCTGCTCAGGACTAATGCAGCTTTAGACCCCTGTGCAGAAGACAAATATCTAATAAACACCCCTTCAGATTTAGATATAGTCTTCCTCAGTTCATTCAGTCCACATGGTTTGTTTGCACTTCTGATTCGTTTTGGACTGTGAATAGAGTAATCATGGACTAAACCAACCAGTGGTCTCAGCCTGGTCTGAAACCGACTCTGAAGCTGTTTGTTTGTGGTGAGAATGTGATCTGCCTTCAATCTGACCCAAACTCCTTATATTTGAGCTAAACAGCTGTTCAGGTACAGTTTAATCTGATGTATTACTCAGATTATTACTACAGCTGTCAACTAATGCCATTTCTGCTACTGCATCATGCTAAACTGCAGTAAAATACACGCTGGTCTGGAACACAGAACCCTCTTGCCGTTTTTTCTTTCTTACTCTGTCCCAAACAGCTCTGACCAATCAAAAAAGATAGAGATGTGAGAAAGATAGAGAGAGAGATTTGAGAGAGTGAATTCAGTGCTGTGCACTTTGGGGTCAGTCATGACGTCTTTGCCATTTGTAAAGAGCTTGGAGATGAAAGACTGGAGCTGAGAGATTCAGGATGAATGGACCAATAGAAATACTCGGAAATTATCTGGAGTTAAATATCTGTGCTTTAAAGTTACTTGTTCTGTAAAGTGGCTCTTTCAGAGATTGGATTTTGATTTTGTTGGTTTTAGTAAAAAATTGTAAAAGTGAAAATAGATTAATGTTTATATGCTTCACTGAGTTACTATGTGTTCCTTTAGGTTCTCTGTTTTTCTCTGTGTTCCTCTGTGTTTCTCTTGGTTCTTCAGTGTTTCTCTGTGTTTCTGTGTTCCTATGTGTTCCTCTGGGTTTCTCAGTGTTCCTCTGGGTTGCTTTGTGTTTCACTGCGTTCCTCTGGGTTTCTCTGTGTTATTCTGTGTTTCTTTTTGTTCCTCTGGATTTCTCTGTGTTCCTCTGGGTTTCTCTGTGTTGCTCTTGGTTCTTCAGTGTTTCTCTGGGCTCCTCTGTTTTTCTTTGAGTTTCTCTGGATTCTATGTAAAATTACCACACACTGTATGAAAGTCTGAATAGAATATCTCACGCTCATCAACAGCCCTCTGTGCTGAGGTCTCCTCTCTTTCTCTACCTGATAATCTCTCTGTCTCTCTCCCTCTCTCCCTTACTCTCTCTCTCCCTCTCTCTCCCTCTCTACCTGACTTTATCTCTCTCTCACTGACTCTCATTCTCCCTCTTTTGCTCTCTCTCCCCTTTTACCTGACTGACCCTCACTCTCTGCTTCTCTTTCTCTGACTCTCTCTCACACTCTCCCTCTCCCTTTGTCTTTCTTTCTCAACCTGACTCTCTCTTTTTCTCCTACTGTCGTTCCCTCTCTTTCTCTGCCTTTCTCTCTCTGCCCTTGTCTACCTGATTATCTCTCTCTGTCTCTCTTACTCCCTCTCTTTTCCTTTCTAACTGACTCTATCGCTTTCTTTCTGCCTCTCTCTCTCTACTCTTGCTCTACCTGACTCTCTCACTCCCTCTCCCTCTCTCTCTCTTTCTTTACCTGACTCTCTCTCTTACCTGACTTTCTTTTTATCTTTCTCTACTGGACTCTCCCTCTCTCCCTCTGTCTCTTTCTCTGCTACATTCCTGCACTCGAGGCTGACAGTGACGGACAAACAAGCAATGCAGCTGGTCTGTGTGTGTGTGTGTGTCATGTTGTTGTCATGGTTGGGCAGTGTGGAGAACGGGCATAATATTCTGTAAGGAGCAGAACCCCCCCCACACCCACACACACACACACACACACACACAGGCGAGTCACTTTCCAATCATGAGTTTTTCTCGGAACATTGAATTACAGCCGTGCGGGTGTGTGTTGGGGGTGTGGGGGAGTGGAAGGGTAGGGTGGGGGGAATGAAAGGAGCCCTTGTTGGGGGCCAGGATGGAGAGATGAAAGAGGAGAGAGGGAGAGAAAGAGAGAGAGAGGGGAAGATGGAGAGTTCAGACCCCATCGCGTCCTCACCCTCACACACACACACATAGTTGTGGTGTGTAACAGGTGTGTTTACAGCACCACACATTAGTACTGAAAAGAGTACTTTGGTACTTTGTTTATTATATTTATATTATATTCATATTTATAAGACTAAAGACTACACAGAGATCATATTTTCCAGCTTTATCATTTTATTTTTGCACTTTTAATTCCCTGTGATGCGTTTGCCCACAATGTCACAGCAAGCTGCATAACAGGGTGGATAACTTTACTGAAAATTGGCATTTGATGGTAACATGGTTGTTCTAGGGTTGCAGACACTGAATTGTTGAATTATTAATGATGACCTTCTGTTCCGTATCAAAAATATATTTATAAAATTATCTAATTGCTGAAAATGCAGCGTCAAGTGTTTTCACATAAAAAAGTGTGAAGGTTGTGATGTCACTAATGTCAAAGTCGCTTTTTATTAAGTGATGGGGCACGTTTTGGAATAATTTTACCAATCAGACTTACTAACCCCACACATCAACAGCAGTAAACAGCAGTAGTGTTATACAGCTTATTATTGTTTCACACTGCAGTTTATAAGCAGACTAAAGAAATTTACTACATCCTAGTCTATTTGTCATGAGCTATGTGGGCGGAGTCTCTCAATACTTCATTTTAATTGGTTTGTAAAATGTTATGCAAAAGTTTGGCAAGTTGCTTTGCCAGGTGATAAATTCTAGTTCTCTGTCAGAATCTGTCTTCCCTTTGCTTACACTTGCCCCACAGCAGAATGAGCGTAAAAGATTCTCCTCAGATTCCTTTTATTTCTGTTTATTAATAAGAGTTTATTAATGTACTGTTACAGTAAATAAATGAATTACCAGTCTGAGCATTTGTGTTCATACTGTTGCGTAAAGCGCCTGCACGACAATGGAAGTCAGATTTCAGCACAACACTACTTTTTTTTTCTCAACTTCCTCTAATTGGTCTGAAAGTCTGAATCATCTAGAAAAGTGTTTTTACACTAAAGACTAATCAGACCATGGATCAGTAGATCCAGTTTAGTTGGACTTAACTCTGGCCCATTGGTCCGAAAATTGGATTGTGACATTTGCACACCTGCTACTTTGGTTTGGACCCAAACTGAAATGTCAGGACCAAATAGATAGGTGTGAAACTCCAAAATCTTCAGCTATAACTCTGACTATTTTTAGGAATTGTTTTAAACTCGGATATGATGTCATTTCCAGCTCTGATATCTGTCTTTTCTTGTAAATGGAACTAAGCAAAAGTACTGATTCTTTTTGTGTTCACACTGGTGGGTGTAACACCAAACCAAATGATATAAACAAAAAATTATGTGGTGTAAAAAGTAGGCATTTTTTTACCCTGGTTACTAGCATGCTAATCCTTTGCTGCTCAGAACAATCAATAAGCTCATTGGTTCTTTTTGCTAAAGAATGAGATTTTATCCATGAACAGGACTAGCTTAACAAAACAATCATATTAACATTGCAATCAGTGGCTGGTCTTCTCATTAAGAATGTATCTGATATAAGTTAATTCGTTCAGTTCTGATTTATATGAAAAGAGAGAACTGTAAAGAGATCGAGGTTGAGAGATGTCAAGGAAGGTAAAAAAATGAGATAGGTATATATATATATATATATATATATATATATATATATATATATATATATATAATATACACACATACAGAGAGAGGGATAGAAAGAGACGTGGAGAGAGGTAAATGTAAAGTGAGAGAGGGGGCAGAGAAGAGGTTAAGAGAGTTAGAGAGAGAGGAAAAGAGAGAGAGATAAGGAGAGAGGTAAAGAGAAAGAGGGGTCAGAGAAAGAGGGTGAGAGAGGGGTAAAGAGACTTAGAGAGAGTGGTAGTGAGAGAGGTGAAAGGAGAGAGGGGCAGAGAAAGGTTGAGAGAGCGAAAGGTAAAAAGAATAAGAGAGAGGTAAAGAGAGAGTGGTAGTGAGAGAGGTGGAGAGGGAGGCAGAGAGAGTGAGGTAAAGAGAGAGCAGTAAAAAAGAGGTACAGACATATAGAGAGGGTGAGGTAGAGAGAAAAGTAAAGAGAGAGGCAGAGAGAGAGTGGTAAATAGAGAGAAGTACAGAGAGATAGAGAGAGTGAGGTGGAGAGAAAGAGTGGTAAAAAAGAGAGGTACAGAGAGTAAGGTAGAGAGAGAGAGTGGTAAAGAAGAGAGGTACAGAGAGATAGAGAGAGTGAGGTGGTGAGAGAGAGAGCAGGTGTTTTTTTAATTTTGAAGATGAGAGCTGTTTGAGTGACAGGTGTTACTGTCCTGTGTTTGGTACTTTAGTCTATGTTCTAGATAACATACTGTAAGAAAACACAATCCAGTCTAATAGAGATCACTGAGCACCTCCACATGGCCAGGGGAGATGCGGTTAGCACAATGCTAATTAATGCTAACTCTATGACCTGTGTCTGTGACTGTGTGGGTGTGTGCGATTGTGTCAGAATGCAACAGTGCATACATTCTTTTGTGTGTGTGTGTGTGTGTGTGTGTGTAGTGTAGCGATGTCTCTGGATTGATGGAATGTCTGTTATTGCACTGCAGTGACATCAGCACAGACAACCAGACGCACAAAGAGCCCTATGTTCCTCTGAAGGATAGAGAGAGAGAGAAAGACGGAGAGGGAGAGAAAGATAAGAACAGAGTGGGCTGAAAGTATGCTGGAGTTAGATTGTTCTGGTTCTGACAGCAATATTTACTCCAGTATTAATGAATCTGGCCTTTAGCACTGGTCTAATCCACTCCAGCCCGGGTCATTAGATTAGTGTCGTTAGATTAAATTGGTGTATTTCAGTGAGTCTCATCCTGACACTGATGACGAGTCTAAACCTGACCCTGATGACGAGTCTGATCCTGTCACTAATGACGAGTCTTATGCTGACACTGAGGATGAGACTGATCCTGACACTGATGACAAGTCTGATCCTGGCACTAATGAAGAGTCTGATCCTGACACTGATGAAGAGTCTGATCCTGACACTAATGAAGAGTCTAATCCTGACACTAATGAAGAGTCTGATTCTGACACTAATGAAGAGTCTGATCCTGACACTAATGAAGATTCTGACACTAATAAAGAGTCTAATCCTGACACTAATGTAGAGTCTAAACCTAACACTAATGTAGAGTCTGAACCTAACACTAATGCAGAGTCTGATACTGATCCCGAGGATGAGTCTGATCCTGACACTGAAGTCTTGAGTCTAACACTAAACATGAGTCTGCTCCGGACACTGAAAATGAATCTAATCCCGATGATGAGTCTGATCCTGACACTGATGAAAAGTCTTGAGTCTGACGCTATAAAGAGGAGTCTGATCCTGACACTGATGTCAAGTCTTGAGTCTGACACTATAAAGAGGAGTCTAATCCTGACACTGAGGACGAGTCATGTCTCTGACACTATAAAGAGAAGTCTGATCCTGACACTGAGGACGAGTCTTGAGTCTGACACTAAAGATGAGTCTTGAGTCTGACACTATAAAGAGAAGTCTGATCCTGACACTATAAAGAGGAGTCTGATCCTGACACTGAGGACGACTCTTGAGTCTGACACTAATTCTGATAAATTCTGATGAAGTCTGATCCTGATACTAAAGATAAGTATTATTTTTCAATAACACATTTTAATTGTAGAAGCCTGTACAGAAACCTTTCCAAAATTAAGGATTACTTAAGTAAATTCAAAAAGTTTAATGTCATTGCAGTATCTGAGGCTTGACAGGATATGAGGTAGGTTAGATGGATACGAGCTTCTTACAGTTAATGGAAGGAATAAAATAGGAGGAGGAGTCACTATACATGTTGATACAGCATTAAGATGCAGGGTGGTAACGTGTATGTCAGAGGAAAATGGAATGCATAACTGTAGAAATTGATGTAGAGCGATCTTAAAATATTATAATAAGTTGTGTATATTGAACCCCAGGAACCTGCCTCAATACATTTAATAATAAATTAGGTGATATGTTTGATAAATTAAGTTATAATAAGGTTCACATTGTATGTGGGGATTTCAATATTGATTTATTAAATCCAAATCGACACAAAAGGACAACAGAATTTATTGATACAGCGTACAACAGCCTATTACCTATGATCATAAAACCAAGCAGAATAACAAATGACACTGCTACACTGATTGATAACATATTCACAAATAAAAAAAAGAGCAAAATCGTGGCTGGATTGCTCATAAACGACATAAGTGATCATCTTCCAATTTATTCAAATTTATTTGAAACAGAACTCCAGAAGCTGTCGCTGCTCTCGAGATTGACCTAATGAAACAAAACTGGAGAGAAGTATATGAAAATAATGATCCAAATAAGGCATATAATAGTTTTTTGACTATAGTAACTGGGTTATATGAAAAAAACCTATCCTTTAAGAAAATGTACAAGAAGGCACAAAACAGTGGATAAACCATGGATTACTAGAGGAATTTCAAATGTATGCAAAAAGCAAAATGTACTTTATAAGATATTTTTAAAACAAAGAACAAAAGAAGCAGAAAACAAGTATAAGACCTATAAAAGTAAATTAACAAGTATTAGGAGAGATAGCAAAAAGGAATATTATTATTAAATGGAAATTATTGGAGCATCACAGTAATAATACTCAAGGAACATGGAAAGAGCTAAATAACATAGTTAAAAGCGTTTGAGAAAAGCAGATAATCCAAATTATTTTGTAAAAGAAAATTATACAATTTTACACCAAATGAAAAAAATTGCCAAATAATTGAATGATTATTTTGTGAATGTAGGACATAACTTAACTAAAGAGATTGTAGAGCCTAGAAATACGCATGGAATAGATACAAATATTATTCAGCAAAACTCTCACTCCATCTTTATAAGGAGGACTGAGGAAAATAAAATATTGGAATATATAAAAGTGGAGACAGACACACATTCTCTAATTACAGACCAGTTCCTCTGCTTTCCCAGTTCTCAAAAATACTAGAAAAAGTATTTGCTCATAGAGTTGAGCATTTTATAGGAGAAAACAATTTATTGAGTGATCACCGGTTTGGTTTCAGAGCAAATAGGTCCACCTTGATGGCAATTATGCAACTAGTAGAAGAGATAGCTACAGTAATATACAAGAAGAAAAATACAGTGGGGGTGTTTATAAAAAAAAGCATTTGACACTATTGATCACAATTTATTAATGAAAAAGTTATATAGAGATGGTATTAGGGGAATAGCATACTCATGGCTCAAAAGTTACCTTAATAATAGACACCAATGTGTTCAAATAAATAATATCAAGGTTACATGTGGGGTGCCACCAGTTAATCTGTACATAAACGATATTTGTAAGGCTTCTAAATTGTTAAAATTTGTCTTATTTGCTGATGATACCAATTTATATTGCTCTTGGGAAAACTTGGAATGGCTTCTAAATGCAGTGGAAAGAGAATTAAACATTTTAAAGAAACGGTTTGATGTTAATAAGCTATCATTAAATTGAAGGAAAACAAAGATGATTTTTGGTAATTGACAAATAAAAAAGGAAGTAAAAATTATGATCAATGATACTGAAATTGAAAGAGAGTATAAAAATACATTTCTGGGTGTGATCACAAATTATGTTGGAAACAGCACATAAACCATGTAAAAACAAAACTGGCCAAAACCATTGCAATACTATTTACAACTAAACATATTTTGAATCAGAAGTCAATATATTTACTGTACTGTTCCTTCATAGTGCCGTATATGACCTATTGTGTGGAAATATGAGGAAAAACATATAAAACCAATATCCAAATCCAAGAACCATATTACAGAAGAAAGCTATAAGACTTATTAACCAAGCAAATTTCAACGAACCAACCAACAAATTATTTATTAAAAGACATGCTTTAAAATTCTGTGATTTAGTTGACCTTAATATTGCACAGATAATGTATAAAGCACAAAATAATTACTCCTAAATTGTGTTCAGGGGAAATTTTAAACTAAAGAGAACAACAATGAACTTTTTGTTTGTTTCTGATTTGTGACACAAAAGGGTAGGCAAATTAAAAATCTAAAGCTTCAGCCTATACCTTTTCGTTTTTTTATTGATTTTGTGATTTTTTTTTCTCTTTTTTTATTATCTATTTTTTATGGGTGTATATGTTTTGCAAAAAACAAAACTAATAATAAAAAATAACCTAAATAAACTAAAAAAAAAAGTCTGATCCTGACGTTGATGAAGAGTCTTAAGTCTGACACTGATGACAAGTCTTAAGTCTGACACTGATGATGAGTCTTGAGTCTGACACTTTTGAGGAGTCTGATCCTGACACTGATTATGAATCTTGAGTCTGACACTAATGAAGAGTCTGTTCCTGACACTGATGACGAGTCTTGTCATACAGTGAGGATAAGGCTGATTCTGAAACTGATGACGAGTCTGATTGTGACACTAATGACGAGTCTGATTGTGACACTGAGGATGAGTCTGATTGTGACACTGATGATGAGTCCAAGGTCTGACACTAAAAATTATTCTGATCCTGGCACTGATGACAAACCTTGAGTCTGACACTAATGATGAGTCTGATCCTGATATCCACAGTGATGATGACTGGTGCTAACAGAGTCTGATCTGAACAGTCATAATCAGCCTGATCAGTGAACAGTGAACAGTGATGATGAGTCTGATCCTGGGATGATGATAAGTCAGATCTCGACAGTGATATGACTAATGCTGAGAGTAATGCTGAGTCTGATTCCCACAGTGATGATAGGTCTAATCCTGGGATTTCTGACCAGTCTGTGTCTATCACTGAAGATGATTTTGATCCTGATAGTTATAATAAGTCTGTTCTGAGGTTTGGGCTTTGAGCTCTGAAGTTAGGACTTGAGTTTTACGTTTCGGCCTTTATGATTTGAGGATTGGGTTTTGATTTCAAGGTTTGGGCATTTGTTTCTCATGTTTGGGGTTTGGGATGTGATGTCTGCAGTTTAAGCTTTGGACTTGATTTCAGTTTGGGCTTTGTGATGTAAGCTTTAAGCTTAGAGGTTTTGGGTTTGATGATTGGGATTTTCTTTCAAAAGTTTAAGCTGTGGGATTTGAGGTTTGGGCTTTGAGTTCAAGGTATAGGCTTTGGCGTCTGAGGTTTAAACTTTTGATTATGAAGTTTGGCCTTTAGGATTTGAGTTTTGACATTAAGATTTGGAGTTTTGTGATTTGAGGTTTAGATTTCAGTCCATTGTGATAGAAAATAATGATTAATCAAACCTGAAAGGGACAATTAATCAATAAACAAAAACATCATGGACTACTCGAAAACTGAGTATTGAGTTTTGAAGTGGTATGAAAGACTAAAAACTTGATTGCCTGGTAAGTTTATAGTTGAGTCACATAGAGGCTCTGATGAACACAAACAGCCTGAAGACTGGAACTAAAATAATGAATGAAATGTTAAGGAAACAGATATTACAGGAAGCCAAGTGGAAATGAGAGAACAGAACAACAAACAAATATATGTTTTGTGGATCTGTTCATCTCTTTGAATATAAGATATGTCTGGAAATGTGTGGAATTTATTGGACATATCACAATGCGATATCATGATAAATGGCCCACTATATTGATGATATCATGATATATTGATGCTATCTGTGTTACTGAAGAGAATAAAATACTCCTAAATAAGCAAATATCAGGAATTATGGATTTATTGGTTTCAGTTTCACAGAATTTAACAACCAGTATTCTTAATTTGAGAACCCTATTCATTTGATTAGCGCCTCCATGTGAAGTAGTAAAATAGCAACTTTAGTAAGCCAAATTTGGGGGCAAGTCTTAATAAAATATTGATATTTGATGCTAATTATCTATAGGATACAGCACAAACAAAACAATGCAATCTATGATGATATTGTTATTTTGTGGCAGCTCTAGTGTGTAATTTGCAGTGTTGATGATTATCTGGGGGAGGGTGGTAAGAGTGTAACAGTGAGAGATATCAGGACACAGGAAGCATGCTCGGAAAGCAGGAAGAGAGAAGGAAGAGAGGAGAAGAGAGGAGAGGAGAGAGTGAGGGGGTCAAACTCATCCTGTAATTAGCAGCTCAGTGGGCAGCGATGGTGGACAATGAGGGCAGTGTTTACACCCAGAGCTTTACGACTGCGGGACAATGCACAATCAGCTCAGACTGACCCCGACCGCCCGGCTGACCATTAACCAGCCTACCCCCCCTTCTATTTCTCTCTCCATCTCTCTCTCTCTCTCTGCTTCACTCCTTCTTTCCTTCCATCTCTCTTTCTCTCTCGCCCACCCCGAAGCCCTCGGGCCCACTCCAGCTCTGTCTATCCCACAGTCCTTTTCATCAGAAATGCCTTGACACTCGGGCTTCAGGGGTTACCAGTCTGTCTGGAGATCTGCTTTGTAGGTCCCAGCAGGGTGGGGCGAGTGGGGGGGTCAGGAAGAGAGAAAGAGAAGGCAGGATGGAGAAAGACGAGTGAAGCGAGAGAGAGAGAGAGAGAGAGAGAGAAAGAGAGAGAGGGAGAGAGAGACTGTAACTGCTATTACCCAAGTCAAACTTCAAACCAATAAAGTTTTTATATTCACACACCAGTGATCAGCACTCCTTATAGCTTTACGTTACTTACTGCTCTGGAAAAATAAAAGACCACCTGAAAAGTTTCTTTGATTTTACCAAATTGAAAACCTCTATATAATCAAGAGGAAGATGGATGATCACAAGCCATCAAACCAAACTGAACTGCTTAAAATTTTGCACCGGGAGGGGTATTAAGTTATCCAAAAGCAGTGTGTAAGACTGGTGGAGGAAAACATGCCATAATGCATGAAAACTTTGAAGGTTATTGCTCCAAATATTGATTTCTGAACTCTTTATGAATATGAACTTGTTTTCCTTGCATTATTTGCGGTCTGAAAGCTCTGCTTTTTTGTTATTTCAGCCGTTTCATATTTTCTGCAAATAAATGCCTAAATTTCCTTCGGGATAAATAAAGTATCTATCTATCTATCTATCTATCTATCTATCTATCTATCTATCTATCTATCTATCTATCTATCTATCTATCTATCTATCTATCTATCTATCTATCTATCTATCTATCTATCTAAATGCTGTAAATGACAATAGTTTTATTTGGAATTTGGGAGAAATGTTGTCAGTAGTTTATAGAATAAAACAACAATGTTCATTTTACTCAAACATATACCTATACATAACTAAACAAGAGAAACTGATTCAGAAACTAAAGTGGTCTCTTAATTTTTTTCCAGAGCTGTATGTGGCAACTGGCCAAACACCTTGGTCGTTAACTGTTTAGCACTTTAATCAGGAATTAAGCAGTATAAAAAGAGCACAGGTGAGCAACTTTTTGTACAACAACAGTGGCAGAGTCAGAATAAGAGGGAGAGGAAGAGTAGGAGGGGTGGTAGAACTGGTTTTAGGCTTTTAAATGAAATTAGAGCAGCCTTAGTTGATCTTGTCATCAACCATGTGCTGCCAATGCGAGAGGTTGGACAGAGAGTGCAGCCGTTTTACTGCTGACTTTGTCATCCAAAAATTTAGTCTAGAAATATATCTGATTTGTATATATTGCTGAAAAATAATTTAAAAAGCAGCAGTGCTTGAATTTGCAGCATATTTCAGGTATTGTGCAGTTTGGATGTGTGTAAATTGTGTTTTGTATTTTGATAAAACCAGTCTGGATTACAATATTATGTTTTAGCAATCGGAAAAAAACTGTTATCTGTCCCTTTGTACTATATAAGAACATAAGAAAGCTATAAGAATACAATTAAAACAATACCACAAAATAAAACCATAACATTGAATAAATGTAACATTTATGTGCACAAATAAATCAATCAGATCAACTCAGATGCATTAGGTATTGAAAAATGAACAGTGATTCAACATGCTTTTGCTATTTTGGTATTGTTAGTGCTGGTGTTCTGACAAGTTGTGCTGTCTGTCCATCAATATATGTACTTCTTTCCATAACTGTGCAGTTTTTAGTGTTTTTATGTGTTTTTCATAATAATTCTGTTTTCTCAAGTTGTATTACAAATTGTGAAAATGGCAATTAATAATAAAAGTATTTCCTTTACAATTTAAAACTACTTAAAACTGTTTCTAATGACCTCACTATTGCCTTATATAGTGATACAGTGATTTAGGCCATCCAAATATCCTACCTACACTTCTGATGGGAGCATAGTAGTTCAATGATCATGCTTTTTAGATCTTCTGAGAATATGCTAATGGGTTTTAGTTTTGTTTAGATCATCAGAACTTATTAAACTGCATAAATATTTTTAGGCACTCCATAAACAGGATAGATTGTCAATCTGCTTATTTAAAATAGAATTTCAAATTTTACAGACAATCTAAATAAAAAAATAAATAAATACATCAATAAAAATATATAAAATGTATAATGTGATTTTTTCCAGTACAAATTTGACAAGCAAGTGTTTATGAACTTTCAGTTCATTAATTAAAGAGAGAAACAGTGTTCAAGCATTGTGCAGGCAGTGCCATCAACACTGTCAAAGCAGTACAAATAGAAATAAATCTAAAATATATATAAATAAATAAAAAGATTATATAACACTTTACAATAATTAACCATACTTAAGACAGGATACCTCAACTAATTATTAATTTACAATCATTTACATATTTTATAAATTTACAATAATTTATAGTTTAATTTACAAGACATTATTAATAATAACTATTTTTTTAATATAATCAGTATCTACAACATTATAAAGCATTAAAATTATAAGACTTTAAAAAATTCAATTTAGAAACATCTGATTAGTGTTACTAATGACTCTGATCTGAGAGTAAACATTACTGAGCATATTTAGTTTCACTATTTTAGAAATTATTCAGATAGATGTGATGTTGATGTCCTGACTGTAAACAAGTTAAAAAAGCCTTATATTTATAAAATCCTTAAATTTACATTCATTACCTGAACTGCATTTTACATATAATGTAAAATAATTCATGAACAAAATTATAAAACATATATTTAATGTGATTTTTCTTTTTTATTGCTATTGCTCTTATTTTTGAACTTTTTTTTTCAGTACAAATTTGACAATTAAATGTACGAACATTCCTTTACACAGTTCATCAATAAGAGAGAGAAGACAAAATGAGAAAGACAAGAGAAGTGTGCGTGTGTGAGAGAGAGAGAGAGAGAGAGAGAGAGAGAGAGAGAGCGAAAGAGAGCGATAGAGAGAGAGAGAAAGAGAGAGAGAGAGAGCGATAGAGAGAGAGCTGTATCAGCTTTTATCCAGGTCAAACTCTCCAGTAAACTTCTCGCATTTTCACACCAGTCTTCAGCAGGCCGCATTCAGTGCCATCAACACTGTTAATCCAGTTATATTAGAAATAAATCAAAATAATATTTAAAAAATCATATTAATTAATATTAATAATTTCAAACAAATTAAATTATTCTTATTTCCTCGACTTGATTCCCTCACAGTGTCAGATAATAATAAAACTGTAAATCAGAGTTTTTTGGCCCCTAATCTTGTTTGATCAATGATTTCTCTCAGCAGAAAAAGAGTTTATAGATAGATAGATATATGTTTTATTATCATTTTTATGACAACACATAAGATTTTTGTATGACTGCTCATATTATGGGAAAGACTTTTTTAAAATAGAATTTTATCAATAATTCATAAACACAAAACACTAGAGGGTCAAAAAAGTCTTATGAATAACATAATAAAAATTAATAATATTTTAGTATAAAAATAATTGTTAAACTTGTATAACAAATTTGTAAAACTCTAATGAGGTTTACTAACAAATTTTACTGTTACTGCTTCTATATATTCTACATCATCATTTGTGCAGAATAGACACTGCTGTACTGTATAGAACCACTATCTTTACTAAAAAAACATAAAAATAACATTTTACACTTAAAAACAATAGAAATAAATAATTTAAACACAAAATTAAATAAATAGCTAAATTATGAAAAAAATATGTCTATTAAAATTTTACTGTTTTACTGTTATTGCATCTATATATTCCATATAATCTATCATTTATGCAGAATAGACCCTCCCAGTTTAACACTGCTGTACTGACCTGAACTGTACTGGGAGCTACTGTAGTTAAAAACTGATTGGACACTGTTCCCTGATTGGTCGGCTGCTTCATGCTTTTTTAATTTTAATACTTAGCAAAAACACCAGTGTTATATCAAATCTGTAAGTTTTAATTTTATCTTCTCAAGTGTTTAAATAATTATTACTGGGCTAGAGTTAATTCAGCACAGTCAACAGTGTTAAAAATGTAATCAATTTCAGTGTTGATCTATTAACTCTCATAGTCTTAAAAGATAAACTCCGATCAGAGTTTTTACACTGCCTCAGTGTTGGTTCTATCTTCTCTAGAGTTAAATTAAAAACAAAATTTAAAAGAGTGGTTTAAGACAATATTTCTAGTTAACTTAAAAAGACAGCTTAATGTATTATAATTTGATATACTTTAAAATGGCGTCTGACAGAAAAGCTAAGCTAATTAACACAGTCAACAGCTAGCTAGTTAGCTAGCCAAGTTACATTTAATATGGACTAGGAAATCTGACAAACCAGTTTTATTCTCACAGCTACATTTTATTTGTTAATGAATTAAGAACAATTATAAACATAAAGTGGTTTACCCCAATACTGCTAGTTAGTTAACTTAAAAAAAAAACAGCTTAATGTGTAATAAATTCATATACTTTAAAATGGCACCTGACAGAAAAGCTAAGCTAAGTAGCTAGCTAGCGAGCTAGCCAAACTACATTTAAGGTGGAATGGGAAATTAGACAAACCAGTTTTAGTGTCACGTCTCCATATTATTTGTTAATGAATTAAGAACAGTTATAAAAATGAAGTGGTTTACCTCAATATTGCTAGTTAGTTAACTTAAAAAGCCAGCTTAATGTATTATAAAGTAACATACTTTAAAATGGCACCTGACAGAAAAGTTAAGCAAACTAGCTAGCTAAGTAGTTAGCCAAATTACATTTAAGGTGGAATGGAAAATTTGACAAACCAGTTTTAGTCTCACAGCTACATTTGTTATTAAATTAAAAACAATTATAAAAAAATGTTTACCACAATACTTAAAAAGCCAGCTTAATGGCAACTGACAGAAATGCTAAGCTATCTAAAGCTAGTTATGTCTAGTTCTTGTTTTGCTACTGTACACTTGCTAAAATATATATTAACAACAGAATATTCTGAGAAATTATTTACATTGATTTTATTACCTTATTGGCCTTTAAACCTCTCAATAAAATGGCTTCCCTCTGGGAGGAGGGGCTTAAACTAATTAAACTCTGAGAGAAAGTGATTTACTTACAACACTAACCATCAACATACACTTCAGTATGATTTTAACACTGCCAGTGCAGAGAACATGTACTGAAATCAACTCTATACAACTCTGAAGTAGGTAACTCTTAATATTTAACACCAGTGTTTTTGCTGTGTATGTTACATTTTTATGCAAATATAAGTAAAAAACGAATGATTTTTTCTCTTTTATACTGTACATAATGTAGTAGAGTAAAGAATAAGTATTTAAGTTGGAAATGTAGTGAAGAAAAAGTCACTCAAAATTAAAAAATAAAATAAAAATCTACTAGGTATAGACACACAAAAATGCTTAAGTACAGTGACTAATTACATTGACTGAATTATTGTGCAACACTGGAGGTTCTGAGTAAAGTAATTTATATCTTTAAAGCTAGACTGAAGAACAAAGCTCGGTCTTAGATTTCTCCTGGACGTCCACAGCCAGCAGGTGGAGGTGTTCAGTTCCAGATGTGTTAATTTTATCATGCTGACTGAATTTATTTGCACATTTACTGCTGGGGTAAGGTTTTCCTTCCGTTCTTGTTAGGCTGGAGGAGGTAGGGGGAAGTGTTAGGGCTACATTACCCCCTCCAACGAAGATTATCTATTTTTATGGCCATTTCTAAGCATTAAAAAATCGCTATAGTATGTCTCAGTTATGTCTGCTCACACGACTCAGCTACACGACTCCACGACAAGAGTTTTGAAAATGCACAAATTACTAAATGTCTAGGCCTCCTGATTCATACATTTAACCTGGGATTTATATTAAATAATTCCGTTTATGTTATAAAATCTCTGCATAGAATATTTATTTTCTGTAGAATATGTCTGGAATTATTAAAAATATATGTTTTGCCCGTCCCATTGTTCTGGTCAAAACTGTTACCTCTTTATATTTTTTTCCATTTAGTGTAGTATAGAAGAAATGTGTGTTTTTTTTTTATCCTAAATAAAAGAAGGAATCTTACCTAATTTCCTAACTGTCTGTTTTTATTTTGTTTCTGATTTGTAACAAAAGTAGGTTGAATTATACTGTTTTTATTTTTTGTAAAATTTTGAGAAAAAAAATAAGAATAGAAAAAAATAAATAATGAAGTTATGTATCTAATTTTCTATTTTCAAATTTAGCCAATTATTAAATTAAACTGATGTGTTTCTGTCGGTTGTCCCGTTTCTCTATAGAACCACTATCTTTACTACAAAACCTTAAAATAACATTTTCAAGCTTTAAAAAAGTAGTAATACATAATTTAAACATATTTACATAGATCTGTCATGATTACAAAATAAAATTAATTAAAAGCTAAATTATCAAAAAATGTTACATTACTAAATTAATATAGTTTAAATTACAAATATTATAACAAGTGATTTAATACAGAGTGGCAAGAATCAGTAATTTATAAAATAATAGTGATACTGATTTGACCTTTCCTGCGCTTGACTTCAAAATCTTAATTCAAAACCTACTATAATACTCTGCTGTTATTGATTTTGTATATAACATCTAATCTCCGATGAATCTGTTTTAGTAATATATATATATATATATATATATATATATATATAATACAGCCTGACCTCACAGTGCAATACGGTATATTAGATATCAGCCAATAAACATATCAAAAATGTTTTAATACAATTAAAATGTGTGTGTGTGTGTGCGCACGTTTGAGTGTTTTAATCAGTATGTATTATAGTTTAAATTGAAGAAGAGCTGAGAGAAGTGAAGGGTAGCGGTATGAATTACAGGGGGGTGGAGGGATGGGGGCTCATTATGGTGGGAACTAGAGGATGATTTTAACCTGATTAGTCTAAGTGATTAAATTATAACACGGGGGCAGACACTGCTCTTAACAAGGGGGTTTCAGCCTGGAGGGCCGGCAGTGGGGGGATACCTCCACAGATCAGATAACACTCAGCCTGTTCAGTCAGCAGATCCACTGCACCACCCTGCTCCCAGCTACTGCTGTTATTGGGGCTGATGATTCTGTTTGTGGTGGTTTTTGTTTTTTTGCTGTTGGTGGTGTTGTTGGTGGTGCTTGTGTTTATGGTGGTGTTGTTGCTGTTGGTGTCGTTGTTGTTGGCGTTTTTGTTGGCATTGATCATGTTGTTGGTGGTGGTGGTCTGGATTTAGTTGGTGATGTTGGTGGTGTTTGCGTTAATGGTGGTGTTTTTGATGGTATAGGTGGTATTGTTGGTGGTAGTGTTAGTGGTGGTGGTCTTGATATTATTTGTGGTGTTTCTGTTGGTGGTTCTAGTGGTTTGTGGGGGTGTTGGTGTATTTTTGTTGGTATTGGTGGTAATGGTGGTGTTTGTGGTCTCTGTGGTGTTTTTGTTTGTTAAGAATGCTGATGTCTGTGATGTTGCTGTTGCTAATTTTTGTGTTATTTGCGGAGTTTGTTGGTGGTGGTGTTGCTGTTGTGACTGTTTCTGTTTTTTGATGGTTTTGTTGGTAGTATTTGTGGTCTTGGTGGTGTTTATGGTTATTGGTGGCGGTGGTTATGGTTGTTGGTGGCAGTGTTTGGTGGTGGTGATTGGTGTTGGTGGTGTTTATGGTTGTTAGTGGCAATGGTTGGTGTTGGTAGTGTTTGTGGTTGTTGATTACAGTGTTTGGTGGTGGTGGTTGATGTTGGTGGTGGTTGGTGTTTTTGTTTTTGTGGTTGTTGGTGGTGTTTATGGTTCTTGATGGCAATGTTTGGTATTGGTGGTTGGTGTTGGTGGTGTTTATGGTTGTTGGTGTTGGTGGCAATGGTAGGTGTTGGTAGTGTTTATGGTTGTTGGTGGTGTTTATGGTTGTTGATGGCAGTGTTTGGTGGTTAGTGGTGTTTATGGGTTTTCGTGGCAATGGTTGGTGTTGGTAGTGTTTATGGTTGTTGATTGCAGTGTTTGGTGGTGGTTGGTGTTGGTGGTTGGTGTTGGCAGTTTTTATGGTTGTTGTTGTTAGTGTTTGGTGGTGGTGGTGGTTGATGTTGTTGGTGTCGGTGGTTGGTGTTGCTGGTGTTTATGGTTGTTGATGGCAGTGTTTGGTGGTGGTGGTTGATGTTGATGGTGTTTATGGTTGTTGGTGGCGGTGGTTGGTGTTGCTGGTGTTTATGGTTGTTGATGGCAGTGTTTGGTGGTGGTGGTTGATGTTGGTGGTGGTGGTTATGGTGTTGGTGGTTGGTGTTGGTAGTAATTATGGTTGTTGATGGCAGTGTTTAGTGGTGGTGGTGGTTGATGTTGTTGGTGTTTATGGTTGTTGGTGGCAGTGGTTGGTGTTGCTGGTGTTTATGGTTGTTGATGGCAGTGTTTGGTGGTGGTGGTTGATGTTACTGGTGTTTATGGTTGGTGGCGGTGGTTGGTGTTGCTAGTGTTTTTGTTAGTATTGGTGGTATTGTTGGGGTTGTTGGTTTTGATAGTGTTGCTGTTGTGCAGTATTACACTGAATTTTATAATTTAGTGATATTCACATAACAGAGCGCAAGTTAATGGTGTGTGTGTGGGTGTGTGTGGGTGTGTGTGCGCGTGTGCCACTCGGGAATGTTAGTCAGTAGAGTCATCTACTGGTTAAAAGAGAAAACAGCATCCCTTTTCACTTCACTGTGTGTGTGTGTGTGTGTGTGTGTGTGTAAGAGAGGGGGGGTAACAAGGCTGACTGTAACCGAGCGCTAGCAGCACTTACAGAAACAATACCAGAGCTGACTGTAACAGAGCTGATGGTGATTGTATCAATAACAGGGCTGATAGTAAAAGATGTGATGGTTATAGTAACAGTAACAGGGCTTATGTAAAACATGTGATGGTTATAGTAACAGTAACAGGGCTGATGATGAAAGAGCTGATGGTTATAGTAACAGTTACAGGGCTGGTGGTAAAAGTTGTGATGTTATAGTAACAGTAACAGGGCTGATGGTAATAAATGTGATGGTTATATTAAAAGTAACAGAGCTGATGTTTATGGAAACAGTAACATGTCTGATGGTAATAGATGTGATGCTTATATGAAAAGTAACAGGGCTGATGTTAACAGTGCCAAACAATCAAACACACAAACAAACAAATACATATTTAGAAAGTAATATACATGTTATTTACAGGATTTCTATAGGAAGAGTGTTTATTTTTAATGATGACGTTTTTAATTATTTCCTTTATACCGTTGTGTCTCTGTTTAGAGTGGGGTACTGCTTTAGTTGTGAGTGTGTGTTTGTGTGTTCTGGTGCAGGCACAGTGACGTCAGGGACAGTGTTGCATAAACAGGTTGCAGGTGCAGTAACACACTTTGACCGCATGGGGGTGTTGTTGGCCTGAGCTTTTTTGGCCAGAGCTGGTTTTGCTGCAGTGATCTGTGTACATCTCTGAGATTAGCTCATTACAAAACCATATTTATAGATTAGGCATGCTTAAAGAATCTCCTTATAGGGGCCGTTTTCTAGACAGGGACTTGTAAATATACTTGGTATTTTGAATGGACATTCTTCTTTGAAATGAACATATATTGTCTATAGCTTGGCTTAAACCCTGTCCAGGAAACTGAGCCTATGAAAGGAAAATATAGTCAATCCATAGGGTCAGAACTACAGAACAATGCAGAACAGTGTACAGTATAAATATTTATTTTGTGTTTTACATCAGAAGGAGGACAGAAGGAAATAAAGTGCATTTCAGGAGTTCTGAGCGTTCAAGTAAAAGTTCCTTCTGTTCCGGTCCAGTCTGATCTGGGTGGGTCCGTCTGAGTAGGGGTTCCATCATGCTGAGGTCTCGAGCAGGAAGACAGAGAGTCAGGAGTCCGAATATAACGAGAGAAAAGATCCAGAACACAGGAAGAGTCTTCATATCACATGCTGTGTGTTTATGTGTGTGTATAAGTGTGTGTGAGTGTAATAATTACAGGATTTGCTGGTTTATAGCACTCATATGCAAACTTACATCTTATAAAACAAGCAGCCTGAGTTTCAGCCTCTAACTCAACAGGTAAAACGAGGAGAGACATGATACAGCTCTACAACAAACAAACAGACAAAGACATATCTTCATATTTAATATCCTCTATGAAGATACACACACTGACAGTAATACAGATCATCAAAACATCTATTTGCAGTAAAAGGGGCAATCCGACCAAAGACTAAAACATACTTGTCATTATATCTCTAGAACCCACGCCCACTCTCTGCCAGCTGTGAACCCTAGAAGAACCTATAGCAAGATTTGACACCAGCATAGCAGGTGTGAAAGATCTCAAAGGAAAAAAACTGGATCTGACCAAAAGAGATTTTTTTTTTTTCAATAGTTTGGATTTTTAGACAAATGACATGAAGCTGAGGCAGGCTTTCATAAACAATTAAACAATAGGATAAGAAAAAAACTGTATCAAGAACTATATCTGCTGTAACTGTAGATTAACCCTTATTTAGGATTCAGCATAGAAAGGTAACCCACCGACTTGACAATATGCCAATGTTTGATGCACATTTCAAAACCTCAATGTAGAGCATAGGGGAACTGCAGCCTGAAACCAAAATTAAACAGATGTATACAATGTAACAAACACATCAACCTTAGTTCAACCTTAGTAAGACTTACAGGTGTAGAAACACTATAAAACCCCAATCTGATGAAATATCTTGAAGGAGAATGTATTAAAACTATAGTATAAATATTTATTAATGATACCATTATCACTAACCTCAGCCATTCCTTGATAATGGTGTTTGGATGCAGTAGAAAGACCATTTTGATTCCATAAAGAACCCTGTTTGTACAGAAAATATGTGAAGAACTGTTTAAATGTTTAAACAGTATAAAGGTTCTTTAACTATTTAAATGCTTTTTACACTTTTTTTTTTTTACAAATGTAACAAAATGGAGGGAGGAGGGCCTCAGGGCCTGTCTATCCATCTAATATCCTATAAATACAATCTTTTCCTTTTTCACTTGTTCAAGATATGTCTTCGCAATTGTCCACCACATCTGCTATCTTTAACCCTCTTCTATATCATTCCCGACTCCACTTGACTTTCTAAAACCAGCAGAAACCACCAGAACTTCAGCCCAAAGTTCTCTCTGAGTTCACTTCCCTCTCATTATCTCTCATCTCCACCCAAATCGTCATATTATTATTGGCTTAGGCCATTTTCACACCTGTAGTTGGTTTCTATGATCAGTTGAGTTGGTCTACTTGGAGCGTTTTCTTCCCCTGTTTGGTTTACACACAAGCACAAACCTAAACGCACCAAAATACGCAGCAATAAATTACGCGAGCACATTGTCTCCTCTGATTGTTCAGAGCTGTCTGGCATGTGAGCAAGAAAGTAGATATAGTGAGAAGATTCTGTTTTTCAGTGCGTATATCTGTGCAGTGTGAAGCTGCTTTAATACAAAATGCTGAAACACTGCGCATTCAAACAGTGTTTTCAATAAGCAGTAAACGAAGTTGCACGGCTGCTAGTAGTGAATGCAGCACAGACCACGTGCATGGAACAGAGACAGCGTTTTTTCATAATTATGGTAACTAATTAGCGTTATCTGGCTCATATATTAGATTAAACTGCGCCTTATCAGCAGTTCAGCTTAATAAAAGGAGCATATTTGATAGTTGGGTCAGATGGAGACCGGATCACGCTCTCACCACATCTGAACCGCTCCAGAGTTAGTTTATTTGGTAGTGGAGATGGTCTCGTTCCGGTTGTTTTGATCCGCACCCCAATGCGATTACTCTTTTCACACTTGCTCAATCAAACCACTCCGAGAGTACAAATGAACCAGAATCTGTTTTAACCGGAACAAATAGTGCTGGTGTAAAAAACACCCTTAGTCAGAACTAGACTAAAGGTTCTTTCTGGAACCAAGAACAGTTTTTCTTTGGCGTCTCATAATGAACCTTCTGTAGCAACATTATGTTAAAGCATGTCTAATGCAGCAGCTAAGCTTACTGTATGATTAATCATACTTTTATCATTATCACAATGCAAGTTTTCACAAACAATACAGCAAACTGAAACTGTAATATCCATTTGCAACAAATGAGGGAGCTCTTAATACTGCACACTGTGCTCATGTGAAATAACGAGGTGGGAGACAGAGTGAGGTAGAGGTCCGCAGTGAGCCCACTCATGAAACTACTTCTTAAGCTGGGAAATTGAGTGCAGCCAAGCCAAGTGCCGATAAACCTTCAAGGAACTTAAAGTAATTTAGAGGCTTAATTGATTCAACTTTTTTTAGAGTGTACAATATGTCTCAAAACCCACAGGACACCCTTTTATTTCAGAAATGATAGGAAAGCGAAAATGATATATCTCAATACCCAGCAAGTGATGGGTGATGGGGCTCATCTAGAACATGGCTGCCATCTTGAATACCCCCATATTTCATTTCTAAAATAAATGGGGTGTCCTGTGACTTTTGATTCACCCTGTAGTTTAAGCCAGAATACCCCTTAAGGTCATGATTACAAACCCAAAGAACAACAACAAGACAGCAGATCCAGCAAGGTAGGATCCCCTCAGCAGCTTCCTGGGTTGAATCAATATTTTAAAGTGCTTCGAACTCGCAAATACAAAAGAAAATGTGTTTTTCACACACTGCTTCCAGGAATTTCTCCATGTGCGTTATATTCCCTGAGCTTCAAACTGTACCAGTCACATCTCAAATTAATACACACACACCAAAATTCACATCAAACATTCCCCTCAAACACAGCTCAGTTCATGTCATTCCCATCACCATAAAAGCACAACATTCACGACAAACACACAACTCAAACCAGAGATCCTCGGCCAGTTCAGATCCAGTACAGGCCAGATACAAAAGGAACACAATAACATTTATCCAATTAAATTCAAGCTTTAACAACATAACTTAGTTTTCACATCTTTCTGGATTCGACACGTAGTTTGAAAGTCTTAAACACTGTGAACCGAAGCTTTAAATAAATTTAGGAGCTGTGTTTACAGTATGTGTTTTGTAGTTTTTAGAAGAGTGTCCCCTTCTGTAAAAAGGCTTCCGCAAAGCCTAAGTCTCTGAGTATCACTGGAAGAGCCTGTTAGCATGTTAGCTAATGCCATCTACTGACCAGGGGTGGGTTTCCCGAAAACGATCAATCTTAGCGAATAACGAACGAACTAACGAATGACGTGAGTAAAGAACGAGCCAGTTCTGCGAGTGTTTCCCAAAGAGCTTCGCAACGCGAAAATTAACGAACGAGGTTAAAGAACGTCTTTGTTGACTCCTCCCCAAAAACAGCGCACTCAATCGATCCACAAATATCGATTCAACATTGCCAATATGCAGTATTTATTCACTATTACACCCTAAAAACGTAGAAATGTGTTGTAATCATCAATATTATACATATTCTGAAATTTAAATTACAAAAGGATGTACTTTGGCATTAATAAAATACTCCTAAAGATACATATGACTAAATAAATACTCGAAAATCTAATCTATTAAAAAAAATAAACGTTTTTACTTTTTTAAAACTATTATTGTTAATATATATACATATATATATATATTATATTAATATATATTATACTAATATTATTAATAGTAATTTGGCGAGTAATATTAATTTATTATTATAATTATTAATAATAATATAAAAAATATAATATATAAAAAATATTAAAATAATATAATAATACATATACGTATGTTATATATATTATACCAACATGAGTATGCTCATCCAAATCACCATCTCAGTTGGGTTTAGGTCAGGGGATTGTTAAGGCCATGCACCTTTTTGTTTACTAGATAATTCCATATGCGTCAATTAATAGTTTTCATGGTTTTAATATTAATCCACAATGTAAAAAAAAAAAAAACATTGAATGAGACGTGTCCAACTTTTGACTGGTATTTATATATTTGTGAGCTGACACACCCCAGAGTTTGCCCAGATGAACGGCCACAATGTTGGTTAGAAGCACCTGATTAAGGAATAATATTAAATATTACCTGCACATTCACTGATACCCTTTACAATACGTGTAGGTGTGATTAAAGACACCGCAGGCGTCCCCTGCACCGGACCTACAGTACCAGGAATTTTCCCAATAGCATGGAAATATATAATGTTGTGCTGTAATTCCCGGTCTGGTGGGAATTGTGTATATTTGCGTGTATTCCACAGTAACAGCCTGATTACAGAATCCACGGACTTGGTGACTTTGCAGCTTTGCTTAGACCGTGAGCATCATCTGCAGGAATCTGGATTTTAATAATGGGTTTGCCCAGTTAGACTACAAGCCACAGACAAATTGGCATTATATATGGCATTATATGGCAATATAATATAATATAATATAATATAATATAATTAATAGTAATATAATATAATTGCTTCAACCACGGAAATGAACATTTTTCTCCCTTAAAATTGGCGGTCCCTGGTGTTTAAGGTGCTGAACTGCAAGTAGAGATCCCCTAAAGAAGCTCTCTAAAAATAACGACTGGGTGAGGGCACTCGTTAATCTGCGAGCGAGTTTACGCAGTACTTTAGTTACGCACGGGTTTGGGAAACACTCTTTAATTAACGATCAATCTTAAGTACGAGTTAACGAAGTTCTTAGCATTACGAAGCTTTCGGGAAACCCACCCCAGGTCAGCTACACGAATGTTCTGTTCTGTTCTGTTGGTGTTGTGGTGTATATAAAGTGCAGCGCTGGTGTAAAATAGAGCAGCATCGCTCTGTTGGCTGGTTAAGTAAAGCTACACGGTATATCTTAGCTCACGCCATTAGCTTAGCTTATCTTAGCTAAGTTACACTCGTCACTGGTGTGCATACTAGTACGTGTGTTATTACTATAAAAAACCGATGCAGACATGTAAGCAGTAACAATTTGGTGGCTTGTGAGTCAGAAATCCAGATTTGTACCTGCAGTGTGAAATTAAACCTTTTGAACCCGTGCAGTCGTTTATAGAATATCCTGAATGTCTGTTTATTTCTCAGACCTGAGGAAACCCATCTAAGGTGGGGTGGTTGGTAAATGTTTGTGGGGATACAGATACTACTCTACTCTACTTACCATTCACCATCAACATAATGGAAATGAGATATTGCTCTGTGGCTACATTGAGCATTATAATTGGTTTAGAGATGGCAACCTAGTGTCTATGAGCACGGCTGATTGGTTCAGTTGTTGAATCAACTTCATTAACATTTGTAGACTTCACACAAAGTTTTTTGTTCTTTCACCAAATATTTCATACTTTTGTCAAAGAATTCCTAGGTTTCTGAATCCTTTTCATTCATCATGCTCTCACGATAACAACAGGAAATGTGAAAATTCATAAATGAAAAGCAGAAACTGACTCTTACAGTTGATTATATACAGTACTGTTTGCGTTAAGCTTGGGTTCTGAATGTCTGTCCTGTGCTTTAGCTTTTTTTCTAGAATTTTTAAGTGCAATTTTTCTCCTTTGGTGATGTCAACATTTAGTAATTTGTGCTTTGCAGCTTAAAGCAATGATCTATAGTCCCATATTTTCCAAAACATCCATTTTAAGCAACATCACAGGCCTTTTTTTGGTACCTTGTAAAAGTTTCCATAATCAAAGTAAGTACAAAGATCAAAACCAACCAAATGGTTGTCTGATCTCATAGGTCAGATGACCCCTTAGTCACGAGAATCATCAGTTGGGTCAACAGTAAGTCTTGTTCCTTATGTCTAGCCACCTCTTTGGAGAGAACAGGAACAGCTGGAGCAGGAAAGGCGACAGTATTTTTGGATTTCTGACATGTGCAAAATACCATTATATTCATCCCTTTTTCCTTTAGTGACTACACCTGACTTACTCTAAAAAGAAAAAACAAAGGGATGGGATCAGGGGTTTTGTATAGAAACACTTCCATACCCATATCTCCACATCATATCTCCGACTCGCTCTTGTATGACAGAGGATCAAGCGGTAGAGTTGTCTGCAAAATGTCAAACTCTATCTGGCTGTCCATGTCCAGCATGCAGAGGACATTGTTGCTGGGCGTCATGCTCGCCGTTTCCTGGAACATTTTCTGGAAGTCTTTGGGAACCCCTGCTGTAGTCATTGATGTCATATCCATTTCCAGCGTAGCTAGTTCCTCCTCTACATTCTCATTCTGTCTCTCCTCCTCTTCTTCCTCCCCGGAGCAGAGAGCCACCTCGTTCTCATAGCAGAAGGCGCTGGGGGAGAGGGGCGGTCGCAGGCACTGCATCCTGCGGCTGACAGGTGTCCCGGAACGTGATGAGGCAGAAGAACGGTGACTTGCCAGCTCACTGAGCTCCTTGGCACTGCAGGCAGGTGTAGATGGAACCTCATAGGTCTTGTGGAAACGAGCATAGTCCACTTTGTAACGATCGCAGTCTTCGAAGATGACTGGCTCAAAGCGCTGTCCCCAGAGGATCTCCCTTGAAAGGTATGAGCTCCTCGCCTGTGTGGTCATGGCAGTAGCCTCCACCATTCCCTCCAAGATGACCACAATCTCAAAGTCATCTGTTTCCAAGTCCGCCCGGCTCATCCCCCACAGTGGTGAATCTTCATCAATCTCATGGATGATCACCAGTGGAGACACCAAGAAGAGACGGTCGATTCCTTCATCGTAGCCAACATTCAAGTCTGTCTGCTCCAGCGGAATGAACTCTCCCTCTGCAGTGACATATGGACGAATCATCTGTGCCCGTACGTGAGCTTCCACAATGTGGCTCTTCCGAAGGTTCCCGACACGCCACATGAGGCAGAGCTTTCCATCCCGCAGAGCAATGACTGCATTCTGCGAAAATAGAAGTGTTTGATTCCGCTTTTTAGGTCGTGCCATTTTGGCCATGATGGTGCCAATCATGAAAGAGTCAATAATGCATCCAACGATGGACTGTATCACCACTGTTACCACGGCCACTGGGCACTCTTCAGTGACACAGCGCCAGCCGTAGCCTATGGTGGTCTGGGTCTCAATGGAGAATAGGAAGGCCCCCACAAATCCCTCAACGTGAAGCAAACACGGCTTCCATGGCTTCTGTTGGCCCACCCCTGGGCTTTGCAAGCCCCTGTTTGGGTCAAAGTCTCCATGTGCCAAGGAAACACTGTAGAAGATGACTCCAAAGATTAGCCACGATGCCAGGAAGACAGAGCAGAATATCATCAGCAAGTATCGCCAGCGGATATCCACACAGGTGGTGAAGATGTCAGCTAGGTAACGCTGAGGCTTGTCCTCCAAGTTGGAGAAGACCACATTACACTGGCCATTCTTCTTCACGAACCGGCTTCGCAGCTGCCCCCGGCCTGTGGTGGAGATCTTTCCATTGTAGGTGTTCTCCATAGCCCCACCCAACCCGGTGCCGCTGAGGGCGCTGCCGGGAGAGGGCAGGCGGCTTGGTGATCCGTGGCCGTTGTGAAGGCCCAACGTGGAGATCTTCAGGCCTTCCTCATCGGGAGAAACGATGCTGTACCTGCGGAATGAAGGAGCAGAGAGTTCAGGGTCAGAAAACGGAGCGAGAAGGGAGGGGATTGAGATGCAGCTTGGCATTTAGACAGGAAGAGGACGAGCCTTAAGACCAGCCATAATCTCATCGCGTCTTGCTTGTTCTTTCCAGTGTCCCTCTAAAAGGACACCTCATGACTAAGCATAGACTCCGCGGACGCTAGCGGCTAAACCATGAGTCATGTTAACCTGCCGCACTGCTAACGGAATCTGCACACTGTAAAATTCTTTCCACTGCTGTTCAGTTCCCACCTGTACTAAACATTCCCCTAACAGGGAGTCAAAAGTCATCTGACCCCTAACCCCTCCCAATCCGCTGCGTACCCTTATCCAATTGTCTCCCTCCACTGTTGGCTATAAATAGCTATTAGGACCAGGTATGTGTTACCTGGCCCTCTCCTCCAGGAGGGATTACCTTAGAAGGTGAGTTGTGTTTAGCCATATGAGGGGGATTGCGGTCAGGGCAGATTATGGGGATTATAATCTGAGCAGCATATTAGCATCGCAGTGCACTGCTCTCTGCTGCTGCTGAAGGGCCAGAGGGGTCAGGTTATGAGGGAATGTAGGTGTTTTGGGGGGCAGTTTAAGACTTCTAACGGGGGATGTGTACTAATGATGTGTATTAATGAGCTGCAGTGACAATACAGGATGTGATGAGAATAAAAAACATTCAGTATGAACATATGATACTACTATGCTAAAAATAACGTGTACAAAAATGTTAAAACATATGGTGGGGCAGATTAATGTATAAAACCTTTGTAATATGCTACAAACTGTTTGTTTTTAATGTTCATATAATGTCTTTATCAACTATGATCAAATGTCTAAGCATGGAAATGAATAAAGAAACCATTTTAAACATTATAAAGCTATACATTAAATCTATGTTTTTATTATAAAGAGATTGTTTAAGAGTTCTTTAGTTAAGACACTAGATCTTTAGTTAAGTTAAATGGTTCTACAGTCATGTGAAAATGTTTGGGCACCCCTATAAATCTTAATCATTTTTAGTTCTAAATATTTGGGTGTTTGCAACAGCCATTTCAGTTAGATATATTTAATAACTGATGAACACAGTAATATTTCAGGATTGAAATGAGGTTTATTGTACTAACAGAAAATGTGCAATTTGCATTAAACCAAAATTTGACCAGTGCAAAAGTATGGGCACCCTTATCATTTTATTGATTTGAATACTCCTAACTACTTTTTACTGACTTACTGAAGCACAAAATTGGTGTGGTAACCTCATTGAGCTTTGAACTTCATAGGCAGGTGTCTCCAATCATGAGAAAGGTATTTAAGGTGGCCAAATCCCTAAATATACTGAATATAGACCTTTAATGGAATAACCCTGATGCCCGGATTCATGGGGCTCAAGTTGTAAAGAGTGCAGGGTTTAGGGAGCATGAGATCATCATTTTCACACATGGACCCCTTTGAGAATCTTTGGGATGTGCTGGAGTAGACTCTGAGTAGTTCTTCAAACCTCCCATCACCAATTAAAGTTACTGGGTGAAAATGTATGCAATTGTGGACAGAAATAAATGTTGTGATACTGCAGAAGCTTGTACAAAATATGCCACAGCAAATGTGTGCCATAATCAAAGCTAATGGTGACCCAGCAAAATATCAGAGAGTGTTTTTTTGGCCAGGCAGTGTACATAAAATATTTATAACAAATATTATTCATATACAATCCTTTTAAAACTCCTATAGTCCTTTTTTAAAATATATTTAAATAATCTCTGTGTCCTGTTTCAGAGACGATTAAGATGATAATGATGATTGTGGTTTGTGAGGGTATCTTAGCAACAGTTGGGACGTGGAACTGTTGTATTATCTGCTCCAAACCAGTATCCGTGGGTACATGGATCCGTCACGGTTCTGGCTCTTGGAATAGAGAGGATTTTTTCCCGGAGGGGGCGGGTTCAGATAGACCAGAGTGTACATGCCTGTCCCCGCCCACTCAGCCCACTACACACACGCCTCAACACAAAGTCCTTTTTGTTTCTATAACTGGACTATATAAAGATTCTTAAATTGCCACATCTCTACAACTGGTCTCTTATCATTTCAATGATTATATTTATATAAACACAAACTTACACAGGGGAAAATATAACACTTTAGCTGCGTTTCCACTGCAGGGATGAACAATTCTGAACACGTGCAAACCAGGCTGGACCCGGCTTTTTCAACACTGTTAGCTTAGCATGCCTGGGGCAACAGAACCGTTCAGTGGGAGGGGCTTAAAGACTGTGGGATCAATGGTGATTGGGACTGGACGGCAGCATGCTAGCACAGTGTTAGCTCATGCTAACGCCACATTAGTGGGATGAGGCTGGTAGCTGGCTCTGTATTTAGTTTGCATTTGGTTAGTTAATATGCAGGAATGTGTCCGGACACATCTGATGACTTCCTGGTCCAGATTAATCAATAGGCTAGCGGCTCCACGCTGGCACTGAGCAGTATGGTATGGCCATAATAATCATGTGACCCTATAGTTGAAAAGCTATGAGAGAATACCAGCACAACAACATGTTTTTCCACAGTGAGTTAGCCAGGTTAAAATACAGTACAGCCTTCTTTTAAGTTTGACTAGCACTAGTATCCCAGCAACAACTTATATATTATTTCTAAAAAAAAAAAAAAGAGCAGTCTAATAAGTTTATTGGATGAGATTGATCTCTGCATTTTACAGTATTTCATAAATTAACAAAATTAACAAATCAATATACTCAAAACACAGAATTTCACACAACAATTCTCTATGCAGGGCAGAAAAAGACAAGTGCTTATCACAATGCTGTCAGTACCCGCACTTTAAATTCCTGTCCTATCACAGTGTTGGTTTATTAGTATAAACTAAGTTATGGAAAACTATGGAAAGGGGAGTAACTGCCATAAGTCAAAGGAGTTGTGTTACCAAATAGCAATCACATGACCCCACACGAGGCACTGGGAGTGGATAGTTTTGTCACATATATTTAATAAGTGTCGTTTCAATTGTTAGGCATAAAATTGATGGCTGATTGTGAAAAAAAATATTGTTAATTTCACTTAATTTTTTTGTTTTGTTTTAAACTTTTTAAAAGGTAGAAACAGTTTATGTGGCCTCAGAAGGACTGTACCTGTTGGCTCTGTTGGTGCCCATGGCGCTGATCAAGAGGTCCTGAGAGTCCGGAAGTCAGAGGGGTCAAGAAAGAGCCAAGCTCTTCGTCTACACCCAGAGATTCGGAATCGGCATCCTGACACCCTGCAGCTCTGTCACACTTACACAGACACACACACACACACTCGTGCTAACACACACACTCACACACTCTGCAGAGAGATAGGAAACACAAATGAAAATTATTAGAGAAGTTCACTCTATTTTTTTTCTCTTTTAACACTAGCTTTGTGTGTGTGTGTGTGAGTGTGATTGTGTGTACACGTTGTCCGATATGTCGGCGCAGTGCTGGTCCAGATCGTGGTGATTTGGGTCAAAGCGAGAGTTAAAAATAGCCGCAGACTGGTGGAAATTTGCTGGGAGCAGAAGGACACAGTTAAATGTGGGCTAATGTGATCGTCACTGCCCCGCCCCACCCCCCCTCTCATCGGACCCTCGCTCTCTTTAACCCGTATCCCACATTCCCCTCTATTTCAGCACTCTCCCTCAGCTCCACTTACTGCGATTATATGGGTTTGTATCCCAAAAACTAATTGGTGGAGCTAAATTGCAGTGGGCTAAATGGGTATATGGTGATGGGGCAGGGATAAACTGCTGTAGGCTGAATGGGTGGCGCCAGGGGCTATAATCGTTCCTTTTACACCGAAAGCAGTATGGACTGCGCTATGTATATATATATATATAACTGGGATGAGTTCTGGATCAATAAATACATAGCCAATGCCCGTGGGTGAGATAAAACTACTGTAGGATAACTGGGTATGGCTACACTTGGTGTAGGGTGAATAGGTGTGACTAAACTCTTGTAGGCTAAATGGGTGGGGCTAAACTGCTGTTGGATGAAGGGACAGGGCTAAACTGCTGTTGGATGAAGGGACAGGGCCGAACTTGGTGTAGGATGAAGAGACAGGGCTAAACTTGGTGTAGGATAAAGACACAGGGCTAAACTTTGTGTATAGGATGAAAGGACAGGGCTGAATTTGAGGCACAGATGATGACTCTTTTAACTGTCTAGTCACATGGTTTACTGTTAGCTCTGTCTGTTTGCTCTAATGAGAATAACACTGAATCAGTTAGCAATTAGCAATGAGTCTAAACTGAGCTAGACTGCTGTAGGATGAAATGACAGAGCTAACCTTTGTATAGTAGGATGAAGGGACAGGGCTAAAGTGCTGAAGGATGAAATGGTAGGGCTAAACTTGGTGTCGGATGATAGGACAGGGCTAAACTTGGTGTAGGATAGCAGGATAGGGCTAAATTTGGTGCAGGGTGAAGGGACAGGGCTAAACTTGATGTAGGATGAAGGGACAGAGCTAAACTTGATGTAGGATGAAGGGACAGAGCTAAACTTGGTGTAGGATGAAGAGAAAGACCTAAACTTGATGTAGGATGAAGAGACAGAGCTAAACTTGGTGTAGGATGAAGAAACAGGGCTAAACTTGGTGTGTAGGATGAAAGGACAGGACTAAACTTGGTGTAGGATGATAGGACAGGGATAAACTTGTTGTAGGATAGCAGGATAGGGCTAAATTTGGTGCAGGGTGAATGGACAGGGCTAAACTTGATGTAGGATGAAGGGACAGAGCTAAACTTGGTGTAGGATGAAGGGACAGGGCTAAACTTGGTGTAGGATGAAGGGACAGGGCTAAACTTGGTGTAGGATGAAGGGACAGGGCTAAACTTGATGTAGGATGAAGGGACAGAGCTAAACTTGGTGTAGGATGAAGGGACAGGGCTAAACTTGGTGTATAGGATGAAAGGACAGGACGAAATTTGCTGTAGGATGAAGAGACAGGGCTAAACTTGATGTAGGATGAGGAGACAGGGCTAAATCTGATGTAGGATAAAGACACAGGGCTAAACTTGATGTAGGATGAAAGGACAGGGCTGAATTTGAGGAACAGATGATGACTCTGCTAACCAGCTAGTCACATGGTTTAGTGTTAGCTCTGTCTGTTTGCTCTAATGGAAACTAATGAGAAAAACACTGAAACGGTTAGCGATAAGCTTGATGTTGTGTGTGGTTCTTGGAAGCTGCTGGAAGTGGTGGAAGTGTGAATTAAGTTGTGAAGGTTTTTGTGTCTTTCTGCTGATTGTTTCTCAGCTGCTAACGGCAACTTCCTACACAGACCGTTAGCCTACGCCAGCACTTCCCCTCGGGTGAATGGGTGCGTGTGTCACTTAATCAGCACCTAACAACGTAAACATTCTCTCACTCACACACACACACACACATACACACACACACACACACACACTTACCACACATTCACACACACACACTTAACCACACATTCACATTCTGAAAGAAAATATTCTCAATTTTACTGCAGTTGGCATTCCAACCATAAAGTGCAATACAAAAACATGAACAGCAGATTACTCTTATTGTACGCAGCGTGATGACTTTGGTGCAATACTACTACTATTAATAATAATAATAATTATAATAATAACAATGCTAATTTCTATTAATAAAATGCCTTTAACAATCCCAAGGTCACTTTACAGACAAAAAACAAATAAAAATGTATCACTGCTTCCTTGTTTCTACATTAATTATCCATTTTTAGCTCCATTTATCATATAGAACATATTGTAGTATTATAATTACAGACTGTAGTGCTGTATCTGTTTCTCTGCATACTTTATTATCCTCCTTTCTCTCTGTTATTTAATGGTCAGGACCACCACAGGAGAGAAAACCACCATAGAGCAGCTATTATTATTATTTGTGTGGTGGGTCATTTATTCTCAGCACTGCAGTGAGTGAGGTGTTAGTGTGTATTCTGCTGGTATGAGTGGACCAGATACAGCAGTGCTGCTGGAGTTTTTAAACACCTCAGTGGCACCGCTGGACTGAGAATAGTGCACCAACAGCATCCTGTAAGCAGCGCCCTGTGGCCAGCATCCTGTGACCACTGATGAAAGACTAGAGGATGACCAACACAAACTGTGCAGCAACAGATCAGAGCAAAAATATTACATCTACAAGGAGGAGCAGCTGTATGTAGGAGTGTCTAATAAAGTGTACAGTGAGCGAAGAACACAGTGTTTAAAGGTCTTATTCTGCCAAAATCCACTTTTTCTTGTTCTTTGTGAAATACTGTAGGTCTCTCTGAGTTGTATACAGGGGTTGGACAATGAAACTGAAACACCTGTCATTTTAGTGTGGGAGGTTTCATCATGGCTAAATTGGAGCAGCCTGGTGGCCAATCTTCATTAATTACACATTGCACCAGTAAGAGCAGAGTGTGAAGGTTCAATTAGCAGGGTAAGAGCACAGTTTTGCTCTGTACACAATATTATAGGTGACATACCAGAGTTCAAAAGAGGACAAATTGTTGGTGCACGTCTTGCTGGCGCATCTGTGACCAAGACAGCAAGTCTTTGTGATGTATTCTGATAGATGTCAGTGACATTGTTTTGTGGCTAGTAAAATTGAATCAGCTTTCCAAAAATGTAGTTAATCAGAGTTAATTCATTGGGGTGGCACTTTTTCACATAGAGACATTGTATTGATAGCTTTTTTCCTTTAATAAATTATATCATCATTTAAAAAGTACTTTTTATATTTACTCATATTTACTTATTTCTCTTTGATATTAAAGTTTGTTTGTTAATCTGAAGAATGTAAGTATGACAAAAAAACAAAAACAAATGATATTGGTAAGTTTATATTTTTCACGGCATTGTATGTTTAATAAAAATAAATTTACTAATTTTATACAATATATGGACATAGGAAGCACAAAGAAACTTACCAAAAATTTGTGATGATTTAGGCCACAAATTTGGTATTTATTTTAAGATGCTGACAGTATTAAATATTTATATATATAAAAAAACTCAATAAAATCCAAATTTTATAGTGTTTATTCTAAAATATTACATAATATTACAAAAACATAATATTTAATACTTATTTTTCATGGCATTGTATGTTTAATAAAAATGTATTTACTTATTTTACACAATATATGGACATAGGAACCACAAAGAAACTTACCAAAAAATTTGATGGCAAAAAAATGTTATTTATTTTATATATATATATATATATATATATAAATTTAAAATCCAAGTTTTAAAGTGTTTATTCTAAAATATTTAACATAATATACTTTTTCACAGCATTGTATGTTTGGTAAAAACATATTAACTTATTTTACAGAATATATGGACATAGGAAGTGCAAAGAAACTTACCAAACATATGGTGACAGTATTATATATTTGTATATATATATATATATATATATATATATATATATATATATATATATATATATATATATATATATAATAAAATCCAAGTTTTATAGTGTTAAACATTAACATAAGATTTAATACATTTTTGCCAATTTTCCTACATTGCAAAATATACATTTGATAAAATATGTTTGAAATATGTATTTTTCTTATATGAATGTCTTCACAGATTGAGATTCAGTTTGGCCGTGTGTTCACTGTGTTCTGTCCTGGTTGTGAAGCAGAGTGTACAGAAACTACAGAACACACCAAAACAATTCACAGAACTCTTGAGACTGACACTGAAGCTCCCACATTATCACTTTTGAAAGAACTGGAAGGCATAACTGCAGAGAACAGCAGACACCAGGCGATCTGCTCTCAGATCTATTCTCGGCTCTTCTTCCAGATAAATCCAGCAAGGGCTCTGCTTACCAGCCAGCTCTGTTCCCTATTCACCCAGTGCCAGAACCAGTCTGAGCACAGGAACACCAGATAAAGAGTGTCAGATTCAGGCTAGTCTGATTTAGCCTTTCTCATAAACCATCCTTTCAGCTATTATTACTGTGAATGATATGACCGTGTTGTGTTTACTGATCTCCACAAGAGCAGAACATTCAGAACATTTAGTAAAAGTTTTACTGACACATATACACATATTCAGGATCAGTACGTTTGATATGTTCTGCACTAACTGATTAAACTCACTGAAAAAGCTTAATGCTTAGAACGGAGATCAATAGCAGACTGGAAATAGATGTATGACACAAATGCCTTAACACAGTATAAATGGTTCATGCTTATATAACTTATATAACTATAATAAGTTTGTATAATAAAAAGGGACCAGATACCTGCACTAAATGCACAGAGTCTAAAGGAACCTTGTTTAACTGTGTCTGGCAATGTACAAAATTAAAGTTGTTTGGGAATAAATAAGAGAGGCAAGTGAGCTCATTATATCAAAAGCTTTTATATTAGATTCTAAGTTGTTTTTATTAGGTATATAGCTGTCACAATTACAATAAAATCACAATTACTATAAATATGAGGTGATTCTAATGGATCTTTCATTCACAAATGTAAAAAAACTAATAGCATTGTATTGTAACAAACTATTAGACCTAATATGTCACACTGGAGAAGTCAAATGTTGCAGAGACTCCCAATAGAAAAAAAATATGTATACTATTAAGAATTAACTGCTTTTTAACAGAATTTGGGGAACCCTTATGATTTATAATATAATATAGAACTTTAGACTGGTTGTAAGATGTTTTTTTTTTTCTCAGGGCTGTTGTGGGGGGCTGTTGTGTGTGTTAGCTGTTAGTCTGTTTTATTGTTTTGCCTCATTAATTTTGCTTTGTCTTTCAGATGTTGTTATTTAAAAAAAACGTATTAAAAAATAAACTGATCAGATGATACAGATGTATGATCAGATATTAGGGAAAATGCTAACTTTAAGGTGAGCTTCAGCCCGTATGTTTTTTTCTGAATTTTATTTGAGTGAGGTTAAGTGATCCAGACTAGCACTGTTATACATCAGAAACCAAAGATTTAACTGTAAATTGTTCAGTTCTTAACCTTGTTTTTAACCTGGCAACCCACATTAGACTCAATAGGTTTGAGGTAGACAACTTACTCCAGTGTTGTGAAACTGGACCACAGTATACATTTTCACATGCTCACTTTCATTTAGTCTGTCATTGATTTATTTTTGTATAATTTTAAATACAGGTTTAATTAAAAAAAATGAATATGTATCACCATCTACAGATGGATGCAAATCAGTAACTTCACTCTATGTGTGCAAATGTTTATGTTCACCCCCTTTATTGAATACCTTTAGCTACTTTAAAAGTTGCATCCACTGCTGAAACACACACACACACACACAGCTTCCCTAGTCTCTGCATAATCCAGAATTGTGCACACCACTGCAAAACACTGAATGTGTTTCTGCACTGGTGTTTCACAGCTAGAGGAGTTATTCCAGCACACATAACAAAAATTTAGCATTGTTTAGGACACCCACCTCCCCACACACACACACCCAAACACCCACATGTTCACAGAGTGTGTGCGTCACGTCTTTAACTCCAAAGCTTTTCCATGTTTAGCATCAAATTTCCAAGTAGCCGGTCAGACTCCAGGTTGTGTTTCGCCCATTGCGCAATCATCTGCCCAAAAACAGAAATCCCTCTAATAATCCCTCACCATAATAATAATACCCACCAACCTGCAGATGGGCGTGCGGAGGCCTGGGAGGGGGCCGAGGTGGTATTACGTGTGGAGAGGGAGGATTGCACCCTGTCGGATTCTGGCCGTTTGACCTTTACGTGACTGTTTTGCTGTTTTCTGTCCTTTGGAGCGTCACTAACGGCTGCGGTGAGGGTTACGTGCGTACGGTTTAGGATAGGTGTGTGTTACAACTTAGATTGGGCCCAAAAAATCCAATTTGACCCATCCATAGCTTGTGCACGCTCTGTCCAAGCCCAACCTGACCCATTATGAGCCCTTTAGTAAGTAGAGCGTTAAAACTTTATCTTAACTACAATCTCGAGTTGTTTAATTGAGTCAAATCTGTTCAGAATAATGTTAGCAGTGCAGCACAGAAGAAGCATATGCCTGTTATTTAAGAACACAGGAGCTGCCTGATATAACATTCTAACTTGTGCCCTTTTTTTAATGATCACAGAGTGATTCTGTTACACTGCTTGTCAAAAAAAAAAGTAGCCACCTGGATTTTACTGAGCAAATGATCTGGGGTTCCTGCAGTTGGTGAGGTCTAGGTTCAGCAACAGTATGTGCTGAAAGAATGAGGTCAGCTGACTACCTGAATATACTGAATATAGACCAGGTTATTCCATTAATAGATTTTCCCTTCCCTGATGGCAAGAGCATATTCCAAGATGACAATGTCAGGATTAATGGGGCTGGAATTGTGTAAGAGTGATTCAGGGAGCATGAGATCATCATTGTTCACCACAAACTCCAGATCTTAACCTCATTGAGAGTCTCTGGGATGTGTTGGAGAAGCACTGCTTTGTGCAGTGGTCAGACTCTTACATCATCAATGCTGCTGCAAGATCATGGTGAAAAATTAATGTAACACTGGATTGAAATACATCTTGTGACAATGCAGAAGCTTATTGAAACATTGCCACAGTAAATGGGTGCTGCAATCAAAGCTAAAGGTGGTCTAATTAAATATTAGAGTTTGTTACTTTTTTGGGGATCTGGCAGTGTATTTTACCATCAACTATATGGTGAAGAAAATTGCTTTTATGCTTTTAAAACAGTGTGCATGTTTTACAAACCCCTGAATAGCCTAATTTAAAATAAATGTGGCACTGGTGGACTTGCCCGGAGCCTCGTTGTTAAAAAAGTGTCACTTAAATGCCCTTGTGAGTAGCAGAAAAAGTGAACTACTGTGTGACAGAGTGCCCACTTGGGTGCCCCTTTCTACAATAATGATGATCAGGAAATTTTGATAATGTGCCACAATAAGTGCCCATCTATGGGTGTCCTTCTGCCCTTTCAGTAGTAAAGGGTGCTGTTATGAAGTGTATTTTATGCCACCTTCTATTAAACATTGTTCAAAATTGTGCCCTTTCCATTAGAGTAAATGTGATAAAATGTAATCCTGTACAGGGTTTTTCTACAGGTAAGAGAACATTAGGAAGTGTCCAGTTAGGACAGTGCCCACCATTAGAATAAAGTAAGGTGGTGCCCTATAGGTGCCATCACAATGGAATGAATTGTATAAGATTATCTGAAAAAGTAAATTATTGACAATTTTTTCAACACACGCCTCATGTTGTGCAGTAGGTGTCCTTTTTATTTTTTTGCTCCTGCCCTTCAAACAGACTGAGCAAAGTCTGTGTGATGCCTGAACTAATGCTAGTAGCTGTCTTAGATCCTAGACTTTTGTTTAGAATTTAAATGGTAAAATGCTGAATCTGCTCTGTTCTTGAGTCTATGTTCATACAGTAGATAAAAGTGTAAAAACTAGTCATACAGTGTGGGAACCCACATAATCAAGCCTATTAGAGATTATTAAACTCCTCCACATGGTTTGAGTATGGGAGCAGTTAGCACTGTGCTCATTTGTGAGGTATTATTCCTGCAGTGCCGTACCCAGTTTGACAGCTGAGCCAGTAAACTTGTTTATTTAATATATATATCTCATATTCTTTACTAATATAGTGCATTTTGTTTTATTAAAATGTGTAATGTATGATGAAGTGGTAAATCCCGCTGTGCTGCTCTGAGTGGTGTTTACTGATGGGGCAGTGGTGGGTAATTCAAGTCCAGAAAGTAAATACCCATCCCAGGGATAGCTGCCCACTGCTTCAGGGCATCTGTGCTCACTGTATGTCACTGTCAGTGTGTGTGTGTGTAAATAATCAGATGTTTTACTCCTGTATCTCTCTGTTGTCTTTGTAGATCCAGCTGATGTCCAGCACCGCTGTAGATGAACAGGCGAGATGAACTCAGCCCCCCGTTCCACCCTGGACCCCCGCATTCAGAAAGACTTGGAATTATTGGAATCTGAGCTTTGCTTCCCAGAAATTGGAGCATTTAATCACATTCATATTGTTGATTATATTACTGTTTTTAATATTATGCTAACGCGAGGCTTTTGATGGTGAGATGATGATAAAATGATGATGGTAAATGTGATAGTGATAGTTTTGTGATAGTGATGATGAATATGATAATGATGATTTGGTGATGGAGGTAATTATAAATGATAAGTGATGGTTTTGTGGTAATTGGGATGGAAGTGATGATAAATGTGATGGTGATGATGGTAGAAATGATAAATGTTGCATTGATTGGTTTGGTGATGATGCTGTTGTTAGTGATAATAAATGTGATGGTGATAGTAGTGATGATAAATGTGATGGTAATGGTTGTGGTGATGAATGTGATGGTGATGGTTTGGTGATGATGGTGATTGTAGTGATGGTAAATGTGATGGTGATTATAGCAGTGTTGTTAAATGTGAGGATAATGGTTTTGGTAATGAATGTGATGGTGATAGTTTTGGTGATGATGAATGTGATGATGATGGTAAATGTTGTGGTTTGGAGGTGATAGTGATTGTAGAGATGATGAATGTGTTGGTGATGGCAGTGTGTTAGTGATGTTTTTTAATGATGAATGTGATGGTGATTTTTTTGGTGATTAATGTGGTGTAGTGGTGATAACTGTGAGGGTAATAGTAGTAATTATTGTTGTGATGACAAATGTGATGGTAATGGGTTTTTTATGAATGTAATAGTGATGGTTGTGGTGATGAATGTGATGGTGATGGTTTGGTGATGATGGTGATTGTAGTGATAATAAATGTGATGGTGATGACAAATGTGATGGTAATGGTTTTGGTGATGAATGTAGTAGTGATGGTTTGGTGATGATGTGATTGTAGTGATGATAAATGTTATGGTGATTATAGCAGTGATGATAAATGTGAGGGTAATGGTTTTGGTAATAATTGTGATGTGATGGTGATGGTTTTGGTGATGATGAATGTGATGATGATGGTAAATGTTGGGGGTTTGGAGGTGATGGTGATTGTAGAGATGAATGTGTTGGTGATGGCAGTGATGATAAATGTGATAGTGACAGTTTTTAATGATGAATGTGATGGTGATTGTTTTGGTGATTAAGGTAATAGTACTGGTGATAACTGTGAGGGTAATAGTAGTGATTATTGTTGTGATGATAAATGTGATAGTGATGGTTTTATGGTGATGTAGTCATGATAAGTAATGTTGATGGTAATAATGATGATGATGATGATGATAGAGGTAGAGGTGATGTCTGTGTTTGTGTCATACACACACACACACATTCACTCACAGAGCTCATTCCGCAGGAGCAATCTACTCAATAACAGACACACACTTAATCCTCAACAGGAGGATGGTGTATGCGCGTGTGTGTGGGTGTGAGTGTATGGTTGTGTGTGTGTGTGTTTTAAAGGGTCATCTTTAACTCTTCTTAAATCACAGATTAAGCGTCTCTTAATCTCCTAACAGTGATATCAAATACAGGTCCACTCTGAGTAATCATAGAGCCTGTGTGTGTGTGTGTGTGTGTGTGCGCGTGCGTGACAGGCAGAGCAGAAGGCAGAAGTAACAAGAAAGATTAAGATGCTGAAAAGTCGTACTTCTTACATCATTTGCACACACACACACACACACACACACACACACACACACACTATTGTAACGTGTAAAAGTCAGGATCTTGGGCTAAATAAACAATCAGTAAAGTGCTTTATACAATAGTAGTGTTGTTAACATTAACTTGTTAACATATGTGATTAATCTGAAAAGTTAAGTCATGTGAATTTTTTGGTCCCAGTATTTTTATAGGTTAGGTTTGGGTCCAGATTTCTCCCATAATTTACTCTTTTTACAGTGTCTGGCGACGTACTAGCAGTTTTATTTAACAAGGTAAACATGCTTTCATGTTCAGAATGTAAAATTGTTAAGTTGAAATACTAATAACAAATCTTTATTTACTTCCTTCACCTCTCTGTATCTCACGCAGTTGCTCACACACACTCTAGCCTGTTAGCCAAACACACCCCACACTACTGTTAATGTCTCTCGCCCAGAATTTCAGGGAAATACCAGTCTTTATATGTTATACAGTGGTGTAAAAAAAGTACTTCCCCTTACAGATTTCTGTTGTTTTTGCATTTTTATCATACTTACATTTCTCAGATTTTCAAACAAACTTTATCATCAAACTAAGATAACCTGAGTAAATATAAAAAGCACGTTTTAAATAACATTAGCTGAGGGGAAAATGAACTGTGATTCCTTAATTGTGATTAATCACACTTTTTGGAAATTTACTTTTAATTTCACTAACCATAACAAGGCCTGATTACTGCCAGACCTGTAGAATCAAGAAATCACTTTCTGACACACCTTTCTGACAACATGAAGCAGATAAAAGATCTCACAAAGCAACACATTATGCTGCAACCTGAAGAAATTCAAAAACAGTCATTGATCATCTATTAATCTGGAAAAGATAACTTCTAAAGTTTTGGGACTCCAGAGAACCACAGTAAGAGCTATTATTCACAAATGGAGAAAACATGGAACACTGGTAAACCTTCCCAGGAATGGCCGGCTGACTGAATTTATTTCAAAAGGGCATGGACAACTCATCCAGGAGGTCACAAAAGAACCCAGAACAACAAAGAACTAAAGAACTGCAGATCTCACTTGCCTCAGTTAAGGTCAGTGTTAATGATTCAATAATAAAAAAAAAAGAAGCTGGTCGAAAATGGAATCCACGGAAGAGTTCCAAGGCAAAAAACATCTTAATGATTCCCTGGACTTTAGGTAAATATTCTTTAGACTGATTAGACAAAAGTGGAACTTTTTGGAAGGTCCCATTAAAAACTAACACATAATTTCACAAAAAGAACATTATACTGGGCGTAAAACATGGTGATTTGGGTCTGCTTTTCTGCTTTAGGGCCTGGACAACGTGCTGCAATAGATAGAACCAGGAAATTTGTTGGGAATTTATTTATTGATGAAAATTATGCATATCTCTGAGTGGCAAGAGTATGTGAACCTTTGCTTTCCATATCTGGCGTGACCTTCCTTTGCAGCAATAACTGGATTTAATAATATCTGGTAACTGTAGATCAGTCCCGCACATCGGCTTGGAGAAACTTTAGCCCATTCCTCCATATAGAACAGCTTCAACTTAGGGATGTTGGAGGGTTTCCTCACATTAACTGCTCACTTCACAACCATCCACAACATTTCCATTGGATTAAGGTCATGACTTTGACTTGGCCATTCCAAAACATTAACTTTATTCTTTGGTAGAAAGACCTGTGTGCTTAGGTTCATTGTCTTGTTGCATGACCCACCTTCTCAAAGACTCAGTTTATGGACAGATGGCTTGACATTTCTCTGTGGAATTCTCTGATATAATTCAGAATTCATGGTTTTATCATTGATCGCAAGCCATCTTGGCCTAGATGCAGCAAAACAGGTCCAAACCATAATACTACCACCATCATGTTTCACAGATGGGATAAGGTTCTTATGCTAGAATGCAATTTTTTCCTTTTTTCCATTCATAACGCTTTTCATATAAACCAAAAAGTTCTGTTTTGGTCTCATCCATCTTCAAAACCTACCTCCAGTAGTTTGTGGCATGTCCATGTGATTTTTAGAAAACTGCAGATGAAGTCATGAACATAAATATTTGAAAATGAGGGAGAGGCCTTCAGTTGCTTAGAAATTACCCTAGGGTCCGTTGTGACCTCATTGACAATTACATTATTATACAAATTATTGCCTTGTTCTTGGAGTGAACTTTGTTGGTCAGCGACTCCTGGGGAGTGTAACAATGGTCTTGAGTTTTCTCCATTTGTACACAATCTGTCTAACTGTGGATTGGTGGAGTCCAAACTCTAAAGAAATGGATTTGCAACCCTCTATTGCCTGATGAGCACCAACAACTCATTTTCTGAGGTCCTTGTTCATGCAATGATACACTTCCACAAACATGTGGAACATGAGCAGACTTTGATAGATATCTGTTATTTAAATAAATCAGCCTTCGCCCACTCACACCTGATAGTCATTCCATTAACTAACTTTAATTTCACCTCTAAACTAACTGCTAATCTAAGAGGTTCACATACTTTGGCCACTCAATCATTTTCCCCAATAAATAAATGAACAAGTATAATATTTTTGTCTCATTTGTTTAACCTGGTTCTTTTTGTCTACTTTTTAGGAGAATTTGCTGATGTTTTGGGTCATATTTATGCCTAAACAAAATAAATATATAACAAAGTTGACAAACGTTTTAACACCACTGTAGGTATAGTAGAAAATGACCTGTATAATGCAAAAACACCCTCAAAAAATGCTCTTCACTAAAATAGTATACATTAGTCCATAAGAACTCTCAATAAACACAATACTGGAGGAGATGTTAATGCATAATTGCATCAATTAAAACTACAAATTCACACATACACTTAAAGTCTAAAGTTTGGGCACACGTAGCTTTATAGTGACCTGACCCCATTAAATAGACGTTCAATAACATTAGGGTTAAAATAAGGTAATGAACTGTGATGAGTTGTGTACATACAACCCACAAACACACATGTACACACACACACACACACACACACACACACACACATACACGTGACAGGCAGACTATTGATTAGATGGATAAAGTGTCCTGGTGCTGATTCATTCTGTTTAGCCCACTTTCCCCTGACCCAAAACAAACACGCACTATTAACCTCTTAAACTCATTAACCTGTTATTCAACACTTAACACTCTCATAACTACACATCTTTATACAGCCCTTTCAAAATACCATTACTGAATTATTCATAGTAGATACTGAGTGAATTAAAGTAGTTACTAAATAATTATTAGTCGATACTGAATAATTTAAAGTAGTTACTACATAAGTCATAATGGATACTGAGTAATTTAAAGTAGTTACTAAACAATTCATAGTGGATACTGAGTAATTTAAAGTAGTGACTAAATAATCCATAATGCATACTGAGTAATTTATAGTAGCTACTAAATAATTATTAGTGGATACTGAGTAATTTAAGATAATTACTAAATAATCCATAATGGATACTGAGTTATTTAAAGTAGTTATTAAATAATTCTTTATCGGATACTGAGTAATTTAAAGTCGTTGCTAAATAATTCAGAATGGACACTACGTCATTTAAAATAGTTACTTAATAATTCATAATGGATATTAAGACATTTAAGGAAGTAGCTCCTTAATACTGTATAGTGGATACTGAGTAATTTAAAGTAGTTACTAAATAATTCATAGTGGGTACTGTCTCAGTCAAATTCCTTGGGTGAAATAAAGATTCTAATTCTGAGAGTAATGCATAATTTATAGTTGATCCTGAATAAGACATTATAATTATTCAGGATCAACTATAAATTATGCATTACTCTCAGAATTAGAATCTTTATTTCACCCAAGGAATTTGACTGAGACAGTACCCACTATGAATTATTTAATATCTAATTAAATATTCAGTATTCTTAAATAATTATTAATTATAATAGATAATTAATAATTATTTAAGCATACTGAATATTTAAGTAGATACTAAATAATTAATATTAGATACTGGAAACATCCATAGTGGATGCACAATAATTCATAGTATATAGTGAATAATTTATATTATGTGCTGAATAATCCATAGAGAATATTAAATATTTTGTAGTAGTTACTGAATCATTTGTATTAAATGCTGAATAAATCATGGTGAATACAGATGGTGAATAATGTAAGTTAGTGAAGTTAGATGGGTGGGCATTGTTGAAAAGCATTAGAATAAATCTATAATTAAACTGTTTTAATATTTATATCAGTTTACTCTCTGTTGCACTGAGGTGACCTGTATTACACCACTGACTGACCACTCCATCTGTACTGTACAGCTGATTGTGTGTGTGTTGGGTACTGGAATAAACTGAAACTATGACAGTGGTCTTACAGGTGGTCCTGTAGTGTGTGTGTGTGTGTGTGTGTGTGCAAATCTTGCAAATCCGCCAGATGCTGAAGAATAACATCACAGGCAGTAATGTGTGTGTCTGTAGGGAGGGATAATCCTCCTGTTATTACGACACTAACTTTCTGTCTTCTGTTTTTCTCCACAAACGCACGTGTCACACTCTGCAGCAGTCCACAGCACCTTGAGAACTGTGTGTGTGTGTGTGTGTGTGTGTGTGTGTGTGTGTGTGTGTGAATAAGGCTAAATGCTCTATAATAAGGCTGCAGTGGTGCGTCCGCACTGAGAGCAGTCTGGATGTAAACCGTAGGTGAAGGTGGTGCTGACCGGTACTGTTCAGCTGGAACCAAAACACCAGAACCAGCAGTCAGGTATAACTGTGAGTTACACTGTCAAGCTGGGTGTTTATTATCTCTGTGACTTTCAACTCAAATGAAAAGGGTTCATAAATAAAGATGTATCCCTAAAAAAAACACTGCATCACTAAGTAATACTCCTCTAATTAAATAACCACAGCTAAATACTGACCTGCTCTACTTATATTATATTTAGATTCTTTTATTAATATACATTATGCATTTTACTGCCAATATTATTCAAGCCCAGTTTCAGAAATAGCTGGGACACGGATTAAAATATAAACACAAATCTCATAAACCTATATTTTATTCACAATGAAACCCATCAGAATGAAAAAGGCTAGCAGTCAGTACTTGATGCTCGTGATCTTTAGGCTCTCAGGCAGTACTTCGTTAAAAACAGGCTGTACTGAATATGTATCGAAATTAAGAACTGGGTTTTAGAACACTTCCAGAAATTACTGTTCACCATACAATTCATATATATGCAGGTTATAGCTGTACAGCAGAGAAGTAGCCAAATGTCAACACCATGGCTTTCCTTAATGCAGTGCTGGCTGAGGGCCCAAAGATCACCAGCATGCAATACTGACCATTGCCTATGTACCTTTTAAACAAGGATTTCTCCATATTCTCTGAATCTTTTGATAATATTCAAATGAGCTGTAGATGGTGGGATATCCAAAGTCTTTACAAATTTATATTGAGGAACATTTTTCTAAAACTGTTTCACAAATTTTGGATACATTATTTGTGCAGATTGATGAATCTCTGCCCATTTTTGCTTCTGGGAGAATCTGTCTCTCTATAAGACTCTCTTTATATCCATTCCAGAGTTGGTTGTAAATTGCTTCTATTGCAGTACCACTTACTTTTTCAGACTTTTGTTGCCTTGTCTCAACTGTTTTTAGATGTGTTGCTATAATAAGTTCTAAATGAGTTAAAGTTTTTTTTCATGAAATGGTGAAATGTCTCACTTTCAGCATCTGATATGTGTTCTGCATTCTATTGTTAAAGCTCACCTTCCGCGAAAATCCGATTTTTCTTGTTTTTTGTGGAATACAGTAGGTCTCTCCGAGTTGAATGTGTACACCTGCACATTAAACTGTTTTGCAGCCCCCATTGTCTGCAGGAGCTAAGCAAAGAAATCCCCCCTCCCCCCCTCCGAAAAAGGGGTGAATTTTGAATTATCTTTCTGCCTACGTAGGCAGAAACTCACAGACCAGCCCACCTTGGCTCGAGAAACTCCCAGAGGCGGAGCTGAAGCGACGCAACATCACCGCTCATCAGTTAGGAGGTGGGAGGCAGTGAGCGGCAGAGCGGTGGAGGGGCGTCGCAGTGCTCCTAGCCAATCAGAGGAGAGATATTTGCATGCTGTTTGCATGTATGAATATTCATGAGCAAAGCTGGAATCCGGTCATTTTGGACACACCCCTAAAACAGTCCATTAAAAAAGAGCTATACAGAGACACCTGAGCACTTTTTTTTTACAAAAACGGCTCACATGTCATTCATTCATACTAGAGACCACAACTAGACATTTTAAAATGAAAGAAAAAACGACGGAAGGTGAGCTTTAATAAAATGATGGTCTATAAGATTTACAAATAATTCATATTTCATACAGCATCCCAACCTATTAAGAAATTAACAGACTAAAACTTTCAGAAACATCTAACAAAACAAACACTGCAGTACCACAATAAAGCCTGACTTTATTTATTCAAGTACTTGCATTTTTTATTTTAATAAAACAATGGAGCTTAGGATTTCCATGATTAAAGTGATAAAAATGAAAATGACAAATGATTAGCACAATTCTTACCATAATATTGCTTTATGCTTTTTTTTTATAGTAGATACTTACTAATTTATAGTGGACAGTCAATAAGGTATAGTGGATACTGAACTAATTCATAGTGAATTCTGAATATTTATAGAACCTAATGAGTATTTATAATGGATGTTAATAAATTCATAGTAGTTACTAAATAACGCATAGCAGTTACTGAATAATTAATTGTGAATACTGAAAAATCGATAGTCAATACTGCATTTGCAGTGGAAAAGAAATCATTCATAGTGGATGCTTACTTTATGATAATATATTAAACACATTTTAAAGTTGTCCACCAATGTGAATGACCATTTATACAGTTCAGAGTATTCATGGTTATACAAAGAACCTTTGTTTTTTTTATATATATAAAAACTATAAATAACCCATTAAAAGACTGTACATTTCATGCTGTATGGACTGATACATTTTTTTTTTATTTAAATACAGTTAAAGTGACTTTTTAATCGGAAGTTCTATAGAGGAGGCAGAAGGTTCTCGCGGAGTGAAACGTAAACTCTAATCTGAGCTGGTCTGTATAACTTATATTTACACAAGCTTCCACACCAAATCTGCAGTTCACTGTAGTTCTCATTCACTTCAGCAGATTCACTGTGAACAAACAAACAACAAGAAAACAAACAGACAAACAATCAAACAGACAAACAAACTGCTCCAGCTTACCTGTCCACTCAGGTGAGGTTCAATGAGCAGGTATCCAGTTCAGGTGCTTCAGCTCAGGATTCCATCTCCAGCACATCACACACTCTCCTGAAGCGCTCACTCGCTGTGTGTGTGTCCACGCTCCTGCCCCACGCTAATCTCCACACGCTGCTCTACCGAGAGAGAGAGAGAGAGAGAGAGAGAAAGGAGAGAGAGAGTGAGAGAGAGAGAGAAAGGAGAGAGAGAGTGAGAGAGAGAGAGGGAAATGCTTGTCACTCTGATTACCGCTTGGTGGAGACAGCCTCGGCTCCTGTGTGACTTCTGTCTGAGTTATATACACAGTTTTTACACACACACATACTGTAAACCATGATCTACTGCTTTTATATATTTTCTCTATTGAAATTACAGTAGCTCTACTGAGATCTAGACAATACGTACGTTTATTACCTTAAAAAAAAAAATAAATCACTGCCCCTGTTAGTCAGGGGCCGCTATTTCCACTGTAGGGCTAAATTATTATTTTTCGCACTATAAGGCGCACCAGATTATAAGGCGCCCTATCAATGAATGTTTAATTTTTGGTCTATTTCTATACATAAGGTCTCACCTGCTGAATTAGTTACTTAAAACTAATTTAAGTAAAGCTATGCTAAGTAAACAAAACAGTAATTCCTAAAAAATATATTTTAAAGTCAAACAAGCAATGGATGTTAATCTACACAGATTTCCCTACTGAAAACAAACTCTTTATTTGGGTGAGTAAAGCACTTACGTTTATTTACAGAAAGCATAGATTTCCAGATTTCTAGATTTCCACTAAGCGACTTACCGCTAGAGCAAGCCGCAGTCAGTAAGTAGTAAGTAGTAAATTCCGCCCGACAGCTTTACACTGAGGAACCCTTAGTGTTCTGGTAAGCCTGGGCGATATCAGTTAGAGGTTCTTTTCACATAGCTTGTTTTAACACCGTAAACACGCAGGCTACAGTCCAATATACTCACCTCTGAATGGCGAAAGAGCTAGCGCTTAGCACAGTTAGCAGCTAATGTTAATGCTGCTCCAGCAGTGCTAGCCAGAGTTAGCAGCAGGCTACAGGCCAATAATACTCACCTCTGAAAGGGGAAAGAGCTAGTGTTTAGTGTCGTTAGCGGCTAATGCTAATGCTGCTCCAGTCTTACAATACTTGCATGCTTAGCTGGACTTTATTTGGCATTTAACAGTCATGTTAACATTAATTTTATGTCTGATTTAATGTTACAGATTAACATGAAAACAAAAGTAAGTTCAGAACATTTTACGAAATAGTGTTTCTGTAAGACACTGGCTGGCATGAGAAAGTTGAAGAAGGATGCTGTGCTAATGTTATTTACCCAGACAGATAGTTTAGTGAAGTCTGTAAGGAGGACTATAAGTTAGACGAACTACAAGCTTTTTTTTCTACAGTCACTAAGTTAGTAAGTAATTAACTAGCTAGCAAGCTAACACATGATTTTCTAATACAACAAACTTTTAGCCTTTTAGTAAAACAGCTCAGGGAATCTTGCACTTATTACTACTTTCACCATTAATTCAGGAATGTGTGCAAGGTTAGTTGTTCACACAGGCGCTGCCATTTAAACGCTGCCTTGCTGCCTTGGAATTTACGGTTTAGGAGTGTACCCTTAGCCTCGCTTTCATTTTAACATGAGCGTGGAGTGAATAAGGTGCATAAACTAGCTTAGCTGGCAAGAGAAAAATAAAGCTAGCTAGCACCACAACACACATTGCTAGTCGCACACATATCCAGTAATGTTATTCTTACACCAAACTGATAACACTATCAACTAAATGTCACAAGTTAACAAAATCTATAAAAAAATATTCTATACATATTTTATTTTGGTATTTTACTAGCTAAGAAAAAAACTCCTCTCCAGCATTTCTCTTTTTCAGTGTGGAGTAGCTAGCATTAGCTATGTAGCTAGCAAAGCAGTACCACAGAATGGTGACAAGGAGCCAATAAACGGCAAGTGTAGTGAAAATGAAGTTCACACTTACTGTCAATTATTACAGCTCTACAGACACAAACTGACTGATTACCACTTGACTGACCACTAGCATACATCTAAGCTTAAAGACTTGCAGCCTTCCATAGCTGATTTGGAGTGAGTGCCACCTATTGTTCCCACAAACAACTGCAAATTACAAGAAGAAGCCCACAAATGAGTCTTTAATAAAATTGAATTAATGAAGCTAAATAGCTTAAAATACAAATAAAAAAATAGTTACTATCCACTAGGCCAGAATATTCATTCAATTATTGAAAGCAGAATGATGTATTTCACTAAAAATGCAAAGAAAACCTACCCTTTTTTACGGTTTAGGACAACAAAGACTAGCATTACTGCTACTGTGTGCTGACTGGTTGGTGAATTATGGTCATAGCATGTTTAAAAGGCTTTTACCTGTAGTTTAAAAACTTTTAAAAATTACATTTGCCGTGCTGAAACATTTGATGTTGTTCTGTATTGGGAAAATTGTTAAAATTCATATGTACTTAGAAGCGCCCTCTGGTGATCCAACAAACCCGGAAAAGATTCTTAAAGTGGCACTTAACCCCCTGATTTTTGCTGACTTCAGTCTCAGATACAATTTGAAACAGGCTAAAAAAATGGGAGGGGTAGTTTGGGAGGGGCACTGGGTGATGTATGGGTTTAGAGGGCCGGGCGGGGCAGTATGAAGAGCTGATTGGCTGAGCTGCAGCAGCTGCAGTGTGCCTCTGATAACGATGATACCCAGATGGTTGGACGTTATTATTGATTATCTGATCTACATATTGTGATGTGTCTGTGATGTGTGAAGTACATGGACACATCATCCATGCCTATAGCACAATTGAACGTGAGAGGGCGCCGCAGAGGTGGAAATGACCAAAATAAAAGTGTTTTTTGAAAATTAGGAAAAGTTTATAAAAAAATAAAGCAGGACTGGTATGTTTCATTACTTCAAAGGAACACATTTCAGCTATTAAGAAAAAAGTGGTTTAGGCTTTAGTGGGTATTCTCCTCTCTAGAGATTATCTGGCCTGTTTCTATACACTTCAGTTACAAATCATCTAACCTGTTGTAGCTTTATATGCCTATGTACAGTTATAGAGGATATAAAGATGTGCATTTGTCTGTATTATAATAAAACTTGTATCTGAGTTGGAAATAATGAAAAAATGTGGCATTAACAAAGATAATTTCATTTTCATACTGCTGTTTAAAAATGTAATTCACAAAAGAAATATATTTATCTTACAATTCAGCAATGATGCTTTGCAGATTTACAGTAACGTGCTGTTTGAAGGTTCTACAGAGAGTATTTGTTCAATATACATCAGTAATCCTGTAAAATCTACAGAATGTTGCTACATTGTACCCTTGAGATCCTTTTCTTGTCTTATTCTATTTAAAGCATTCATTTTGGCCCTAAGCCAGTTCACCCACTTCTCCCATATTTTTGTAGGAGTGTAAAAGTTGTTGTGCCAATAAATGTATTTTTAAAGTGAAAGTTTCTGGCTGTCATTGCTGCCCTCTCTGTGTGTCTCTGTGTCAGAATGTGTTAGCTTCCAAACACAGACATCAAAGCCTGTCCTCCCTCTCGCTCTCCCCTCCTGAGGGTCTAACTCTGACCAAGGTTTTTACATAACTCTCCCCTCCGTACAGTGTGCGCATCACACAGCTCTGCTCTGTGTGACACTGCACCCCGCTGAGATCTTCTTTCATCTAAATGTCCATTTATATCTTATCAGGACCCAGATTAACTGTACCCCTTACCCAAACCATTCACTGCCCTGTTACCTGAAGGGATTCCTCAGGGATCAATTCTTGGTCCTCTTTCACTGTCAGTATTTACATGGTACCCTTCATGCAAATCTAAATTCTATTATTCTTTAAACCCCTTGGCTCTTTAAACAGTGAAAGAGCTAGCGCGGTTAGCGGCTAATGCTAATTCTGCTCCAGCAGTGCTAGCCGGGGTTAGCAGCAGGCTACAAGCAGATAATACTCAACTCTGATCGGCAAAGGAGCTAGAGGTTGGCGCAGTTAGCGGCTAATGCTAATGCTGCTCCAGCAGTGCTAGCTGGGGTTAGCAGCAGGCTACAAGCAGATAATACTCACCTCGAAAGAGCTAGCACACTCAAAGGAAAGCGCAGTGACCCAGCTCAGACAAATCAGCTAACAGACGCCTGTGCTGACCGACATTACCTTGAGTGTGATGTTGGAAAAGAGCGCCATCTACCACAAAGAGAGAGAGCAAGGCCAACTGTGCTCTCTGAGACTCTGGATGCTGATGGAAAGCAGTATGATCCAGGATTCTAACAAGTTTTACCCTTCTTTAACAAGCAGTACTATTAGTAGTAGTTGTAGAATGAATCATTCATTGGTCCTCTACCATTAATGTCCACTAGTTTCTTATGGGTTTTGCTGCTTTGAGAAAAGAAAATAAATTATTAAAACCTATGTGATTTCTCATTTTTAACTGCACCATTGTTTAACTATTTAACAAAGAGATTATAAATCATTTTTACAAGCGAGTCATGGACTATCCTGTTTTATTACCTGTAAACTTAGTCATTGGCCTCCTACTACTTACAACATACATTTCCCCCCTTATTTAACTCACGTAGTGCCTCGATTACACAAAGGTGTTTCTCACGGGTTGTTTTTTTTTGGTTCCCTGCAATTTACAATATTCATGTTGCCCCTTATCCAAGTCCTTCGGTGCCCCAGTTCTCCACAAGGTGGTTCAGTTAGCAGTGCTTTGTCCCCTTCAGCTTATATAATTGCCTGTTACCCATTAGATAACAGAAATATTATCTGAGAAAAAACTAAAATGTGTGTAGTGAAGAAGGTAAATGAGACGAGTCTGTATGAGCCGTGCATGATATTATAAGTTTAATTTCCGAGTGGAATGATGATTGACAGGTAATTGCTGTCCGTCCAACAGACGTCCTCCTCCTGACTCTATTGTCTGAGAGGATTCAGAGAAGCAGCTAAATAGTTGCTATGGAAACACATGCTGTGTGTGTGTGTGTGTGTGTGTGGTTTGGAGGGTAAATTATATGGTGGAGCCTCTTATAGTTGGTACTCAGTGGGTAGGTGGGAGTCAGTCTTCACATATGACAGAGTCAGAGCCACCGCAGGAGTGTGTGTGGGTGGAGAGAGAGAGAGAGAAAGAGAGAGAGATAGAGAGAGAGAGAGAGAGACTAAAGGAGAGAGGGCGTGTATTAGTTCAGGTTTGCTGAAATCATCCCCAGTCCACTGGACTATTTCGGGTTTTGCTGCTATGAGAAGATCATTGGAACAAAAGTGATCTCAACAAGGCCAGAGTTAATAAAGTCTGACTGATGTTGGACTGATACCAACAGGGGGCGTAGCTGTGGGTGGGCAGGGTCTGGTCTGCTGTCTTTTCAACACCTCTAAGAAATTATATCCACTCATACAAGACTGGCATCTTATTTATATTAGAATAATGGGAATCAAAACATTTGATCTATTTGACATATTTTCACTGACAATATGTTACTTCTGACAGGTGATTTTAATATGTCTTAGTCTTTAAATGAGAAAATGTATTATACTCACTAATTTATAATCATTTTTAGTCTAGTTTTAGTCAACAAAAACAAACAACATTTTAGTCTAGTTTTAGTCAATTAAATTTCTAAAACATGCAGGGCAAGTTAAATCAATACAGATTTATACTAACATTACTATCTTTAAGCAGTCTAGACATTCATTACTTAACAACTATGGGCCCCATCGTACAGCTTGCGCAAGTTGTGTTGTGATGCTTGTTGCTATCTTACACCCTGTCAACAGTCTATTTCCAGACCTTGTGCACACGTAGTTACAATAGTGTTGAAGTTTAGGAATATATGGGCACTTATACACTGATTGGTGAGTTTAGGTAAATTTCGGCCACATTTTTTATTTTGGTGGTGGGAAATACAGCTGCTCCACTGACTGATTAAAACCCTAACAACAGGTTATGTTAGCCATGCAGGAGCGCCGTGCATGCGATCAGCACGCAAACTAAGCCGCTCCTTATACACACGCGGATGCGCTGCAGTCAATAATAAACAGAATTAATTAAAATTAATTGAATTAATAAAAACAATAAAATAACATTGCTGTCCCTTAAATAAGCTGACCTTTACAGCATAAACACTCTAGACAGTATCCTCTGCTGAGACACAAAAAGCGTCGTGCTGTTCAGATATCAACACGTCAAAGGCAGAGTGCACCTGCCTTTTAAAAATATTGACAACAGGCACACTGATTGGTTTATTTTTTTGTTACACCCAAGGCGTATTTTTGGTGCCCTCACAATACCAAAGGACCCTAAATCAATATATGTATGTAACTACACAAATTATACAATCTTTTGTAAAATATCCAGCACAACAAACCCTCTAGATGTTAAAAACAATAAAAAAAAAACAGTTAACAACACATTAGAGAATTCTGTCTTCAGGGCTATAAGTCAGAAACGCTGAAAGTTTAGTTTGAGTATTCCTGTTTGCTAGCTGGTCCATTAATCACTTGTGCTGGAGGTAAATAATGTTAACTTACAAGTAAACTGGCTGAATGTTGTAAATGTGCAGTACCCCTTGCAGTGAAGGCTGCATGAAATGTCTCCTGAGTTTATTTAATTCTCACCTCTGTCATGATTGTCCATTCACAATATAAACAGCAAGCTAATTGACTCTTTTTGTTGAATTGCAGGACTTCATCCAGGAACGGACAATGAGTTGATCATTAGGAGATCTCTCAGTGATATTTTAGGCAGTGGTTCCTCAATGGTCCTTTATAAATAAGTTAGAAAATCATATTTGGATTGTGTCCCATAATGTTAGAGAACTTCTTGAACACTGGGAAGAGTTTAGTTTTCGAGCTAGGAGCTTAGCTGTGTTAGCTGCCAGCATAGGCCACTAATTTCAAAGAAAGGTTTGCATTAACTCTAACAGTTTAAAAAAGATGAATGCTGCAGAAAACTATTAGAAACCCATCCAGATAGATAGATAGAGGTTCTAAGGTTAGTCCTGCTCCTAATCTTTTGTACACATAGTTTATGAATTTATTAAGTCTGATAAATGTAGCCTGGATGCTAGAACTGTTAGCTCGTATCATGGCTATAGTCCATGAGTTGTAGTTGAGCAGGTACACTGCAGGGTTCAGAGGAACTAAGGACCTACAGCAGTGTAATCACTGAGAGATTAACTGAGCACGCCTCACACAGATCCACAGGTCAAAGGTCAGCCATTTAATATTGTAGTATAGGATCAGGAAAAATATTGGCATAACTCCAGGTCCATATGAGAACAGTTCAGATGATGCGTGCATCATGTATGATGTGGCTCCTAGTGATTGGTCGATCAGTAGCAGATTCTGTTTAAAGGGTCAACATTCTATTACTGACAACAATTTAGTCTGGTCTTACAATTAAATACAGTTTATTCCACTGTGAGGGCACCTATAAAGCACCACATCACATTTAGTCCACTGGTGGACACTTCTCCATTAGAGGAGAACTTAACCGTGCACTTCATCATGTTTTCTAACTTGTAGGAGAACCCTATAGGAGAACCTGTGCCTATAGAAAAGAGCACCTTTGAGACACAATCTAGTAGGATGGCACAGATTGCAATTCACTGTTTTTACTAAAAAGAAACACTTTGCTTAGACTGTAAAGATACTGTTTACACTGTATTTAAGTTGTAAAGGTACTGTTTACACTGTCTTTGAGTTGAAAAGATACAGTTTACACTGTGTTTGAGATGTAAAGATACTGTTTGCACTGTGTTTGAGCTGTAAAGATAGTGTTTGCACTGTGTTTGGGTTGTAAATATACTGTTTACACTGTTTTTGAGTTGTAAAGACACTGTTTGCACTGTGTTTGGGTTGTAAATATACAGTTTACACTTTATTTGGGTTATAAAGATACTGTTTGCAATGTGTTTAAATTGTAAAGATACTGCACTGTATTTGGGTTATAAAGACAAAGTTTTCTTTTTTGAACTTTAATGACACTATTTACACTGTTTTTGAGCTGTAAATATGCTGTTAGCACTCTGTTTAAGCTGTAAAGATACTGTTTTCACTGTTTAAACTGTAAATATACTTTTTACACTGTGTTTGAGTTGTAAAGATATAGTTTACACTGTTTTTGAAATGTAAAGATACTGTTTGAGTGTTGAGTGCATACATTCTTACAGTTTTGTTTTATAAAACGGCAAGTCTCACTGTAAAACACAGCACTGCTCCTTGTAACTCACCCAGGTGTGTGTGTGTCTGTGTGTGTGTATTAATAGGCTGTAATCGCCCCGGGGTGTCCTGATAAATTCCCATGACCTTTTGGTGGACACACCTTTAGCAGACTGCACTAGTTAGTCTCTCTCTCTCTCTCTTTCTTTTCTTTTCTTTTCTTTTCAAACTGTTCACCTTAACTCATATTAAAGACATACACACACTCTCAGCACTAGGTCAGTGAAGCATTACTCAGTGTGTGTGTGTGTGTGTGTGTGTGTGTGTGTGTGAGGTTTTCCAGGATGCTGTACTCTTACAGTTATATAAGAGTGTATTCTCTTTGCTGATGATGTCCCACTGTGTGTGTGTGGTGTGAGCTGTCACAGGTCCTTTCAAGAAAGGGATGAAACTCCACCACCGCTGGAGACCAAACACACACACACACACACACACACACACTGCGACAACACTGCAGGAGTCCATAATCAGAAGAGAACAACAATTAGTCAGCAGTTTAAATGAGTTACTGATAATCACAAAAGTACAAAAAGTAACTACTTTTACTTTAAAAGTATTTATAAATCTCTATAATGTTCATATGATCCAAACGCTTATTCTGACATAGTGAAATACACAACAGGAAGCACAGGGGACACCCTGTAATGCTTTATAAGATTTATTAACCTACGTCACTGTCATTAGCATTACCATTAGCCGCTAACCACTATTTCTGGGTCTCAGAGGGGAGTATTATCAGCCTGTAGCCTGCTGCTAACCCTGTCTAGAACTGCTTGGAGTAGCATTATTATTAACTGCTTACCGTGCTCGCTATTTGCCTGTTCAGAGGGGAGTATTATCGGCCTGTAGCCTGCTTCTAACCCTGGCTAGCACTGCTGGCGTGGTTAGCCGCTAATGCTAATGCTCCAGCCTGGAGAAATTCGAAATTTCGCGCTTTACTCACCCAAATACACAGTTTTAATGAGAGAAATATGTGTAGATTTACATCCAGCGCTTGTTTGACTTTAAAAAAAGTAATTTTTATTACAGTTTTGTTAGCTACCCCCCACCACCACCCAATATGTTTTGATACTGTGCTAATGCTAGCCATATTCATATTACCCAGCCAGACAATCTAGCCAGATGAATGTTTGCAGAGAGACAGCACGTTAGCTAAACCCGGTTCTCTGGCTATGATTTACTAACCTTAAACTGGTTATTTTTTTATATTTAGTTTAACATCAAAACAAGTGAGGGGTAAAGAAAGTTAAGCCACAGCTCTTTAGAGTAGCCTGCTTTGCTAGCTATCTGATTAATATTCTACTGTGAGGAGCCTGGTCTTAGAAGAGTGCACACATGCATGCTTAGCTGGACTGTATTTGGCATTTGACGGTCATTTTAAGATTAATTTTATGTCTGATTTGATTTTACAGAATAACGTAGACAATATTTAGCTCTAACATAGGGTGACCAGACGTCCTCTTTTTCCCGGACCTACTTTTGAGACCTAAAAAAATGTCCGGGGGGAATTTCAAAATTGTCCGGGATTTTGTTTGACTGCCCAAAGTACAGTGCATTGTGATTAGAATTGCCACGCCGTTCCATTCCACTCCATTCCAGGTTTCTCTGTATCGAAAATTAATCACGCCCTTCTCCTCAAATCTATCTACTTTGCGTCGTGTGTGTGAAGAAGAAATTGTGGGCTTGTCAGTGTTCCCCCCGAGTGTTTACAAGCGAAAGCACATGTGTGTCCGCCAGTTCTACACCTTTTCTCTGCGGGGAACGTTCAGACCGGGAGAGCAGGCTTTTGACGGAGGAAACGAGGGACAGACTGAGCAGGAATGTGTAGCAGGTAGTAACGTTAGTAAAGTTAGGATAACACAGGGACTTTGAGGTAATGGAGGTAACGTTAGTAAAGTTAGGATAACACAGGGACTTTGAGGTAATGGAGGTAACGTTAGTAAAGTTAGGATAACACAGGGACTTTGAGGTGATGGAGGTAACGTTAGCTGTATTACATGAGAAAGATGAGCAATGGCTGATAAAAATAGCAAACGGTGAAGACTGAGAAGTGCTGGATGAGCAGTAAGTGTGTATTTTAGGCTAAATCATTTTATTTTAGATATTTAGGTTAAAGGTGTGTTGAAAGGCTGCATAGTTTGAGGTTTGTAGCCTCTATGCTTTGGATCAACATGTTTTAAAAAGCACTAAAACAAGTGAAATAACAGATTTTAAAACTGATAAATGATAAGTTAACTTAAGAAGTAAGTGTAAAAAATATAAAAGTAATACTTAGCAAAGGTATGCCCACACTGAATAAGAGTAAAACAGTGTCAAATGCTTTTTAGACATAGTTGCATGAATTCATAAAGCAGCCCTGTCTGTAGCCTGATACAAAAACATGTTATAGCTGTGTAAAGAAGGAAGCGCCTTAGGTGAGCTGTTATATCAGAGAAATTCAGAAAATACATATTAGACATGAATTCAATAATTTTCAATAACTTTCGCCGTTTAGAAGTGAGTATATCGGACTGTAGCCTGCACGTTAACCGTGTTAAAACAAGTTATGTGGGACAAACCACCAGCTAATATTGCCCTGTCAAACTGGAACTCTCAGTGTTCCTCAGTGTAGCGCTATCGGTCGGAAATTTGTGGAAATCTGCAAATCTAATATTACATAGGGTAGACGTTTATTGATTGTAGTGGCAGCTCTGTTTATCACCAAATGAGCTGGTGTATAACAACTAGTCTGACACGACAAAAAATCCTCAAAAATTATTAATGTAAAATAAAAAAGAAATATCAATAATACAAGGTGTACATGTCTAATAGCCAAGGTCTTAACTGGTCGGTCGGTCAGAAACCTGTATCACCTCCACCAGAACTTGAACAGGAGTGAGTTAATTTAACTGCAATTGAAGCACACACTCCCCCTAGTGGATAAACACATGCACTTCACTTCTCTTGCAGATTTTTATCCCGAGCTCCTCCTTGGTCGACTACAATCTCTTCTAGACATTTATCTTAGCTACACAGCTAGCAAATTAGCACCCATTCCAGCAGTAAAAAAAACTTAAATCAGTATAAAATTCAAGCTTTTACCAAGATCTTTTAATCCCAAATGCCGTTGTGTTTTGGGAAATGTGTGTTTTGCAGTGCACTTTGCACAACCCGTAAAGAAACCCTCAATGCTAATCACAGTAGCTCTGGCACATAAATAGCCATATGGCTAACTGTTTTACTATTTGGATGTTTTAATATTTCAAAGAAGACAAGCAAAGCCCACAGTAAATTATGTGCTACTTGCGTACCGTTTAGCAGTTAAAGAGTGAGTGAGCTTTGCAGTGTCTGTGTACAATTTTAAAATGTGTTGTGCATTGGGATACAGCATACATAATATTACCATTATTACACTTTCAGTGCACATCAGACAATTAAAAAATGCAAATTATGCCTAATTGTTGCTGCTAATGTAATCATATGTTTGTCTTTTTTAACTAAATAATAATTTTCTCTAAAGATTTAATAAGAAATATAAATCATAAACAAAGGACATCTGTTTATTCAGATTCTACATGAATTTACCAGAATTTCTCTGACATGGGAAATTGTATTTTTTGTCAAAGCCTTAATTAACTAATCATCAGTTTTTTCACCAATTTTTTATTTATATCTTTTCCCCTAACGCACTCATTTCAGAGAATCACGTGTAAGCCTTAACATGTGCAGATGTGAACGTTTACACAACTTTTAACAGTGCTCTTTTATCTAAGATTCAGATACGAATCACAATAAAGTTCAGGTAAAAGGGGAGAAATCTAGTTGTCTATTTAAGAATCACCAACAAAGTTCTCTTTAGTTTTTACTCTGATGAAGGAAACGTGCCTAGATTAAACACAGCTCACTGCCGCCATCTGCTGTTTAACATGGGAACTGACCAGCTAAAAAGAAACTGAGAGAGAGAGAGAGAGAGAGAGAGAGAGAGAGAGAGAGAGAGAGAGAGAAAGAAAGAGAGAGTAAAAATAAAAAGTTATAAAAAAAAGAAGCAAAAAAAGGTCCGGAACACAGCAAAAGTTCATTAAATTAACCTTTGTAGTTACTGCTGTCCTTTTATTTTATTCTTTTAATTTAGTGCATCTCAAAAACATTTAATATCATTACATGTACTTTATTTTAGTAATTTATTGCTTCAGAGGGAAGCATAAAGTGCTGTAAGATTTTCCGGAAAAACACTGCACTGACTTTGGACTTAATATAACACAATGGACCAACACCAGGAGATGACATGACTCTCTAAATCATCATTAACCATCAGTAAGATTTACATTTCATTTGTAAATCAAGCAATCAGTGTCTGAAGGAAGAGTTAGAATGTCATTGAAAAGTTTAAAATGTGAAACTCATATATTATTTTGATATATTACACACAGAGTGATCTATTTTAAGTGTTTATTTATCTTATTGTGGATGATTATGGCTTACACCCAATGACAAAAAATAAAAATCTGCATCTCTATAAAAGTTGTTAGCAGAGGGAAGCATGAAGTGCTGTAAGATTTTGTGGGAAAACAAAACGGCACTGACTTTAGACTTGATAATAAAACACAGTGGACCAGCACCAGCAGATGACATGTCTCTCCAAACCATCACTGATTGTGGAAAATACTTGATTTACACTGATTTATAAATACTTTTAAAGTAAAAATAGTTACTTTTTGTACTTTTGTGATTATCAGACCTCAAGCAGTTTGGACTGTGTGTCTCTCCACTCTTCCTCCAGACTCTGGTCCCTTGATTTTCAAATAAAATGCAAAATTAACTGATGATCAGTGTTGGTTTAGAGAGTTATGTCATCTGCTGGTGCTGTATCAAGTCAGTGTTTTCCAAAGAAATCAGCACTGATGTGGATTTCATTTCTGCCCACAGGCAGTGTGTAACAATTGTACCAATTGGTCTTATAATATTCTAATTTTCTGAGGGCGGATAATATGACCACACACTGTTATATGTTATATTATCAGGATTAAAGAAAACACAGATCTGTTTCAGATTCACTGTTTATCATATTTAATGACATCGTGGGAGTGCTGTGTCCATTTTGCTTAGGGGCCTTGAAACGACCCTGTTTATAAGATGACTGCGCTCCTACTGTTGTGCAAACGTTTTACTTTTGTAAGTGTAAACCATGTGGCCTACCATTAAGCTTTTAATAAGAAGTATGTAAGTGCAAATAAATTAATCAGAATTAGATTGGCAAAATTTCATTATATTTATATTAGTGGTGTAAGTCACTTACAATGAATTGTATTAATATTCACAATAATAAAATCTTACATTTTCTTTTAAATGTTTGTATATTCCTGCATATTTTAGATGGTTCAGTAATAATAGTGTGGTGGGGTTCAGGTCTGGCAGACTAGAGCCTTATTGTTGTATTATTATATCTCAGGGAAGTTTTGTTGTTTTTTTATGGAGCCCCTAATGGGACATGCTTTATTTTTACGTAAAAAAGTGGTAAGCACAGAAAAACTAATGAGGGAACTTTTTTTTTTTTTCTTCCTGTGTTCTTCAGAAGAACCATCTGATGTAACTTCCTGTTGTAGATGTGTTTTTTTAGATAACAGGTAACAGGAATGAGTGAAAACCCAAAACCCGAAACTTAAATATTATGGATTTATAATATTTATAATAACATAAAAAATATGGGATTTGGACTGACACAACAATGCAGAAAAATACATCTCTAAAGGATTTTAATAATTATATTTCATGGTAAAGTTTAAAGTTGAGTGGGGACAAATGCTATTTTTTCTAAGTAGTTATTTGTTCTAAGTAGTTGTTTTTAGTGTTTTAAATTACCTATCTTACTTTAGCAATTAGGTCGATGTTCAAGACACTATGCTTTAATGATAAAATGTATTTTTAAATTATTTTGTGTGCACATTTATACATGCAATTTCTTGGGGACAGAAATTACACCCATTCGCTGGAATGGCCCTTAAAGAACACTTCAACTTCTACTGAAGTCATTTTTTTTTATAGGGAACTTTTACTTACGTCTGGGTTTTTTAGTACTTTATATCTGTTAGTCAGAATTGGGACGCAGCCCGTGTTTATTTGATGATCTGCCCCTTTAAGGCTCCGCGCGCTCCTTCCCTTTAAATACTCCGTTATCTCCTGTCGGCTCACGCGATGACGCTGCTGGCGGCCACGTCACCCACCGACCTCAGACCAGCACAGCTGTGCGCGAGCGCGGAGATCAAACGCGGTGCAGCAGCGGAACGGGCACGGCCGGTATTGTGGACACGCACTGCACGCGCGCGCGCGTTCCCGCAGCTTCCCAGGTGACGCGGCACTGTAGCGAAGAGGAAAGACAGTTAGTTGCTTCTAATAATAAAAGCAGCAGCGCGAGACCTGCGGGTGGGGGCGCGCGCTCGAGCGAAACAGGACGGGACAGGACAGGAGCTGCAGAGAAGAGCTGAAAAGCTGAACCCGGACACGGCACGAGCTGCGGGAGAAGTTATCTATCATCAAAAGCTGAACGCGGCTCGAGGAGCTGAAGAACATCAAAGCGTCTCAGCGCGTCTCGTGCTTCTTTAGTAATTTTTGCCAGGATGAACGTGTTTCGGCTGTGTGGTGACGTGTCGCATCTCGTGGCGATTATCCTCCTCTTCTTGAAGATATGGAGGTCCAAGTCGTGCGCAGGTAAGCCTCGTGCTCGCGCACGAGCCTTGGGAAGTTGCGGTGGTGTTACTAATATGCTCTTATTTTTCAGTACCTAAATATAGATAAATCAGTTAGGCTGGTGTCTCGAGCTCAGACTGATGGATGTCAACAGCAACAACAATAATAACATCAACTATAATAATAAGAACAACAATAACAGTGTTAATAATAATGGAATAATTCAGTTTTTTCTGCATAATTGGCATGCCTGCGCATTCAAGCACAGGCAGAGATGGGTCAGATGCGCGAGGCAGCTGTACGTGCATTATTATTGGATGTTAGCTGCTGCTGTGTTATTGGCTGTGCAGGTTTTGGGTGGGTATTACGTGGCAGTAGGTGCTGCAGTTGCAGCGCGAGCCACTAGGGGCATTAAATAGAATTAAATAGATTTTAAAATGTGTCAAAAGTAATTACATTTATTACTCTGTTGGTAAAAAAAATATATACTATGGTTTAAAATACTTCTATAGAGGTTAAAGTATCCACTCAAGCTTTTTACTCAAGTAAAAAGTGTATAAGTACTGTTTTCAAAACAGTAAAAGTAATGCAAGAGGAAAATACCATTAAGAAAAAAAGCTTAGGCACATATTGCTAAATGCCTTAATGACTTAAAAGTTATATTAAAATGTTAATGTTGATAATTTTGGGATGCACTAGGCTCCCTGTTTCAGCTGCATATACTCAATAAAAAAATAATGTATTTTAGTAGAATGTAAATATATTAAAAGAAGCTTAGTTGGACGTTTGTCTGGAGTTCTCTTGAGGCTCTGGCCGGATCATCTTTATACTAGGCAACCTACGTCTGCTTTGTTCTTGCAGGAGTGGGGGCGTGATGTGTGCAGGTGTGATGGATTGTATAAACCAATAGGGAGTCAGAATTAAATATGTTTTTACTTCTCATCCAACCACAATCCGATGAACTCTATCTGGATGGAGAGATTTATCTGGATAAGCGTTTATTGAGCAATGAAAAGCCAGAATGAATTTGTTATATAACACCTTTGGTTAGATTACATATGGATTGACAAGTCTGTGTGTGTGTTTGTGTGTGTGTGCAGGTATTTCAGGAAAATCTCAGGTGCTGTTTGCTGTGGTGTTCACCACACGGTATCTTGACCTGTTCACTGGCTTCATCTCCATCTACAACACGGTTATGAAGGTAGGCAAACACACACACAAACACACACACACACACACACACACACACAGCCAGGTCAGATCAGTTCTAGCTGGGACCCAGTTGCCCTTCCAAATGGACTCCATCACTACAGCCCACCTTAATCTCACACAGGTCCTATCTAGTTCCCATGTGCAGCATACAACTAAATTGGGCCCATGTTTAAACTCCTGTCTCATTACTGATCCTGATGGGGCTCATCACTGACATCCTTAATAGGGATGGGAATCACAGGGCATCTCATGATATAATATTATCATGATATGTTGCCCACTGTACTAATAATATCCCAATAATATCCCAAAATACTGAAGAGGACAAAATACTCCTTAATAAGCAAATATAGATTATGGATCTTTTGGTGTCAGTTTCACAGGATTTAACACCACAGGTTTAGCCTATTAATTTGATAAGACTGATCATGTGGAGTATTATTATGATCACGATCAAGCATTATATCACGATCCTGATCATGTGTAGTATTATTATTTGATTAGCGTGATTATCTAAAGTAATGAAGCTGCAACTTTAATAAGGAAAATTGGGGGCAAGCCTTAGGGAGTTTAGAGCGTCATTGTTTTAACATCTGATTTGATATTAATTAAGCCTTATATTAGTATGTCAAACATTTTGATTAAAGTTAATATTATAACTTTTTTAATATTAACATTTTTATATTCTTAAATAGTTTAATCCTTGATTGATGGAGTTTGTAGATTTCATAATATGACAAATTAAAAGGATTTATAACAGAGCAACAAGAAAATCATTTTTTTTCCATGCAACTGTAATATTTTATTTTAATAAGTAATATATTCACAGCTATTAACATTAAGGAGTAGTTACATTCATTTTATATTACATTTGGTTACATTTTGTTTCATTTAAGTTACATCTGGCCCTTTGAGGATGGCCATTATGCCGATGTGGCCCCTGCCATAGAGTATGCGGCTCATGTAGACTCCAATGCAGATGCATACACTGGCCTTTAGAGCATTGCCAGTGTACACTATATTGCCAGAAGTATTCTATTACCCATACAAATCATTGAACTCCAATCACTTCCATGACCAAGCACCTAGGCATGCAGACTGCTTCTGCAAACATTAGAAAAAGAATGGGTCGCTCTCAAGAGCTCAGTGAAACTTCCCCACTACTAACTATTCCACAGTCAACTGTCAGTGATGTTATAACACAGTGAAACCGACTAAGAAGGTCAGAGCAGAGTCAGCGGATGCTGAGGAGCATAGTGCAAAGTGGTCTCCAACTTCAAACTTTTATCACTACAGACCACCAAACTTAATGTAGGTTAGATTAACTCAGACCCATGTAGAAGAACATTCCATGAAGTGTTGAGAGCTTCATAGAATGGGTTTCTCTGGCAGAGCAGCTGCATCCAGGCCTTACATCACCAAACGCAATGCAGACGAGCAGATACTTTTGGAGATATAGTGCATTTATGTTTGTTAAAGCATATTCATACTATATGTTGATCATCTATCTCTCTTTTTCCCCACTCATAGGTTGTCTTCCTGGTGTTGGCATACGCTACAGTTTATCTAATTTACTTGCGCTTTAGAAACTCATACGACTCAGAGAATGATTCATTTCGGGTGGAGTTCCTGCTAGTTCCAGTGGCTGGACTGTCCTTCCTGGAAAACTACGCCTTCACCCCACTGGAGGTAACACACCCACACAAACACAGCACCCCCCTTACTGACACAGATGTGCAAATATACACAAACACACAGATTTTCTAGACCCTGAAGAGCTGTACTTCCAATAGAGTAAGATATTTTGGCATGGGTTAGTGGGGTATAACGCTCCCAGCATTAAGTTCTGCCCAATACTTTTAAATGGGATGAGGTGGGGGAGTTGGGGATGAGCTGGGGTGGGTGGTAACATCCTAACCTCCTAAAGCTCATAATGCAATTAAATTCTTACACCAGTGATCCAAAATCTAGGATACATTATTTTTTTATATTTCTGATTTCAGAAGAAACAGCCAATGAGAAGGTGTCCGTATACGTTTGGCTATATAGAGTGTAATTTAGTATTTATACAATGGAGTATAATTAAAATATTTTTTTTCCCCAAAAAACATCAGTGCGCTGTATAATCTGGTGTGCCTATGAATAATTTTTACCATTCAGGTTGTAATGAGCAATTTAAAACCATTTAACTAAAGTGCAGCGTTAAACAGAAGTTTCAGTTAAGCTTCTTCAGTGCTGAGGCTGAGTGCAGTAGTATTAGCATTAGCCGCTAACCAAAGCGCTAGCTCTTTTGCCAGTCAGAGTTCAGTATTATCGGAATGTAGTCTGCATGTTTTCCGTGTTAAAACAAGTTATGTGGCACAAACCGCTAGCTGATAGCACGCTCGGTTACCGGAACACTCAGGGTTTCTCAGTGTAGCGCTGTCAGGCAGTATTTAGAAGTGCTAACTGGTGCTAACCGTATCTAGCGCTGATGCTAACTGTGCTAAAATATTGGAAATCTAAGGTTGTTGTAAGTAAACAGTCGAAAAAATTATTTGTGCATGAAAGTAAACCAGAAAATAGACGTGCATAAATAGTGCACCTCATAATATGGTGCGCCTTATAGTCCATAAAATACGGTAAATAATATAGTATGTTAATGTTGTAGGGTTATTTACCACAGCATGACTTAGATAAAACTCGGATGTGAGAAATCCCACAACATGAAAAGTTGACCAATGAGTCAGAGCTTAATATTTACAATATATTAAAGTTTACTGGAAAAATAGTTTCAGCATTACAGATATATATAAAAGGAACAAAATCTATTAAATATATATTAGAAAAGAGTAAAAGTACATCAACGAGTCAACACATAGTGTAATAAAATCTTGACAGAGATTTAAGAGAAAGGGATAGAGAAAGAGAGAGAGAGAGAAAGAAACTAAAGCCAGTCAAGGGAAAAAAAGGACCCTTCAGACTTCATCCAAGCAGTTATACATTTACGCAAATTACATGTGATTGGACAGAATTTATCAATGTGGTAACGTCAGTTAACAGTTTGTTGTCGAGTTCCAATGATGTGATCAGCTCCAGCCTGTCTGAGCAACAGGTTCTTATCATGGTGTTGTTCAGCTCTGTGTCCTTCATGAACACAGCAGACAGTCCTTAAGTGTCCTAAAGTCTGTGAGAAGAGGAAACAGAGGGAAAGAGTGGACGGAAAGGTCTTCTGGCCTGTGTACATCTTTACGGCATGTAGAACAGGCATGCGCTGGCTATCTGAGGAGAGGTTCCCAGCACTTCACTCAGATAGCTTGTTGTCTCCTAGTTCATATGCCCTGGTCCCAGAACAGCAGAACAGCAGTGAAGCTTCTCTGCCGCTCAGGGTCACGATCTCCTCACAGCTCTCATTGTTGATGAAAACACTCTGACCTTCCTGATTCCTGAAAAAGTACAAACAACCTCCAAAGCCTTGGTCATTGTGACAGTTAAAAAGAGAGCTAAAATCATAAGGTTATTAAGTTAATTATTAAGTGAACAGTAAAAATAATAACTGTATATACATGTATAAAACAATTAAGAATAAGAGTGTGAAGGTGTGGTTATCTCCAATCACACCCTTCAATGCTGTAATTATTATTTTAATAAAAGTAACAATAAAACATTAATGAAGTGGATGATTTTATAGTGATTAGTGTTAGCATAAATGTATTTTACACAAATAATGAGTCAGCTAGCTAATTGAAAAAGTAAATTAAAAAGCATTAATAAAGTGATTGTTTGCACTATGGCTAGCCTGTGTTAGCCTTATTTAACCCTAATAGCTGAGGTTATTATGCATTAGCCTTATTTTACCTTGTTAGCTAAAGTTATCCAGTGTTAATTAACTTGATTTAACTGTGTTACCTAAGGTTAACCAGAATTAACCCTGTTAATTTATGCTAGTCAATATTAGCCTGCTTTAATCCTGTTAGCTGAGTTTAGCCTGTGTTAGCCCTTATTTCATCTTGATAGCTGAGGTTAGCCTATGTTAGCTTTAGCAAAGTTTGGCCTGTGTTAGCCTTATTTAGCCCTGTTAATTAAGGTTGGCCTGTGTATTAAAACGTAACCCTTTTAGCTGAGACTAGCCTGTGTTAGCCTGATTTAGCCCTGTTAACTAAAGACTGCACAGGTCTTGACTGATTGGTAAAGGTTTAGTAGTTTGTCAGATCTGCTGAAGCTAAAACTCCTTCTTCTGTGTGTGTGTGTGTGTGTGTGTAGATTCTCTGGACCTTCTCCATCTACTTGGAGTCAGTGGCGATCCTGCCCCAGTTGTTTATGATCACTAAGACAGGGGAGGCGGAGTCTATCACCACACACTATCTGTTCTTCCTGGGGCTCTACCGCGCCCTCTACCTGGCCAACTGGGTGTGGCGCTACCACACCGAGAGCTTCTTCGACCAGATTGCTGTCGTCTCCGGGGTGGTCCAGACCATCTTCTACTGCGACTTCTTCTACCTGTACTTCACCAGAGGTGAGTCAGACACGCACAGACCCTCACTGCCACTCACACGTTTAGGCTTAGGGTACCTTCTGATTGGGTGGGACTAAAATGCAGTAGAATGAAGGGTTGAAGCTAAACTGCTGTAGGATAAGTAGGTGGAGCTAAACTGCAGTAGACTTAAGGGGTGGTTCTAAACTGCTGTAGACTTAAGGGGTGGGGCTTAACTGCTTTAGGCTGAAGGGGTGGAGCTAAACTGCTGTAACATGAATCTGTGGGGCTAAACTCCTGTTGACCTAAGGGGTGGGCCTAAACCTCTGTAGGCTAAATAGATATGGTGTTAATTGCTGTAGGCTGAATGGCTGGAGTTTAAATGATATAGTCTGAAGGGGTGGGGCTAAACTGCTGTAGACCGAAGGGGTGGAGCTTAAGTTTTATAGGCTGTTGGGGTCTGGCTTAACAACTGTAGACTGAAGGGGTGGGTCTAAACTGCTGTAGGCTAAGTAAGTGGGGCTACACTGCTGTACGCTGAGTGGCTGGAGCTTAAATTCCATAGGCTGAAGGGGTGGGGCTTAACTGCTGTAGACTGAAAGGGTGGGGCTAAACTGCTGTAGACTGAAGGGGTGGAGCTTAAGTTTTATAGGCTGTTGGGGTCTGGCTTAACAACTGTAGACTGAAGGGGTGGGTCTAAACTGCTGTACGCTGAGTGGCTGGAGCTTAAATTCCATAGGCTGAAGGGGTGGGGCTTAACTGCTGTAGACTGAAAGGGTGGGGCTAAACTGCTGTAGACTGAAGGGGTGGGGCTTAACTGCTTTAGGCTGAAGGGGTGGGCCTAAACTTCTGTTAGCTAAGTAGGTGGGGCTAAACAGCTGTAGGCTAAATAGGTCGGGGTAAACTGCTGTAGGCTGAATGGATGTTGCTCAAAGGCTATAGGCTGAATAGGTGAGGCGAAATTACTGTAGGCTAAAGGGGTGGGGCCAAATGACTAATTTGCTAACTTGGTTTAAAATAAATAAGCAGGACTAGGTGTCACAGTAAAAACTGATTTAATGAATCTCTCTTTCTCTTTCTCTTTTTCCCTTTCTTCACAGTGCTCAGAGGAAGCGGGAAGATGTCTCTGCCAATGCCAGTTTGAATGACACTCCTGGTCACACCCTTTTCCCTTTCCAAGCCACTTTCCTAATCCCAATTTCTGCATCCTCTGGCCTAAAGCAATCACATTTCCTTTTTAAAGAAGAACTACAAATCCCTGCTGCCCCAGCTAATGGAACAACAGACTGCTAATGTGGCTAACTGAATGAAAGCTGGTAGACAACAGTTGGCTATGGCATGGCTATTAGCTTTCTTTTATAGCGCTGTTAGCAGTTGCTGCACTGTTCCTTTAGTCAGAGCCTATTGGGCGTTCGGGGTGAGGGTGATGAAGTGCCTTACTGTATAGCATTTATAAACGCTTTATTACTCCTTAGGTACACGACACCAAGTACTGTCTTCCGCCACATTTCAGAAAGATGAGTGTGCATGTCTTCTTTAGCATGAGTGTGTGTAAGTGTGTGTGTGAGACAGAGAGAGAGAGAGAGAGAGAGAGAGAGAGTGTGAGTGAGTGTATGTACGTGAAATGCATTTCAAAGGGATGTTTTGAACAGGTACTTTAGAAGCCGTCTGTGGGTACAATAAAGGGAGAATTTTTTTAAATCATTTTTATGCAGCTTTCTTTGGTATGTATGTTTCTGTAATTGTGTCCAGGGCTGGGTCTGGTCTGATCAGTGACTCGACCGCTCCTGAAATCTCTGAGCTGAACAGTTTAGTTTTATTCTGTGTTTATACTTTTGCCAACCCAAAAATGTAACTATGTGTCCTGTGACACAGACAGCAACAGCTGTGATTGGTCTGCTGAGCCCAGAGGTATAAACCAGCGTTTACACAATTGGAGAAAAAACCTACAGCCCTGTTGGAAGACGATTAAACTAAATGACTGAGATGGGAGTGGCTACTCGATTTATGCACTACCATAACCTCCAAAACCACATAGTAATAAAGAACTTTGTTTGTTGGCAGCATGTGTGTTTGTTGGAGCAGATAAAACAGAAAAGTGTGTGTTTGTGTGGGAGTGTGTAAAAGCCAAAATGAAACACTACACATCCCCTCCAACACACACATGCACACACTGAGTAGACAGTGTTAACTCATTAAAATGATGAAATTCGGAGTGGATTAGTTCTGATTTGCTCTTCTGTACTGAGTGTTTTGTAAAATGAGTGTTTTGTCAATAAAGGATAAAATTATATCTTATCTAATCATTGTGTGTTTGTGTGTGGGTGTGTGTGTAGTCTGGGTGTGTCACAGTTTGCCATGTATACAGTCTGTGCTTAGTGTTTCTGTTTATTCTGTTCATTGAGAACAAATTAAGAACTGAACTAAAACTAATATATATATATATATATATATATATATATATATATATATATATATATATATATATATATATATATATATAAAGAAAAAAAAAATATATATAGTACCACACACAACACAGAAATTCTAATTAAATACAATGGCACTTTTAATCAGTTAAACACATAGTTATGAGTACGTTCTGAGATAGAACACATTTTCACAGATCCAGTACAGAGACACACAGATATCAGTCAGGATCAGCACATTAATACAGGAGCAGTTAGTGCTGGGTGTTACTGGATTGTATTAGTTGTACAGGATTCACACTTAAAAATATATAGTCCTGTACATATTAAACAGCTTCTCTGTTTCTTACTCCGTTACTCAAGTCAATCCAATTTACTTCAATTCACTTTTAATTCCAATTTGATTTATTGGCATTCTCATATTGTGTTTCGGTGTCACCAAACAATTTATTTTAAATAAATAATTAAATAAATAAATATTGGATAAATATTTGATCATTTAACACACACACATTTGTACAGTTCACTAGGGTAACATTCAGTCCTGCATATATTTTGATTGTATTTTTACTGTTTGATTATCTATATACATTATATCTATGCTGTCTGAGTACCTGTGTAGTTTTATTAATAAAAACACTGTTGACTAGGGGTGGGACAGTATATCAATACCATGATATATCGTATTGTTTCAATCATGGGTAACGTGAAGCAATAATATTGATTTGCAATTCCTATCCCTAGTGCTGGCATAATGTTATGACTGCACTAACCAACTGCCTTCCCTACCTAACACTCCACCTCCCCTACCTCACACTCCATCTCCTCTGCTTTCCATACCTCACACTCCACCTCCCCTACCTGACACTCCACCTCCTCTGCTTTCCCTACCTCACACTCCACCTCCCATGCTCTCCCTGCCTCACACTCCACCTCCCCTACCTCACACTCCACCTCCTCTGCTTTCCCTACCTCACACTCCACCTCCCCTGCCTCACACTCCACCTCTCCTGCTTTCCCTGCTTTACACTCCACCTCCCCTACCTCACACTCCACCTCCTATGCTTTCCCTGCCTCACACTTCACTTTCCCTGCCTCACACTCCACCTTCCCTGCTCTCCCTGCCTCACACTCCACCTCCCCTACCTCACATTCCACCTCCTTTGCTTCCCCTGCCTCACACTCCACCTCTCCTGCTTTCCCTGCTTTACACTCCACCTCCCCTACCTGACACTCCACCTCCTATGCTTTCCCTGCCTCACACTTCACTTTCCCTGCCTCACACTCCACCTCCCCTACCTCACACTCCACCTCCCTTGCCTCCCCTGCCTCACACTCCACCTCCCCTGCCTCACACTCCATCTCCCCTGCCTGCATCACTCTACAGCCAGGCTGTGGTCACACAGTCTGTACTTGTTTAGAATGAGTTTCTGTTTAATATAGAATACATATTACAGATCCAGGGCCACTGTCTAATCTTGCTGTATAGTTCAGTAGCAGTTCTCTCAATGATCCAGATAAGAATTATGTGTCTATTATTTGGTGGAATAGGAATTTGGTGAGCAGGTGTGGTCAGAGCTATATGAGCTGCTGGATTGTAGCCTGTGGGTAAAATCTAACCATGTATTTGTGCAAGCAATTAATGTGACACAGTTATTCATTTTCTCTAAGAATCAGCAACAGTGAGAGACGCACAGTGGGCAAATTCAGTAATGCAAGCAAGTTGAGTTCTGCATAACTTTGTGCAAAATAACAGTAAAACACAATTCCATCCTCTTCCCAGCACTGTGAACTTATAAAACAGTCTTTTTGAAGTGGTTAAAAAGACATCTACATAAACGTCCTTTGAACCACTTAAAAAAAATCTTTTTAACTTTAACTTTATCTCTCTCTCTCTCTCTCTGTCTGTTCAGTGCAGCAGTGTTTTCCTGTGTTTGTACAGCACTTTGCTTCCCTCCCTTACAGCCCCGCCCACCACTTTAGCTGCAGACGTGATTGACAGCGGCGTTGAAGCAAAAGCCGCCACCCTCTGCACCGCCTTCGTTTTCTTTCCTTTCCCCTTCCCTTTCTCCATCACCCCCGAGCTCTCCAGCGCCCCCTTCCCCATCGCCGTCACCAGCTCACACCAAAACTCCCGCTCCGCCCTCTTCCTCGCCTCCTCCTCCTCTCTCTTCCTTTTCTGCTCATCCTCAGGCCCCTCTTCCTCTCCCTCCTTCAGCTCCGCCCTCTTCTCTCCCAGAATCCTCTGCTGCACCAGGTGGATGGCTCTTTCTGCATGCTGCAGCATCTCGCAGGTGTAGAAGCTTCCTCCATTTCTCTCCACCATCTCATCTATCTTCATTAGCAGCTCCACCACCTACAGAACAAACACCAACCCAGATTACTGTAATACATACACTAAACTATATACTGACTCAGATATATACATACTATATAACTCAAATCACTCTAATGCATACATTAAACTATATAACCATGATATACAGTATATGAATGATATACAACTCAAATAAATCTGTTGCATATAATAAATAACGACCACTAAATATACACTGAGGTGGAGGAGCTACAGTCTTTCTTTTGGATGAATACATATTAATAAAACTCCAAATGTAGGTACTGTGATTTACACTGAGGAGCCAAAGCTACAGTCTCTCATTAGGGTTAATATATATTAATAACACTCTAAATGTAGGTACTGTGATATTAAACACTGAGGAGCCAAAGCTACAGTCTCTAATTAGGGTGAATATATATTAATAACACTCTAAATGTATTTACTGTGATATTAAACACTGAGGAGGTGGACCTACAGTCTCTAATTAGGGTCAATATATATATTAATAACACTCTAAATGTAGGTATTGTGATGATATACACTGAAGAGCCAAAGCTACAGTCTTTCATTAGGATTAATATATATTAATAAAACTCTAAATATAGGTATTGTGATGTTATACAATGAGGAGGTGGAGCTACAGTCTCTCATTAGGGTAAAAAATATATATTAATAACACTCTAAATGTAGGTATTGTGATGATATACACTGATGAGGCGGAGCTACTGTCTCTCATTAGGTTAAATAAAAATATATTAATAACACTCTAAATGTAGGTATGGTGATGATATACACTGATGAGGCGGAGCTACAGTCTCTCATTAGGTTAAATAAATATATATTAATAACACTAAATGTAGGTATGGTGATATTAAACACTGAGGAGGTGGAGCTACAGTCTCTCATTAGGTTAAATAAATATATATTAATAACACTCTAAATGTAGGTATGGTGATATTAAACACTAAGGAGGTGGAGCTACAGTCTCTCATTAGGTTAAATAAATATATATTAATAACACTCTAAAGTTAGGTATTGTGATATACACTGAGGAGCCAAAGCTACAGTCTTTCATTAGGATTAATATATATTAATAACACTCTAAATGTAGGTATTGTGATATACACTGAGGAGGAGGAGCTACAGTCTCTCAGTAGCTTGACTATATATTAATAAAACTCTAAATGTAGGAATTGTGATATACACTGAGAATGCAAAGCTACAGTCTCTCATTAGGGTGAATATATATTAATAAAACTCTAAATGTAGGTATTGTGATATACAGGGATCATCTAAATAAATTTTAATATTTTTGAAATGTTACTTTATTTCAGTAATTCAGTTCAAAATGTGAAACTCATATATTATATAGATGTACTACACACAGAGTGATCTATTTTAAGCGTTTATTTATTTTTATTATTGATGATTATGGCTTACAGCCAATGAGTGTACCAGAAAATTAGAATATTATATAAGACCAATTGCTACTTTCTGCAGTGTGGGCAGTGTGCCATGTCCTGCTGGAAAATGAAATCCGCATCTCCATAAAAGTTGTCAGCAGAGGGAAGCATGAAGTGCTGTAAGATTTTGTGGGAAAACACTGCACTGACTTTAGACTTGATAATAAAACACAGTGTATCAACAGCAGCAGATGACATGTCTCTCTAAACCGTCACTGATCATCAGTAAATTTTACATTTCATTTGTAAATCAAGGGAGCAGAGTCTGGAGGAATAGTGGAGAGACACACAGTCCAAACTGCTCAAGGTCTAGTGTGAAGTTACAATCCGTGATGGTTTGGAGAGACATGTCATCTGCTGGTGTTGATTCACTGTGTTTTATCATGTCTAAAGTCAGTGCAGTTTTGTTTTCCTGGAAAATCTTACAGCACTTCATGCTTCCCTCTGCTGACAAATTTTATGGAGATGCGGATTTCATTTTCCAGCAGGACTAAGCAAACTGCCCACACTGCCAAAAGTATCAATTGGTCTTACATAATATTCTAATTTTCTGAGACAGTGATTTTTGGGTTTTCATTGTCTGTAAGCCAAAATCACCAACAATAAAAAAATAAACGCTTTAAATAGATCACTCTGTGTGTAATACATCTATATAATATATGAGTTCCACATTTTGAACTGAATTACTGAAATAATGTAACTTTTCAAAGATATTCTTATTTTTTGAGATGGCCCTGTACACTGAGGAGGTGGAGCTACAGTATCTCATTAGGGTGAATATATATTAATACAACTCTAAATGTATTTATTGTGGTATACACTGATATAACAGTATCTTGTTAGGATAAGGGTGATTAGTGTTCACCTGCTCGCGCTCCTGGCTGCTCTTGGTGTTGTCCAGTGCGTGAAAGCCGCCCTCACACTTCATGGTAAACTCCCAGAGTTCCTCGCTCTCGCGCAGGAAGGTCTCGGCAGGTTTTCCTCCCAGCTGGTCGGCCCAGGTGAGGATGAGGAGTGTGTGTTTTAGAGCCCGGGGGCCGAACACAGCGCTGAGCCAGTCCAGAGCGTCCCGCTGCTCTGAGGTCAGCCTGCCTGGCTGCAGGACCAACAGGAAGGCGTGAGGACCGGGAGCGGAGAGAATCACACAGCGGCCCACCTCCACACACACCTCCTGCGCAGACAGACTGGTGTCGAAGAAGCCTGGGGTGTCGATCACCTGCACAAAATCATTATGGTTATCTTTAACTAATTGTTAATGACAGGAGTACCGTTCATAACATGCTAATAGGGTTCATTACCATAGAATACCAAGTTTTATTTAATTTGAAAATGTATTTATTTATGAAAAGTTCCACATGTGGTTTAAAGATGTCACAAAAAACATTTATATCTTTTCTCCTGTTTAGCAGAAGTTTAGCCCTGCCTATTCATGCTGCTACAAGGAGCATTTCAGCGTGGATTGCTATCTAAATCAGACACAATATATGTCACAATGTTTTCAAAAAGGAGCAACCACATTCCACATTATTTTTTTCTTCAAATTGTCATTTTTTACACAATATTGCCAAAAGTATTCGCTCATCCATCCAAATCAATGAACTGCGCTGTATCCCACCAAATTGTCTCTAACGCCTTAAAATGCCTTATCCCATATACAGGCTACAGATGATACAAATCCTGTTTTCTTTGTTGTAAAATAGGTTATTAACATTCTGGAATCTTTGAGGGTTTGGGAGACTTACTTTAAGACGCTGCCTGTTCACTCTCTATTCCACTTAATAATTCCAGATCAATCAATAACAGGAATTAAACCCAAATTCTGCAGGTTTGAAATAGACATAAATACTAGACAACTGTAAGAAAACAAAAAAGGTTTGGAGGACATGAAATGTTTAATTTGTATTCAGGAAAATACTGATTTTAAAATAAATAGGAAATAGGAAAGTACCAATTTTATGATTGTTACTATTTGTTCATTATATTTTTAAAGTTGCAGATTTTATTCTATTACAATCACAATTAGAATTTGTAGTAACATTTATTATCAAATATGAAACCTTTTTATGTAATGCTTGAATAGAAATCTTCAAGATTTAGGTGTGTAAAATCAGGTAGAAAATTGAGAAAAATGCTGGCAAGGTCACCTTTGGGACTCCTACTACTGTCTAGTAGGAGTGGTGTTGAAGGCACTCTTGATCTAGTAGGCACTTGTACAAAAGTTTGCAGCCAATAGGACACTTTGTCTCTTTTTTCCACTATAGAGGGCACTTTAGTGTCGCATTCTCTGAGGCACCAGGGAGGGCGGTTGCCACCCCTGCCCCCCTTAAGTCCTCCTGTGCTCAGACAGGAAATGACTGGTATACTTGGGTCATGGTTCTCTAGGTCAGTACCTGCACTGTCCGTCCCTCCACTGTGGCACAGGCGGTCTCACACTGCTGAGTGACCGATAGTGGAGAGACATCTGTCTGAAACGCAGAGACCCCCAGGATAGTGTTCCCAGTGGAGCTTTTACCACAACCCGTCCGGCCGAGCAGGACCACCCGCAAGTCTGCAGCACACACACTCTCTGCTGAGGAGAACACACCACCACACAACACAACACAAGCACACTGTTCCATATGACTTTCACACAAAATACCACATTTAGAGCAGATAAAAAAACAGAAATCCATTGGCATCGTGCCTAAAACACTGGAGAGAGTATTCTAGTGCGCATCCTCCTCCCCAAATGCAAAGGTAGTGAGGGTTGCCAGGTTGAGGGTTGCTAAACTGAGTGAAAACCGAGACAAACTTTTGGTTTCTGGAGTATATTTATGTCACACTGGTCTCTGCCAAGGTAGCAAACAGCTGTAGCCTGTCCAATCCTGTGATGATAACAGTTTACATTAGCTGTCTCTACCTATTAAACACGTTGCCACGATATACTATTTTACTTGGAGCTTTTAAGAGGGATGTTGAGGATGCAGCATGCTGTTTTACTCGCTCCATACCTGGCAACTCAGAATTTAGAAAAAGGATTAGGGAACAGGCGGTGCAGTGGGTGGAAAACACAAAGAGATTTCCACACCATAATAAACAATTCAAAGAAGAATTACTGACTTAAGATCAGATGCTGTCAGGAGATGCCTGAATTTTAAACTAAGCATGTTTTATAATATCTGATATATGATCATGCATCCATCTAATATTATTAGTTAGTGCAGAAAATATCATACAAACTGATTCTTTTTTTTTACTGTAATCAGGATGCTTTTAATCCTGTCTGCTTCTATTTATTCTTTTATTTTATCTATATAAAACTCTAATGTACTGATTATTGCAAGCCAAACAGAAATGATTTAATAAACTTTGGTATAAGTTGAATGAATGCTGATTTATATATATGTAATGGACTTATATAACTGTTCACTCAATAAGATTTTAGAACACCCCTATTGTTTACTAGTCCAGTAGCAGTGCTGAATGACCCAGACAAGCTTATCAGACCTCTAATTCTTCTTCTCACAGCTGAAACTGAGCTAAAGCTGTTGTTGCCATGTGGGTCAGCCAGACTTCTTCCTGTAGCAGTTTTCTCCAGTTTTCAACAGTATTTTAAAGGTATAGGAAACAGTACTCACGGCTCCAAGAAAAGTCTTATTAGTTTTAATAGTTACAGAGTTCTCTGTATCTATTTCTAGTTATCATGATGAAAGTGTGAGTGTGCTGTGTGTGTGTAAATGCTGCAGTAGAGAGTGCAGTAACACTATCTGTTCCAGCACTGCTTTTCTACAGACAAAAGCTTTAAAAATTGGCATTGTTTAAATCCATTTCCAAAGCTCATCTATGTCTATTGCTATTGACCAGCTGTAAGCTGTTAACTTATAAACTTCTTGCTGAAAAAAATAATGTCCTCTTTTTTTTAAACAATATATGAATTTTTAGGGTTTTTTTAAACATATATTTGTACAATACATATTTTTGTTTACATTATACTTGTTCAGGTTGCAGATAATTTTTCGTGGATTTTGTACCTGAAGAGCTTAAATGGCAAAAATAAAAGAAAAAAAATGGGGTGTTCTAAAATTTGTAATGTATATTAAAGCTTATTTGTACTTTAATACTAGTGTATTAAAGTTTATTAAATATTTCCTGTTTGGCTAGCCACATATATTTTATTCTTAATCATCATAATAATAATGATTATAATGATAACACACTCTAATACAACACTATCAACATATAACTCCAGTGACAGACAAATATATGTATTATATATTATAATATTACGTGTATGTTATATAATGAGAATAGACCTACGTGGTCTGCAGAGACCTCGTTCAGACAGAGATGTTATAAATACAGCATATAAGGACTTATATTTTAGAGATGCGCGTGCTGTGAAGAGATAAAGGAGATGCTCCCTGGTGCTGCAGATGGGACAGTCAGAGCGCTCGCGCACGTGTCAGTATGTGTGTGTGCGTGTTCTGCAGTGGTCTATGTCAGAGCGGGTTTACATTCATACCGCATTAAATCTGACTTTAATAACGGTGATGATGATGCTGGATGCAAAGATGAAGAGTGAAGGACTTCGCTCACCTGCGCGCTCCTCTGACGCCATGTTTTCCAACCACCCACCCGAGCCATGCACGAGACAGTGACGTCATCGCGTCGTTTGGAGTCACCCATAATAATAACAATGATAATATTTACAATAATCCTCATAACAACAACAGACGTACAATAAAACATGTACTGAGATGACATAAATACCATAAAATGTGGTAAATAAATATGATTATTATAGAGAAATATATTTACATTGCATAATTATTATTTTTACCAACCCAATACTGAACATTTAACTGGTGTACCTGCACCACGTGTACTGTTAATAAATATAAATGATCAACTAATCTGCACAACAGACATATTTACCTTACCATACTGTACCTCCACACACTGTATACTACTATACAATTACTGCATGACTCAGTGCTTAAGCTGGTTAAACATTGTTCTCTGTCATATAATCTACATTGTAGATTAATATAGAAAAAGAAAGAAAATATGAAAATAATTAAGGGACATATGTTATTATGTAGTAAATAGTAAAAAAAAGTGTTTATCCTCCACAATTCCATGATTTAAACCTGATCAACTGAGATCAACGGAGCCTCAGTGTAAAGAAAAAGCTGCAACTATTGTTCAGCACCTCCAGGAAATTCCAAGAGGTTCCAAGAGATTAAAATTCCAAGAGTGTGAAGATCTGTCCTCAAAGATAAATGTGCTGCTTAGAAGAATCTAAAGTATAAAATACATACTGGTTTGTTTAACACTTTTTATTTACAAAATCATACCCCATGTGTTCCTGTATAGCTTTAATATAGTCTTCAGTATTAAATTTACAGAAAAAAAACACATTCAATGAGAAGACGTACGAGAGGAAAGGTGAATATACTCAAATGTTCATGACTTACTTGGTTGACCAACATCAGCGGCAAGACCTATTTGTTTAACCTGCATGACCAATATTACCAAACATGACTAAATTCTGGTTGAGCCGAAAGCTTAAGATTTTTAAGGCTTTATACTACTGAACACAAATTAGTGATCCAGCAGCTAACATACAGATACACACAAGCACACTATTAATCAAAAAACAAGAAGTAGAATGCAATATTAAATATGTAAAGAGATACTAGAAAGAGTGTAACATACAGGAAGGCTGTCCACCGTTTAACACATTACCTAATTAATCACACAATCTGCTGTGATTATTTACAATCAGAGACTGTAAAAAAAAGATGGACGCCGTGTTGCCGTTTCCATTCATTCAGTGAAAATGAAGCCAAAATCTTCCGCCATGTTGGCGATCCTGAAACCTGAGTCTGCGCAGTAGAGACCAGAGGAAGGAAAAAGACTGTGGAGAGGCAGCCCACCCATTTAAATAACCCTGCCCCTGAGGGCTGCAGAGCGGAGTGGAGTGGAGCTGACGGTCTGTTATTGGTCCCGCCCATAACCAGCCCTTTTACAATAACCACAACTTTTTTGAATAGAGCTGAATAAGGTTTTAGGTGTTTAGCTGGATCGTTTATTTATTTATAATTATAATAAATAGACTGCAATCAGAAATCCCACCTCTGCATTCTAATCCACAGTACAGCTGTATATTTACACATGTAATGTATTTATTGTGTTTGCTGTGTTGTTTTATGTTTTGTGTATTTTCCTTTTTTATCTACATGCAGGCATTGGGTCTTGTAAAAATGCTTCCCCTGCTGCCCTATAAAAGGCTAGTTCAGTGTCCCTTAATATATTAAAACTAAAAACCTACTCTAGATCAGTTTCTCTGACTATATTAGAACTGTGAACTGACTCTAGATCAGTGTCTCTGACTGTATCATAACGGAGAAATTACAATAGATCAGTGTCTGACTAGATTAGAATTGTGAACTGACTCTAGATTAATGTCTCTTCATGTTTTACAATTATAAAGTCACTCTAGATCAGTGCCTCTAACTCTAGAAGTGCGTTTCTAAGTTTGTTAAAACGTTTCGGTGTGGTCTGTTTTCACTACAGCTGAATCCAGATCATACATTATCTCAATATGTTCCTCCTGAAGGTCCAGATCCTGTAATAACTCCCCAGCTCTGTCTCCATGATTCTGTTCTTCATCACACTTTTCCTCCTCCTCCTCCTCCACTGAAATGGACAGGGAGGACGAGGGAAAAGTGGGGAATTCTGGACAGGAGTGGATGTGGTGGATGCCGATGCCGCTGTGGTGGAAGGTGGTGCTGCTGTGGCTGCAGGGTTGGTTTTCTTGGTGCCGGGTGTCGGGGATGCTGTGGCTGGTGGCAGTGCAGTCTGAGTAGGATAGAGGGGGCAGGCACTGGTGTGACTGTTCCCTTGCAGTGATCCCTGGGATGTCCACTGGTGGCGTGGCTGTGTGAGAAAAGGCCTCTGAAGAGCAAACAGTGCCCCCTGCTGACAAAAATTGCACAAAGCAGCCATTATATAATCAGCTCCACTGATCATACAGGACACATTTGTAATTCTAGAATTACAGACTGTAGTCCTCCTTTTTTCCTGCATGTTTTATTATTTGGGTGGTGGGTCATTGTGGTGCAAGTGGATCAGACACACCAGTATCTCTGCTGGACTGAGAATAGTTCACCAATAGCGTCCTTTGGGCGGCGTCCTATGACCAATGATGTTGGACAAGAGAATAACCAACACTGTAAACTGTGCAGCAACAGATTCAGAGCTTCTGTCTCTGACTTTAGTTTATCTACAAGGTGGAGCAGCTGTAGGTAGGAGTGTGTAATAGAGTGGAGAACATTGAGTGAAGAACACAGTGTTTAAAACTCCAGCAGCACTGCTGCAGTATCTGATCCACTCACTGTACCAGCACAACACACATTAACACCTCATACACCACCACCATGCTAATCAGTGTTACTCACTACAGCACTGATAATGACCCACCGCCCAAATAATAATAGCTGATCCTGTGGGGTACTGAGCAATGAAGAACAGGGTGAAAAAGAGGATAGTAATATATAATACAGAAAAACAGATACAGGACTACAGTTTGTGACAGTAGAATTAGAAATGTTTGTGACATTAAAAATGGTCATATTGTAATGCTTGATTGGTGAACTGTAGTGAACCTGTGTTTAAAGCACCTTTTTATTAAAATCAAACTCGTAAATAGGTTTCAAATAAATCTTACTGATTAAATTAAAACAAATCTAGTTATTTACAGAGATTTTAATAGACACCAGTGTCAGAATAATTAATTGCATTCTATTAAAGATTGGTGAAGTGGGAGTAACACTAAAGTATTTTCCCCTAAATTAGCTGATTAATCAGAGTCTAAAAATTATAATAAGATATTAGAGCCATAATAAATTAGGCTACTTCTGCTACTAGTAAAAAACACTTGAATTTGAATACATTGATACTTTTTGTACTTTTACTCAACAGGAAATCATAAAGGAGGACCTTTACTTTTACTAGAGTAGAATTTGACCTTTTATTTCTACTATAACTCAAGTACAGAATGTGGGTATTTTGTTCATCACTGTGCTGAGGTAAATTTGGTTTATTTCAGTATTTATGTTGGATTTGAAGAAATAATAGATTTGATTTAGCTACAAGGCTAATGCAGCTAATGGATGCTAATGGAAGCTTATAGCCACACAGTTAGAATGTTTAACTTAAACACGCGTCTCTTCAGACCAGGTAGAGATGCTCAGTAATCTCTAACAGATTTTACTATGCTGATTCTGACACTGTGTGACTCACTGTTATCTAGAACAATATGTTTTATCCATATGTGTGTGTGTGTGTGTGTGTGTGTGTGTGTGTAGGTGTAAGTGTATTCTCACCTGTGCCAAGTGTGTGAGTATGTGTTTGTAAGAAGATGGGTAATCTTCCATCCTCTTCTTTTTTGATTGGCTGTGAGCCCATGATGAGGTGTAGAGGCACCGCCCCCAAACGCTGTCGTGAGCGGACACACTGCATCACGTCCATTATCCACCTCCGCTCACGCCACACAGCCTCCACACTCTTTACATACAAACACACAGACATACACACACACACACATAAACAAGACTTTAAAAAAAAGCAGCATATAAAAAGTAATGCTGTGTTATATTTGAACTTGGATGTCAGAATTTACTAGTTAAAATGTTCAGTCCTGCACATCAAAACGATAAAAATCTTTTATCATATGCACAGTTACAGCAGCAGCACAAAGGACAGAATAGAATAGTGTTAGGAAAGAAATATATAAAATGTATAAAATGTATATAAACAAAGACACAAGAGAAAAAACATTAAACTTATAAGAGGAAGAGGAAAATGTCACGCCTGTTGCTAAAAACGCACCTGTCTCCCCCACACTCAGCTCTACCTTCGATTTCCAGTCACACTACCCAGAATGCACCATTTAGTGACTCTCACGATCACGTTACATGGTATGTGACACCTTCAGGAGGAAAATCGCCTGAGTACTTACACCTGACTAGGGCTGGGGCGACGCGTCGACATAATCGACGTCATCGATTACAAAAATACATCGATTTGCATAACGTGCGTCGGCACGTCGTAAACATGGCGGCGCCTGTGGAGAGCATTAGAGGTTAGATCGGGCCCAAAAATTCCAACTGGCTGTTTTCGGGCTGTTTTAATGAGCGAAATATGATCAGAATTATGTTAATTAACACGGTAACATAGAAGCATAGAACTATTATTTAATTAAAATGATTTTTAAGAACAGCTAAACACAGTTCTGCAAGTCAAACGCGGAGGAGTTCACGTGCGAGAGACACAGAGAGAGAGAGAGAGAGAGAGAGACACAGAGAGAGAGAGAGTGAGAGAGAGAGAGATTTGCGTGTTCTGATGTGAGCTACTCACAGGTGAAGGTTCTCTTTGATCTCCTCGTGCTCATATTCTAGTCCCATTCATAATTCTGCAGCTCCCTCAGTGTTTTCTGCCGTATTTTGCGGCTAGCGCGAGCGCTTACAACTGACACCGCGGACCGCGAGGTGCCGCCGCGTTTGCGCTGTAGAACTGCGGTAGTGAAAACAGCGCTTATAAATAAATTAGTTTAGTTTCACTTTCAGTTTTCGTTATTTTTTTTTTAAATAAAAATATAATTAAAAAACAGACGCCTACATCTCGGACTATTTTCTGGAGCCCGGGTCGGATTTACGGGCGGGCCTCGGGTCATGTCGGGTTCGGGCAGAGAATCTAAGCTCTAGAGAGCTTGGACTCCGGAGAGCAATCTCCAGCTACAAAAAAACGCCAGCGGGCATCTAAAGTTTGGGAGCATTTCACGCAAAAGGGCAACAATGTGGTCCTCTGCCATACGTGCAAAAGGAGCACTTGAAGCGCAAACATCCAGGAGCACTATGTCAACAGGGTCACACAGTAAGTTACCGTTTACATCAGGGTCTCCGCGGGTGTCCTTAAAAAGACTTAAGGCTGTCTACCAAAGGTTTTAAACCTGCCACAGGCAGAAATTATACATTTTTGGTTTATATTTGTGCATGGCATTTCGCAGTTTCCAGAAACAGTAGCATTATTCATAAGTTGAGGTGTTTAGCTAAGCTAGCTGCCTTAAGTTATTTTAGCTAGCGCCGTCGGCGCTGCGGTGTCACACCGTTTTCTGTCACCGTCGGAATTTTGTGACCAGTGCTCACGGTTATGAGCGTTCATTGGCAAAACGGAAGCTTTCTATACCTACACCTTACCCTCAGCCCTAAACTGAACCGTTTTGGCCAGTCGGGGTAAACATTAGAAACGAACACGTTTCGAATCGGCCAGTGCACCGGTCTGCTGAGAACTACTTGCCAGTGGTCACAAAATCTAGCGGTCACAGAAAACAGTGCAACACACGGTTGTGGTGTATGGGAGCTTATCATTTTTAGCGTTATAGATCTAAACAACGTGCTGTACATGTAAGTGATTATAAGTGTGGGGTTTGGTTTAGTAGGCTTGTGTTGTTGTTGTTGTTGTTATTATATATAAATATAGTAATTTATCGTTTGCTTTAAAACGTAAAATAATTATTATTTAAATATGTTTCTCAATGAATAGATTAGTCGACTAATCGAAAAAAATAATCGTTAGAATAATCGTTTAAAAAATAATCGTTAGGGACAGCCCTACACCTGACTGCTCAGAACACAACTTCAGAGCTGAGTATTGTTTTGGTTCGTACAGCATTACAACGCGTTGCTCTTTGCCTCTGGTTTTATGACCCTGGTATGTGTTTTCTTGTTGGCTCCTATCCACTGGTCTTGACCATGTTTATTCTGACTACTCTTTGTATTGCTCCTTTTGTTATTAAAGTTTAGATTTTACATCTGCGCTTGTCTGAGTTCTAATTCCTGTCTGAACAGAGAATTAAACCTCTTTCCAGTGTTAGTAAAGGAATAAGGTGTTGCTCTACACTATTCATCTATTTTCATCAGTGTCGGAAGCATTGGGATCAACATAAGAACACTTTTAGTGCCACCTTGTGGACTATGAAAACAGTGCAATGCTTCCTATTAATCTAAAATGGCCTTAATCCACAATAAAAATATGAATAATCAAAATATCCCTCCCACTTCTAAGCTGGTAATACATTTTAAGCAGGAAAACTGCTTAAAGAGAGTTGTGTCTGTGAGAAGAGAATATTTTTAGAGAATATGAATAATAACACAAAAACTTTTTTCCACTCATGGTTAGTGGTTAGGTAAAGCCATTTTTTTAAACGACTGTGTTTTAAAATCATAATGACAACCAAAAAATCCAGATGACCCTGATTAAAAGCTCACATACCCCAGTTCTTAATATCGTGTATTACCCCCTCTAACATTAATGGCAGCTTGAATCTTTTGTGGTAGTTGCTGATGAGGCTCTTTATTGTCTCAAAAGGTAAAGCTGCCCAAAGCCTTCGGTTCCTGTAAATTTCTGGGCTGTTTTCCAGATTGGCTCAATAATATTGAGGTCAGGAGACTGAGATGGCCACTCCAGAACCTTTGTTCAATTTGTTCTGCTGTATCCAATGACAGGTTGATTGGCCTTGTGATTTGGATCGTTGTCATGTTGAAACGTCCAAGTACGTCCCATGTGCAGCTTCTGGGCTGATGAGGGGAAGATTTACCTCCAGTATTTAATGATAACTTTGACCAAGTATCCTGTGTCTTTGTAGCTTACACATCCCCAAAACATCAGTATCCACCTCTGTGCTTTACAGTAGGAATGGTGTTCCTTTCATTCTAGGTCTTGTTAACACCTCTTCAAATGTAAAATTTATGGTTGTGGCCAAAAAGTCAGATTTTGGCCTCCTCACTCCAAATGACCCTGTTCCAGAAGTTTTGACGCTTGCCTCTGTGCTGTTTTTGGCATATTGTAGGCAAGATACTTTGTGGCATTTGCACAGTAATGGCTTTCGTCTGGAGACTCAACCTTATTGGGCATTTTTAAACAGCAACACCACAATTTACAAGTCCTGTATTTTTTGCATCCCAAACAATCTTTTTGGCAGTTGTGGACAGAATGTTTGTTGGTTTTTACAGAGCCCCTGATTTTCCATTTGTTAATTACTGTTTAAACACCACTGACTGGCAATATCAATTCCTTGGATATCCCTTGTGTATCTTTTTCCTGTTTTATACATTTCAAATAACTTTTCCTGTACATCCATTGAAAATTCTTTTGCTTTTCCCATTACTCACAATCCAGAAACCTCAGTGGCTGGATAAAAGATGCAAAAGTCTGTCTGGATCTCAGAAACTCACTCAGATTTTATTCCCACACACTGATTACAAGCAAACAGGTCACAGGTGAGAATGTTACCTTTAGTAGCCATTCAAACCCATTTGTGTCAAATTCTGTGCATGCTGTCAGGCCAAAATCACCAGGGCATGTGAGCTTTTTATCAGGGTCATCTGGATATTTTGGGTTGTCATTATGATTTAAATACAGAAAACTTTACTGTCGTTTGACAGTAAATGGCTTCACCCAACCACTAACCATATGTAGAAAAAAAGTTTTTGTGTTATTATTCATATTCTCTGAAAAAAGGCAAGAAGGCAAAAATTCTGCCGGGGTATGTAAACTTTTGAGCATAACTGTATGTGAGCAGCTGTGTGATGTGTATATGTGAGCAGGTAAACGCACCTGAGAGAGCTGTGTAATGTGTGTGTGTGAGCAGGTAAACGCACCTGAGAGAGTTGTGTGATGTGTGTGTGTGAGCAGGTAAACGCACCTGAGAGAGTTGTGTGATGTGTGTGTGTGAGCAGGTAAACGCACCTGAGAGAGTTGTGTGATGTGTGTGTGTGAGCAGGTAAACGCACCTGAGAGAGTTGTGTGATGTGTGTGTGTGAGCAGGTAAACACACCTGAGAGAGCTGTGTGATGTGTGTGTGAGCAGGTAAACGCACCTGAGAGAGTTGTGTGATGTGTGTGTGTGAGCAGGTAAACTCACCTGAGAGAGCTGTGTGATGTGTGTGTGTGAGCAGGTAAACTCACCTGAGAGAGCTGTGTGATGTGTGTGTGTGAGCAGGTAAACGCACCTGAGAGAGCTGTGTGATGTGTGTGTGTGAGCAGGTAAACTCACCTGAGAGAGCTGTGTGATGTGTGCTAGTCTGTCTCTGGCCTCTGAGACCTCCTTGCTGTCCAGTGCCTCTCGTAAAGCCTGCTGGCAAAGATACACATCCAGCTCCAGCTTAACCCACGCCTCACAGTGCAGACACAGCAACTCCCGACTGTACACCCAAAAATGCACTGAAACACACAAACACACACAAACACTGTAACTCACAGAAACACTTCAACACCCTGTAACACACTCAACTACTATAAAATACTGAATAACTGTAAAACACTGAACTACTGTAAAACAATTAATTATATTAACAATTCTGTAAAACACAGTAACACATTGTAACACAGAACACTGTAAAATACTGAATTACTTTAAAATACTGCAACACAGGAACACTGTAAAATGCTGTAACACACTGAACTACTGTAAAATACTGAATTACTATAAAACACTGAACTACTGTAAAATACTGAATTACTATAAAACACTGACCTACTGTAAAATAGTGTAAAACACTGTAACACACTGTAGTACAATGTGACACAAAAATACTGTAATACACTGTAACACATTAACACACTGAACTACTGTAACACACTGTAAAATACTGTAACTCACTGCAACACAGAAACACTGTAACACACTAACACAATATAACACAGAAACACTGTAACACACTAACACAATATAACACAGAAACACTGTAACACACTAACACAATATAACACAGAAACACTGTAACACACTGCAACACACTGAACTACTGTTAAATACTGAATTAACGTTACTGTAAAACACCGCAACACAAACTCAGTAAAACGCTGTAACACACTGAACTACTGTTAAATACTGAATTACTGTAAAACACTGCAACACAGAAGCATTATAAAACACTGTAACACACTGAGCTACTGTAAAATACTGAATTACTGTAAAACACTGCAACAAAGAAACATTATAAAACGCTGTTACACTGAACTACTGTAAAATACTGAATTACTGTAAAACACTGTAACACAGAAACATTGTAAAACATTGTAACACTGAACTACTGTAAAATACTGAATTACTGTAAAACACTGCAACACAGAAACATTGTAAAACGCTGTAACACTGAACTACTCTAAAATACTGAATTACTGTAAAACACTGTAACACAGAAACATTGTAAAACATTGTAACACTGAACTACTGTAAAATACTGAATTACTGTAAAACACTGCAACACAGAAACATTATAAAACGCTGTAACACTGAACTACTGTAACACACTGAACTACTGTAAAATACTGAACTACTGTAAAACACTGCAACACAGAAACATTGTAAAATGCTGTAACACACTGAACTACTGTAAAATACTGAACTACTGTAAAACACTGTAACACAAAAACATTGTAAAATGCTGTAACACTGAACTACTGTAACACACTGAACTACTGTAAAATACTGAACTACTGTAAAACACTGCAACACAGAAACATTATAAAACGCTGTAACACTGAATTACTGTAAAACACTGCAACACAGAAACATTATAAAACGCTGTAACACTGAACTACTGTAAAACACTGCAACAAAGAAACATTATGAAACGCTGTAACACTGAACTACTGTAAAATACTGAATTACTGTAAAACACTGTAAAACACTGTAACACACTGTAACACACTGTAACACACTGAACTACTGTAAAATACTGAACTACTGTAAAATACTGAATTAAAGTAAAATACTGCAACACAAGAAACACTGTAAAACGTTGTAAAACACAGATTAGAAAATGAGAAATAAACAGGAAGCACTCCTGAAAGAAACCCTGTGTGGTTGTTCTCTATGGTTCTGACCCCGGCTGCTCTCACCCAGCTCAAAGATGTGAAGCGGCATGGTGAGTCTGGCGTCCTGAGCGCCCTCTAATGGCCATAAACTGGAACTGAACTCCTCACTGGGGGGAAGCAGCAGGAGGAAAGACACCTCATCACCCACCTGTATCAACTCCTGAGTGTACAAACGATACTGATACGCCTGCAGAGAGAGAGAGAGAGAGAGAGAGAGAGAGAGAGATGGTACAATTCTAGAGATCTAGAGTGTGTTAAAAAGACACAATCAAAATGCAAAAAAAAAAAAGTTGAGTCAAATTATCTAACAAACGATTATCTTTTCTATTCTTTTCTAATTCTCTTACAGGTGAGAGAACATGATAAAGTGGTCGGTTAGACGCCCCTTTAATGGAGAATTGTCCACTAGTGGATTAAATGTGATGTGGAGCTCTATAAGTGCCAGGACAATGGGAGAAAATTTAATGGTACAACACAAAGTATTTTTTGCACCATATTTTTCTCACTATCAGGTGCAGTTAACATAAGTGTGCCTTATAATTCGGTGTGCCTTATGTATGAATTTTACCAGTCAGGTTGTAAGAAGCAGTAAAGCCACTCCACTGAAGTACAGCATTATACAAGTTTCTTTGGTAGTATTAGCATTAGCCGCAAACCGCTCTAAGCGCTAGCTCTGTCGTTGTTCAGAGTTGAGTATTATTGGCATGTAGTCTGCTGCTAACCCCGGGTAGCACTGCTGGAGCAGAATTAGAGGCTAACTGCTCTAAGCATTAGCTCATTCGCCGTTCAGAATTATTGATTGATTTAAATAATTTATTTTATATTGTCTCCCCAATTTTGAAGGCCAATTACCCCATTCACTTATTAGACTAGTAACTGATAATAGTAATTAGTTATAGTTACTAGTTACTTCTCCAAAAAAGAGTTACTAACTGAGTTACTCCACTATAAAAGTAACTAGTTACCAGTAAAAGTAACTATTGCCTTACTTTTGTTATACGCCCCATAAAAAAAATGAACAAAAGAAAATAAATTATGTATGTAAAAATGTATTATTATTAGAAAAATAACAAACAAAAATAAACCCAAAATGTTGACTTAAATATAATCAAACGAATAAAAAAAAAATAAGAATAGAAAAAATCCAAAAGTCTAGTGCTATTTTAAGGAGGCGTGCGCAAGGCTTAAAAATAGACTGTTGACGGGGTGTACGATGGCAACGCGCCACGCTACACGCCCTGCGCGGGGTGTACGATAGGGCCCTTTGTCTGTATGCGCTCATTCAGCTGCTAAAGTAACGTGCAGTAATTAGTTAGATTACTCGTTACTGAAAAAAGTAACGGCGTTAGTAACGCCGTTTATTTCAACGCCGTTACTACCATCACTGGAAACCAGACTCCGCCAGTACGCCCACCCAGAGAGAGCATGGCCAACTGTCCTCTCTCTGACTCTGGCTGCTGATTACTCAGGTTCTGATCATTTATTTTATAAGAATTTTTTTGTTGTTTTCATAATTTCTGTAATTAGATTATATTATTATAAAACTCTTAATGTCTAATTGTCAGTCAAGCGTGGAAATGATATATTAGTGTATGTCAGTCTAAACATTAATAAAGGAAATTTCTATTTTTTCTAACAAAGCAACCTGTATTGTGTACCTCAATTGGTTCAGATCTCCCCTTTGCTCTAGGTATAAACCCAGGGATGGAGTAACAGTAAGGTTATATAATGATATGATAATGATAGTTCCTGTAGTGAAGTGCGACCAATAGAATTGTTTGTGTGTGTGTGTGTGCATTTACCCTGAATAATGGAATGTTGAGTTTGGTCAGCAGGTGTGTAACTGCAGTCCTCAGATCTCTTACAAACTCCTCCACTCCAGAACTGTCAATCAAACAATCAGCCCCACCATCAGTCACAAGTTGGCCACTCCCACTGACTCCGCCTACTGAGTGCTTCTGTATCCAGCTCCACTCCTCCCTGCGCTCAGAAACAGCAAGTCAGTATAAGGAACAGGCTTTCATACTCCAACCAATATCATATATTATTCATACACAGGTGCCTCTCAAAAAATGATATAAATGAAACGTTACTTTATTTCAGTAATTTAGTTCAAATTGTGGAACTTATATATTATATAGATGTATTACACACAGAGTGATCTATTTTAAGCGTTTATTTCTTTAATTGTTGATGATTATGGCTAACAGCTAATAAACACCCAAATGTCAGTATTTCAAAAAAAAAAATAGAATATTAGATAAAACCAATTGGTACTTTTGGCACTGTGGGCAGTGTGCCAAGTCCTGCTGGAAGAGTCTCTCCACTCTTCCTCCAGACTGCTTGATTTACAAATGAAATGCAAAATTTACTAATGGTCGATGATGGTTTGGAGATTCATGTCATCTGCTGGTGTTGGTCCACTGTGTTATATTAAGTCTATCAAGTCAGTGCAATGGTTTCCCGGAAAATCTGGAGATGTGGATTTCATTTTCCAGCAGGACTTGGCACACTGCCTACACTGCCAAAAGTACCAATTCGTCTTATATGATATTTCAATTTCCTGAGATACTGATTTTTGGGTTTGGATTGGCTGTAAGACATAATCATAAACAATAAAAATAATAAACGCTTAAAATAGATCACTCTGTGTGTAATACATTTATATAATATATGAATTTCACATTTTGAACTGAATTTCTGAAATTCAGTAACTTTTCAATGATATTTAATTTTTTTTATATGCACCTTTACAGGACAAAAGTATTGGGACACCTACACATTGCACCTACAAATTGCACCTACAAATTGCACTATGCTCCTCAGCCCTCAGACACTCCATTTTGTAACTTTATATAGTCGGACACTTTGAGGCTGTGTTGCTTTAGTTCCTAAACACTTTATAAATAATCCGTAATCCGTGCTGGAGTTCTGTCAGCTCTTTAACTCCACCCATTTTTTCACTAATGTCTGTACAGGAAGACTGCATGGCTAGAGTCTGGATTTTATACATCTGTGGCATCAGGACTGAATAAAAGCCCTGAATGTAATGACTGAGGGGTGTATCCCAACATTTTTGTCCATATACTTATTTTTTTCAGACTGACGCCCATACGTTTCATATTTATAAGAGAGTGAAATAGTGTGTTATAAGAAGCTTTGTTACTGTGAGACATGATTGTTGTTGCGGATTCGACTGTGCAGCAGCAGGTTGGGTAGATGCTGGGGCACTGCCACCCTGAGCTGCTCCACAGAACTGCACAGCTTCACAATGCCAACATACAGACCCGGCTGAGCTCTCTGCCCACTGTTCCTGTGATACTCAAGCTTCTTCTATTTAGAGAGAGAGAGAGAGATTTGGTGTAAATTATTACAAACATGGGTCAGAAGGCACATCTCAGGCACAAATGAAGCTGCTGAATCTGAGGAACCACTGACTTTACTGAGTCTGAGGAGCCACTTACTGTACTGCATCTGAGAAACTACTGACCTCACCAAGCATAAGGAACCAATGACACTGCTGAAACTGAGGAACAAATGACCCTACTAAATCTGAGGAATCACTGACTCAACTTAACCTGAGTAACCAATTACTCTACTGAATCTGAGTAACTACTGAATCTAAGAAATATGGGGGAGAAATTACTGTACTGAATCTGAGCAACTACTGAATCTAAGAAATATGGGGAAGAAATTACTCTACTGAATCTGAGGAACCACTGACTCTACATGATCTGAAACAACTCTAAACCTGAGGAACAAATGACTTCCCTCCACATAAACTACTGACCTTACAGAGGTCAGGACCCAGTGACCTGAGTAACCAATTACTCTAATCTGAGGAAGTACTGACTCTGTTAAATCTGAGGAATCTGAGAAACAAATGACTATACTGAGTCTGAGGAGCCACTTACTGTACTGCATCTGAGAAACTACTGACCTCACCAAGCATAAGGAACCAACGACACTGCTGAATCTGAGGAACCACTGACTCAACTTAATCTGAGTAACCAATTACTGAATCTGAACAACTACTGAATCTAAGAAATATGGGGGAGAAATTACTCTACTGAATCTGAGGAACCACTGACTCTACATGATCTGAGAAAACTCTGAGCCTGAGGAACAAATGACTCCACTCCACATAAACTACTGACCTTACAGTGGTCAGGACCCAATGACCTGAGTAACCAATTACTCAAATCTGAGGAAGTACTGACTCTATTAAATCTGAGGAATCTGGGGGACAAATGACTCTTCTGAATCTGAAGAAACAAATGACTCTACTGAGTCTGAGGAGCCACTTACTGTACTGCATCTGAGAAACTACTGACCTCACCAAGCATAAGGAACCAACGACACTGCTGAATCTGAGGAACCACTGACTCAACTTAATCTGAGTAACCAATTACTGAATCTGAACAACTACTGAATCTAAGAAATATGGGGGAGAAATTACTCTACTGAATCTGAGGAACCACTGACTCTACATGATCTGAGAAAACTCTGAGCCTGAGGAACAAATGACTCCACTCCACATAAACTACTGACCTTACAGAGGTCAGGACCCAGTGACCTGAGTAACCAATTACTCTAATCTGAGGAAGTACTGACTCTATTAAATCTGAGGAATCTGGGGGACAAATGACTCTTCTGAATCTGAGGAACAAATTACTCTAATGAATCTGAGGAAACACTGATTGTACTGATTCTGAGAAAACGAATGACTACTGAATCTGAGGAGCCACTTACCATACTGCAACTGAGAAACCAAACATTTATCAAACTTAGTCTGAGAACCACTGACCTTACCAAGCCTAAGGAACCAATGACATTACTGAGTCTGAGAAACAAATGACCCTTCTAAGTCTAAGGAACTAGGAGACACTCACTGTACTGCATCTGAGAAACCACTAACCTTATCGAGCCTTAAAAAATAATGACCCTACTGATTCTGAGGAACAAATGACCCTATTGAGTCTGTGTGTTTGCATGTGTGTACCCTAAGCTGCTGTGTAAATGTATCCATGGCCGTTGGTTCTGGCAGTAAGTGGGCTCTGCTCCATCGGGTCTCCAGGTGTTTGAGTGGACTCCAGTGCAGTTGGGGGTCAGCAGGAGTCAGCGGGGTCACAACCTCCTTTAGAGTGACCAGCAGCACGTTACCATGACGATCCTTCAGAGGCTCAAAATACACCTGTCCCAAATCCACAGAACCCAGAGAGGCCTGGAGAGAGAGACAAAGAGAGGGACATAAAGATAAAGAGAAAAAATGAAAATTTCTACTATTGTCTAATGTTTTCTCTTTTTTATATCTCTCTATGTATTTCTTTCTCTCTCTCTCTCTCTCTACCTGTATCTGGCTGATGGCTCTGAGAATGCAGTGTCTGTTCTGTAAAAGTGAGGATGAGGAGGAGAGTGATGAAGACATGGACTGCTGCAGCCACGGCACTTGCTGCCATGCACACGACAGCTGGAGAAAAAACACAAAAAAACAAACCCTCTATACAAAAAAACAATACAACAATATATCACAATTAACTTTTATCTTTTTTTATATAAATGAAACATATTTGCAACAAAGTTCACTCTGTATAGAACAGAGTTGGAGCCAGACTTTTCTACTCATTTGGCAGACCCACACCCTCTACCCAGACCAAGCACATGTCTCAGACATGTGACATGTAGAGTAGGTTTTTTCCAGTAAATGTAGTGTCTCAACAGTAAATGTTATAAGAAGAAAAAAATATGTTTTAAACACTATTTGGACTCATTCCAGACCAGAAAATAAATATGACAAAAGCGCTAAACCAAGAAGGCACAGATAAAGTTAGCTAACATAATAAAAACTAGTTATGATCACACTGATCATTTTATGCTAACATCAGACTGTAAAAAAACCTTGTAGAGAGTTTCTGTTAACAACAATATTATAAATAAACTAGCTAGTTTTCTGACAGCTCAACTACATCTCAGACTCTCTATGCACTGCAGATGATATGTCTGTTTCAGCTATGGCTGTCTGTCAATAACATCTTTCCTGAGCATAGCTCCGCCTTCTCAAAAAAAAAAATGAAACATTTTTTTTTTACTTATTATACTTTAATTGTGTAAAATAGTACAAAAGTTACAAAAAGTACAATACTTTCTTAAATTGTGCTTAAAGTGTATTTACTGTACTAAAATGGAACTATTTTAAAAATACTTAAGTAACATTTAAACATACTACTTTATGTATTTATCCCCCCTACAGTAAAATTATAATACATTTAAGTATTGCAACTGTATCACTATTATACACCAGGTATATTAGAAATGTACTAAGAATTGATGTTAGAAATATTTACATTAGAGTACAAGTATGCTTCTTATATGTTTGTCTTTTGTAAGTAGTATACTTGTAAGTAGTATACTTCTAGTATACTTCGTTGGGTATAAAAATATATTTTAATATATTGTACTACAATTTTTAGCATGTTAAAAATTTACTTTATTTATAAAGTAATAAATATACATTTCTTTTATAAATGTAGTAAATTTAATTTACTTTCTAAAAAGTTACATGATGCTTTGTACTGTAATTAAACTACTGTAACAGTTGTTTTGAACACACTTTGCTAAAAATGAACAAAAGTATATTTGTAAATAAATATATTGAATTCAATTAAACTAAAAGAGTACTTTATTTTAGTCTATTTTTTATACACTATATTGTACTTTTTAAAAAGTATGATCAAATTTCACTTTTAAACAATAGATGAAAGCATTTTAAGCAAGTACATAAATCTGTTAGTATATTTACAGCATACATACAATTTTTCTCAATATGTTTTAAGTTCAATTAAGTATATTTTTCTTTCACCAGGGAATACAGTCATTGATTGAGACAAATAAGCTTACTGAGAATTCTGCCCCTAGCCAGGGATAAATACTAATAATGAAACACCTGACTGGACAACATAAATGACAAAGAGAAGAGTAACATCTCTTTTCCAAAATCATTAACAGTATTCCCCCCAACAAGTGTTATAAAGTATTAAAACAGCATCATAATAAATGCTTTAATGTTTGATTGACAGCTGACCTTGGCAAACCACAGAAAGTCTTGAGTGATGGAGGTGGAGCAGCACTGGATCTCCACCAGTGGGAGCTGATCTTCAGCTGTAACCAGGATGTTGTCTTTGTGGTAGAACACAGTGGCCAAATATGCACCTCTGAAACACAAGAGCAAATATCTACAACCAGCAGAACCACACAGCTTTTATACTAATAGACCACTGAAATCGTGTCGTCATTTTGTAGTCGGCGCCATGTTGTTTATGCCCATATTTGGGGCTCCTTTGGGGTTCCGTGTCTAAGCAGTTTAAGTCAATACGGGATTTGAATGGGCTTTTCAAAAACTGGCCTCTGTCACATTCTGTGGTAAATAAATATGTTCAGAACCCTGTACGTTTAATTCTGTGTACATTTACCTCTTTAATATCACTGGATCCTTAGAATTATGAGATCGTTTAAGGGGAGTAATCAGAAAAATGCTAACTTTAAGCTAATGCTTAACTGGATTGGATTCTGCATAACAACAGCGAACTCCATTCACATCATCACGTTTTGGATTATTATGCTTCTTCACAGAGGATCATTAAAGCATTTAAATAGGTAAAAACTCTTTCAGTAATGTTGAGCAGTGTGATGTTGAGCAGTGTAGTCTGTGTTAGAGCTTTAAAAGGCAGATAACAAGAGAAAGTGTCTCTCAGTTCAGCAGCGCTTAGTATTTAAGGTTTAGTATTTAATTACGCTCATTAGTTTATACTAATTACAACACCTGACCCAAATAATCAACTAACAACTAACTAATCAACTAACTACCTGCCCTCACTGAGGCGACAACGAACCAGAAACACCCATTTATTTCACTGCATAATAAAGACGATAAATGTTAAAACATGTTACAGCTGGTTCTGGAGTATCACTGACCTTTTTTAGTGATTTTATGCTGTATCACTCTCAGCTCTCCTCAGTGAGGGCAGTTAGTTCATTATTAGGCTCAGCTGTGTGTAGGGTTGCAGCGGTAACCGGTTTCACGGTATACCGTGGTATTAAAATGCACGGTTATCATACCGTGTGTGTTTGCTTATTACCGGTAAAACGCAAGCCAGCGGAGAAAGTCACCCGCGCATGCGCAACTCTGCTCCGCTTCAGCTACTCAGCACACAGCGGTGAGAATGGCAGAAAGTGCATCAGACTAGAGCTTCATTAACAATTATTATTGTTAATGAAAACGAACCAAATAACGAAAACTGAAAGTGAAACTTAACTAACTTATTTATAAGCGCTGTTTTCACTCCCGCAGTTCTACAGCGGGAGGTGTTGTGCTGATTCTGTCCGCGAAGCGGGAGTCGGATTGAGCAGGGAGTCGGATTCGGCACAACAGCGGCAGCGCGGCAGCACCTCGCGGCCCGCGGTGTTAGTTGTAAGCGCTCGCGCTAGCCGCAAAATACGACAGAAAACACTGAGAAACTGCAGAATTATGTATTGGACTAAAATGAGCACGAGGAGATAAAAGAGAACCTTTACCTGTGAGTAGCTCACATCAGAACACGCAAATCTCTCTCTCTCTCTGTCTCTCTCTCTCGCACGTGAACTTCTCCGCACTGTGTTTAGCTGTTCTTAAATAATAGTTCTATGCTTCTATGTTAGTGTTAATTAACATAATTCTGATCATATTTCGCTCATTCAAACAGCCTGAAAACAGACTTGTAATCTTGTAATCAACAAGCTTGTAATCAATGTGGCCGTAAAGTCACAGCTAAAGGAGGAAATACATCAAACCTGTTCTCCCATCTCCGAGAACACCACCCCGCTGTGCAGCGCAAAGTATGTGTTCAGTTTATAATTTTAATCTGAACATAAATAAAAACCTCTTTGTAGTCGTGCACAACCCATGCGGTAAGCGCCCGCAAAAGCGCTGAGTTATCCGAAATTTGGGCACGCAGGTACAGGTGCTACGTGCTACGATGGATTCACGTGTCCGTGTAAAGGTCCTGGCCGGACTGGATGTGAAAGACGCCATTCATTTACATGCGTTCATTTTCTAATTCTGACGTGCCTGTTTTTCATATGTTGAAGGTTTTAAGTAGTGAAAGCCTTAAAATAGAAATCTCTATTGTGAGGATCATGTCAGAAATAAATCCCCTCTTTCTGCAGTATCTGGTTATATACCAACTTTTTTATATATATACACTCTTAATGCCCTTAAGAGTAGTGGAAAAACATGGTTTCCTTCACCTGATGATGTAATTTCTACAATAAATAGTTAATTGAACAAAAAACCTTTGTTGTAATTTATTTAAGGGTCAGTTTAATAATATATGTAACAAACTGTGATACCGTGATAACCGTGATACCGCGGTATTTTCCGAGACGGTTATCATACCGTGAAAATCTCATACCGTTGCAACCCTAGCTGTGTGTAAAATGCTCCTAATTTACGGTCGGAGATCTCTGGTGTTGCGCCGAAAATAGTCTCCTGCTAATCTCTGCAGCGGCGCTGTAGCATTAGCTTAAAATTAAGTTAGCATTTTTCTCATTACGACCCTTAAATGATCTCGTGATTCAGAGGATCCAGTGATGTTCAGGTGTAAAATATACACAGAATAAAACGTACAGGGGTCTAAACAGATTTATTTACCACAGAATGTGACAGAGACGTGTTTTTAAAAAAAGCTCATTCACTTTCCTCATAGGAAAAACTGCTTAGACACGGAAGCCGTATGAGGACTACAGAATGACGCATGACTTCAGTGGTCTATGGTGGGCAATTTGACAATTACACTCAATGTCAAATGAATAATGCAGAACTGCTGCACCACCACAAGAGGGTGTACAGGTGCTTCCGTGGAGTTCCCCCATAAAAAAGCCACCCCTGTGTGAGGGACACTAACAGCTCAGCAATATGTGCAAAACATTATATGACCACGTTCAGTAAGATAACGCTCACCCACACAGGGCTGCAACGATTAATCGGAGTAATCAACAACGTGAGCTATAGGAATTTGATTTGACTATAGACAATTTCATTGTCAACGCGTTTCTAATACATGATGGAGTGAGAGAAAGAGAGAGCATGCAAGAGGAAAAAAAAGGATGAGAGAGAAAGATACATACAAAATTCATGAACAATCTGACTGGCCTATTCTTATGCTTACTTAGCCAATTAGGTTTCAGTGTGGGTGGGACTTGCAGCACATGAGAGAGCAGGAAAGAGAGAGAGCAGCGCTGTGTCCATTAAACACAAACACAAACACACACATTTAACTCACAATACTTTACAGTCTGTCTTTGCTAGTTCTATACAGGTTAAACAATGACTTCTATATCTACTATATTACCCGTGGTGAGTTAAATTATTGCAGAGAGCTGCTGAGGTGGGTTTAACCCTTTGAACTTTAGGCTGTTTTGGTGTGTATTTTCTTCGTTTTTGTCAGTTCCTCTTTTAAGGTCTTATAACACAGTAATTATATCAGACAGTCACATGCCCTGATCTATTTTACTCCAGAAGCCATATGGCTGCTCAAAATAAAAATGTTATTTGCAAAATAACTACTTAGTAAAAATGTGCAAGTAAAATGAAAACTATATAAAGTAGTGCCATACCATTTTCTAACCATATATGGATTATGTTTATGTGTGAAGGGATTCCTGAGTAATTAGGCTGAGAACACAAGGTGACGGTTCTAAGGGTTAAACAGGCTTCACTCCTTTAATAACTTTAGTTAATCTAACCTTAGCAGGCAAAGCGTTAGGGAGATACTGTACTTTGTCCACTCCATTAAAATTAAGTTATATGTCATAGTAACTACAGACTTTAATTTAAATTTTATTTATTTTCTCAGACTAACAATAATTTCAGGAAGGCATATTCTTTGAAAAAAGTAAGGAAAAAAGGAAAAAAAAAATAGATACAAGTATCTTAGAAATCTCTGTTAATGTTTCCTATAATATACTTTGCCATTTTTAGTTTAATTTAGGTATGTCAAACTATCCCAATGTCCTGCACAAATGGTCTTGAGGTCTAAATGTTTAGCTGCCCTCACCATTAGGAAGAACAAATGGAGGGTATCACAAAAAATAATTGCGACTAATCGACTAAACAAACGAATAATCATCAGAATAAAATAGTCATTAGTTGCATACACCCACACACAGCAGGGGTTTCCCAAGAACGTCTCCGCCAAATTGAAACACTTCCTTGGCCTGCCAGTTATCAGATTTATGACCAATCAATCATTATTGGGAACAGCTGGGATCATGCCCAACCGTAATACAGGATCTCCTTTTAATTACAGTACAGTTTTCCCCAATACAATTATACTGTCACTTTAATGCTGTTATAACTTTTAGCACACATATCATAATTACATTCAGACATGTAAAGCTTTTTTACATTACAAATATGAACTTCATGCTGCATTCGTTTTTTAATGTAATAATTTTAATTCGTAATTTAAAGCAGCACTAGGTAGGATTTCCTTGGTTTTTGATCTTTTTAAAGAAGTAAAATTACAGCTTGAAACTCACTGCAGCGCTCCATTGATGTGTAATAGGAGGAATAGAGGTGCTCTCGTGTCTGTGCCGGAGCTCCTCTGAGCTCAAACCAGACTCTGTACGTTTTACGAGGCGGCCGCGACCAACACTCGCAAGAACTGCGACCTGCTTTCCGACGTTTAGTTCTAACAGTTCTACAAGGACAACTGGTTCATTCTTTACAAACTAACATACAGACACTCTGACAGAAGCTGGAAAGAGACCGAATATGTCTGTGAAAGCCAGAAAATGAGGAAGAGAAACTAATCCGCCTGAAACATTTATTACACTATACAACTGTAGGGGGAGCCCACGAGCACAAAATCATAATCCTACCTAGTGGAGCTTTAATGTACATAACGTCAAACAGTGTGGGGGAGCTAAATATTTAAATGATGTGGGCTTACCTCTGCAGCAGACGCACAAACTTGTTGGCAGAGTGGAAGAAGTGTTTGAGTCCCCGGGACATGGAAACACGCTTAGCAGATCTCAGCTGCCTCAAGCTTTCTACAAGCACACACACACACACACACACGCACACACACAAACACAATGTTTCCCATTTACACAACATGTTGCATCAGTTACTTAATTCTGTCACTTTGCCCTGTACAATATCAGACAGATTTAACCATTCCTAACGCAACAGGCCACCCAACTCCTGAAACAAGCAGTGGTTATCTCACACCTCAACTACTGCAATGCAATGCTAACAGGTCTCCCAGCCTGTTTAGTAAGCCACTTCAGATGGTCCAAACCAAAATGGGCACATGTCACCCCACTGCTCACTGAGCTCCTCTGGCTACCGGTTGCTGCTCATATTAAATTCAAAGCCCTTACTCTCCTAACACCTCTAACAAACTAACTACTCCTAACCTCAATTCCTTCTTCCCCTTTGGCCTTCTTTAGGTCCTGCTAAAAAAGTTCTTGTCTTGAACTTCCATGTCCTCTTTTGCAAATAGAGGACACTGTTATTTGTAGGTCGCTTTGGATAAAAGCATCCAACAAATGTACTGTAATGTAATGTAATATTTGAATTGTGTCATTCTGTGTGTGTGTGTGCTACCTGTGCAGTATCCTCTGTAGGTGGGCTCTCTGATCTGATCCAGTAATTTCCTTAATGCTGCCTCCTGACTGCTCCCTCTGATTTTTACGCCGCTGCACTGCCTCCAGCCTGTAGGTGGCAAGAGAGCACAGAAGACTTTTTCGGGTTTTACTAAAGGTAGCTACAGTGGCTTGCACAAGTATTCATACCCCTTAACCTTTCTTACATTTTGTCACTTTAAAACTTTTTATCGAAGTGTGACGTTAAAAAGTATTCAGCCCACTTTATTCTGAAACCCCTGAATAAAATCCAGTGAAATTAATTGCCTTCAGAGGTCACGTAATTAGTTAAGATGTGTGTAATTTAGTCTCAGAATAAATACACCTTTTCTGTCCTGTTTTTTACAAAACACCAGTAAACAAACAGCATCGTGAAGACCAAGGCACTCACCAGACATGCAGACATAAAGTTGGGGAGAAGTTTCAAGCAGGGTTAGGTTAGGAGAAATATTTAATCCATATTCCAAAAATGGAAAAAAGTATTCTACAACTGCAAGGAGAACGCTGATTAAGAGGCTCATGATCACTCTAGAGGAGCTACAGAAATCCACAGCTCAGGTAATAGAATCTGTCCACAGGACAGTGTTGATATGGGGGGCTTTTGCACATCACTCTTTTATGTTTCATTTTATTAAAGGATTAAAGGCTTTCTGAATCTTAGTACTATAGCATAAAAAATCATATATATTGTTCTGTGTACTTACTGGAGGGGGTGGCGCTGGGGGGGCTGCAGTTCTGTGGTGGACCCCATCCTTTTACATTGTAGGCGCTCACTCTTACGTAATACCGCTCTCCCTACACACCCAACCAGCACACCCACCAACACACAAACACACTCTCACAACACACTTCCAAAATCCTCATCAACTAAATTGTTATTATTATTAATATTATTATTATTATTATTATTATTATTATTATTATTATTATTACAGTGTTGAGTCCAGTGATGTGGAACACAGGAATTTTAATATCAGTAACAAATCCACATCCAGTCAGAGGAGTAAAATCCGCACTGGAACTCCACTCCACTACAGAGAGCGAGAGAAAGAGAGAGAGAGAGATTCAGATTTAACATACAGGTGTGAACAGGATACAGTTTGTCTTGAGGATGAGTGGTAATACTATCATTCAGAGGTGATCAGAGACACATATGATCACGTTATTATTTTAGTGTGAATGCCAAAGTGTTTTGATGCATCGCCTCGCAGCAAGGCCCCGCCCACATAAAATCTGTCGCCACCCCTGCTGGAACATACTAGGGGTGTAGGAGAATATAAATATTTCAAAGTTTTTATCGATGATAAAAAATTGGATTTTTAATGAATTGTTTACAAGGTAATCATTGGTGTGAGAAAGGGGATCATTTCATGTTTCGTGTTTAAACCCCACTAGCTAGACAGTTATGTTGTATTTTGTCTTCAAATCCTGCTGTTCTGATTGGATAAAGCATATTTTTGCTCATGATTAATCACATATTTTCTTTTCCTTAAAACTAAGCTTTTAATAATGAGTATTTAAATGTACATAAAAGTATCAGTGTTATGTTTACAAGGCCCTCTTACAAAAGACATGTTAATGCTCATTGATAGCAACAGTGCAGACGCAGCATAAATAGACCCATATGTGTGCCAAAATAAAATAGAAAATAAAATAACATTACTTCACATCAACACAAAATATAGGTCATTGTCATATTACTTTTGTTAGTGTTAAATGATCTGCCGGCACACCTTCACAGCATGAACAAGCAGGTCAGTTTCCTCTGTTGAGTAGTGTTGGACACATACCAGTGCACCTGGCTCTTAAAAGGAATGGTAAGTTACATACTGACTGACTTATTTCATGTTACATCCAAAACACACCTATGATTAATTTAAGAGAATAAGTAAATGCCTTTGGTGTGTTTCAAGCCACATAAGGTGTACTTGTCCTGTTGTTACGATAGCAAAGACTCACTGACATTCCCTAAATCAAGCTGCATGTTGACGGCTTGTAATTTGCTTAAAAAATAATCATATATAGTTATGCTTAAAAAAACAATATATATTTTTAAAGAGAGGTCTGGTATGCCTTTTTCTGTAGTTTCTATTAGAATATTTGAATTTGCAGTGACAAGGTTTAATGGAGAGCTTTAATTGAGGAAATAAACACTATTGTAGCTCCTAGTCCACTTTTGTGTGTGTGTGTGTGAGTGAGTGAGTTTATGAGAGAGAAAGGGAAAGAAAGAGAGCCTAATTTTAGAATAAATAAAAATTTACCTTCTGAACTCAGCAGTAACAGACCCTGTTTTATATTGTAAAAAAAAAGGGATCATTCATCACCATGTCCTGTAATTTTCGTCACGTGATTAATTCACCCCCAAAAAAGATTCATGCATTAATGGTTCCAGATTAATTGCATCCGGTAATGTTGGGTTAATGTTGACAGCACTGTTTTGTATTATGACAGTTTCTCTAAAAATGTATTTAAAAAATCACACTGTATCTCTTCACTTACAGTATTGCAGTATAATATGATTTATTGAATTGTAACCCCTTTATCATAATACGTTGCCAAAACTAAGCCCTAAAAATAACAATGATACCACCCCACTCCCCTCCAGCCGCACAGATTAGCTGAGCATGCTACAGTAAAAAACAAATAAGGTAAAGGTTATACTTATGAATGAAGTACAAGTGAAAAGTGCTGCCTCCTCTGGACCTCATCAAAATGCCAGTTTTACCTTACCTATCAAGAACCTGGCAGTGACACTGAAAACACGCACACACACACTGACCCCTGTAGGTGGTGATGAGCCCAGTTGTGTATTCTCTCTGTGAGGTGATGGACACGCTGAGTGCAGTTTCACTCAGCACCAGCAGGGCGGCAGCACTGGGAGGATCTGGGGGTTCTGAAGGACAGAGATTAAATTGAATAAATAAATATAAATGATCATTTATAGGGTTTAAGTTTAGTTAACATTTTGACAATATTTTTGTGTGTGTGCAGATGTCCCAAGTCTCCTGGAAGACGCGGGTGTCTACCGCATCTCAATAACGGCTTCCTAATGCCCGCAAGTCAGATAAAATCTCCCGAAATCTGTCACACGCACGCAGGGGACACAGATGTTTTATCCCAATCGTGCATGTGAAAGAGACGGAGAGAAAGGTGCTCCTTTCTGTGCATAATTATGAAGCGCATTCAAAACAGAGAGGGTTCTGATTGGCCTGTTTTCTGAACAGAGTCTGCGAGTCAGCCAGTCAGTTTTTAGTGTGGGCGGCAGTGTTTTTTTCTCTCCTGGACGGCATGCGTTCAAGAGCATCATGGCTCCCATCAAAACTAATTTTAAACGCTGACTACTCAAATATATCCATGTCTGGAAAAAGTACAAAACATGGGGATTGGGGGGGCAAGTCCAGGTCCAGGGGTACTCCCTTGAAATTGATTTGTGTGTGTTTGTGTGTGTGTGTGTATATACCTGTCAGGTGAAATTTTTCTCTCATGAGTGTGTACAGATCATGCCGTAGACTCCACTGACGCAGCTCTCTGTGAGCATCAGCTACCTGGGTAGATAGCTCCGCCCTTTGTGCCTTTAGCTCCGTCCTTTTCTCCTCCACCCTCTGTCCAGCAAGGGACACAAGTGTGTCCAACTTCTCTGACCAATCAGATGGCCTTTTCACTGGGGGAGGGGTTAAAATATGTTGGAAATAGTATGATACAGTCAGAATACTGTGTAGTATAGTAATAATACACAGTACAGTAGCAGCACATTAATATAACAGAAGCATACAGATGAAAAGCTAAAGGATAAACATTCTTATAACATTCTCTGTTAGTTCTGGCACTACTCAATGTACAAAAGTAGTACAGTGGTAAACTAGAGTGTGCCAATACAACAGTATATCACCAACGTTGTAAAGTAGCATAGCACAACTAATGCCTGACCCACACTCCTAGAGTTGTATAAAAATAGTTTTGCAATACTGTTTTTTTAATTAGTCACTCACAGACGGGGTTGGGTCTTGCTCCAGCCTTAACGAGCACCTGTAGCAGTGTGGAATTGTGGGTAAGGATGGCAACATCCAGAGGAACCAGTCCCTGATCATTCATACTGTTCACCACTCGCTCTCTCTCCTTTACTACATCCCTCTCTCTCTGCCCTCCTCCCTCACTCACTCGCTCCCTACACAGCAACGCCTGCACCGCCAGAGCATCCCCATCCTCCACTGCATCCCATACAGACCAGCACTGCAGAGAGAAAAAGAGAGAGAGAGAGAGAGAGAGAGAGAGACAGAAAGAGAGAGAGAGAGAAATTGTTGAATTGTTCATGGTGACATGGTTCTGTTCTGTTTTAAAGATACATTTAGATTTTTTTTATTTTAATTACCCTGATATTTTACTATGACAGGGTGAACAGCTAATTATGGAGACAATATGATACATATTTTAAAATGGGCGAGTGTGATGCAGTCTTTTTTCAGAGCGGATGAATCCGATTCCAGGTTATGTTCAGTCAGAGAGAGAGAGAGAGAGAGAGCGCGCTCAGTCAGAAACTGAGCTGAGGGAAATGTCCTCAGAGGATGTAAGAGAGTGATTATATACGGTTCTCAGTTTTGTCCGTGCAAATACTGCATATTAGTTTAAAATATTTTTAATTCAGAGACATTGTGATTTTTAGTTTAGGGTAAAAGCGTTTATAATGCAGGTTAATGTAAATAAATTGCAGTGTGAAATATTATTTTATCTTGTAAAGCATATTTTGTACATTTTAGATGAATCACTGTCACAGTATAGTAGAGTGGAGTTACATCCAACAGTTAGCTCGAAAACTAAATATGTCGAAATGCAGTTTGAAGGCATTCTTTGATGAGCAATCATGTGAGAATAATAAACAGTCACCTTTACTAAGCAGCTGATTAAACACTAGCATTAAGTGTATGGCAGCTACACTATGTTACTACAGGCAACAAAATCCACAGCGTTATGCAAGCTAGTAGTAAAAGCCAAATAACTGAAATAGCTCTTGCCTTTTAAACCCTTTCTGGTCACAGACCTCTCTCCACCGTTCAAGCGCCGGTTCTGTCGAATTGTTCTACCCATCGATACATGATAATAATTTAATTATTTCTCGGGTTTTTTATATATAATTAATCTGTTTAAGGGGGGTTATGTGCATTAAACAACCTGGACGCACTGTCATTGCACAAAAGTGTAAATGGAAACAAAAATTACAATTATTTTCATAAATAAACACAAAAATAAAAAAAAAATTATGCAATTCAAACCTAATAACGTACATCTACTGGAATTTCACTGGGTACATGCCCTAAAATAAGGCTTCTTTTGTATTTTTACAGTTAAATATACATTAGGGCAGCACGGTTTGACAAGGTAGGACAGCTCGACAGAACCCCGGTCCAATATTAATCCAGGTTTTAGCGCAGACTCTTCTTTGTTTTCACTGTGGGTGAATGAGCTACTGAGTTCTGAGTTTCCACAACTTAAATCTCCATTTCTCCACCAGCCGCTCGCGTTCAGTAACGGTACGTGAACACTGCAGCGACGCGGCATCGCTGCTAATCGCTTTCTCCACCATTCAAGCAAGTTTATCTGCCACCAGCAAAAATGTGTAGAGTTGTAGTTCAGTGCTGTGTTCGAAAGAGACGCTGTTATACTTTTATCACACGGTAAACCGTGCTGAAATATCCAGCTCAGTACCAGCTGGTCCTCCGTCTCTATAATTAAACAGGGAGATAACGTAAAGCACAGTGTGAAAAAGCTGTACTTAGTTTCTCATTGTTTTCTCACTCTGTAGTTCAGCCTGTGGTTTGTGTAGTGACAGAGCCCTGTTTGCGTGATGCTGATTGGCTACCGGCTTGCTTCTCATTTGCATTAAGTTGAAAATTTCTCAACTTTTTGCTGCTCGCTTCACCACATTCGCGCCACTACCGCTCCTTAAGAGCCCTCTGTGCGCCGCTGCCTCTGCTCTGCATAGAAAACAGTGGGATCGCTGCAGTCTGAGTGTACCTTAAAACTGAGCCGGACCCTCTTTCATGAGATGAGAGCAGAAGAACACCCGCGAAAAGCAACCCGACACGCAGCGACTTCTCTACTCAGAAATACATCTGCTTTCAGTTTAGAAACAAAATACTACGGACTGCCGCTTTAATAGGTTCAGTTTAGTAACAACAATCAACCCCAAATTTTGCACGTTGGAAAATAGACATAAAAACTTGACAAAAGAAATGTTTATGGGGATTTTTTGTTGTTGTTTTCCCATTTTAAAAAGAAGTTAATTAAAGTGCCAATTTTCGGATTTTTATTCATTAGATTTTGACATTTTTGACAGATTTACTTCCTAAATACTGTCTTCTACAAAAGAAACCTTTATATTAAAATGCTTGAATAAAAATCCTCAAGATATATGTGAGTAATATCTGGCAGAAACCTGACAAAAAGGCTGGCCTATTAACATTCTTTTATATGTGTAATAATGTGCTCATTCTTAAAAAAAAATCATAATTAAAATTTAATCTTGAAACTATGCTGCAACACAAATGTACGTACTAATGATATTGATGTACTGTATATGTACATCATTATGGTAGTGTGTGTGTGTGTGTAGTGTGTTAAGATTGTTCTTACATTGTCTGCAACTTTGTTGTGGTAACTGGTGCTCTCAGGTCCCTCCCCCTCAGTGGGCGTGTCTTTGCCTCTCAGTCTGACAGACAGGTTCCTGTAAATCCGTTTTGGGGACACAGGGCCGAGAGAGCGCCTCCTCTGGGGAGGATCCCTCACTGACAGGGACATTTTAGAGATGAGAGAAGAGGTCACGGGGTCAAACAAAGAGAGGACAATGACTTCTGACCTTTAGAGACCTGACCTCACTATGTAGGCTGAAGATGAAGCTCAAACCTGTCAATACAAAACACAAATCACAATCAATCTGATTCACACATTAAATTTAGAACTGGATCATCTGCATCTTCCTCCTCGTCCTGGTCTGTAGCTCTGCTCCACTCCAAGACTGGAGAACAGGAACTGGGCTGCATAGCAGTTGCATAATACCATAATACCAACCCCAAATACACAACTGCCTTGCAGAGAAAGCTAAAGCTGAAAGTGATGGACTGGGCAAGTATGACTGCAGACATAAACTCATTCTCTAATGCATTCTCAAGCAGAACGTGGAAGAGGAAAAGGTCTCTAACCTCCTCCTCATCTCTAAAACGTTATTGCGGAGGAGTGGAAAAGGATTCCAGTGACATCCTGTGAAGCTCGAATGAACTTCATGCCCAAGAGAGTTAAGGCAGTGCTAGATAATAATGGTGGTCACACAAAATATTGAAACTTAATGGCTGTGTGTTAAGTTATTTTAAGGGCACAGCAAATGTAGACTGTTTTACAAGCTGTACACTGCATACTTTACATTGTATCAAAGTGTCATATCTTCAGTGTTGTTCCATTAAAATATATAATATATATATATATATATATATATATATATATATATATATATATATGACCCCACTCATCCCTCACACGAACTGTTCTCCCTCCTGCCTTCGGGAAGAAGGTACCGCAGCATCCGGTCCAGCACGACCAGATTCTGCAACAGCTTCTACCCCCAAGCCATCAGACTCCTTAACTGCAGAGACTGAACTGATGGTTTTTCTGTACATGCACACACACTCTTACCCCACTTACCCCAGAAAATGGAAAGCACTAAAAACCCTACTACCTCACTGGACTCTATTGCACACTGTGTAATAGAGTAATTACTACCTCACCTGGTCCTTTTTGCACACTGCAAAATTTGCACACTGTCTTGTTATTTATTATTCTTTGTCTGTATGGTGTTGTATTGTCTGTCTGCACTTTTGTACTGTTGCACTATTGTTCTGTCTACACTGTGTTTATGTGCACCATGGTCCTTGGAGGAACGTTGTTTCGTTTCACTGTGTACTCTGTATATAGCTGAAATGACAATAAAAACCACTTTGACTTGACTTTGACTTGATAATATATAATATAAAAGATATAATAATTTATGGAAATGTGAGTGCTGTACTCACTTTTGTGAGCTACTGTAGTGTAGTTTGAGTGTGTTCCATATCTCCTGAATGAAGCGGTTTGTGTGTGTTTTTTTTAAAGCAGGGGTTTAGTCGTGTCCTCTATAAAACCAACACATTACACACCCTGATTCCCACACTGTACACACTCGTCTGAGTGTGTGCTGAGAAACTTAATCTCTAAATATGCTTACACAGAGAAAGAGAGAGAGAGAAAGAGAGAGAGAGATGTTTCTCACACTCATTATCTCTTTTTTATGGTGCTTAGCCACCTCATCCGAAATGTTGCACTATGAAGTCAGCAAGTACTTAAACATGCAATTAGCAAGCTAAAATCCATGATGTCCACAGGAATATACACTCATATTTTGCAGTATAATGCTTTTCCAGCATTAAAATAACTATAAGAAATATGCCAAAACTATAAGAACAATAACTCACCTGTTTTTTTTACAGAAATTAAACATTACATAAATAAACAGTATGACCCCAGGAGTATTACTGGAGACAAGGCACACTAGGCAGGATTTACTGGATTACTGGATTACTGGATACTGCTCTCGTGTCTGTGCCGGAGCTCCTCTGAGCTCAAACAAGACTCTGTAAGTTTTCCTAGGCGGCCGCGACCAATGTTCGCGACAACTGCGCTTCTTTTGAAAACTGCAACCTGCTTTCCAACCTGTATGTAGTTCTAACAGTTCTACAAGGACTACGAAAACCCGCTATATGGAGTTGGTTAATTCTTTACAGAAGCTAACTAGTAGTGATGGGCACAGCAGCTCTTTTAGATGAACTGAATCGTTAGAATCAGTTCACTAAAAAGATTCGTTCAAAAGATTCGTTCATTTGAACGAATCTTTTGTGCTGTTCGTCTGTGCTGTCCGGTGGGATCAAATAGTACCAGGTGAAGACTTAAAATGTTAATAAGAGAGTTAAAAGTTTATTAAAACATCCAGAGTTTAAATATGTGATGTACAGTGTTGGGCACGTTACTTTGAAAAAGTAATTAGTTATAGTTACTAGTTACTTCTCCAAAAAAGTAACTGAGTTACTAACGGAGTTACTCCACTATAAAAGTAACTAGTTACCAGTAAAAGTAACTATAGCGTTACTTTTTATTATTCGCCCGTCAAAAAAAAGGAAATGAATTATGTATTTACTATTATTAGAAAAATACCAAACGATATTAAACCCAAAATGTTGACAAAAATATAATCTAACGAATTACAAAAAATAAAAACGAAATTCTTCACAGAACCAAAGAAAATTACTAAAACATATAATACTGAAAAAAACGGAAAAACGAGTCTGGGGATGGAGTTAAACAAACCAAGCCACACTCAAAGGAAATATGTATATATAAACAAAACAAAATAATGGGCAAAAACAACAATCTAATGACTGTTAAAATGGTATTAATATAACAGTTTCACCAAAAGAGAATAGAGCTTAGATCGGCCCAAAAAATCCGACCCGACCCAGCCGGAGCCCGTGCACGTTCTGCCCGAGCCCGAATCATGAACTGTCATTATCAGCCCGAGCCAACCCAAACCATAAACTGTCTGTTTTCGGGCTGATTGAATGAGTTAAATATAACCAGAATTATGTTAATTAACACTGAAACATAGAAGCATAGAACTATTATTTAATTAAAATGATTTTTAAGAACAGCTACACACAGCGCTGCAAGTCAAACGCGGAGGCGTTCACGTGCCCCCAGAGCTACGTGATTACATTTTTCATTATTATTATAGTTTGATTCAGTAAGTTTTAATTTGTTTTTAGAGTGGGCTTGCTAGTTTTTATTAGTTTTCACACATCTCATCAGAGAGATCAATCTAATAAACATGAGAGAGAAAGAGAGAGAGAGAAAGAGAGAGAGAGAGAGAGAGAGAGAGAGAGAGAGAGAGAGAGAGAGAGAGAGAGATATTTGCTTGTTCTGGTATGAGTTACTCACAGGTAAATGTTCTCACATACTGAATCTCCTGTTTCTCTTTCATCTGCCTTGCGCTCATATTGTAATCCCATACATAGTTCTGCAGTTTTTCAGTGTTTTCTGTCGTATTTTGCGGCTACACCGCCCGCTGTACAACAGCTCTTATAAATAAATTAAACACGAAAATTCAGTAATTTTAGTTCATTTTAGTTAGTTTTATAAACACAAAATACAGTTCGAGATAGTTCTGTTTTTTCCTTTTAATTACCGTTTTTATTAGATTCAGTTAACACAAATGTTTTTTCACTTTCAATTTTCGCTATTTCATTCGCTTTAGTGAACAATAATAATTGGTTACTTAGCAACATTGTGATTATCACACCAGAGCTTTATATAAAATAAAAATAGGAGCCCGATTTTGGGACGGTCTTTGGGTCAGGTCGGGTTCGGGCAGAGAATCTAAGCTCTAAAAGAGAAAGCAGCAGCACCACAAAAACCCGGAGCAGCTAAAAAGAGCTTAGCATCCTTAATTCGGAACTTGGCCTGTCCAGGGCAATCACTGAATTGATTAGAGCAGCAAATCGTCACAATTGTGCCTCACTTCACCACGCCAAACCACAGGCACAGCGGCCAGAAGCTCAAGTTTACCGAAAAGAAGAGGGGTTAACCAGGGCAAACCAAAGTTACAACAAAAAAAAAGTTCATAAAGGCTAAAGTAACGTGCAGTAACGGGGTGTCGGAAATGGTAACGGCGTTATAGTTACAGTCAGAGTAATTAGTTAGATTACTCGTTACTGAAAAAAGTAACGGCGTTAGTAACGCCGTTAGTTTTAACGCCGTTACTCCCAACACTGGTGATGTATAAGTTGAGTTAAAGTGTTTGCTAGCAGACGGAAGCTAGCTGCGATTAGCATTTGAGATTAGCATTAGCCATTGTGTTAAATGTGTAAATATATCATGTTAAGTGTAAAAAATGTAAGCTTAGCCTGCAGTAAATTGCCCCAAACTGAAATATACATTTTAGCTTTTACTGATACTGTAGTTTTGGTGGTGAGGGCTAACAGTGCTACTCTGTAAATACGCTGTTTTATCAGTAGTAGACACAGAAGAAATGTCTTGTTTCAGTCGTGATTACAATAAAGTAAACGATTCATGCTAAAAGAGACAAATTGAAGATGGCAGTAATTATTTTCGTGTGCTTTTTACTTCCTGATGGAAAACGTAGCTTACATGCAGGGGGATTTTCCACTATTTATGTAGTACATAACATTCTACTGTATATATGTTAAAAAAATTATATATAAATATCGACAGTGCTGCATACATTTATTACACTCTACAACTGTAGAGTGAGCCCACGAGCACAAAATCTCAATCCTACCTAGTGGAGCTTTAACTATGGAGTGAAGGAGATACCTTGCGTGAACACCACACACAATGAAAACAACACAGTGGCTAAAAGTCAGTCATTATCAATGAGAGGCAGCAACACCCAGCGACGTTCAGCGACGCAACCATGAACGAGGCAAAATGAGCGAATTCAGTGACACAATCAATGAACAGTGACCACCAATCATAAAGTAGGAAGATTTGGTCCCTTTACTTCATGGCAGAGTTCACCGCCAGCAAGGCACACAAACATCCAGCACAATCTCTCTCAATAATCTTTTTATTCAGTTCCATAGTTTAATCTTATTTTTACAAGTCGACTCCTTTTTGTTAAACATTAGCAGTTTCTGAGTAAATTTACATGTAGCTACAGCTCTGGAAAACAATGAGTTCCTTAAAAATTATGAGTTTCTTTGATTTTACCAAATTGAAAACCTCTGAAATGTAATCAAGAGGAAGATGGATGATCACAAGCCATCAAACCAAACTGAACTGAGTATATGACAGGAGTGTCATAAAGTTATCCAAAAGCAGTGTGTAAGACTGGAGATGCATGATTAAAAACCAGGGTTATTCCACCAAATATTAATTTATAAATATGAACTTGTTTTTTTTGCATTATTTGAGGACTGAAATATATATATATATATATATATATATATATATATATATATATATTCAGTTATCTGTATATATATATTTCAAATTGTCTGAAAGCTTTTGACCTGGTTGTGAACCAAGAAAAAAAAGCCCTATATATTGTTTGTACTGATTTGTTTAATGACAGATTGCCAGCGACTCATCATCTGCTGCACGGCAATAAAGAGCAATTTAATTGATTTTCAATTTAATTTAATTAAAAACTTTGGACAAACAATATAAAACCCCAAGTGAGCAACAGAGGCAACCTACAAGTGTACAGGATCTACAGACCCAGCTTTAAGATGCAGAGCTCAGATCTTAAATAATGCAAAGAAAACAAGTTCATATACTTTTTTAAGTTTTAAGAGTTCAGAAATCAATATTTGGTGGAATCATGCTGGATTTTAATCACAGTTTTCATTCATCTTGGCATCATGTTCTCCTCCACCAGTCTTACACACTGCTTTTGGATATCTTTATGCTACTCCTGGTGCAAAAATTCAAGCAGTTCAGCTTGGTTTGATGGCTTTTAAGCTTTTGTTTTTAAGTTATTTTTTTCAAGAGCTGTATATCATCCTTACATTCACACATATAAAGATTCATTACATTCCAACTCAACTACTTACAATGTTATATTTTGTATTGATTATACTTCTACAAAACTTAGTTAACACTCCAGACTGTTGTACACCAGTTGATCAGCATTCAGTAACAGCAGTGTGAAACTGAAGTCACACACTGACCAGATCAGCGTCCACTTAAACTCTGAATAGAGTGTAAACTGTGCTTTTTAAATAAAAAGTGGAATAAACAGTCTTACCTCCATCTCCCTCTCTCTCTCCTGCAGAATTCACACACACTCCAAACTCTCGTCTCCAGCTGTGAGAACCTGCAACTATCACACACACGCACACACACATCCCTCTGCCTATCACTGCCGTTCACACTCGACCCAGACAACCTATACAAACTACACAAAGTCCCCACCCCCCCTCTCAACATCCAAACTGGCAAACCATGTGGACAAGATTTTACTTTCTGATCCTGAAAAGTATGTGTGCAAAGAGATTAGTTAGAAAAGCTGTGTGTTTTCATATAAACTGGCAGGTAAAATCCAGAAGCATCCTTTATTTGGCAATTAAATGTTGTGTCCTGTATTGAATCAGTTTGAAACCAATTGAACCATTTGTTCCATATTTCTATACATGTCCAATACATACACACCAGAGGTGCCAGGTTTGCGATTTTCCCACCAAATTTGGCTTGTTTGAAAATCCAGTTGCAGGTGAAAATTCAGGAGTGGTTGGGTGTGTTTTTTGGGGAGCTACTTTTAAAAATTACAGCGGTCGCCAAGAAGCAAAAAAGATAAAAAAAGTTGGTGTTGCCTTGGATGTTACATCAACACAGCGGGCAAATGTGTACAAGTTGACACTAAAATTAATCTCCTAGGAACTCAACAAAATAAGGGAGGACAGTGTAAAAAGGAGAATATGAGAGAGAGCAAGCCAGAAAGAGAGAGAGAGAGGAGGAGAGAGAGAGAGAGAGAGAGAGAGAGAGAGAGAGAGAGAGAGAGAGAGAGAGAGAGCGAGAGAGAGATACTTTTTTGACTTTTAACACTCCTTTATTATAAACTCATCTCTTGTTTAACACTGTACAGTAACAAATATCATAAATATGTTACAAGGTTTAAATAATAAAGATATGTGTAAAAAGCCAGACAAATAAAAACAAGACAAAGTTAGAAAAAACACACTCAAATAAACACTGGAGCAAAGAAAAGCTCGTCCTCTTCCACAGAGCAAACCACATCCCCATAACACCACACCAGCTTAAAAGAGTCCAAGTAAAATTCACCTTCACCCTCGCCCTGACCTGCCTAGTGAAGATCTGCACAGCATGATAATCTGTGCTGGATACTATCTTGTTCTTTCTGCTGGTGTATATGGCCAGTTTTGCTTGGCCAAGGATAAAATTTATCAACTGGCACTTAAACCGCTGGTATCGACTGTATTTAAAACCAAGGATGAAACTCTGTGCTGTAAAACTAAGGTTTAAAAGTGTAAAAACAGTCTGTAAAACTCCAAACAGTGGATGCAATCTAAAACATCTCATAAAAGCATGAAACACCGTTTCTCTCTGCATGCAAAAGGGACACTCATGTGAGACAACAGAAACAAATGAGTTTACAGACAAAATACAATGCAGGACTTTCCACTGAAGGTCAGCTGTTTTTTTGGTTAATGGTGGCTTATATATACGTATATATATATACATTACAGCGCAAAAGTTTGTGATACAAAGGGACTTTTTCTTGCTTTCAATGGAAAACAGTTATTTGTTTCTTGGTAAAATATTTAAAAACAAAAAACTAATGTTTTTAACTGAATATCACATAAACGAATGATACACAGATTCTTCACATCAGGTCACACTCCACCAGTGGTAGCCGCACACAAACTGAAGCGTCTTAGGGCTTAAACGATTCCTCGCCATCACAGCCAGTTTAGATTTATCTTTTTTTACATAACAGAGTTGTTCTATCAGTACAATTTTAATTTAACCAAGGTGGGGTATTGAACTCACAATTAGATAATATTTATTAATTCACATAAGCAAAGTATACTCTTCAATTATTATGCTTGTTCTAAAATGAGTACAATATACTTACATTAAACAGTAATGAAATAAAACGTAATCATTTATGTACAATGTAATTACATGTTTAAGTAGATATAAAATCTGACAGTGTGAACATCACAGTAATGTAAAATGTAAAATTAGTGTAAAATGTAAAATGACAGTAAAAAGACAAACAAAGCTACACTAATGTCTTCTAAGCTTTACACAAAGGAGCTTTTAGCTTTTTCCCACAGTTGTAACAATATAACATATAACACAATATACTGTAGTTAATAATACATTTAAATTTACCAAGCAGGTTGATGTGAAATACGAATAACAGGCATATATCATACAGAGCAGTAAAGCAGTAATTGCTGCACATATGGTGTAGACCACTGTAAATAATTGCCCTGTAAGAGTGTAGTTATCAGATTATAGTGGGCGTGGTTTACGGCAGCTGGAAGAATAGACCTGCACACCTTCACACATCGTGGGCACAGCAGCAGCAGTCGGGCACTACAGGAGCTGCCCAGTGCTGTCAGAGAGGTGGGGGTGGGGCAGGTTTTCCAACATTTGTTTAAACTTAGTCCTCATTTTTCTGTCTCTCACCACCAGGGGGGGGGAATCAAAAAGCACCAAAGGACCCGAGTCTCCTCAGGAGATGTAACCTGTCCTGCCTTTTCCTGTAGAGTGCAGCTGTGTTGTCAGTCCTGTCCAGCTTGTTGTTTAAGTTTTCCAAGCCCATGCGCTCCAGTTTCTCTCGGGAACATGGGTTGGATGGTATTTAAAGCACTGCAGAAAAAAACACATAATTCTCCATATGAGAAAGAGATCTGTGCATAAGGGGGATGTCAGATTGCTTGACACCAGGGAGCAGAGGAGTTAAACAATCCGGTCAGCAGTCAGTCCAGGTTCTTCTTCAGGTGCGATGTCAGTGCTACTGGTCTGTAGCTCCTCTTCCTAATCCTCCTCCACATTTCTCTCTGCACATTCTCCACCTGATTACCAGAAATAAATACCCCTCTTTTCCTCTTAAGGAGAGCCTTAATGTCTAAAGTAATCCAGGATTAGTTGTTGGAGAATAGATGTACAGTCTTGTTAAGTATAATGTTGTTCTGATAGAAATTGGTATAGTCCATTCCATCCAGTTTACTGGTGTTTGGTCTGGGAGAGGGTCTGGAAAGGGAGGGTTCTTTTGATTCTACACACTACAGAAAGATTTGAAAGGTTCTTTCTGTCCATAAAATCACACATTCCTTTTTTCAATGTACTGTTTGAGTTTGGGAATGAGGCCAGGTTTTGAATCTATTACTTCGTTTAAGGTCTTTAGTAAATGTTTAAGTGTTCCTCTAATCTCTAAGACTACTTTTCCTGCTTCTGTTCTTAAATTACTGCCCTGCACTCTGGAGTGATCTTTCAAGTCATCAAAGTCTCTCAATATTTTGTAATTTTCAGAAAAAAAAACAATGATTAAACTCAAGAGGCAGAGCAAACCTCCACGAGAATAATTTAGGTATTCTGTGTTTCGAAAATTTCGATGTGCCTGCTAAAAAATAATCTCTAGGTCATCTTTCTTTTCTCAGTAGAGAAGGTGGGACGTGTTCCATCCATGCTGTCATCACTGACAGAAGTGTCATGTCGAGCTCTCTTTGTTGCCATGATTCAGTTTGGCAGATAATCTTCAGAGTGAAGCTTTTAAACAGAAAAACAGGAAAGTGAATATAAAAATGCAAAATGGCATTAAGGAAATTTCTACATCATTTCTACACCAACCTGCTGGTTAAATAATTCCAGCGGACCCCTGTTAAAGCCCAGATCATTGTTATACATTAAAATCCCCCAAACCGCCTAATGCTTTCTTTTTAACATTGCATTTATTTATATGCATTTCTATGTGTATATTTTTATGTTGACATTATTTCATCAGCTGTTTTGGTGACTGTGATTGATTGAAGTATTGTGGTAGTGTCACGCAGGCTAGATGCAAGATAGACACATGCAGATACACTACGAAATCTAAAGCAGCAAAGGGGAAGGCAAACGAGGAGTAATAAAGCAGTAGGTCGGCAAATAAACATGCAATAAACTGGGCAAGGCAAAAACACAATAGTCTGAGACACAAAAAGGTCGGTAACAAAAAGGCAGAAATACAAAAAACACTTGTTGTAGAAGAGCCAATAAACTAGATTCAATACTCGGAAAGTAGAGCAAACAGAGGGGTATATATACAGGAGGTCAGGTGGGAACAATCAGAAGCTTAGAGAGCGGAACACCATAATGTCACATGATCAGCGGAGTCAGGGATTGGCCGTTGTGGGTACATGCTGGGAAGTGGAGTTTTTTTATTATTAGTTTTTTTTCTTAATCTTTAATAATCCTTATTAATTGGTTAACAGCTCTTAAATTCACTTTGCATGCATATGTATGTTTAAATGGGTTTTTGAGGAAATTTTTTTTCAAAAATAAATTTGTTTGGTTTGTATTCTATAAAAGTGGGTCATGACTTAATGACCATCTTGGCATCTCCCCCAGTCTTACCCACTGCTTTTGGATAAATTTATGCCACTCCTGGTGCAAAAATTCAAGCAGTATAGTTTGGTTGAATGGCTTGTGATCATTCATCTTCCTCCTGATTATATTCCAGAGGTTTTCAATTTCATAAAATCAAAAAAACTCATAATTTTTAAGTGGTCTCTTATTTCAGAGTTGTTTATAAATATATAAGAAATAAAATGAGTACCGGTCTTCTGTAGACTTACGCTACTGGTTTATTTAAAGAACAGGGGTGTATCACTGCTCTTCACAACACGTTTGTGAACAAAGGATATTACACAAAACCTCAGAAAAAGAGTCGCTGATGCAAATCCATCTCTAATGGGACTAATCCAAAATCAGACAGATTAGGTACAAAACCATTGTTTCAGGTCTCTCACATTGGCTACAGTTGATGTTCATGAGTCCACTGAGAAAACTGAACAACAATGGTGTGCATGGCAGGGTTTCAAGGAGAAAGTCACTGCTTTCCACAAAGAACACTCCATTCCAGCATAAGAAACTAATGTAAACCCATCTGTAAAACATGGTGGTTGTAGTACCATCCCAAATGATGTAGTGCATCTAATATGTAATATAATAGGATACTTTAAATACAAATATAAAAGAGGTTATAGTTCTTATTGGTATTTAATGGGATCAGTAATTGTGTTCTAGCCTCTGCTGACGAGCATTTGGAGGTTCAGACAGAAAACCCTGATGCTGGTGATAGAAACCTCTTCTTTTACATGATCTGCATCTAATTCAGACATCTTAAAATTTACATACATTTATATCATAATCTAATCTATTTAAATTTAACAGTGTTGACATGTTATGTGTCACAGACATTGATGGATGAGAGCATAAACGTAAATACAGCACATGGCTAGGAACACAAACAAGAACACAAAAAAGTCAAACACAGGATAGGAAGAGAAAGGACCAAAAAAGGAGCAAACACTACAAATAAGGGCTAAGGACTGGCATTATGTTTGTGACAGTAGCAGTTTCTAGAAAAATGAACCAGTTTAAGAGCATATATAGTGGTATGAAAAAGTGTGGGAACCCCTGACAATTTTCATGATTTTTCTTTGTAAATCATTGGTTGTTGGAATCAGCAGTTTCAGTTAAATATATAATATAGCAGACAAACACAGTGATATTTGAGAAATGAAATTAAGTTAATAGGATTTACAGGAAGTGTAATAATTAGCAATAAGTCTTTAAACAAAATTAGGCAGGTGCATACATTTGAACACCCATACAGAAAAACATTGATACTTAGTAGATCCTCATTTTGCAAAAATAACAGCCTCTAACCGCTTCCTATAGCTTCCAATTAGAGTCTGGTCTCTTGGACCACTATTCTTACAAAGCATCTCCAGTTTAGATGGTTTCTGAGCATGAACAGCCAGCTTTAAATCACACCACAGATTTTCAATAATATTCTGGGGACTGAGATGATCATTCCAGATCGTTGTACTTGTTCCTCTGCATGAATGCTTTAGTAGATTGTGTGAACATTGTTCCCAAGAATCTGCTGATATGGACTGGAATCCATGCGACCCTCAACTTTAAACTTAAAGGAGTCACGACTTGGTTTAAACTCCTGCAGTAGTTGTTTAATATCACGTAAAAACTCCTGGATGTAGGGTGAGCTGTTTCCCTGCACTGAGACTGGAAATGAATTCACTTTTTCCGTTGTTTGTTGGATGACTTTCCCCCTAAAGGTCCCAAATTGACCCTTTTCATAGATACGTTGTTATCAGCAACAATGTGAATCTTTCAGTGCTCTGCACTCTCCTTTTGACCATTAAATGTAAAGCTTTTACAAATATGTTCTTTTTAATAGAGACATAGTTTTGGTAACTATCAGTGTCAATCATCCTGTAAGCAGCACTTTTTTTTCTTTTGATCAAGAGCAAGACTATATTCATAAAACTTTCCTAGAATGTTAATAATATAATTTGAGATGTTTATATATATGATTTCTGGAACATCTTTAGTTAATTCAGAGACCAACCTTCCCCACACTGAATCAAATTCTGCCTTTGAATCTCTGTTGTTGCTCCTGTTTTCTTTAAGCTTCAGAGCGAGTTCTTAACTCTTTTCAACAAGGGGTTTTCTCATGATTTTTCAGTTCCTCATTCAGATTTTCTGAATGTTTTTTTTGTTTGATGTTCTCATCCAGTTTTCTTTTGGCCTTATCTACTTCTCTCATCAGCTCTTCTTTTTCAACTGTTTCCACTTTAGATTCTGTTCAGCATCTTGTCTTTCATATTTCCTCAACTTTGATAACTATCAAAAGAATGTCAAAATATTTTTTTGTTATTAATATTTTGCTGTAACTAGATTACCTTTCTGTGGTTTAATGCACACAGAACAGCTATGTTCGTTTAAAACATGTCATGGATTGAAAGATTTAGTCAAATGAGATCCTGATTTATGTTGTATCTGGTGTGATACAACACAAGCAAACAAAACAGTTCCAGACCAAAAATAGCTTTTCCAGTTTATTTAAAGAATCTTCCAGACAATACAGATTTTTATTGGAATGCAATGTATAATGAAAAATAAAGAAAAATGAATCAAAACCCAAACAGTCAAGCTTCTGAGTTCTGACTGTGCAAGATAACCAGACTGAACTTCCTGACTTGATTTTGGTCAGAAAGCTATCCGCCCTTCTATTCAGTTACAGGATTCATTCTGATCTAAGTGCTCTGAAGCTCTCAGACAGTATATCTCAGCCTCCCATACATACAAAGACAACACTGATAAAACTCACTCATATCTCAGATAGTCCACTAAATACTGATTAAATGCAGTTTTTATAATCCCAGAAGAAGCTTTGAAGCCTATCTCAGATAAAAGTAAAACACAGCACATATAAAGTTTACCCATGTTTACATAGAGACACATATAGAGACACATACAGAGTCTGGTAAAACTGTATAACATATTGATCATGCTAAATATTGATTAGGTTTAAATACTGATTATTTATTTAATCAAGAATAACTATATTGGGGATATACCTTGGAACAAAGGTTCTGGAAAAAATAAGAAAGCACTTCATGTTTGCGTAAAATCAACACTGTTGTTTTATTCTACAAACTACGGGCATTTCTCCCAAATACCAAATAAAAGTATTGTCATTTAGACCATTTATTTGCAGACAATGAGAAATGGCTGAAATAACAAAAAAAGATGCAGAACAAATAATGCAAAGAAAACCACTTCATATTCATAGATTTTCAGTGTAAAATTAAAAGTTCAGAAATCAATATTTGGTAGAATAACCCTGTTTTTTTTTTCGTGTTGGCATGTCCTCCTCCACCAGTCTTACACAGTGCTTTTGTATAACTTGATTATATTCCAGAAGTTTTCAATTTCATAAAATAAAAGAAACTCATTATATTTATAAGTGATCTCTTATTTTTTTCCAGAGCTATATATATATATATATATATATATATATATATATACACACACACACACAGTGCCTTGCAAAAGTATTCTTGAACTTATTTATGTTTATTATGTTTATTACTTATTAACTTATTTATGTTTTGGATCATTTTCTTGTTGGAAAATAAATCTCCATCCCAGTCTCAGGTCTTTTGCAGACTCCTACAGATTGTCTTCACAGAATAGTCCTATATTTGGCTCCATCCAACTTCCCATCATTTTTAACCATCTTCCCTGTCCCTGCTAAAGAAAAGTAGGCCCAAACCGTGATGACAAGCACCTTGTTTTACATGTTTAGTCTCCCAGGTGGCTTGTGGCAATCTTTAAACTTTTATCTCTGCAGTTCACCCAGAGTGATCATGGGCCTCTTGGCTGCATCTCTGATTAGTCTTGTCCTTGTTTGATATTGTATATAATCCTATCTGCTAAAAAACAATTTTCCCAGTGTCAGAATCCTTCAGATTTATTATATTATTCCTAAACTTGCAACAGCGTTAGACAGAGTGTATTTTCTCCATGCAGTAGGAATTGTTCCTCTTCCACTGAAAGTTTTGTTGTGGTATTTTTCAAGGTTTTTCTGAAATTCACAAATAAACCATTTCCAGTACACCAGCTCAGAAAAATCAGGATAGATGCTCCATTCAGCATAATCTCCTCCTGCTGATCTGTACTGCCTGCACGGGACAGACACACTAGCATTATGCTGTGAGTAAAAAGATCTGTCACTGTCTACTGATATTGTACAAAATCCTATATCAAACTCAGCTGTATACATACGACTCTTTCCAGTCATACAACCTGAGCGATGAAATTCAGTGTGGTGATCTCCAAGATGATCTTCTAGACTGTTGGCACAGATGGCTCCACAGAAGGGACACTGCTTCCAGCAGCCCCTGCAGAAGTGTTTAATGAGAATCTCCTCAGGCTTTTCTCTGAACATCTCCTTTCTCAGATCTGAAAACGTACAGAAGCTTCTTTTCAGCTCTTCAACAGCAACCAAGAGCTCTTTTTTAATAACATCTGCAAGAACATCATAATCAGTGACATCCTTAGTGACTTTATCACTCAGGTAAACTCTGGTTTCTCCTAACTCATCTACAAGGCTGTTAGAGAAAATCTCCAGCCACTTGTTGATATCTCCACTGATGAGTTTGACTTCATCTCTGGCCATTTCTGCTGCACTGATGATAATTCTCTGTTTGTGGTCGATGTGTTCTTTTATTACAGAAACTGTCTGAGGATTTTCTGCTGCCATGTACTGTCTAACTCTGTCTCTGATGAAATTTTCAAAGTATGTCTTGGGCTGGTAAATGTATGTTAAGAAGTTTTTAAACTTCTCCTCCTTATCTCCCTCCTGCTCCGCCAGATATTTCAGAATGTGCTTCTCCAGATCTCCTCTGTTCCCATTAAATGGAGGTTTTCCTACCAACTGAACACATATGAAGATAGCGGTCATGTTGTACACACTCTGCAGGATTGTTTCTTTCAGTTTAACACAGATTTGGTCTCCAAGCACTGCTGCAGATGTTGCTCCCCGATAGTAGTTCATGAAGACTTTAAAGTACTCAGCTTTTTTCTTTTTGAAGTGAAGAATTGGATCATTTGCTTCTCTGTATTTCCTGTGAAGTTCCTCAAAGCGTTTCTCAGCTTGTTCACACACATAAAGAGAGAGATCAACAAAGAACTCTTTCTTAAACTCAAAGCAGTCATCTCTTGGTTTAAACTCCTGCACTAGTTGTTTAACATCACGTACAATCTCCTGGATGTAGACTGAGCTGTATCCCTGCACTGAGACTGGAAATGATTCCACTTTTTCTGTTGTGTGTTGGATGACTTTAGAAATCAGCTCCCGTACTGATGTCTGATCTTCTGGATTTAGAGACTTTTCCATTGAATTAAATGTTTCTAAAGTTTTTAAAATTGTGCTCTTTTTAATAGAGACATAGTTTTGGTTACTATCAGTGTGAATCCTTCTGTAAGCAGCACTTTTCTTTTGATCAAAAACAAGGCCATTTTCATAAATCTCCTCCCCCAAAATGTTAATGACATCATTTGAGATGTTTATATCTTTGATTTCTGGAACATCTTTAGTTAATTCAGTGACCCACTTTCCCCACACTGAATCAAATTCTGCTTTTGGATCTCTGTTTTTGCTCCTGTCTTCTTTAAGTTTCAGAGCAAGTTCTTTACTTTTGTCAAAGAGGATCTTCTCATGATTTTTCACCTGCTGATCCAGATTTTTCCGAATGTTTTTCTGTTTGATGTTGTCATCGAGTTTTCTTTTGGCCTCATCTACAAGGTCATCATGGACGTGTTCTATTTGTTTCTCAAATCTGCTTTTCCACTGAATCAGAGTTTCCTTTTCACTGTCTTCTTCAAAATACACTTTAAATGATTTTCGGACTTTCTGCAGTGTCTCTGACATTTCTCTCACCAGCTCTTGTTTTCCCACTGCTTCTAATTTTCCACTGGAGATTCTGTTCAGCATCTTGTCTTCAGTACTCAGCATGGCACTCCTGAGACTCCAGGTCCATTTCTCATACTCCTCCTCCAGTTTCCTGTACACTGATATCTCCAGTGTGTTCCTGAAACTGAAGACGAAGTTTTCATTCAGCAGAGCCTCCCAGAGATCTTTCACTCGCTGCTGAAACTGTGATAATTTCATGCAGTTTGTTTTTGATGCGCGAGAAACAATGTCTCTCTTCAGCTCCTGAACATTTTCACTGTAGCATGGATTTGGTGGAGCCATGGGTGGGCTGCCCTCCCAGAGCTGAGAAAAGTACTTCACATCCTTCTGTACATCAAATGCAATGACATCACTGAAACATTCTGCATCACAGACTTCCTCTTTAGCCGCTAACTTGGTCATTTTATCCAGTTTCTCTTGTAATCGTCTTCTTCCCTCCATCATTTTCACTCCAGCTGCAACATCAGTAACATTCTGATGAACAAACACACAGCTGGGATTCAGTCTGACCTTCTTCATCCTCATGAAGGCCTGAACAACAATCTGAAGGATGTCCTGCATCTCTGATGGGTTCTCGATCAAAGTCATGTTTCCAAGACCTACAACAAATGTTGCCAGTTCATTATCATGATGTAGGGTGTCTTTTCCAGCCAGCTCTAAAGCTCTGAGACCTTCAGTATCAACAACCAGAATGTAGTCAAACTTCAGTTCCCCCTTCATCTCCTCAGACACTTTCACCAGCTGCATGAAGGCTCCTCTGGTGCACCTTCCAGCACTGACTGCAAACTGGAGTCCGAACATGGCGTTGAGCATGGTGGATTTCCCTGAGCTCTGAATTCCCAGAACTGACAACACAAAGACTCTCTGGTTTCCCAGTTTTGTGATGACCTCATCCAGAACTGCTGAAACCCAGACCAGAGGAACATGAGCAGCATCACCGTCCATCAGCTCCATCGGGTTGCCAGATATTATGAGTTCAGCAGCAAGTTCAGGAAGGTAAGAAAGATCTCCATCATTCACTCTATCCTCTCTTCTCTCAGAGACTGAAGCTTCATAAATCTGACCCATCTCTCTCAGCATGTGCTCCAAACCAAAGGGGGCAGCATTAAGCTTGTTGGAGATCTTTTCTAGGTTTTGCTGTTCAGTTTTCAGTTTCTGTGGAGTTTCTTTATTATGTGTTTTTTTCAAAGCCAGCAATTCTGACCATTGTTGGTCGTACTTCTGTAGGAAGTCTAAAAGTCTGTCTAAAGTAAAGTCATCAAGCAAGATTGTTGTCCACTTGAGAAAATACATTTTCTCCGTGTCTAACAGTGACCTTAAACTTCCTACAAACAAACCCATGAGTTCACTAAAACCATGATCCTGTTGGTTCCTTCTTATTTCCCTCATTTCTCCTTGCTTTCTTCTTTCCTCTATTTCTATGTTGTTGCCTTTAAGACAATGTAGATCTTTGTTTTTTTGGCTCCAGTCATGCCACAGTTTCCCCTGGCAGGGCAGATACTTTTCTTTGACTGTTGATGGATCCTCTGTCTTCAGGAATCTCATCATCTCTTGTGCAGCTTCCTTTCCTCTCTGACAGTCTTCATTATTCTCGTCCACTTTTATCTCTGAGTGTTCTGCTATCTTCTCCAGACTGAAAGTCACAGGCTGTTCTGAGAGGCAGTTCTTGATAACTTCTCTAAGAGCAACAGAAACATTAGACTGGTTTCTGCCCTTTAGTAATACTATGTATTTTTTTTCCTCTAACTCACACAAAGCATCTTCATCATGATCCTCTTCATCAGTCAGAACAACAATGAGAGGTTTTGAACCCTCAAAAAGCTCTTGTACAATTACCATTTTGTTGTCATTCTCATCAAGTTGAGGTAATAGTACAACATTCACAGAGGACATTTCTGTAAGAATCTTTCTCTGAGTCTCGTTGATGCTGGAATCTCCATGTAGATTACAGAACGCTACACAGTCTGAGAAATGATCAGTGCTTTTTCCAGATGGGAGGTACCAGGCGATCTCCACCACTCCGTCCATCAGTAGACGTTTTCTGCTGCTGCCTGGACAGTACCTGTGGAAGAACGTGTCGTGCTTCTCATTGATCAGCCTGTTCATCAGCTGAGACTTGGATGAGGAAATGGAACCAATCCTGAAGAACGCCACCATTGGAGTATGAGCTTTGTAGATGGACAGGGTCTTACTGATGACTCTGCCTGAAGTATCAGTGGCCTTCCAGTACTTATTGATCTGGCGCATCGTCCACAGTGGGAATTCAATATCTCCAGTGAAAGGATTTGAAACCAGCAGAGGAACTGCATACTGACACTGAGACAACTTAGTTACCATGATCTGTTGAAGAAAAGCATCTGCACAGAAGAACACTGCCATCTGAACATCCATTGGATGAACTTTGACCTCTTTGTTTTCACCATTTACACCTTTACCAGCTGTGTGTTGAGACTTTGGTGCTGGACGTTCTGATTTGACAGATAAACGTCTTCCTCTGTAATCTGTTCTTAAAATTTGCTGCATGAAAGCATGAACAATACATTCTTCTTTTCGGGGATTTTCATCATTTTGCAATGATGATGGGGTTATTTCGAGAAAGTGAGCTCTAGTAAGCCTGTTTTTAAATGTGTCCTGAAGTACAAGATTCCTGAAGAGGCCTTCTATTAATCTTTTATTCAAGACTCCTGATATTTCTTCCTGAAAAGCAAAACAGTGCAAATAATTAACCTTTACAACATGTCATATAAAGTTGGGAGAGTGTGCAAAATGAAAGCATGGACAAAATGTTATGTTTCTCCTATTTGCTTTCATTTTTATTTGATTGCAGACAGTATGAACCCAAGGTCATTTTTTTATCTGCTAAACTTCACCAATTTATAATGTCGCCATTTTGTCTCACACTCACATTTTAAAGAAGTTTTGTGTTTCAGGTGTTATTTTGTTTAATTCTTCCTGTAAAAACATCTTAAGGTCTTTAACAGTAAGGGATCATCATCACATATTTTGTTTCAAAATTCTCCACACAATCTATTGGTGACAGGTCAGGACTACACATTTGTAGAGAAATCATTAGTTCATTATTAAAGATGATCATAAATAAATCAGAAAGTGCACTTGGTGTGTGTTTATTTCTTCATATGCTTTTGTGCAGTTCATTTGTTTGTTACAATTAGTGTAAATGCAATTATTGAGTGAGCATAGACACTGCTGTGTCTGACACTTTATGTACAACATTTTTTCCAAAGAAAGAAAATAAAAATACCAGCCTTTTCTGATTATGAGAGGTGGAAAGTAACGAACTACATTTACTCACGTTACTGTAATTGAGTAGATTTTATGAGTAATTTGTAATTTTTAAGTAGTTTTTAAAATAGGTAATTTTACTTTTACTCAAGTACATTTTGATACACGTAATTTATTTCGCTACATTAGAAAACTCCCCGTTTCTGAGAAAAAATAAAATGCTGGGGAAAAAAACAATTGTATGAATAAAAACAATAAATTGACGCGGATGCGCCGCCGCACGGATGCTCGCGCGTGGAATAACAAGGCAAGCACGTCCTCATAATAAATTATCTACATTTATAACCTAAAGCTTATTAATACTGTATTGTTATAGTTAAATAGTACAGTGTTTAGATTTTGCAAGGCGTCTCTACCCGCAGCCTCGCCTATATTGCGCTTCGGCTTCGGGACCCCCGCCGCGCGATGCTGCGTCGTGATGCGCGCCTTGGTCCGCGAAGGTTTTCAGTTTCTTTACTTTTGTTATTGCGATCAAAAGAAACGTAAATACAATCAGTTCCAGTCATGAATAAAGGATATAAACCTTTTACTGATGCAGGAGGACTGTCTCTGTGTTATCAAATATACTGTAAAACATTATATGCGTGTCAACCTAGGGTTTTGTTTATTGACTTAGTTCCAACTGTACACTGTAAAAATGAGGAAAGAAAAATAATATAAAAATGTATATAATGGAATTTGGGACAGTTTAATAAATGGCTCACCTGAGACATGCTTTAAATCTGTAACACTATATTAAATTATAATTGCTGGCCTAAAATAAAAAATAACACAATGTTTTTAAGATGTTTATTTGAGTCGGGAATTTATATTGCAATTTTGATAAATCCGATAATTAATTCCAATATTTTAAATGTGTTTTAGATGTGACCAAATGTAATTGTAAGATGTAGGACAAATCATATCACCATATTAAATAAAAAAAAACTATTATCCTTTTTACAGAATTAATTTGTAAGCCTAATATAAATTAATGGGAGAGTAAAACGGGTGTTGCTGAAAGTAATTTCTTTAAAACCAGTTATAAAGAAATATTACTGCTCAGCACCATGCGCTCTTCTGGCTGGATGCGTCTCGCTGCGCTGGCGCCAAAGGCTAGGCTGTGCGTAGCTACGCCTTCAAAAAATCTGGACACTGTATAATAACTGTAACACTAGAGCACTAGAGCAAGTTATAAATGTAAATAACTGATAATAATCCCAGCAGCCCCGTTACAGATCATCTTAACAGAGCGTCTTAAATTGGCCACCCAGTTTTGGCCAGCCTTCTTTTCCTATTTAATATTATCATTTTATTCTCAAAGTCCGCTATTTTTTTTACAGTGCTCTGGCGTACTTCAGTCTCACTTTTGTCTCCAGGCAATTTTTTATTTGAGATTGTGCTCTTCATCCTGAAAGGTGCTGAGATCAGAGGAGTATCATTTCGGCAGGTGTAAATATCGGGTATTCAGATTTTAAGATTAAGCTGTGTTTAACATATTCTCCTAATAATGATCATTATGGCTAAAACGCGTTAAGTCCTACGAGTTATTTAGTTCTTCAATACCCGTCTTTCTTTCGTTATATGCAACTAAACTAGCACTGTCTAACAAGAGTCTTTTTTTGGCTTTATATATTGCTGTGTTCTGAGTGAAATATAAATATACAGCGTTATTTACACACAAAAAATAACAGACAGTGCCAGAGTAACCTCCAGCGCCAACATATTTACCAGACGCGCGTGCACTCGGAGAGTCGGTTTCTTCCGGGGAGTCAAAATTCGGCCCACCTGTTATTTATATTATGATTAAAATACATTTTAAATGATATCTCGCGCTTTTTATCCAAGCCGTCCACTCAGCTCAGAGTTCCACTTTGAATGCGCGATTATGCAGATATGCAGCTGCTCCAAATACTTCGTTGTCCTGAGGAGCCCTGGATTAAGCTTTAAGTTTAAAGCAAAGCACGCGTGAAGCTCGTTAGCCCGTAAACAAAAAAAATATATATTAGCCACAAAAAGCACGTTAAAAAGTATTTATAAAAAAAACATGTATATTGTTCTAAAATAAAGGCATTTCACGTCATACCACGTATGGCGGTGTTGAGCCACCATGTAAAACCGCCGGGGAAATTATTTTGCCGGGACAGCCCTATTGGGAACATTAAACAATCTGCTTAAATGTCAAAAAAAAACCATGTAAATAGCAGTTAAAGCAAAGAAAAGGTAAAAAAAAAAATAATGAACTGTAAAACTATAAAAATACAATTTATTGTCATCTTTTTAACAGTAAAGAAAAAAAATGCATCATAGAAACATATAATATTATATGTATATGTATAATATTATTATGTGGAATAATAGTTTTAATTATAAAAACTATTTGTTGTACTTTTTTTACATCAAATAATTAAAAGTAACTATGAAACTTTTACTCAAAGTACATTTTAAATGTAGTGCTTTTTTACTTTTACTCAAGTCGATTTTTAGATGGGTACTTTTAGTTTTACTCGAGTAGAATTTTAGCAAAGAAAAGGTACTTTTACTTAATTAATTTTTTTTTGTACTTTTTCCATCTCTGCTGATTACTAATTGGTAAATGTTTAAAAATAAAAAAACACCCTGCCTTTTAGTACAACTTACCTTCTGTTTCTTCTGGTACTGCTTTTGACCATTTCCACCTGTTAATGATAAAACAACAAATAATAAATAATAGTAATAATGGATTTTTCACAGATTAAACAAATACTGGCACCCTTAACACTGCTAACAAAACAGCAGCATCTCTTTGCTTCTAAAGCTTGATGACACTTGAGAATACAGATTAATTGTCGGATTTATGAACAGGTAAATTATTAGAAATGGGCGGGGTTTATGGATAAGGAGCAATGGTTTTATTTCAGAAGGAAAAAAAACACTCCAAAATGTCTGTTCATCATGACTGTTTATGACAGGGATCAACCATGATTACTAACATCCAGCACTGATCTTTGCTCTCTTAAACTGCAGCTTTTCAAGCTCATTTACATTCACTAGGTAAAGACTGATACCTAATCAGACCTTCTCCTTCATCTTCTTTTTATCTGTGTATTTAATAACTAATTAATGGCTTTAGTAAACTCTGAAGTTCAAATCTTCAGTGCTTCAAGTTTTACCAATTAAATCTCTTATACAGACTAAGCTAAGACCCTTCACGTGTTCTATAACCCTATAACCATCTCTGGCATCAACTGAAAGATTTTTTTTTTCCACTCCTCCATGCAGGACTCTCGTATTGCTAGTCCTGATTACTTTAATAACAAACCTACATGTAGCTCAGACAAATACCTTCATGTGTTTCTATTTTAAGAGCTTTATCTTCTCTTTCAGATCACTTCAAGATTCCTCTTTAGCTCCTCTAACTTACCCTTATATTCTTCTTTTTCTTTCTTTCTCCTCTCCCCCCATTCTCTTTTCTCTCGCTCCTCCCTCTCTCTTTTCACCTCCTCATCTCGCTCTTCTCTCTTTCTCCTTTTTTCCTCCTCCTGTTCACATATTGTTTGATCTTCATGTCTTTGTCTCTCAAATTCTGCTTGCTGTCTCTCTATGCTCTTCATCACTCTCTCTAATTCCTTCTGATGTTCCTCAATCAGTTTTTCTTTAGTTTTTACTTCCTCTTGGACTTGAATCTCCAGCTCATTTTGTAGATGTTTTAGTTCTTCAAGTTCCTTCATATGTTTCTCTTCTGAGAGTTTTATTCTCTCCTCCAGATCACTTCTCTTCCTCCCTTCCTCTTCAAGATTCCTCTTCAGCTCCTCTAACTTCCCCTTATATTCTTCTCTTTCTTTCTCATTCCTCTCCTCCCATTCTCTTCTCTCTTGATCTTCTCTCTTTTTTTTCTTCTCCTCTCGCTCTTCTCTCTCTCTCCTTTTTTGATCTTCATGTCTTTGTCTCTCAAATTCTGCTTGCTGTCTCTCCAGCAGGGAGAAAATTGCTCTCTCTCGATCGTTGATTATTTTTTCATCCTCTTTTCTTCTGTTTTCATATTTCTCACCTCTAAGTCTGTGTTTTTCCTCCAGTTGATGTTCTCTCTCTTTAAACTCTTCCTCTCTTCTCTTTCTCTCGTATTTGATTTCCTCCTGAAGTGTGGTCTTAATTCTTTCTATCTCTGCTTCAAATCTGACTCTCAGTTCTTCTTTCTCTCGCTTGATCTCCTCCTCTTTCTCCTTCAGGATTCTCTCCTGATTTTCTTTCTCCACCTGCTGGAACATCTCATTAGTGTAGCAGCTCCCTCCATTCACTGCCAGCATGGAGTCGATCTTCTCCAGTAGAGCAGTGACCTGGGTTCTGTTTCTGATCTGCTTGTTGTTGAAGATGTGGAATCTGTTCCCATACTGTTCAATCAGATTTCTAATATCAGATCCTGCTTCTCCAAAGTACTCTTCAATGCTCATGTCTTCAAGAAGATCTCCTCCAGTGAACAGCAGCATGGTGTAGGTCACTGACTCTTCTCCAAAAATGTTCTGGATTATCTCTACAGTTCCTTTTTCCTCTTCTGAGAATCTCTGTCTGACTTTCAGAACCAGCAGAAACACATGTGGACCTCGAGCTGCCATGAAGATGCATTTAGTAATTTCCTTCTGGATCTCCACATTTCCAACTGGAGTATCAAACAGCCCTGGAGTGTCAATCACAGTAATCTGCCTTCCGTTGACCTCAGCGGTTTCCTTTTGACAAATGCAGGATGATGAATGTTCAAATGTGTTTTCTTTTCCTAGGACGGTGTTTCCTGTAGCACTCTTCCCTGATCCTGTTCTCCCCAGCAGCACAATCCTCAAAGCATCTCGTCTTCTCCCTAAATGTTAAATATAGAAATATGAAAATGTAAAATATAAAATGTTTTGTTTGTACAACCAAAAATAGAAGTTTCCATTCATCTTAAATGGAAAAGTATTTAATTATTTTAAATAAACATGAAGTCAGTTTGAATGTAAAAACACCAATGTCTGTATAATAGCATGGACAGTGAACACCACTCAAAAGTGAAGCAACCACATGTCTAGTGCCTGGCTGGTTGCAGTATGATATGCAGCTCTGCACATGCACATATATTCCAATATCTTTCTATCTTTATTATCTAATTCCAACAGTTTTCCCTGTGCTTATATTACCACATTTTATTTCCTCTTAGTTTTAAATTTTATTCTTTAGTATATAAATTAGATCATAAGAACACTTACATGAAGTAGCTGAGTTGTAGTGTAGTGAACAAGGGCCCTTTTTAGTGATCTATAGTGCACTACAACTAATGTAATAAATTAATTAATAAAAAAAGTAAAATAAATAAAAACATAATAATATAAAATAAAAAAAACAACTTTAAAAAATCTAATTTAAAACAATCACAGGCTTTCTGAGTCGCGCAGAATAACTGACATTAGTTTCAGTTTTAAATCATGGAAACAGCTCACCAAAACCTCAACCTATCCTTTATATTTGGTAATATTTGATTCACTTTACAGGTCCTTACTCCTATTAAGTTTATTTAACTGAACTAAGTTTTATATTATTTGTTACCTAGCTCTGAATTCAGCTCCGCGTTTTCATTCAGTTACTTCTGTTTAAGAGCGGCATATAGGCAGGACTTACTATAATAGCACATAAATGTGTTTAAACTGTTAATATAGTATTTTGTAAAATTTAAAAGTTTCCGCCTTATTTTGACAGATCTGTTAAGGTCATTGGCTGCAGTAAAAAATGATGGACAGCTTGGTCTGTCTGATGATTGGCTTAATAAAAAGTGATTGACAATGAAAGTGTAGTATCTGATTGGCTGCAGTCGAAAATGATTGACACATGCTCCGCCCTTTAGCCACGCCCACTCGGGGGCTCCGGTCTGCAGCATTACATAGATGGTTCTGGCTGCACGGCTGTCTGTTGATTAGACGTGGTTTAACCGTTTCAGTCGCGCAAGTCTCTTTTCCGCTGCCAAGATAGAGATTTCGTAATTTCCAGACCACCACGCCCATCAGCCGTAATATATTCCAAAAGTCCAACGTTATTTGGCGTAAAAATAGACTGTTGATAGGGTGTATGATGGCAAGGCAACACGTGCAGGGTTTACAAAACCAAAAGCGGAATTATCCAGTGTGTTATAGATCGCTAAAATTGTGCCCTATAAATGTAGGTATTGTGATATACACTGCAGAGGTGGAGCTACAGTCTCTCATTAGGGTGAATATATATTTATAACACTGTAAATATAGGTATTGTGATGATATACACTGAGGAGGTGGAGCTACAGTCTCTCATTAGGGTGAATATATATTAATAAAGCTCTAAATGTAGGTATTGTGATGATATACACTGAGGAGGTGGAGCTACAGTCTCTCATTAGGGTGAATATATATTAATAAAGCTCTAAATGTAGGTATTGTGATGATATACACTGAGTCATAGCCTATCTTAAGTCTTTGGTTAGGAGTCATAGTTTGACTCCAGCGCCACATTTGATGGAAACAGGAAAAGATAAATTTGATTTATGAATCTGTCTATAAAATAAAGTGAAATAAATTAATCTGGTCCAGTGATGGCAGCATTTACTTATAGGATGTTGTTCCAAGCTATTTCCTCTGCATACTTCTCTCTTATCTTCTTGATCTGTAAAAAATAAATGATAATAAGTATAAATATTTAAATAATCCAAATATCTACATAAAAAGTGAATAATACAGAATATAATAATAAATGTTATGTTGTAATTATTCTTTTTAAAATCATATTTCACATTCTGTAATGTACGTTTTACTGAAAACGACCAACATTTACACAGTACTGATAGAAACCGACTCTTACCCATAATGCTGCTGCTGCTCCTGGACATCGTTCTGATTTCTTAGGGAATTATGGGTAATTGTGTTTCAGATCCTCTGGTTCCTGCTGAACACAGTTAAAGTTTTTCTTTATATTCATAATCACTGGTTGTTCAGATCAGTAATTTCAGTTAAATATATCATATAGCAGATGAACACAGTGATATTTGAGAAGTGAAATTAAGTTTACAGGATTTACTGAAAGTGTGCAATAATTATTTAAACAAAATTAGGCCGAAAAAT